>NC_056741.1:135555382-136216000 GCF_019279795.1 Protopterus annectens
AGCTGAGGCATGTGCCTAGGGTACATCTGTTATGTAACAGCGCCAATCAGAGAGTAGTAGGCAATATATAGGTTGGCTATATGAATATGTGCAGTGTGTCCATACCTACAATCCTTTGACTTGCTAACATGTGTAGCAGTTAATTCAGCAGCAGCAACCTGTTCTGATTAAAATTGCATGACTCAGTCATTATTTTCTATATTGACAAGAATGTAATTGAAGTGCAACCCACTGGATTCGAACCCAAGACTGTGGTGGACATTCTGCAACAGTCTGTATAGTTGACAGCTATAGCTACTATCCCAGGCCTCACATACATCCATTAATATTTATTTGTCTGTGTACTGGTGTAGTGTCTGCATCACAGTCCCAAGTACACTGCCAATTTCCCTATTATATGTACTTGCAGTGTGTCAGTGTCAATCAGGATACGTTGGTGGAAACACCTGTTATAATTCAGAGCTAAGTGGTCTAGTGGGCTAAAGCATTGTTCTGTAGTTGACAGGGGCCTGGATTTGAGATGTGGCAGGAGTGATTATTTTGCAGATGTGCCTAAAACTGTCAAAAACACATAAAATGATTAAGGCACTTTTAAGCAGTTTCAAGCAGGTTTGCATGGGTTTGTGCAATGCGCCTTGCCACAATGGTGTGTGGCTGTTAGCTCTGCTTAAACCCACACTAGAAAGAAAAAAAAAAAAAAGGGTGATAGGAAAGTGGTGAAATGGGGGCAAGCAGGGGGAAAAACATACTGAAAGGTAGGTAAAGATGTGCAGGACAGGTGCAGGAAAGGACCATAGCTCTTAATTTCTTCTACAACAACAGCTGTGCAGGTTTCACAGAATTTGGAATATGGAGTCTCACACCCCAAAGAGAGGGCTGAGGGCAACATAACTGTGTTGATTAATCCATGTAATAATTCATTGTGTCCAGTGGAAGTGGGTGTGAAATGGAGTGTTATGTATGTGGCAATATATTTTTTAAGGATAGGTCCCCCTTTTTATAAGGTGAGAGTGAAATGTTGGGGAAGGGATATAGGAACATTTGGGGAGGTACATTGGGTAGGAGAGGTTGCGTTTGCAGACAGACAAGACATCATACAGGGGCAGTGTGTGACACATGAGGGGGTAAGCACCTTGTGCAAGGAGGGTGCTGTGGAATCAGAGAGCCATATGCTCCCAGACAGCAGCAGTGTGACTGAGCTCCCCACCCACTTGCAATCAACACTGCTCCTTCACTGCCCCAAAGGTGGCTGTGCTGGAGGCTAGGCACTGGGGCCACCTTGCCCCTCCAAGTTGGCCAATCTGTCCTCAGTCCAGTGCAGATGGTTCTCATAACCATGATGCACTATAATGTGCACCCTCAGTGGTAGCTGTTCCTGGGTGACAACTCCCTTTCTGCCCCTACTCCTGGGGGGGCAGGCACCATCCCCTGAGATGGCTCCACCCGTGTGTGGTATAGGCCTAGCAGATGGGTCACCACCAGCTTGGGTCCTAGATGTGCTGGGACCCGGTGCCACTGCCTGCTGAGGTAGGGTAGGCAGATCGCCAGAAACTGGCCTTCCCAGTCAAGCTGTGGTGTTGAGGTATTTCAATGTGTATAGGTTAGTAATGAAGAAAACATTTTATTAGTTATAACAACATGCCAGAACATTGCAAAAAACCCAGTAACATAACATTGCATTGTATATAGACCACAACAATAAGTGAGATAACAGTCAGTATAGTAACAGCATGTCAGTAACAGTTATGGCATAAGACCAGCAACATAGGTAATTCAACATGTTATGTTAGTATGCAACCATTGTATTAAATAATAATAAAACCCAAGGCCCAGCATAGCATTTAGAGAACATTTGTTAATAGCAAACCATAACCAATGTATAACAATAATAAATTATGATGAAGATAAGGGGTGGGGGAGAGAGAAATACAGTCCATTAGTACCAGTATAGGCTATATAGTTTGCAACAGTACTGTTAATTACTCTACAGGTCTGCCCTTCCTTTATGTATAAACAGTGCCTTATAGCTGCTGTAACATGTACATGCCTCTCAAGCTATCCATGGGGGACAGTATGAATCAAGCTGTAACACCTATGGGTACACAACTACAGAGGGCTATTACATGTCAGGTGGACCTAAATGACTACCAAGGTGTTCTGTAGACTGATGTAGTATGACTGTGCTATTGACATAATCATCTTGATGATAAATATGTGACAGAGGGATTAGGTGACAGTGATTACAGTCCATGATAGTGTGACACTTGAGAGACATGTATCGTGTACAGTACAGAGAGTAAACAACTATCATGCTGTCCTTGGCAGGCATGGGGTTAGACTGTCAGCAACCATACACAGATGCACCAGGCTCACAGCCATACCAAGGTTACACATTTTATTTATTCTATTAACTTTTATTAGGATTGTACTTGCTGCCTTTATTTTATGAAGTTACATTCCTGAGCAATTCTGTTAACACTCTGTTACAGCTGAACACACAAATTATTAAACCATACTAAGGCCTACTGCACCCATTTACCTGTAATTCCTGTGGGGAGAACATCTGTTAACAATGCATAACTGATTCAATAAAATTTCGTAGTACTTGTCACTGGATTCAAACCCTGGTCTGTGTGTGACAAAATGTACATTAGACCTAGCATTTATCAAACTGAGCTACTGCTGCATGTTGATTGACTGATATTTGCCTAGAGCTCACCTGGTTAAAAAATATGAGCCGGTAATAGAAGTAGAGCGTTATACAAGGCTGCAGTGAGACTTGAACAGACATGTATGAGATCCATGCATGACAGAGATACTAGGTGAACTGTAAATTGATACACAGAATGCAGGTGTAGACAATAAACCCCTAATGGGTGGAAATATCTGTGCTGTCTACAAACCATATTGGAGTTTTGGGTTGGCTACCTGACCCTTATGCAGTTGCAGGTGGTATATTTGCAGTCTACAGCTATTACAGTTTTATACCTGCCTGCAACACCATACCTCAGAGCGGGAATGCATGTAGCTGAAATGCAATGGTTAACACAAGTCAATCCTGATGTACACAATATACTTGGGGTTTCTCTGGTAGTGCTTCAGATCTTAGGGCAGAAAAAATACCATAATACATATATCTTGTAGTACAGCTCTAAATCTACAGTTTACCAGAACACTCTTTCTTAGCTAACCTTGAGTCACTTAATAGTATGCTTTGTGTTTTTATTTCAGAGCAGATATAATACTCAATTTCATGAACAACAGCCCAAAATACACAGATATTGCACAATGTAGCTTTATTAGGGTTGACTTCATGCGGTTATTGTTATATTTTCAAGTCTTTATTGCAGAACAGTTCATATAGTGCAGGTGTTGCAATACAGCTGTAATTCCACAATAAATGCAGTAGAACCTTTTCTTCCTTAACATTATTTCATGCTTTCATCTTTATTGAACTAGTCATGGTATTATTCACTTATTTCAGTCCAGATGTATGATCACATTCATTGCAGTACAGTCAAAACTCTATATACCTAATGGCAGTTAATAATTTACTCTTTCTTGCTTATATGACTATAGATTGCAAGATACATCTGTACTCACCTCACTCATGGTGCAACCAGGCCAGGCACCCTGCATGGGCCTCTAGATTGCAAGCTCTCTACTCTGCAGCTGTAGAGAGAGAAGCACACCATTATGTGTACCTGTCTATCATACATTCAGATTGCATATTGCTAAAACAATGGTAACAGTACTTACAAACTTGTGGGGCATTCCCATGCCGAGACAAGTGAGAAAATGCTAGGGCAAAAGGAGGGCTTATTCAAAATATATCGATAATGAGAGGTGCAGTAAATAAGAGTTGGTTAGGAAACTCTAGCCAGCTGTCTGGTGAGCATGACAGTGGTGTGATATTGAGGGCAGATAGGCTGAAAATCTAGCAACTTTGTTGTAGGTGGTTTCAAGTTTGGAAAGTAGTGAAGACTTGAAGTTGGTTAAAATTTGAGAGCTGTAAAAGAGATTAGGGAGAAGGTATGCTTGGGATAGTGAGATCCTGGAGTTTGGTGTGAGGGACCTTTTGTTTCTATGGCATAAACCGAGGTTTTTGATGGGTTTTCTTGATGCAGTTAAGTACATGAAGGTCAAATGTTAGTTCATCGTCCACTATTACTCCAAGCCTCCAAGCAGTTTAGTGTATGACTATAGTGTTGTTGAGGGAAGAGATGGTGAATGACAATTTAAGATGCTAAAGGTATTTTGGGAGGAAGAGAAGAGGTTTTGTCTTTTTACTGTTTAGTATGAGTTGGTTGTTAGAAACCATGTTTCAATGAGGTTGACAGATGTTTGTCAGGGTTAGTAGTTCAGTGGGACAGTCAGTGATAGAAATGATGGTGGTGTCATCTGTGTACTGTATGAGGGAAGACTGAGAACAGGATGTGTGAAGTTGGTTAGCAAAATGTTAAAAAGGAGGGGGCCTAAAATAAAGACTTGAGGGATGCCCATTTTGATGGGGAGAAAAGGAGAAAGAGCACAGGGCCATTTTACAGATTGCAGTATGTTTGTGAGGTAGCTATTGAACCAGGAGATAGTTGCTGAGAAGTTGAGTTGAGGGAGTTTGGAGAGAAGGATGGGATGAGAGACAGTGTCAAAGGCTTTGGAGAGATCTAAAAGATTGTTTATCATTGTCTCTAGCTAGGGGATGGAGTTAGTAAGGGAAATAAGTGTCAGTAGTGGTGCTGTAGTGGGGTCAGAAGCCATATTGAGTAGGCGTAATTAAGTTTTCACATATAAGATAAGCTGAGATTTGTTTATAAACACAGTGCTCAAGAATTTTGGAAAGGAGAGAAAGTAGAGTCAAAGGTCAATAATTAGAAAGATCAACAGAATTTCCACCCTTGTGGATTGGTATAGTTTGGAACTTTTTCAAGAGGGCAGGAACAGTGGGTTCACTAACTGAGCAGTTTATGAGGCTGGAGACAGGATATGCTATGGAGTCAGCAGCAGCTTTTAGGAAGACAGGTGGCAGACTGTCAACTGAAGGGGAATCTGGTTTAAGTTTGATAAGGTTTTGATGTAGCTGGTTGGAATGGGTTTTAGTGAGAAAGGACAGTTTTGCAGTTGGAGGGCAGTAGGTGTTGTGGGGCTGGTTTGGTGGACAGTTTTCATAAGTTTGCTGATGGTATCTTTGATGTATGAATTGAAAACTGAAGCAGTTTCAAGGGGTGTGTTATTGGGGAAGGGGTTGGGAGTTGAAGGAATTCCTGGATGGAGAATTTTGTTCACAGCATTCCAAAATTATTTAGGGTTTCTGGGTTCAGTACCTTGAGGTGAGAGGTAGTAGTTCTTTTTGTCAGAGTTTATGTATTTTTTGGTTAAATTTAGAAGTTCCCTGTATTATTGGTAGTGTGGGGGAGATTTGGTCTTAGTCCAGAGTTTTCAGGTGCAATCTCCGTTATGGATAAGAGACCAAGTAGAGTTGGAGAGCCAAGGGGGAACACCGTGATTTGAGTCTGATAGTTCTGGGAGGGGCAAGGGAGTTCAGAATGCATAGGAAGATGGAGCTGAACTGAAGGACAGCTTCATCTAGAGGTAGGGAAAAGAGGAAAGACCAATCAATAGCAGAGACAGAATTACTGAATGTATCTGGGTTGAATTTGGTTAGCATTCAGCACTTTTTAAATTTATGATGTCTAGAGAGGTGGGGGACGAATCTTTCAACACATATAGGGGAGTGGTTACTGACAGAGTCTGGTAGGGATTCATGGTAGTGATACAGGTCAGGCTTAGAGACAAGTATCCAATCCAAGATAGAGCAGGGATTTGTGGGTTTATGAAGAAAAGTGGGCAAAGAGATAAGTTGGGTGTATCCCTATAGGTTTATGCTGGTGGTGGGAGGGTTAGAGATGAGGTTGAGCCAATTGATGTTAACATCACCTAGTATTATTGTTTCAGTATGTATATTGTCAGACATCCACTGTAAGATTTGATTTAATGGGGTATGTTCTCTCCAGGGGGTATATAGTTTGTGACTATGGTTAGAGTTTTATGATTGTTGAGTTTGCAGTTGGCAATAATGAGTTCAGCTGGGTGAAAGGAGGGGGAGGGTTAATTGGGGGAGATATGCATAGGAGGTGAGAGTACATAATGGCAATGCCTCCACCTTTGTTGTGCATTCTGTCTTGGTGTAGAATGTTGTAACTGGGAGGGAGAAATTCTTTGTCTACAATATGTGGTCTGACCCATGTTTCAGAGAGACTAACTATGTTGAGAGAGTACTGGGATCTCCAGGTGTGGAATTCAGTTAGCTTGTTAAAATGCTATGGATGTTGATTGAATAGAAAGACAGATGTTTGAAACTAAGTTTAGGTAACTGCTGAAGTGTTTGCAAGGTATAGGTAGGACTTGATGAATTAGAGTGTGGGCCAGGGTTTGAGTGAATGTCACCTGAGAGATGAAGGATGTTTAGTGGGATGAAGAGAAGTGATGTGTAGGGGTAGGGTGAGTGAAATTTCTTTTTGCTTACTTCTGTGGAATGAGGGGAATTTTGGAGGCAGTTTGATTTTGGGGAGATTGAATTCAGTACATGAGAAGAGTGAGGGAGAAAAAGGAGAGGTGTAGAGACTGCTTGTGTCAATCGTGTTATGAGAGGAGGTGAGAGAAGAGGGGAGTAGGCTTAGCTGAATGTGGCAGGAAGTGAGGTGCTTAGGAGAAGAAGAAGGAAAGGTAAGAAGAGAGGGAGGAACATGGAGGATGACAAGAATATGAAATGGGGTTAGATGTTTGATAGACGGAAGGTGTATGGTAATAGCTAGAGTAGGGGGGATGAGAGCAGTAAGCAAGGGTGGGAAGAGTTAGGTGTAGTGAGGATGAGAGCAGTGAGCAAGGGTGGGAGGAGTTAGGTATAGTGAGTTGAGAAGTGGGAGGGGTTATTTTAAGAGGGGCAGGTTGTGATTGATTGGGGAGTAAAGGAAGTTGGGGATCAGGGAGGTTGGGGTTAAGATGGTTAGTTGCAAAAGTAATTGATGTGGGGGGAGGTGAAATGGGAGTAAGGTAGGGGAGCGGAGTGAGCCTGAGTGAAGTGATAGCAAAATGAATGTGCAGAAACTTAGAGGCAGCTTGCCAGACCACAGTAGAAACAATCGGTTAGCAATGATTGCTGCAAGACAGTGGAAAAGTTAAGAAAAGTTAAGCATAGGGAGTTCCTTGAGGTAAAAAAAACTTATGCAGGTAATAGCAACCTAACACTTGCTACAGCGGTTGGTGTTAACAGTTGCTACAAAGAGAGAAGAGGAATGGAAGGAGAAAGTTCAGGGGAAGGGGGAGGGGAGTCCAACAATATTTGTTTGAGTTAGTGAGTGTGCCACTAGTCAAATAAGCACTAAAGTGTTTCACTACACATAAACCTGCCTAGTACACCAGGAAGATTACTGAAACTAATAGTTTCCCTGCAGGTGAGACTTGATATTCGATTTTGATTTAAACTTCTCATTGTGGCTGGTCCTTTTTAGAAAAATATTTAAGTTTTGAGAGTATTTGCATATATTTATGTGTTGATAACTCTGGCCACTCCTGAAAGCCTTGCTGTTTGGTCAGCATTACCATTTGTATTAATATTAATTTCACTCAATATAATAGGGTACCCTTGTAAGAGCCTTCAAGTAGCTGGCAGGAGTTCTTATGGCAATGATAACTACCTTATAGTTTGCACAGAAGGGGGCACAGCAAGTGAATCTGTGCCAGCCTTTGCCAGGTGTGTGCATGTGTGGGTGTAAATCAAATCTCAAAGAGTGTGTGAGTCAGCTGCTTGGAGCAGGGACACAAGGCATTGGTTTCACAGAGAGGATGGTGGAGGACATGGCTTGGAACCCCGAGCAAGGACTCAACTCTAAAGCTATGCTAGTGGGGAGTCTTACTGGTGGTCTAGAAAAAGAGGATCCCGCCCCTGGACTGAGCGTGTTCCCTGTTTGGTCTTAAGGAAAATTGTGCTTGATGCAGAGACATCTGCATCTGAAAATACTGAGTGTATCCATTTGTATTCCAAGTGAATGTCCTTCTCCAGTGTCAATGGTGAGGATTCAGGTTCCTTGATTACTGTCCCAGAGTGGGGACATCCCAATTGGAATTACTAGTGAACCAATAAAAGGGGAAGCCAGATGTACCAGACAACTATGAGACTTGTACAAAGGGCAAAAATTGGAGGAGGAAGAACAGATTCATTAATCAAACTAGGAGAGGGTGAACCTGGATGGCTTTGTGCACTTACATTCACCTGGCTGTGTTAAAGGTACTGTTTCTGTTACATCCTTTTACAACTTTAATATACGCAATTTTACTGGGTTAAATATTAGCTCTAAACACCATAATTTATTTTTAAAGGACTTTACATTTATTCCCTTGCGTTGGACCAACACAGAGCACATGATTCTTGATTTAAAACCTTTTAATAGAAAACTCAATTTTTGAGTTTTAGTTGGTGGCGAAATGGACACTGAGTGCCTTGCTAGTAATTTTAAATGTAAAAGTATTGTAAATCATCATTTACACCATATTATAAACATATTTGAAAAGCCTGTGAATGTGAAATCAGGGGTTTTTTGAACAGTAAGAGAAGACATAAATTTTGCAACCTGTCTAAAGAAAAAAAGGGTTAGTTTGAACAGCATGATTTATAATGAGAACATAAGGTGTATGAAACCTGATAAAAGTGGGGGACTAGTGATTATGAACTTGCTGGATCACACTGGTCGGATGACTTCTTTCATTAGTGATGAAACAGTATATCAAGTTGTTTCAGTGAATGAAATCAACATTGCCTATAGAGCCATCAATATAGATTCATAGGTTCATAGGTGTTTACAAGGCTAATGACCCTAAGGGCTTTTTTAAGCTAGCAACATATCCCAAATCTCTGACAAGTTCATATACCCTTAATAAGTGTAAACAGGAGTTTGGGAGATGAAACATTGACAAGCAGGGGCCAGGGAGATGAACTATTTACAGGTCGCCTGTGCCATATATCTTCCTCAGTGAGCTTTTATTATTTGACAACATTTCTTTAGGATTGTTTGACTTATTGAAAGTACACTTCCCAGTAATCCCCAAATTTTTTGGCATTTCCAAGATACATTTGAATGCTAGTGATCCACTATTGCCACCAATTGCGGCTGCTAGTGCTTCTATTGCTGAGCCTCTTGCAAAGTTCATTGACTGTAAACTCAAGTCATTGTTCATAGATTTTCCTCATGTTCTCCAGGATTTCTGAGATTGCTTTAGACAAACTCAGATAAATTGTGTGTTGTAACAGCCATTTATTTGTTACTTTGAACATTAAGTATGTATTTATGACCATTCCACATGAACAGGGATTACTTTGGTTTGGTGAAGTGGTTTCTAAATTTGGATCATTGTCAGACAATGATGGGATGCTCATTTCTGATTTTATGGAATTGATTTTGAGTAATAACTTTGTCTTCTTCAATGGTGAGTACTTTAATTACATAGTGTTGCTGTGGAGGCCTCTTATGCCCCACTTTTGCAAATGCTGTATTACTTAGGTGGGAAATTGAAGTGGTGTTTAAGCTAGATTTATTTGCTCATTGTGTGTTACTTCTGATATTTGGATGATGCATTTGTGGTGTGGTCTGGCAACAAGGAACAACTTCATGATTTTGTTGCACAATTGGAACTGACTTCTATGTTCCTGAAGTTTACAACCAATGTCAATTATGATAAAACTTACTTCTTGGATGTTGAAATCAAGAAATGGTTTGGTGGGAAATTTGACATCACCATTTACAGAAAACCCACATTTTGCAATGCCTTTTTACATTTTAGAAGTAGCTATCCACTACACCAAAAAAAGGGTGTAGTAAAAAGCCAATTCACAAGTGTCTAGATTAAATTCTGATAATAATGTTTGTACAGATCAGTTTGAAAAGTTGCTAAGCATGATTTTGTAATGTGGTTACCCAACTACGATGGTGGACAATTTTTTACCCATGGTTGTTACATGAAAGAGGTGACAGACATGCCCCAATAATTAGTAGGAGTTTGCAGAACTCCAACTTCAGTAACATGCTGGGTAACCATGATAATACAATTGGTCATTCTACTAAGCAGTCTGGTTATTCTGACCACATGGTGTTACATTATTCCTTAAACACTTATGACATCCATAACATCTTATGCAGAATTGGTCTATTCTGCAGTGCAATGACAACCTAAAATCCTGCATTGAAAAAATCTCTACCGTTACTTTTAAAAACAGGTCTAACATTAAGAACATTTTGGAAAGACCTGTGAGAATATCACACAATGGCTCCTTTAAAACTTTCAAATGTGGCTGTTATCAGTGCTCAGATATTGACACTGACTTGAGTATGGAATAACAATATGGAAATGCTATAGGAAAACAAACATGAATAAACTGGAAAGAGTACAATGGAAATATACTAAGGGCATCCATGGATGTGAAAATCTAAGTTATTATGAAAGACTAAAATATCTGAACTTGTACAGTGACTCTTATAGATATTTAAGAGGAGATCTTATTCAGGTATGTAGGGCATTTAGGGACAACTACCTCTGGGAACATTTGTGGTTATCAAAAAGTACTAGAGAATTGTCAGATAACCTATGTAGAAGATTCTATAGGAATGAGAAGTGTACTAATTGGCTCTCTGACAGAGTAGCTGATGCTTGGAACAGACTACCAAATTACATTAAAGCAAGTACTAGTTTAGATATTTTTAAGAACAGCCTGGACATTTATTATGGGAACAAGTGCTTTGGCATATTGACAAGCTAGAAGGGCTTTAATGCCCGTGCTTGAAACATTTTTATGTATGTATGTATGTATGTATGTACTGACTTGGGTGGTGAGCTATCGGTTATGGTTCAAAACTGGATGACCAAAGGTAGATTCAATTGTCTATCTGGAAAAGTGGTTTATATAGCTAGATGATGTTCATGTCCAGCTTTCTATGCTGGAAAGACTGACAATGCTTCAACTAAGAGGATCTACCAGCCCATTTACATTATAACCAAAATGGCCAACAAAAGTGCTCTAGCCAGGCATGTTTCTACTTGTAAAAATATTACTAAATTTAAATTTTCTCTGTTGAAAAACACAAATCCTACTGTATATACTAGTGACTGGCAAAACTGGCTACTGCATTGAGAGATGACTTGGCAGCTTTACCTTCATACATCCAATTTCCCTGGTTTAAATGAAGCCATCTCTATTTCTAGTGAGTTTAAGCTTAGATGTTCAAAGCTATAATAATGTTTTAATGGATTACTATGATGTCAGTATGTGTTTTGTTGTAAGTTATTATTGTGTCGCTTCTTCTTTAACAATTTCAGCAGATCACTTGCAACATTGTATCTGATTGGTTACAAGAATGGGGGGAGTGTTGCCAGTAGGGTTTTTAAGTGTATTTGTTTTTAATAGTTTATGGTTCTGAAGATGTCTATAACAGATGAATGGGCTTAACCATAACATAATAAACTGCAACATAATAAAGAGTTCTCTGCGTTTATCTGCCGTTTGATTATTGTATTTGGAATTTTTTGTGCTCCAGTACCAGTTTATCGCTTGGTTTGTTTTTTTAACATAGTAATGTAGTTATGCAGGTAAAGACATTGAGATTCAAATTTTGTGATGATTAGAATAGTTCACTTGAACTAAAATATCACAGCTATCTAGACAGATAAATTGAAAAAGGACAACTGAGCACAGAGTAAGTCAAGCTCAAAATGGTCACAATTTGACCACCTTCCAATGGCAGTATAGAAGGTAAGGGCATTATCACTATGCTGGCAAAAGGTGAAAAACAATTCTGTTTGCACAGATTTAAAGGACAGATAACTACTGCTTTGTTGGGAAAAGCATTGCTACGTGATTATTTAAAATGTATTTTTCATGCATTACAAACTTGTTTAAATGATGTTTAGTCACATGATATATAATGTGTATTTTCCTCTTCATAGCTCTGCAGATTAAATATCATGAAAGTGTTCAGAATAAGCTTAAGGATTTAGAAAACAAGACTCTTTCCCACCAAATTGGATACAGCACAGCATCTGTAGGAATCAAACCGTGAAATGAGCTGAAAAGTAAGGAAACATTTCCAAATCAACTTGAAAGCAGTAGGTATAACTTCTATAATGCTTACAGTAATACAACCAGTCCATGGAATCAATTTTTGATGAGATTTATTTAGAGGGACAAAGAAAAAGTATTTCTTATAAGAAAAAGAAAGTAACGGAAAAAAAATCAAGACATTCACAACTGCCTTTCTAGAGTTTCACTTAACAGTTGCAGTATTCTTTTATACGGGGTTTCTCAAAAATCAAACATCTGTTATTGTCAATAATATATTCACTGGCTATACCACAATAGGGGCATTTCCATAAACTTGTCAGTGCAGAAATACAGGCTCATATCTTTTTTAGATATCAGGGACACAGTCTAGGCTTCAGATTTCAGGTACAACTTTTGGAAAAATGAAAACACTGATCTAAATGTAACCTGTGTCTATTAATACAAATATCAGAGATGCTGACACCAGTAAGACACCTGCAGTGAAGGGTTTCCTTTTTAAAGAGAATTTACAATGTTTATTAAATATTCACATTTTAAGAATAATAATATAAACATTATATAGCAGTAAAAATCAACATAAATTACTTGGAAATGCGACTGGATCAGACCAAAAAATCCAAAATTGTTGTGAAGAGAGAGTCCAGTCAGCACAGCATAATATAATACAGTCACTTTATTAAAACAACAAGTAAAATAAAATCTAAAAGATAAGTGCTTTCATGCCCATTACAGGTGCTTCATCAGATCCACTGCTCAACTAACAAAGTAGCATTCAAATACACTTTAGACAATGGCAAATTGTACATCAATACCCTGATAGGAGAACGGGCATTCTCCAGCAGCGTATTGATATACAAGTAATGCCCGCTGAGAAGAACGAGTCTGCCACTTCATGGCAGCTTATCAAGCCTCCGTGGAGCTCAGACTAAGGAAATTTTATTTATTTTTTTTATTTATTTAACATTTGTTGACCAGGAAAGTCCAACTAGGTTCCATAGAGCCTGTTTTCAGCGGAGGCCCGGGGAGAAATGCTCCAGATGCATGTCTCTGGAATGTGGGAGGAAACCGGAGTACCCGGAGGAAACCCACGCAAACACAGGAAGAACATGCAAACTCCACACAGAAGGCACCCCAGCCAAGAATCGAACCAGAGAACCTCTTGCTGTGAGGCGACAACGTTAACTGTTGCACCACTGCGCTGCCCTATGAAATGGCCGACATTATTTTATGCTTGCTAAGCAGCAGTTTTGCTGTTTAGCTAGTATGAAATATAAAAAAAGACAAAACGGTATGTGTGTGTCTGTGTTTGAGTGTGTTTATGTCTCTGTATGAGTGTATGCATGCATGTCAGTGAGAGTGAGCTATTTTACACTCACTAAGCAGTGCTTTTGCTGTTTAGCGAGTTAAAAATAAAAAGAGAAAAAAAAGAAAATGCAGCATGCATGTGAGAGTGTGTGTGTGTGTGTGTGTGTGTGTGTGTGTGTGTGTGTGTGTGTGTGTGTGTGTGTGTGTGTGTGTGTGTGTGTGTTTCTGTCTGCATGTGTGTATGTGAAATGGTGCACGAATGCAGAGAGAGAGTGTGTGTGTGTGTGTGTGTGTGTGTGTGTGTGTGTGTGTGTGTGTGTGTGTGTGTGTGTGTGTGTGTGTGTGTGTGTGAGTGTGAGAGGGACAGAGAGAAAAAGAAAGAGAGCTGGATGGAGAGAGTGAGACAGAAAGCAAGAGTGATGTGTGAGTGAATGCATGTATGTAAGCAGAGGGGACTGCCTGTGAGACAGATGGAGAGGGAGTGAGACTGAATGTGTGTGTGAAAGCAGCGGGAGACTGTGAGAGATTGAGAAAGAGGGTGAGACAGATCTTGTATGAATGAATGTGTGCATGAAAGCAGAGGAGACTGTGTATGTGTGCATGGGAGATAGAATGGGCTGTATGTAAAATTGTGTTTCATTTGCTTCATTTTTTAAGTGCTATATTATTTTTTATATATATTTGATGTAAAATGCTTCCTCCAACACCATTAACATATACTACAGCAAGTTTGAAACAGTAGGCGGAGGAACTGTTTTACATTACAAATATATAAAAATAATATAGTACTTAAAAATAAATAAGCAAGTAAAACAGAACAATTTTACAGTGAGCCCACTGTCTAATCACAATAATGCCCTCAAGGGTGTGTGTTAATGTGTAATTAATGGTCTTTCAGGGGTGTAGCGGCCCTCCACCTGCGGCATCAGGCCTCGTAACACCCATGGGTGGGAGTTAATTACACATTAACACTCACCCTGTCAGGCATTATTGCTTGTGTAGCAGACTTCAAGAAGTAAGGCCACTTGGTCTCAAAACAGGTTTTAAAGGTACAGTGCCATTTACACCTCTATAGCAATATGTTTGTAATGCTAAAATCCATTTGTTTTCTATGCACTCAGTTCTTGTTCTGATATCAGCATCTCTAATGTGATCAATCACCTGTGCTGACTGGACTCTCTCTTCACTACAGTTTTATAGCAGTAATTAATTACTAAATAAATTATGTAATTTTCTTGTGTATTACTTATGATCAACTTCTCACTAATTTTAATTTTAAAATGATTATATAGTACATAAATGTTAATATGTTATTAAGTATAAAGTCATCCAGTGTCTTGTTTGTGAAATTTTACTTCAAAAATTAAAAAAATAATATTTGGGTAAAAATAACATCAGTATTTCATTAATAACTATGATTAAAATGTGGCATTTAATAACAGGCTACTATTGCAACATTCAAAAAACTTTACAAACACTTTATTGGGTAAACGTCTATTTTACAGTCTGCTGATATGAAATATTTGTTCAAATAATTAATGTACATTGTGTTTATAGAAATTGTGATTAAAAAAGTTAGGGAATCAGTGTAGGAGTTTACTCAAAAAATAAAATACAATATTCTGACAACCGATCATGGCTTTAAAAGTTTTAAAAGCAGAGCACATGTGTACAACACTTCTACTGCTGTAACACTACAAACATCACGCAACCACACTATTTCAGTCCAGTGATCTTCATTATCACCCAGCCTTCAAGCTACCTTCATAGTGTGGTTGCCTGTCTGGAACCTTCTATTTAGCATTACATTAGGAAACTGGAATTTGATTTCTGCTATAGGTAGTAGAAATTATATCATCCACGATGCACCAACTGCTTCATTGATAAGGAGATCCTTCATATTTAGATTTGCACCTCTGTAGGTCTCTAACTCTGAACTTTCTCCCCCATTGTTTTATACTGTTTGTAAAGTAACATTAGCAGCAGATGCAATACCACTACAAGTAATGTTTTCCCAGGTCTGAAGTCGCTATACCATGTGACCCCCTTCCCCTGTGTGACTTACTGGTTCTATCCCTGTTAGATGGTTTGTAAGCCTAAGACGGTCCCTCTACATTTAACTGCTGCAGCTACGGTGGTGTTGGACTCTGAAATTGCAAGGCTGGAGAGTCAAAGCCTATTACGACAGTATCAAAGTGCAGTCCTTCTGATGGTAGTGCCATTGTACTTCAGCATGGTCAGTAATTAACACCAATTCTCTATCTAACAAGTAGTATTTCATTGTGGTGGGGCACATTATATGCAAGATATTTTCACTCGGCAGATGCAAATGTCCCTCACCATTACTAAAGTTTCTATTAACATTATAAATGAGATCCATAATCTGAGACAAGACTGTTTCTATGTCTACCTCAGAACATCAATATGTATTAAGAATGGCTTAAAAAGTTTAAAACTGTTAAATGGTTCAAAGGGCAGATATTTTATAGTTGATTAAAAAGCTTGTTCAACTTCAAATGTCAACTTATCCTTCTAGGGAACCATACCCTTGGTCTGGTCAGTCAAAGAGGGAAAAGACAACTGGTAGCAAAATTTTAATTAGCCAGACCTAAGAATGTCTTAAAATGTTTCTTAATGATTAGTATCGGCCAGTTTTGTAGTGATTACATTTTCTGTAGTTTTACTATCCCTCAGCCTATTACATAACCATAACATTGGGGTTATGCCATCCTAACTTGCACTTAGTTGCATTAGCATTCAGATGAGCTTGATTTAAGATATCTAAGATGGCTTGAATGATTGGGAGAAGGGTTTCACAGTCCTCAGAAAATACTTCCTTGCCATCCCAGTATAATGTTGCATACCTACCATGAGGTCTAAGCATTTTGTATGTCAGCATTTGGAATATAGTAGGTACCCCAAAGAAGTAGTAAGACAGGAATGTGTAGGTGAAGTGTCAATCTGCTGTGTGTAAAATGTTATTTTTCCTTAGCTTCTGAGGCTAGTAGAATTTGTCAGTACCCTTTAAATAGGTCCAAAGTGGAAAGAAACCTAGCCTTCTTCATTTTTTCAGTCATGTCATATACTAGGATTATGGGATATTAATCAAATTTGAATATGCTATTTAATTTTCTAAAAAAGATGCAAAGCCTTACATACCCATCAGGCTGGTAGACTGTTGCAATGGGGCTAATTTACTTATTTTAGAATTTTTCTTTGACCTCCAGTGTTGAGAATTTTCTCAACATTCATTTAATTGCTTTGTGTTTTGATACTGGTATTTACTAGGGTTTCAAAATTGCTTTCTTTTTAGATACAATTTCTACATTTTGATGGATTACTAAGCAGCCCTGAAAATACGCCTTTATTCTGAGGTAGAAATTCATTTATGTCTTTTTTCTAAGACATTGATAATGCATCATCTATGTTCAGGACATAACGAATATTTCCTCTGCAAAGATACTTACAATGGGAACTTCAGTTTCACTCCAAGGTTTCAGAACATTTATATGGTATAACTGTTCTGGTTTCCTTTTTTCTGCTATCTCATACTATAATTTACTTAACTTGCTTTCCTTGCAATTTCAAAAGTTCCTTGCAACTATATAAGGAGCTTATTTTTAGTTGTGGTTACGGACATAAGTACTTTATTCCATAGTTTGAATTCTCTTAAATGAGTATTCTTGCTGTATTCTCTAAATCAGAGCTGTAGCTGGCTGATAGCTCAGTGTTGTTCTTGCAGTCTGGCACCCCTCAACTGTAAGACAAGGTAAAAAGGCTATCTGGCTGATTGGCATTTCTAAATTGGAGAGCCATCCAAGTCTTGCTTTTCCATTTTTGTTGCCATCAATTCTAAGTTGAAGAGCAAAAAAAAAAAAAGAATGCTTTTGCTGCTTCTGCTGGGTGGGAGGTTGGCATAATGGTTAAGGTATTTACCTTACAGACACAAGGTGCAGAGTTTGATTCTCACATGGGGTAATTGGCTAGGCTTAAAATGGCCCACAAGGGAACTTAGCCTAGTACTAACCTATGAACCTATGAAAACTGTAGCAAGCCACTTGCTACAGCTTAAGCTATTGAAAAGGTAGAAAACTACTGAAGTTCATTTCTGTATAGGAATTTATAAATGTTAGTACTGAAATGCATACTGGTAATGTACTACTAACTGAACTACATCTCCCAGTCACACCCCCAAACAACTTGCCCACAGGGTGGCTGCCCCCTTCTCCCTCACCCTAGCTATGCTACTACTCTCAATTGTGTCTCTTGTAGTTTTTCCATATTTCCCTTACTCTAAGCATTATAGTTATTAAACTGTTCTTGATCTGTTCAGCAGGCCTGTAAAATATTCAACCACATTTTAAAGGGACAGTTTCACTTGTCTTGTGTTTATTTAACTATACGTAGAAGGCCTTGAAATGTTTGCCACATAGCATTCAGAGTATGTCAATACATGTGAGGCTTGGGTTAACATCTTTTTTTTTAATGTTTTGTTAAGGTGCTCAACTAGTTTATCCATCTGACAATGGTAAATGGATAACCTTAGCTGTTTCACTTAGAAAAGAAAATGGCACAGTTCATGCGTTACTCTGGACATGAAGGAAGTACCTTGGTCAGTCAGAATTTCTTAGGCAATTTCTATGACATAAAACAGCAGTATTACTTATTTTACTATGGACTTTGTAATAACTCATTGTAAGGATGCTGCTTTAGGAAATTTTGTTCCTTGATCAAGAATTACCAAGATATTCTGATGGCTTTTTAATTATTTTACAAATGAATCTACAACGTCTACTGTTAGTCTCTCAAATGGGATTTTCACAATAGTTAAAGGAGTAGCAAACTACTCTTAAACACTGAGTTGGATGCTTTGTTTTGACATTAAACCAGGCCAATAAAATATGGCAAAATCCTAGCTTTTGGCTTATAAAGTTCTTAAATGACCACTCAAATCTTGGTTATGTGCTAACTTTATTAGAAGAGTTCTTAAATGCATTGGATCTAATAAATGGATTAGTATCTGTTCTCTGTCTTTCAAAGTCCCATTGCACAGATAATTTTCTTTTTTAATCATTTTGTATTCATTTTGCAAACAACGGCAAAGCATTTATATCAGACAGTGTAATTTTTTGTTTAAAAGAATACAACACAGAAACCCTGACATAGATAAAATAAAGAAGACATAGTTTCTCATTGATAACCAGTTCTGACTACCTATGCTTCCTTTCAACACATTCATTCTTATCCTTGTCCAATTACAAGGGGCTTCCACTCGTACACCCCTGAAAATTAAAAATATAAACTCCAAGGTCACACAAACATGAAGAAAGGGCAAAACCCCTTGAATTATGTAATGGTCAATCTAATGAACTTTGACTGTTATGTAATGCAACCACCAGCATTTCAGCAAGCATTAAACCATGTGCAGTGATAACTCATCCAACAACACATGCACACACACATACAAGTATATGTATATAATGTACATATATATAAATATGTATTTCTAAACTTGGAGAAAAAAGTATGCTAAATGTGATAGTGTCCACAAGGTTAATGTCTGATGAGTTCCTCTAAAGCTATAGAGGCTTGAAAGTTCAAATCTGGGGTTTATTACTGCATTCGATGATCTTGAAATGAACATAGAATGTTATAAATCTCCAAAATGAAAATATGCTGTATATATATATATATATATATATATATATATATATATATATACATGTATATGGAGAAAGAGATATATATATATATGGGTCCCCTTCAGACAGTCAGACTTTTAAAATATCGACTTTCATATGGCCGAGACCATATGATCGAGCTTTTAAAAGCTCGACCAATCTGAATGGAGATCTCCATAAAGCGTGGAATGGGAAGATTTCCAATTTCCGCAATGTAATGCAATCTTGGAGTTGGTATATTTAATTAACAGGGGGTGTGGGGGTGCAGGGGAGGTTGCCCCCCTGTGGGACACATTTCGTTTTTTTTGTTTGTTGTATTTTTTTTTTTACATGATCGATGTTTCAAATGTTCAATCATATGGTCTCGGCCATATGAAAGTCGAACATTTGAGATTTTAATCATGTAAAGTAGATATATATATATATATATATATATATATATATATATATATATATATATATATATATATGGTCTATATTATGCTATTGAACATTTATAAGTTCGAATATCATATGCTCATCACCATATGATCAAACTCGTAAATGTTCGAAAATGTAATAAAATCAAACAAAAAAAAATTAACTCCCAAATGTCTTAAGCAGGGAGGCAAGCCCCCCTGAACCCCCACAACCCCTGCAACTTAAATATACCAACTCTGAGATCGCACTACAGTGCAGAAAATGGAAAACTTCCCATTCTGTGCTGTAATGGAGATCTCCATTGACACGCTCGCACATCGAAAAATTCGAACATATGGTGCCGACCATATGACGTTCGATTTTGCTGTTCTATAATGTGGTATAGATTATATATATAAATATATATATATATATATATATATATATATATATATATATATATATATATATATATATATATATACACACACACACACACACACACACACACACACAAACATATATATATATATCTATATATATATATATATATATATATATATATATATATATATATATATATATATCTATGCTCACACTCCCAAAATATGTCTGTTATTCCCACTGTCTCTGTGCCACATCACCAACACCAATAATAATTTTTACTACCTATATTTTTTTCCTGCAGGTATTACATACCATCTATGCTGTACATTGAGGTGGGCATTCCAGTTTCTGATTAGGATCCCTGCATCCTTTGCCAAATTCCATAATTTGTCCCGTTTGACATCTGTGGCTTTTCCAACCTTCTTTCTCTTTCTGCACTTTTATATATTTGTGACTTTTTCCTTTGTCCTTTTCCTGATCAGCATCTTTATAGATTAGTCCACTGCATCTTTTTTTCTTTTCCAAGCAGCCATTTTTACACCTTCCTCCTTTTCCATAGCAGTCTCTGTGTCATGTTTTTTGATATTCTCCCTGTCCTTTTTATTTCCTCTGACTTACTCTTTCCCATCACCCTTCATAAATCTGCTCCCACACCCTCTCCACTCCTTACCTTGTCTCTCTGTTACTTCATCTTCTTGCTTCCCCAGTGGACCAGCCCTAATTTGGCCAATGCCTTTGACATCCTGACTCCTTTCTGCACAATGCTTTGACCCCAGTTAGAAAAATGGGAAAAGTGACTGACTGATGATGATGACGAAACTGGTCTCATGACAATTAATGTGAATTATCAAGCAGACATAAATAACTGAAAAAAGTGCAAGCACTAAACTTTTTTAATAAAGCAGGATTCCAGGAAGTGCTTCTTGGTAGCTGTTTGTATAGGTATTAAATAGAACAATAATTCTGATTTCATTAAAATATACAATTGGTTGCAATTCATCTGGACAATACAGAGGTGAATATCCTGCATATTCCCATACAACCAAATTCTGGTCCATATAATTTCAGAGTAATTTTTTACAGTGGGAACAGATAGCAGTTTGTCACTCATTTGTGAGATAAGAATTCGCTCTTGAAGATATCTTTTCAGTGAAGTCCAATTTGGCAGCAGTTGTTAAATCTTATCATCATCTTTGGAATATCTCCTAAATCAATTACTTGTTTAAAAACATGTTGTCTGCTAATGGTTATTTGCTCACTGATCTCAGCCCAGCTAGGTTATTGCTGTGACCTTTATATTAGGCTACTTAATTAGGATCATAGGAGGTTACTTGGCTAATGGCTCTAGGGCCCTTACAAGCCTAGTCAATTTCAGCCTTTGTTCCCTGTAGGGCCTAGAGATATGGAGTATATTTACAAGCCAAACTAAATCAGTACTGGCTGCCCCTTTCCAAGAGGAATACAGGTGAAACCCCTGTGGTGAATTTGCAGTTTCCCATCCAATTGTTCAAGTTACACTTAAATAGGGTCAATGAGGGCTCTGTTTAACTTGAATTGAGAGCTTATCCCAGAGGAGTGGTAACCTCTGTCAGATGTGTCTGTCCCTACAGCAAGTCCTGTTGATGTCACAGGCTAGGCTAAGGTCCCTAGAGCAAGTGAATCATGTACCATCTGACTTATGAATATGCACCATTTCCATTAGGATCAGAGGTTGCTTTGTATGAAAGGCACAGGTTGCCTCTGAGTAGTATGTATGATACAGCGTATAGTGAGAGTGATTTCAGTCTGTCCTCATATGACATGTGCTGAAGACCCTGAATTTACTTTGTGAGAAACCTTTGAGTCTCTCTAGTTGCTGCAGGTGCCTGGTAAGGTACATACCAAATGGAGTATTGTACTCTATTAATGGCCTGATGAGTGAAGAGTACATGGAGGTTATAACCTCTTTTGTTCTGGAGGCTATACCCTTGCTTATGAGGTCACCAACATAGAAGGCCTTCCTAAATACTGTGGATACATGGTGATTAAAGGTAAAGTTACTGTCTACCTGTGTGCCCAAATCTCTCACCACTGATTTAATGCTTAGGTTGTTGATATTAATACGTTAATATGCAGGGACTTTGCCCTTGCCAAAGAAGATGATAATGCATTTTTTTGTATTGAGTTTAAATCAATGACTTTGGCACTAGTCACTGGTTTGCATAAGTCCTTCTTGTAGAATTTTGACATAATTTGGGGACTCAATGACTGCACCAAGTTTGTAGTCATCAGCATACTTTGTCAGGCACAGACCTTTTATTTTTGCCTGTACTTCTGAGAAGTATATTCCAGACAATAGGAGCCCTAGCACTGATCACTGTGGAACACCACTGGTAATGGGTCTGCTAGTGGAGGTGGAATCCCCTGTTTTGACCGTAAGTGTTCTGTTGGTGAGCCAATTTGCAACCCACCTGACAATATATGCTTTGATCCCCAGCTGGGTGAGTTTTTCAATGATGCCTGAGTGCAGGATTGTGTCAAATGCTTTGGCTAAGTCTATGTAGGCTGTATGATTAGATTTGCCTTTATTCAGAGCTCTGGTGACTTTCTCGAAGAAGTCCATCAAGTCAGCAGGCACAGTCTCCCTTTAACAATGCCAAACTGGGTCAGGTCAAGCATTGTTTATAAGGTCCAAGATGACTGTCTCCATGGCCTTGCAGATAAGGCTGATTGGGCTTATGGGTCTATATTTCCCAGGGTTGGTGGATGCACACCCTTTGTGCAAGGGGATGACGGTAGCTATTCTCCATTTAGCAGGGACAAAACCAGTACTTAGACTGTGGTTAAAAAGAGTACTCAATGGTGTTGCTAACTCATGTTGTAAACCATTGAGAATGCAGCCTGGAATGTTATCAGGTCCCAAAGAGGGTGTGTTTTTGGTCTTGGAGACAGTGGTTAAGACCTGCTGTTTAGAGATACTAGGTGGAGAACAGGTGGTAGGAATATTCTGGAGTATATGTGGTGGGGATGGAGGGAGAAGTTTTTGCTGAACCTGTCCACTAGCAGGTTGACTATTTCTACAGATTCAGTATATGTAGTATCATTCACAACAAGTATATTGTGAATCTGGGCTTTTCCATTACGGTTTCAGATGTAGCTAAAGAATGCCTTATAGTTATCATTATTTAAATATGCTAATTTAGATTCATAGTTAGCTTTGGAGGACTTTACAAGATGCCTTATTTGCTTGTGCAAGCTGAGAATGGTGTGTTTCCATTTCTGAGACCGTTCCTTCATGTTCTTAGATGGTAATTTCTTCTTCTTGTAGTATAACCTGTTTATGGCAGATGTCCTTGAGGCAGATTAGTTCTTTCTAGAAGATCTTGCTTTGGTTCTATCAGGTAAGGCTGTGCCAATATAATTGTGTAGATGTTTATAGAAAGCATTGGTGTATATCCCAGTATAGGTGTCCTTGGCATCAGTAGAGACAGAAGCTTTGAAGCTACTAATGCCATCTCTTAAGATGCTGTAGTTGGCTTTGGAGAACTGTATTTAGACTAATTTCTCCTGGTGGTGTGGTCTGATGTAAATGTCACTTTGAACAAGACTGATTTATGATCAGATTTTACCAGGGAGGGCCACACACTTGTGTTGGTACACCAATCTCCCATGTTGGTGAGCACCAGATCAAGAATGTTTAGGCCCCTTGTGGAGGCTTCCAACTATCTGTTCTAAGACATTGGAGTTCACAAACTCCAAGAACTTTTAGGCAAGCATGTTACTACACATATAATTTACACAGCCTATAGACGGGTAGTTAAAGTCACCCATAACCAGAGTGTTTGGTTGTATTTTGAGCGACTCATGTAGATCCACGTAGGCAGTGTGGATATCATGGTTCATGGGGGGGGGCTATAGTTCACAATAACTTGGAGGGGGGGGTCTTTCCTACAGTTATTTGCAATTGGAGTAACTGTAGGGAAATGTTCTGTCTAACCAATCTAGAGGTGTATTTATCTTTGATGAATATTGATACTCCTCCCCTAGTTCTCACTCATTCATTTTGTGGTCTGAGTGTGTGGAAGGCATTACAACCCAACATGGCCAGAGTACTTTCTGTAGCCTTGATCCAGGTCTCTATGACTGCATAGACATCTGCATCTTCCAAAGTGAGGAATGTTTCCAGTGAGTCCAGTTTCAGATTTAGACTCAGCACTGAGGAGCATAACCCTGAGGTTGTTTTTTTGAGGATATTTTTATATCGGGAATTTTGTTCTTGTGACATTGCCTAAAAAAGGCCCTAAGGGGCAGGGAAGTGTCTTAGCCAGTACCTGCAAACCAAGAGGTGACAGGTGAAGACTATCTCTGGCAAAGCATTGTGATCTATCAACCATATCATCCCAGACTGATAGGTACGTACTGGATCCCCTTGGAATGACACCAGAAACTAAGCCAATTGCTGAAGTCAATCATTTTTTGTCTGCATTGTGGCATCATCCTAGGTGAAGGTAGAATGCTACTTAAGGCTACGGAGATACCCACCTGGGACACATAATTAGGAACCTCAGCCAGCTCTCTCTTCATATAGTCTAGAGAGGTACATCTCAAGTCATTCACGCCAGCATGGACTATGAAAGAATCATAACTGTACTTGTTGAGAGAAACTGACTGCATGTGTGATGTGAAATATCCTGGCACCTGACAGACAGATGAGTGTGACTTTTTCTTTCCTTATCTAACCTGGTTTGTGGGACATCTGGTGGAATCACCTAAGATCAAAACATTAGGTTTAGTGTTTTGCCTTAGGGGCTTGTTTGGTGAGACACTGGTGCATGTGTTTTTATGTGTACTTTGTACAACTAGTAATGTATTAAGTGAAGGGTGTTTATGTTTGGGAGATCTTTGATCTTTAGGTAGGCTTCTGTTGAGTACCTCCACATATGTGGGTTATGGTGTTGTGCACATGTTGTGCGTGAGGTGAAATATGTGAGCTGACAAACTACTTAGTATCTGATATGCTGCTTTGTGAGCAAGAGACCATAGATTCTAGATTCCTAAAATAGATGCATCTCTCACATATTGAATTTGTGTGAAGTAGAAGTAATGGGTTGTCAGTGTAGATGATGCAATTGCTACATTGCCTCAGGATGTTCATGTCTATCAGGCTGGCTAGAGAAACTGTGGGAAACTGTCCATTCATAATGCTAGGTATAGTACTGTGATCATAATGGGGAGAGGATTAGAAGGACCAGGTATGGGTGAGGGACTAGTAAAAAGTTCTAAACTGCGAGAGGCTTAGTGGGTGAGACTTGTGTTGGTGCCTCCAAGGCTCAGCTGAGTATCTCCCCAGGTAGTAAAGCAAACAACAAGAGCCCTCAGATGGAACACAAGCAGTTGACTAAGGGAAAATATATCTATCTGGGACTTTGTGTCAATAACCACCAATGGTAACCCCCACTATGTGGTGCTACACACCCTGCAAATGCAGGCAATAAATAGCAATGAAATTAAATGGATTTAAAACACTGTAGTGAATGATAGCACATGAGACTGGGCCCTGGGCCAACAATCACCACTTGGTTCCTCAGCTACACTCTTCTCTCACAAGAATGCATAACCAAACCTCTTTTGTTGAGTAAAGCTGTATTAGTGCTCAGAATCTGAAAAAAACAGACTGGAATCATAAATCTTAAGTCTATGCTACGCTAAAAAGTGCAGTTAACAGCAAAATACAGCAAAAGTACTGTTCATAAATAACAGCCCAAAGTAAAAACAGTAGAAGTGCAGATTAAGTAAACATGATACTTATTTCACAGTAAAAAGCAAGGGATGCTTCAGATATGAATTTGTGACTTCAGCCATCTGTAGCATGTCCACACTTGGTGCACAGGCAGCTTATAAGGATATTTTGACACTATAATCTCACATGGGCACTGTGGTAGTCATAGTTGTTACCAGAGAGGACTTTCTTAAGATTCTAGTATTTAAGCATTATGCTATATACAGCATGTTTCCTTCCTATTTGACAGATTTTCTCATGCCTGACTGTCTGGGTTGCCTTTTCCATCTTTGCTGGCTTGAGCAACACTGCCATTGTTTCCTGAAATCATTTTGTCCTGTTTATACCTGTTACAGTACAATCCCAGAGCTAACTACTTTGGTCACGTTGCATATGTAAGCCTAATGCATTCTTTAGAAATTTCTTAAAATCTTACTTTTTACGGAGGTATGTAGTAAATGGACATGAAATTATTATTACTTTGTTGTAACTTTCAAGTATTTCTTTGGTGATCATATTTTAATTTTTGTTCAGTATTTGGACTTGGATTAGATGGAAATAGCAAGAGGGAACTGGTATGAAATGATATATGGAGATGGATTAAAACCATGTACATTTTTTACTCAAATCATTCTTTTAACATGGATATAAATGGACATTCCACAAATTCCTTAGAGGAAAAAGTTGCAACATCACTTTAAGGCAAAATATTAAAATGATTGGCCGTTTGGGCAGTTTTTCTATCCCTTTCAACTTTTTGGTTTAAAAGCGGTAAACTATTACCGGTGCCAAAAGTCTGCTCTTCAATTTTTCTCTTAGATCTTGCTAGTTCTCTCTCACACTTTAATTGGCTTATTCACCTAGCACTTCATCAGGCTTTTTGTAGCAATTATTGTAGCACATATAAGTGCTATCAGCACTAGACGTCCTATAAAGAAACAGCTCCAGTACTTAGTAATGATGACCATCCCTCCTGGCATGCCGAAAGGTCAGTTCCCTGTGTTTTCTTCTATTAACCTGGTGAACTTGGGCATTCTGAGGCAGTGTAGGGACTGCCTCATGTGCACAAACAACCCTCTCCTCTTATCTCCCAACACTCAGATTTACGAGAGATGCACTTATATCTCCAAATTGGAAGCCATGCACTCTCCAGCCAAGACTGGAATAGCTGGTCAAGAGGAGAAGGTCAACACCTGCACCACACCACATGGAACACATAGCCCTCCAGAACACCCACCATCACAGCCCTCAAATAAAAACGCAAACACCACACCCACCTCTGCAGAGGCTCTGAATACAAATCTACCAAACAGCAGAGACCTCCAAGCCAGAAATGCACTCGACCACCACAACACAGCACAAACCACAAGACATATAGCTCACCTACACAGTGTGCCCCTCAACCTAAGCCTCTAAGGCAAAACAGCTTGCCCAATACAATAATCATAGGTGACTCAATAGTGAGGCACACTGATGTCCGAATCACTAGGCTAAATAAGGAGAAGGTAACAGTCAGCTGTCTATCAGATGCCAGAATCCAACACATAACACACTCACTCAGATCACTCCACAACAAGTACAAGTATGACTCTGTCATTGTCCATGTGGGTGTGAATGACTTGAGATACATCTCTGTGGACTACATGAAAAGAGACATGGTGGAGTCCTCAGATTATGTGGCCCAGGCAGGTATGACCCTAGCCCTGAGCAGCATCCTACCAGTGCCCAGAATGATACCACAGTACAAACAGAAAATGATTGACTTCAACAATTGGTTAAGTTTCTGGTGTCACTCTAAGGGGATCTATTATCTGTCTGCTTGGGATGACATGACTGACAGATCTCGATGCTTTGCCAGATATGGCCTGCATCTGTCACCCCTGGGTCTCCGGGTACTGGCTAAGGCTCTTGCCACTCCTATTGTGCCTTTTTTTAGGTGGAGTTCCAAAGAACAAATTACCACCATAACAGCTATAAATAAATGCAATCTGAGGGTCATGCTGCTCAATGCTAGAAGTCTAAATCTGAAGATGCACTCGCTCAAAGCACTCCTCAAAATGCAGAGCATCGACATTTGTGCTGTAATGGAGACCTGGTTTAAAGCAGCAGAAAGCACCCCTGAACTACCAGGCTATAACTCATTCCACACCTTTCGGCTCCAGAACATGGACCAAAGCTCCAAAGGCGGTGGTGTCTCCATATTCATAAAGGATATACACACCTCCAGACTAGTAGCTCAGCATAATGCACCTGAGATACTTCAGGTACAACTAACATTGGTAAGATGGAGATTCAGGTTGTAGCCTGCTATAGGTCTCCAACCATGTCCCAAGACTCTCACTCCACATTCTTAAGCACCCTGGAAACTATTAAGATCCAACCCAACACTCTCATACTAGGTAACTTCAACTACCCCCTCCATCAACTGCGAAAACTACTCATGCACCAATGCACTGGCCCAATGGTTCCTGGAATTCATCAGTTCCAGTGCCTTGGACCAGCTCATTCTTACCCCCACTAGAGGAAGCAACATCCTTGACCTGGTTATTACTAACACGGGCAACTGTTGCTTTACATCAATAGTCAATTCCTCCCTGGTTAGATCTGGCCACAAACTAATCACCATGGAAATCCACATCTCACCCATACCCCCGCAAAGGTATCCACTATGAAAATCTTCTCCAAAGCTGATTGTGGACTCCTAAAAACAGAGGTGGCTAACTTCACAGCACCCACCCATGCCAATGGAAAATAGATGCATGACTGCCGAATCATACACCAATGCACTGTCCAAACATGTACATCAATGCATGGAACTAGCCATACCGACCAGAACCAAGACGCTTTCCTCCAAAAAAGGGAAGCCAATCTGATGGTCCTCTGCCATTAATAAACTCTACAACAGAAGGAAGAAACTGTTGCAGAAAAAGGTGAAGTCCCAAGACTGGAAAGATTCCCTTATTATCCTCAACAAAAAGTTGAGATCACTCATCAAAACCTCCAAAGCCAGCTATGAAGGCAGAATTGTGGCAGACACTAAGAACAACCACAAAGCCTTCTATATTTATATCAAGACTCTCCATGGCAATACCCAGATTTGCTATGAGTTACTGCATAATGGTACATCCTATACTGAGCCAACATATATTGCCAACATACTGGCCAACAGATTCAATGCCAACTTTACCCCTCACTCTCCCCAAATGATCAATCTCCATACCGGAAGAATGCCAGGCACTCAGCATTACTGCAGCACAGGTTAAAGCTGCATTTTCCAAGGCCAAGAATACAGCTTCCATGGGACCTGACAATATCCCTGGTTGTGTTCTACATGAATTACAAAGTGAACTGGCACCACATCTGTGGGCCATGTTCACTCACAGCCTCACCTCAGGCTATGTCCCTTCCAAATGGTACACTGCTACAGTCATCCCTCTCCACAAAAGAGGAGCGACTACAGATGCTGGAAATTATCACCCCCATTAGCCTGATGAGTCTGATGTGTAAGCCTATGGAGCACATCATCATGGCTCTTATTAACAGGAATATAGGGAATCACCAAACTCTAGATCCCACGCAGTTTGGTTTTGTGATGGGTAGATCATGCCTGCTCAACCTGGTTGACATCTTTGAGTCAGTCACCAGAGCTCTGGATGAGGGTAAGGCAGTTCATACAGCCTACCTCAATCTGGCCAAGGCCTTTCATACCATTCCTCACTAGGCATTTATTGATAAACTCACCAAACTAGGCATCAACCCCTATATCATTAGGTGGGTTGCCAAATTGTCTCACAGATAGAACCCACAGTGTGAAAGTAGCAGACTCCAAGTCAGACTGCCAACCAGTCACAAGTGGAGTCCCACAGGGATCAGTCCTGGGTCCTCTCTTGTTTGGCATCTACTTCTCTGAAGTTCAGGGCAACATGGAAGGATTCTGGCTGACCAAGTTTGCAGATGACTGCAAGCTGGGAGCCCTTATTAACTCCCCAAGTGATGCAGACATCGTACAGAAAGGCATCACTGTGACCAATGACTGGTGTTGAAACCATGGCCTTAAGCTTAATGCCAAAAAATGTGTCATCATTCTTTTTGGGAAAAATTAACTTCCAAATAATTGCCACATTGATGGGAGCCAAACACTAAAGGAGTTATAAAAGATCTGGGGACACAGATTGACAACAACCTCTCCTTCAACCACCACATTGCCACTGTGGTCAGAAAGTCCTTCTATGTGGTACATCTCATTACCAAGGGCTTTGCATCCAGGAAGAAAGAGGTCATCATTTCTTTCTACTCTTCCCTCATTAGACCAATCATAGAGTATAATCCTAATTTGGCATGTACCTCACTAGACACCTGCAACAGCTGGAGAGGTCACAAAAGTACCTCACAAAGAGGATCCTAGGCCTTAAACACATGTCCTATATGGACAGATTCAAAAAACACCAGATATTCTCTGTCTCAAATTGTCTACTAAGAGGCGATCTCTCCTTGACTTACAAAGCCATGTCTGACCCAGCTCTGTTAGAAATGCTACATCTAAAGAAATCCAAATCCCTCCACACCACATGTTCCAGAGACCTCAACCTCATTACCACAATCAACAGAACATGCTGGAGGGGCAGGTTCATAAGCCAGAGACTGCCCATGCTCTGGAATAGACTTTTCATACATGTCAAGCAGAGCATCTCACTGGCCCTCTTCAAGAGAAATATTGATGAGTGGATGGGAAATATAAAGTACACCCCAGGGATCACTCCAGTGGCTCTCCTTGATAGAGGCACTGGGGACTGATGTCAGGTGGCAAAATTCCAGGGCACTATTATGGGTCAGCCTTGTAAAGGCTCCAGGGCCATTAGCCTAGTACACACCTATGAACCTATAAATCTATGATTGTCTCATGAAACATCGAATGGTCAAAAACATTAAATAAAAAAGAGGTAATCTAAAATGATTGAAAACTGCAGACTAAAAGGAATATTTCTTGTAGGTAGGGAAGACTCCTGCACCCCCACACCTCTTACTAATTATATATACTACCTCCAAGATTGTACAACAGTGGGGTAAGGGCAAATTTTCTTACCCTAATGGACCAGAATCTTATTCAAAGAGATGTGAGCAAAAACTTCATAAAGAACATTCACTCATATGAGCATTTATTTATTTACAGAGCTAAAAACCATTGAGACTGTTTGCTCTTCTTTAGCAAAGTTAAGCCACATCAATCTTTATTTTTTGCTTTTCCTTGGAAAAAAACAATGTACTCCAAACTAACTATTATTGTTGTTTAGGGACTGAAGGAGAAACAGCGCTATTAAGCACATAAGTGCTGCCATGATTATAGTAGAACATATACAGAGCTTGTGTTCTTGGGCTACATATATCTAAAGTGGTCACATAGTTTTTCTACGGTCTGCTAACATAAGCATTTTTAAGTTTGTAAAGGCAGGTGGTCAGATTATGTCAGTGTCCACAATATGAATGAACCATGCAGCAGCAAAGACAAATGCATGACTCAGAAGTATGGAGTGTTTTGTCGGTCAGTTGCAGTGCACCCCCAGCTAATAAAGTGAATGAGATGCTGGAGACAGCACTGTGCAGCATTCATCTTAACATCCTGGTTGCTGGACCATTAGGGCACATGAAAACCTGGCACTGTGTACCTTGCATTTCAAGAGTACCAATGCCAGTACAAAGCACTATGACAAACAGTTGGGTGCTGGTGTAATGAGTCCTGAAGTACAGTAATGCTAGTAAAATGCACTGAGGTAAAATGTGTGCACATCAGGGTGTTACTGGGTACACTAGAGTAATATAACAAATGAGTACATCATGGGCTTACACAATTAGTAAGTCACATATCAGTGCAGGAATTTAACTTGTGTGCAAAGTTCTTGTTGGGAATTCCTCAGAAATGAGTGGGATATAATAACATTGCAACTTAGTGCATCCTACAGTTTAGTACTGCAGATGACACTTGGTAGGTTGTAATACTACTACTGGGGTACACTGTTGGAGAAAATGTATAACTTAAATTTATATTTTTCATACCATAATCCTGGGGGAGTGGGTGGCAAGCAGTATAGAAAGTGTGCATAGTAGCAGTAGTGCTGTACATGCTTTAACACAATACTGGGATACAGGCACAACATACTAAATATACAGTGAAACAGCATTGCGTGTTGTCATTTCAATAGTGCACAAAGTGCTTCATTGAGGAAGATGATCATTGTCATGCCTAATTGTATTATAGTAGCATCCTCTACTCAGCAGCATCTTAACTTCCAACTTCCTTGATTTAACTTCCAACTCACAACTATTCTGGGCAACTAAAATTCCCCAGTTTCTCTGTAGGATTGATATCCATTGGTAAAGGGATGCGTCTTTCTCAACTCATATACAAGCTATCCCTCCATGGGGCATCTACCTCCAAGGAAAACCTCTCCACCTTACAAACACCAGTTAATAGCATCTGAATTTTAACTGCACTCTTTCCCAAGGTAGAGCAGCAATGCAGAGTTCTAGCTAAAGTTCACTGTCTGCCAATTTCTCATTTGATAAACAAGTTTTTCTCTTCAAACTTATTAACCTTCAGGCATTTCCTTTCTTTACTAACAGTTTATTTCCATGCACCTCAGACTACCAATTTAGAGCCCTTCCTCCCAACATAACCTTCCTCCAAATTAAAGTGCACTGCTCAGGCCACAGCTTTTCCAGCTTAGGATCACAAGTCTGTGAACACCTTCCAACCTATCTTATGGGATAGACCTCCTTCAAAGCATTCATAAAAGGACAGAGAACAAGATGGCCACCAAGTAACAGTTTTGATTTGAGGTTCTGCAGAAAGGAAATTATTTTAACAGAAAGTTTTTTAAATCCTGGTGGGGGGAATATTGAGAGAATATTTAACTTGATCCTCTGAAGAGTTATACAGGTTTGAGAAGAAAAAAGTATTTAATTTATCAGAACAACTTCATTGTGATTCCTAGTCAAAACGTCTTCTATAAATGAACTCCAACAAGAATTTTCATGCAGAGTTAACTATCACAAAAAGAGATTGACCACAACTGATAGACTCAGTCCAGGGACCTCATTTAAAGTTGACAAATTAAAAAAAATGAAACATAATAAGAATGCAGCAAACCAGACAGAAATCCTAAAAATATGGTTGAGAAACACAACACTCGAGTATATGATTTGGAAACTTCATTTAATGTCATAGAAGACTGAAAGAGGAGGAAGACTCACACACTGAATTCCTTCTAAAACAGAATATATGGTTAATCAATAAATTGGATGATTTAGAAAATAGGGAGATGAAGAATAACCACAGAATTTATTTAGTTCCTGAAAAAACTGATGGCAGTGAAATTGTGGTATTTTCAACTTAATGGATACCCCACATTCTAAATATGCAAGAAGGAATGCATTTTGGCATAGAAAGGGTACATAGAACACTGGAACTGTCCATTTTAACAGACCCTGCTTCAACTTCCAGGTCCATTGCATTAAGATTTATGTTTTATTTTGATAAAGAATGGTCCTAAAAACTGTCTTGAAAATTTCTCCAATAAAAATGTGATATTCTGTTATAAGGTTTGAAAATAATTATTCTGGTAAAACACACAGACAAAGAAGAAATGCTGGCCAATAATAAAATTTCTGAAACAAAATAGTATAAATGTCTATTTGTAATACCTGGCCAAAATTAAACCTTTTCTATCAGATAACACAAGCCCTGGATTCACGAATCTCCATGCAAGAATAAGGTTATTCTTGCCCAGAGTGGATCATGTTCATGAAGGACAGCAGCACGTTTTGCATATTGACGAAGGCGCGCTGCTGTATAACTTACATGGACACGATCCGTAAATGAGTGCAGGTAACATGTCCAAGCAGTGCTCACAGAGTAAATATGCCTCCTGCACTCAGGAAGTGCCGTACAGCACTTTGAAATCAAAAACAGTGTCCGCAGACACTGTTAGCATACCTCCCAACTGAACAGATATTAGCAGAATGTCCAAATTTATGGGTCATATGTTAGGTGTGTTCCTCCTACTGTCCTGGCAAAGAGCTGAGAATCAAAGTCATTAAATAATAACAAACATTTGAGTCTAAGACTCCACATCCCTCAAATAAGTCATGCTAATGCAAAACCTATTATTCTATCAACTTTCTAGGTTTGTAAGAGCAATATTCAAAATCTGTCCCTTTTTGTCCCCCCATCATGTTAGGCATTGTCCAGATTTTATGCTCTAAGAGGTGGAGAGGCATGAATGTTAGTTATGTACATATCTCTAAACTAAGACAAATAAAACAGATATTTTTTTTCCTGTCCCCACTAAAGTTTAAGCATAGCTGAGTAGGCGTGTGCATCATGCAGCTGTGCTCAGCATAGTGTAAACATCCTAAGGAGCTAAGTAGAATTATACAGCCAAACTGCCCAAAGTGCAATAGCGTAGTGGTTAGAGCTTTTGCCTAGCATGCAGTCATTCACGGTTCAAGCTTCAGTGTAGTCCATTCATTTTTATATGTGAAAGCAGCACTAAAAATTCTTTTTTTATAAATAGGTAGTAAATAATATATATTTGTTAATCAGATTAGTGTAGCAGGTCCAAATGTGAGGTGTCAGTGTAGTTGTTTGTCTTTCGGCTTTTCACAGTTAGGGGTCGCCACAGCAGAACTCCGGTCCGCTAATGATTGGCAGTAGATTTTTACTGTGCCGAGTTGCCAGCTCGATGCCCAACCATCAACGAATGCATGCTCATTCATGCATGTCTTTCGGAACGCCACTCGACCTTGGGGAGGACATGCGGATTCCACACAGAAGGCAATCTCTGCACTCCAGCCGAGAATCAAACGGGAGAACTTCTTGCTGTGAGGTAACAATGCTACCGCTGCACCACCACGGGTGTGAGGTGCCAGTGTAGTAAAGATGTGAAATCCCCATGTAAACACAAGTGCCCCATACAGTATATTCACACAAGAATATAATGTAAGGAAAACACATAGGGGGATGTTATGGAAGGTAAACATACATATCATCATAAGTCATTAAGGAGGAATTAACCCCACAATCCTGATAGTCCAGTCCATAAAATGAAAGCTGAACAACACTAATGTGTGCTTAGTTATGCTTAGCTTGTGTAAGCATTGCTTAAATTTAAATGCTTAGCAATAATTAGCATAGCTAAGCAGATTTGCTCACTGGTAAGCAGTGATTAGCATTTACCCCTTAAAGCAATGCTTATATTAGCTAGGCGGGTTTGCGCATCACTTAGCTTAGCTCACCATATTCAAAATCATCCAATCATGGCAAAGGATGGGAAATCAGCCCTATTTAAACCTCATAGGTGGAAATGCAGGCCATAACCAGTTGTAGCTGATCACTGCAGGCACCATGACTGAAGTTGTCGAGGGATCTCACTTTCAGGCACAGCACTGGGGCATTCAGGAGTCAAGGGTCATGGTTGGACTCCTTGTGAAAGACCATGAAGAGACACTGCTGCAGGGCCAGTACCAGGGCTCACAGTACAAAGCGGAGGCCTGGGACCATCTCGCATGTGATCTCACCAGTGCTACTGACATCCCTCGGACTAGTGAGCAGGTCCAGCACCATTATGCTAACCTCAAGCATAGGAAGAGAGACCTCTTGGACCAGTGAATCCAAAATGCAGGCATGGAATGTAACAGAAGTGTGTAAGAATCAGTATCAATTATTGTGTATCAAAGACCAGCCTAAGTATGAAATGGATAGGTATGCATAAATGTTTCTCTATCTGCTGTACACCTGCAGATGAGAGGGCTGCAAACCTGGATGCCAACACCAGCAGTCTGCTAAGGCTGTGTCGCGAGGCTGGTGAGTGCAAATCTAGCTTGCAGAAGTCAGGGTAAATAAATAGAAAGGAGTAGAATGTCATCTGCCAGTAGCTAGAAATGTGTATTGTTTGTACTGAATAAACAAGACATTAGCAGAGTAATAGGGATGTACAGGATATATATCAATAAAAGTGTCAGTACCTGTCAATAAAACTCAAAACCCCAGACTATTGTGTTTACTTTGGTATGTAGTAGTATGAATCTAAATGTGTACAGGTTCTGCACACCAACTATGGCTCTGACAGCATTAATTAATTGATGCTCATCTGACAAAGATTGTGGAGTTGTAAAACAGATTAACTATAAGAATATAAGAAATGTTCCATGCACCAAGATCTGATCCCTGAATAGTAATGCTGTGTTAACCAGAGTTTCCCAGACTGTGCTATGTCAAAGTATGAATACACAGTATAAGAACTATCTACCATGCATGAATGTCAGAATTACAAGGCAGATAGTCCAACAAGAGACTATTAGGCAGACAACAGTCAAGAAAATTCTTCAATAGCTAATTGTGATGAAACACAGCCTTGTTGTACCTTTTTGCACAAACAGGCATGGTTCGAATCCTGGAAGTGGTATTAAGCTGGTTGCATAATCTCACCCAAGAATATGTGAATATGTGTAGAAACAGTCAGGTATTGTTAATAGAAATTTCCTCCACAGGTCTGCCAGGTAAGAAGAGGTATAAATGAGCTGTAAGAAGGCTATAATTATATAATGTGTACAACACCCACTGTCCAACCCCAAGGCTGAAAATGACAGCAAGATAAGTACATACATCAAGTAATATCCTCCAAGAAATGTCCCTCAAGTGTCACGCTGTCATGGCTAGAGGTCACTAGGGTGACAGATAGAAATCAATGCAGAGTATGGCAGTAGCACACAGACACACACACACACACACACACACACACACACACACACACACACACACACACACACACACACACACACACACACACACACACACACACACACACACACACACACACACACACACAGTGTGAGTGCACATATGTAACCCTGACTATGTGAATATGGGTAGAAACAGTCAGGTAGTGTTAACAAAAATTTCCTCCACAGGTCTGCCAGGTAAGAAAAGGTATAAATTATCTGTAAGAAGGCTGAATTTATACACTGTGTACAAACATACCACTGCCCAACCGAAGGCCATAGGTTGATGTAAAGTGAAATAATATCTGGAGAGTAATGAGTAGAGCAATGATCATTAAAGTTGTGAGCAATTGAAGCCTATACATTGTTAACTGACATCTCTCTCTCTCTCTCTCTCTCTGCACCATTAATCTAAACACATAAATCAACGGGTATGTTTTTCACCAAACCTACTGTTGGGACATCTGTCCTATTGTTCTACAAATATTTAAACATTTGATTATTAATGTTCCCTGTTCAAATACTATCATTGGTGGCCTGTTTCTATCAATGTATCCCACATGCCATTATAATACCAACTGTGATTCCATATATGCCTGTGTTCTGTTTGCTATGCAACTGTTTCAGATCTGTTGTTTTGGGTAAATAGGAACCCCCCATGCATGCTGGTATAACTAATCCTGGAATGTGTGGCTCATGACTAACCAACATATGTTGTAAAACCTCAACACCATAGGACGTCTGGGAAGGCCTTTCCCAGCAGATCCACCTGTCCTGTCTCACCTGGCCATGGCACCAGGTCCCAGCATGTCTGGGACCCAACCCAGGGCCTCCACATTTGCTGGTCCTGCACCACCTTCGGGTGGAACCTACTCAGGGAATGGGGCCAGTCCCCCCTGGGAGTGAGCACAGACAGGACACTGTTGCTTGTAGTCAGGTCGGGGTTATTGGTGCATAGTGAGCTTCAAAAGGAGTTCACAGATCAGCTACGCCATCTTGAGGGCCGTGTGGCACATTTTGAGGGTCATCCAGCCCCTCCTCCACAGCCCCCAGCACAGCCACCTTTGGGGCCATGAAGATGCACTGATGACTGCTCATGAATGGGGACCTCAGTCCCACTGTATCCATTTGGGGGCTCCTGGCTGTCAGATTCCCAACCAACCTCCCCGTCCAAGGTGTTTACCCCCCACATGTGTCATTTACCACCCCGTCTGCTGTCTTCTCTGTCTTGTCTGTCTTCCTACCCAACTTACCTCCCCAAATATACCTTCTAGCCTTCCCCCAACATCCCACTCTCACCTCAAAAAAAAAGGGCAATCTGTTCCCCAAAAAAAATTATGCCCCATATATAGCTGTCCATTCCGCACACATGTCCACTGGACACATGTAATCTGGTCCAATTGGCTTGACAATACATTACTGTTGTCCTCACCCCTCTCTCAGGGGTTTGGGTGTCCAAATTTAACTCCAAATTTTGTAGACATGCCCAGCTGTTGCTGTAGAAGAAATGGAGAGCTATACACCTTCCCTACTCCTGTCCTGCACATCCCTAACTATCTTTTATATTGTTTTACCCTCTGAGTGCCCCTTTTTTCACCACTTTCCTATCACCCCTTTTTTCTTTTCTTTTAAAGAAATTAGCATGGAGGTAAGCAGGAGTAAGCGGCAGTAAGCAGCAGTAAGTGGCAGTAAGCGAGGTTGCACAATGCTAAGCGATGCCTACACAGATTAAGCAGTTTCCCATTTAACCATGTATTGGCATCACTTACCAATGCAAACCCGCTTACAACTGCTTAAAACTGCCTTAATCACCTTGTCTCCATCAGCAACTGCTCTACCCAGCAACAAAATAATCAACACTGCCAAGACTTGGACCCAGGACCCTGTACACCATAGTCAGGGCAATGTACCACTACACCACCTGACCTGTAGTAATCTCTATTGGTTTTTCAAATATATCATTAAGTACAGACATTGAATAGTAGTGAAAAACACTGTGGAAGCAGTCATGTTTTTATATATAAATATACACATATAAGATATGTATAGTGAGAGAAATATGAGAAAGTATATACAACTATTTATAGAGATATACATATAAAACATATACATGTAAAATATATACATATTAATATATATATATATATATATATATATATATATATATATATATATATATATATATATATATATATATATATATATATATATATATATATATATATATATATATATATATATATATATATATATATATATATATATATATATATATATATATATATATATATATATATATATATATATATATATATATATATATATATATATATATAAATATATATACAGAGAGAGAGATATGCTCATAACATGTAGTGGAGTCATACCGCAGCACCATACTTCTCAACCTCTTACTGCAAGAATGCTGGCCAGTGGTTGTGAAAATGGGGGAACAATGGGCCAAAACTAGGAACATAATGTAAATATTGCTCTTATAAATGTGGAATGTTGCTAGAGTAACAGGGTGTGTTTCAGCATACATGTTCTGAAGAATGTGAGTACAGAAAATGTAATTATGTCAATACCTACTGACAGAAATCCTGACATCATCACACTGATGCACCAGAGAAATAAAATTAAGGACTGTGTGGAACAGACCAGAAATATGAGCAATAAACCTGGACATTCTGAGGCAATCTGGCCAGTTGAGAGGTATGCTCAGAACCCCTTGGTGCAACAAATCTTGACCAAGCCTGACAAAGTCAGAGGCAGAAGCCATAAAATAGGGACATATCTCAAATACTGGAGTAGAGAAGCTGACACAGTTGCTGCAGTAACACCCTCCTTTCTGTTCAAACATATGTCTGATATAGCACAAGTCCAAAAACCAATTTCTTCCCACTAGTCAGTGATTTAAATCCACACAGCATCCCACTGATGTGTCAGAAATACACAACATGTATGGGGGCCAGGCAACAGTACATCCCACAAATATCTGGACATAACATCACACTAAGGAAACTACACTGACTGCTAGCCATGTCACCTAGCACTGTCTAAACTACAGCCAGACTGACACAACAATAACCCAAATCTGCTATGGGGAATTGCACATGTATTTGTAAATGTATCAGGCACTACAGGGATGTAACAGCTCTGAAAAACAGGCACCAGTGTGAAAGTGCACACCCACAACCAGTCACACCACAGTCACAGTCACATACTCGTAAGCCAAATGAACAGTAGATTATAGGGACTGTGTGAACAAAACCATCAGCATGTTTGACACTCACACACCTCCCCTACATATACTGGCCCAATTCATCATGTATTATGATGCCTGACCATGGTACGGGACATGTCTCAGTCTTCCCTTAGAAACATACAACAGCATCATAAACTGGAGCAGCATGCAAAGTCAGATAGAAAAGGAACCATAACACTTACATCTACCCCCTCCTCCCTTCACAGTCCAAATAACATATTCACAGTACACTGCTACACAATCCTGGCAGTCTATCAATACTTGCTAGAAATACACAGAACTCCCAGCTGTACAGAGTCTCACAGAATGTCCAAGCTTCATCCTCATATATAAGGCCTCTTACACATAACATGTTTGGCAGTGTGATACATTACTGGGATGATATCAGGAATGAAGTCACTAAATAATGATATACCTTACCTATCCACCTCTTACAGCATGACATCTGAACAAAGCCTGACATACTTGGGGGACCCAAGGCCCAAATACAGAGTCATTATTGACATATTGCTGTTATAAACTGAGAAAGTTGCTGGTGTAACAGGGCTGTTGTAACATATCTGTTTTGAGGGATATGAAGTTAGAAACACAAAAGGATGTTACCATTTACTAACTGTAATCCTCAGAGTATGCTAATGAATTTCCAAAGACAAAAAATATGTAACATGCCAAATATAAGAGTCCAAACTCTGGCCAGTCTGCAGATAGCCCTACAATGGTGAGTTATGTCAACCACATAACACTGTCAGACTTAAAATCATGCAGAACAGCCATATCCGCACCGACCATGTCAAACTAGCATTACTTCAAATGTATAACAACAATGCTTACATTCTGTCCCTATGTCTGAAACATTTTTCCTCAGTTTGTTGGGCTGTCTCCGCAGTGCTTGTTGTAAGAGGTATTACTAAATACCCTCTGTGATGCTGTTTGTCAAACACCGCCATGAAGTCCTCCTCACAGACAAGGAAAAGGGGCAATGCCCACATGAAGTATTCAGTTATAGCAGTGTGTTTCCATGCTATTAGGTATGGAATGATACCACAGCTGTCCTACATGCAATTAGCAAGTTGGGGACTCCAACTGGTGCACAGACCATCAGCTGCTCCTGAGCATTACCTACAAAAGGCATGCTGATGCCTATGCAAAACAGATGTATACTCTACATCCTGGGGAGAGAGAGAAACAGACAGAAAAAAACAAACAAACAACAGCAAGCAGGATAGAACTGCCTACACTTGCAAAAAAAAAAGGTATGTCAAACAAGTAAGCATGTAATGGATTGCAGTATGGGGTATGTAATAATGGGAAAGTTTAACATATATGTCTCAACAAGACTTGCTGTACTGATGTATTGCAGATCAGAACCTATGGCCATAGCATCTGTGTCTGTATGCAGTGACATGGAATACAGCTCAGGCCCCTGAGTCACCCCAGGAAAGGATGGCTTACATATGACTACTACTGGAGTGTGTTGAAGAATACTGATTGTGACACTGCTAGGCCAGCTACTGGGATGTCACACACATCCATATGTTACATGTGAATACAACTATAATATACATGTTTGTATCAGAAATGTGTGGGTCCTATACAGGGTATCTGCATAGTGAAATACTGTTGCAGCTGTGTGTGTTGACCTGTATGTGATATACTGAGCTCATACCATTCAACTGTCCAGTGTTATGCACACTGACCATATGTGTGCCTCATATTTGTAGTTATTCACTCAAAGAGTTGTGTCATGTCTGGCAAATAATTTGAAACCTATGAACACTGACATTATAACATCTCCTCCTCTTTCTGTCAGCTGTTCCTGTTAGGGGTCACTACAGCAAATCAGCTGTCTCCATGTCTTCCAGTCCTCTGCATCTTGCTCTGTCACACCAACCACCTGCATGTCCGCTGTCACCACATCCATACACCTTATCCTAGGCCTTCCTCTCTTCCTCTTAACTGGCAGCCTCACCTTTTCCCAAATATACTAAGCATACCTCCTCATCACATGCCCACACCAACATAATCCTGCCACTCTCTGGCTTTGTCCTCAAGCTGTCCAACCTGGCCTGACCCCTAACATACATATTCCTAATACTGTCCACCCTTGTCACAACCAGTGCAAATCTTAACATCATTAATTCCACTACATCCAGCTCTGACTCCTGCCTTTTTCAATGCCATTGTTTACAACCCATATAACATACCTTGTCTCACTACCCTCTTGTAGACCTTCCCTATCACTCTTAATGATAATCGCCTGTCACAGATCACACCTGACACTCTTCTACACTAGCCGTATCCTGCCTGTACTCTCTTCTTCATCTCTCCCCCACACTCGCCATTACTCTGAAAAGTTGTACCCAAGTATTTTGTACCCAAGTCTGATGCACATAGCCATGTCCCCCCTTACATCTGGTCTCTGGCACACACAATATATCCACCTTTCATCTGTCCATCATATCAGTTAGCTCTGTCCCCATACCAGTCATACTCACAACATTAAATGTTCCTACCATTACTACCACACTCCTAGCCTTTATCCTCTCTGCCTGCCATATGAGCATCTGACATCCTCCAGGGTATGTCTGAATGCAACAGCTACTGTACTATCAAATGACATATGTGCATTACAACAATATGAAGAAAGTGTCACTAATCATGGCCCAGAGCCCACCCATGTATGTGCGACATGCTCCAGATGTCCTGCCCTAACAGGTTGACAGGAATGATTGGGCAGCAAGAGTGTAATTACAATGCGCCATACTGAAATAGAACTGAAATCTATAGCAGGTATTACCCGTGCATATGTATGTATGGGTAGGTGTACCTGGCTGCCTCATATAATGACTGACATGGGATGCAAACCGTCAGGTAAATAATCTGTAGATGCTGTACATGTGTGCAATCTTAGTTTCTGTACATCCAACAGAGTTACACTTCTAAAGCTAATGGTTGTTGCATTGCCCTGACACAGACATGGGTACTAGAATAGGCATAAGTAGCATGTTGAAATTGGAGAGGTGTCCAATTGTGTTATGACCTTGTGTCCATACCTACTGCAAACAGATATATGACCACCCACATAGCTGTATGGCCTTAGCAAGACCTTACTTGTGAAACCTGTCTTCACCTCTTTGCTGGACAGCAGCAATGCACTAAGCACATAATGGGATGCTATATTGGTAGTACAGGGCAAAGCAGGAGCAGGCACCAAGTAGGCAGCATGTCAACCTTTGTCTGTACAAGCATATTAGGTCACAGGTGGTGTACTGTAAGGCTAACTATGACTACAAACTGGACACATCCACTAAGAACAATCACAAGGCCATCTTCACATAAGTATGCAGTCCCAGATGCAACAACATAACCCACCCTATAATGGTGGTTGATCACACCACATACACATATACACCATAGCCACAGCCAACTTGCTGCAGACAGGTGAAAGAGCAAACATCACCCTCCCTGGCTCACCATCATTATAGGTGGATATGCACACCACACGCACCCCTCCCCTCATCATCATGGATCAAGTGCAGACTGCCTAATCAAGCTTAACAAAAGTAGGTCCCCTTGGGGCCTGAAAACAGTCCTGTCTGCATCCTACATGAACCCAGCCACATGCTTCCAGCTCCATTACACACTGTATGCAAGCAAAACCTGAGCACCATTCCATCAGAAAGGAACATGGCCATTGTCAACCCTCTATACAAATGTGAATGATGAATGGGGGTTTATGCAATGCACTGGCCCTCTTGGGGGGAACATGACACATCAGGACCAGGAGTACAGTGCATGTTCATACAGTGCTGCTAGGTACAGGGGTATGATGTGTATGTAAGTGGTGGGTAATGATAGACAATATTCATGTGCTGGGTCTGTAAAGAACCCTGGGCAGTGTCAGAGATCCTGTGATGTGTTTCCCTGTTTATGTCTTCCTGGTGCCATGCAAAGACAACCATGTTACAATGCTGAGACAGCAGCCATCATAGAGACTGTGATTGCACCATACTCCATCCTTTTCAGCCATAGCCAGCAAAATCTGTGGGAGCGGACTGCTCTGTGGGAAGAGTTAGTCCACAGAGTGAACATCTTGGGCCACCATGGATGAACTTATGATCAGATCTGGCATAGAGTGACTGACCTGATACATAGAGCCCAGCAAAGGGCTGCTGCAGTTGTGAGGGACCTTACCTCTACCGGTGGGGGTCTGGCCACACAGGCCCCACTTACGGCAACGGAGTAGCTCCTTGCCAACCCTGGGGTAGTCCCCACACAACCTCAAACACGGGAAACACCAGTCGTGGAGGTGGGTAGCACCTAGGCAAACACTGAGGAGCATCCAGGTAAGGCCAAATTGCACAACAATGTAATAAGGTAGCTGTTAAACTGAATTCCATAGAGTCTCCAGATGCATATGTAAGTGTTAAATGGATTAGTGGGTGGGGTTTAGTAATGCACACAAGTGCACATATATGGCAAAGGACAACAAATTGTGTAATACCATAGTGCTGAAGTAAACCTCTGGGAACAGGACACAGCACCAGTCAACAATAATACATGATTTTATTTATTATGACTGTAAATGGCCAAAATGAGTAAGACAGTTAAAGTCTGAATGGTCAGAGATGAAAGCGCTTGATACTACTTTCTTATTTTTAATTTCTTACTCATTTTGACCATTTACAGTCATAATTAATACAATCATTTATAATTGTTGACTGTTTCCATGTCCTGTACCCTGACATTTATTTCAGATGTGGTTTATTTTTCAGTTTTATATTCGTAATATCATAGTGTGTACTGTACCTGTGCAGAAATGTAGCATTCATCTTGTACCAATGCCAGATGTGAATCTGCTGACAATACCTCTTCCCACAACTACATAGGTACCTCTGGTCTGCACATGGGGCAGCAGCCTGAAGCCAGTAAGTATGGGGATTTTCATGTTTTGGCTCACAAGTACCCCAGGCATGTTAATGTCATGCACGTGACTATGCACACACCTGTGACACTTGGCCATATAGCAATATCTGCATGTTCACTTGTGGTGTTTACTGCATTGCATCAAGGTGGTCATCACAGGGGCCTATTTGCAGGAGATGTCACATATTTTCAGCATACCTCACAACTTGTCATTGCAGGCCATCTGGACAAAGACTGACAAAATTGGTGGACAAAGGCCCAAAACTAGGGTCATATTGTGTAAAATAGTGTTATACAGTGCATATAAATGGTGTACACACCTGTTAGAATGCCAGATATTTGTGATATACAATAATGAGAGCACAATAGACAATTTCAAAATCCAGCCCACCTATCATGTGACCTATAACCCGTACAATTAAATTGTAAACCAAACAAAGCTGTTAGGGGAACATATATGACACATAACAATCATACAACAACCTAGGGGCAGTACCACCAGCACTACTGAAGGGGGTGTGCTGTCCGCAAACCACAATGCAGCAGGCCATGGGCACATGGTACTGGCCATTCCCAACAGGGACACGGATCCAACAGACAGTAGTCACCATCGGGGAGTAATACTGCATCTGGACTTTGCCCTGGTGGTGCCAGTGAGACCCCTGGCAGGACCAGTTTACATGTTCGTGGCAGGAGACAGTGAACTGTACACCCTGCAATTTGTGGCCCACAGCTGTCCACAATACCCTCTGTAGGGTGGCCACATGCCGCGACTGTGTACATACAGACATACACATCACCATCAGACAAGTCACCTACACACACACACACACACACACACACACACACACACACACACACACACACACACACACAGACCACTCCTGCACAGTCCGTTTAATGAACACCTCCCAAACACAGACACAAGATGTCAACCATATGGCCCAGCCTAGGCCTCTGGCAGACCCACACAACACCCTGTGCATATGATGATACCTGTGCCACATCCCTGTCATTGATGCAGGGACATGCTAATATGGGTCTGATGCACAGGGTGAGTTTAATACAGTGTAATTAATTAATGCTGTGTAAGGTGCTGTCCTCTGTCATTTTTAATGGGTACACATCAGAGTGTGTGTACATTTTCAGCCATGATGCAGTATTGGTGTTAGTAATGCTATGTGAATTTTGTTTGTGTTCTAGGTGTCTGTGTATCAGCAGGATGTGGCCCTGCAGACATCACCGATGAAGGGTATGGCAGTGTGGTAACACATCAGCCATGATATAGCCAAAGTACAGCTGTATCTATACACATTTCCCAGGTCTGTGTAACAGTTATTGCATGATGTTCTTCATGTTTCACTGTTGCAGTCATTACATTTGGGTTATCTGCTTTGCAGTAGCCCTCAATCGGCCTGATTAACAAAGTCTTGGGTCCTGAGTCAGTTGCTGCCACTTCTTCCGTGACGTCAGGTTGTCAGGGGTATAAAACATGCAGCTGACATCATTACCTCAGTCTTTCTTGCCGTGCGGTGCCCGAAGCAGAAGCAGATCCAAGTGCTGGTCAGCCGATTCGTGAAATTTTCATTTTCGAGCTTCAGAACTGAAGTCTTCAACTAAAGCTAAGTACCCCATTGGAGAAACTTTTTCTTGCTCCTTCCAATGTCAGTGAAAGTTAATAATTGCATTACTTGTGGAAAGCAAATACCTCACAAAGATTTTAATTCATACTGTATTCTTTGTCTAGGCCCTGACCACGACGTACCTCGCTGTAGGTTTTGTGCTTTATTTAAACAGTGCACTGTCCATCGTTGGTATATTTTTGCATCTAAATATTTCGGTTCTCAGTTTAATTATCCAGAAATGTCATCGGTTAGCCTTCAGACTATCGGGATTCCAAAAAAAGTAAAGATAAAGACAGAGACAGGCTGCCAAGGTCCAAAACTGCCAATGACGCTTCTCCTAAGCTAGTCACCAGTTCGCCGGTACTCAGTAAGGTGCTTTTGCAGTCCCTGATATCCGCTACTGCTGACTCGCAGGCCTCTACCGAGACCCATTCAGAGTCTGGTATGCCACAAGATGCTTCAGCTGTGGAAACCGTGGATGTCTCTACCTTGGATGGGTCCAGAGCCTCTGTGCAGGCACTGGCTTCTGAGGGTATATTCAGGCCTACAGAATTGCATATTAAACTGACGCCTCCTTCTTCATTTAGGCCAAAATCTTGACCTATGCCTAAAAAAATGATGCCCAGACTGCATGCTCAGGCCCCTAGGCCCAAAAAACAAATGATAAAAATGGCTGAAGATCTTATAACTCTAATCAGGGGAAGCCAACCCCCCCTTCTAAGTGACCTAGGGCTGAAGCTTTTTATAAATCTTCTGACCAGGATTCTGATTTTTCTGATTCTTCTGATGATCTGGATTTGCCATTATCTACTTATGAGGATTCTGATGCAGAGGACTCTATTCCCTCTGCTTCTCCTCCTGAGGATTTTTCTTTTGTTGAGACCTTACATACTCTACGGGAGCATTTCCACTTGGAAAGCCAGGAATTATTTTGATTCTAAAAAGAGGCTTAGGGATTTCTTACTCCTGCCTCAGCATAGGCCTTTGGCTATACCTCCTGTACTGGATAATGATGATGCCTTCTCAGAATCTAGTTTGGCTCCTGATTCTTTGCCTCCTGCTCCCAGAAAACCTGACAGATATTACAGGGTCCCTGATTCTCACAAGTTCCTTTTTAGAAATCCTATTGCAGATCCAGAGACTATTTCACAGGGACCTAAGGGCATTAAGGCTTCTACTGCTAAAACTCCTACCCCCTCTGATTCCAAGGCGCTGGATAGATGGGGTAAGGAGGTTTACAGTTCTGCAACCTTGGCCATTAGGGCTTTAAACTGCCAGTTTCATATGTTAAAGTATCAACAACATGTTATTGGATTGCTTAAACAGAAAATGATGTTGATTCCTGACTGTGCTGAAAATAAAGAATTACAGGATTTAATGCATTCTGCTGAACAGGTTGGAAAACATACTTTGCAATGTGGATTTGATTCATTAGAGGCCTCTTGCAGGGCTGCTGTTACTGGGTCTGTGCTTAGAAGGCATGCTTGGCTTAAGGAGCAAACTTTGCCTGATCATGTTAAAGCTAAATTGTTGGATGCTCCTTTAAATCAGGACCGCCTGTTTGGCAACAAGGCTGAGGAAGTTCTAAAAAGGATGGAAGATAAAGCTAAGTCTATGCACACTGTCAAAGATTTGTTACAGGTTCAGCCTCCTAGATTTAGTAGGCACTGGCCCACTAAGAATTGGTCCTTTCCGGCCCCTTCCAGGTCTTCTCAAGCCAAACCCAGCACAGCAGAAACACCAGGTTTCAGTCCCATGGGGCACACAAGACTAAGCAGTGGAGGGTTTCCACACCCAAATCTGGGAGTAGAAAGACTCCTCCCTATGGAAAACTGTCTCAATGACTTGCTTTTAAAATTTCCAAGCACTTCCCAACTGAATGCTCCTTTAGGCGAAAGATTGGTCTGCAGGCCAAAAACTGGGAACTCATTACCCAGGACAAATGGGTTTTAAATATAGTGTCCCAAGGATACAGATTTCACTTCCACACAATACCAACTCCAAGCGGGTGGCCAGCTCTACCCCCAAATCAGTGGGCGGAGGCACAAAATCAAGTACTCTCTCTCTTAAACATGGAGGCTATTCAGTTGGTACCAGAAGAGGAAAAGGGACAAGGTTTCTATTCAAGACTTTTCCTGGTACCCAGAAAAGGAAATACATGGCATCCTATCCTGGACCTTTCTACTCTAAACACCTTCCTGGTGATTCCAAAATTCAAAATGCTGATGCTTCACCAGCTGCTTCCTATGCTAAGCAAAGATGCATGGTTAGCAACACTAGACTTAAAAGAAGCATTCCTGCACATCCCAATCAGGGAGTCTTGCAGAAGATACCTATGCTTCAAAGCAGGCTACATGTACTATCACTTCTCTGCACTGCCCTTTGTCTTATCTACTACACCCAGGGTATTCACAAAGTGCCTAGCTCCAGTCATTGCATTTTGCAGGCAAAGAAATATTGAAATATACCCATACCTGGACGATTGTCTAATTCAGACAGAAAGCCAGGACATACTTTTGAATCATCTGGCCTTTGTTCAAAGGGTACCAACTTGTGTGGAGTACACCATAAATGAAAAGAAATCACACCTGGTACCCTGTCAACAAATTACATTCCTGGGAGTAAGCTTGAATACAACTTCCCAGATGGCTTTCCTCATGCCAGAGAAGCGGATTCATTTGACAACCTACTTCAAACAAGTGGCCACAAAAACCCAGCTATCTGCAAGGCAAATTCTGCAAGCCTTGGGGTTCATGGCCTCCTGCATTCTTTTAATTCCATATGCAAGGCTGCATATGAGAAAACTACAATGGTATCTCAAAAGCCTATGGTGTCAACATTCACAGGATCTAGAAGCAAGGATTCCAATCATACCTTGCCTATGCCTAGAGTTGCTTTGGTGGGCAGAGGCCTACCACCAAAACAGGGGACTACCATTCACACTACCCCCTGCCGCCCAAATTTTAACAACAGATGCATCAAACTATGCATTGGGTGCTCACCTGGCAGGGAAGTGCATTCAGGGCAAATGGAACCCAAGTCAAATGCACCTGCACATAAATCAAAAGGAAATGTTAGCTGTACAGAATGCACTGACAGCCTTCACTTTATTTATTTATTTATTTATTTATTTATTTATTTATATTTGCTGACCGGGAGTGTCTGATTGGACGTAGGTCCATTTTCAGTGGAGGCCCGGGGAGAAAAGTTCCACAGTTAAAATAAACAGACAGTAGTTACACTGGATTACATAGCGATTAACAATTTACATAGCAATTACTTACAACATATTTACAGATGAAGAACATAGTACATCAGTAGACAACTAGAATCGTTATCTGTGAAGTACATAACCGACATTAACAAATGTTACAATAAGAAGTTCCTGCTGTATAATAAGTACTAGGCTTATGAGCATCTGAGCTTGCTATAATCAAGGTAGTTAGTGAAGTAGAAAGAAAGGTAGTGGTTGGATGGGGTGGGTGATATTAGAGTGGGAGTTGCAAGGGCATAGCCAGCATGTTTTTAGGTGCGCTTTTAGTAAAGTTTTGAAGTGGGTGCATGATGGTATGGAGGTAATTGTGGGTGGGAGGGAGTTCCATAATTTGGCTATGGTGCAAGAGAATAGTGCTTCGCCAGCAGAGTTATTGGCTTTATTGATCTGCAAGTGATTTTTGTTGCTGGATCTTAGTGGCCTGGTGGTGAGATAGGACCACATTTTTCCAGGACAACTAATGGTAAAGATGGACAGCACCACTGTGATATGGTACATAAACAAGCATCGGGGTACTCATTCTTACCCCCTTTGCAGACTAGCCATGGCATTGTGGAACACAGCCTTGAGCTACCAAGTGAATCTACAAGCTTAATTCCTGCCAGGAAAACTAAATACACTGGCAGACGGACTAAGCAGAAATCTCATGGACCCACAAGAGTGGAAACTATAATGAAGGATTTTCAACATGTTGACAAGCAAATGGGGGAGCCCAGATATAGACCCGTTTGACTCCCCCCAGAACCATCAATTGGACAGATTTTGCACAAGGATTCCCCACAAGCTCACTTGGAAAGTGGATGCTCTATCCTTCAGTTGGAAAAAAAAATCAGTTTATGCCTTTCCTCCTCTGCCTCTGCTCTCCAAAGTACTACTAAAGATCAAACAAGACAAACCAAGGACAATTTTAATTGCACCAGACTGGCCCCGCCAACACTGGTACCCACTCTTGCACAGTGTGTCGCACTTGGCTCCATGGCACCTGCCTCAGACTCCTTCCCTGTTGTCTCAGCAGGAGAACCAGATTCTTCACCCTCAGCTGCAAACCCTGAACCTAGCAGCCTAGCTAATTACCTAATCTCTCCTTTACCATCCCTCAGTAAATCAGTGATGGATATCATTTTAGAGGCAAGGAGGCCCAGTACCAGAAAATCTTATGCTGCAAAATGGAAAAGATTTTGTGCCTGGAACCAATCTCAAGGAATGAGCGCAGCAGTGCCCAATTTACCTCAGATTCTACAATACTTGACTGAGATGCTTCATAAGGGCTTGTCCTTTTCCTCCATCAAAATTCATGCCTCAGCCATTTCAGCTCATTACAGCACAGAGCCTCCCCTCTTCTCTCACCCACTGCTCAAGCAGTTCCTCAGAGGGGCCAAAAACTTAAGGCCACCCAGGAAAACTCCAACTCCAGCCTGGGGTCTTAACTTTGTCTTGGAGAAACTCACTCTTCCTCCTTTCTGGCCAGCTGCTACTGCAGATTTAAAATGTCTTTCCTGGAAAACAGCTTTCCTTTTAGCTATCACTTCTGCAAGAAGAATATCTGAATTACAGGCCCTTATGGCAGTGGAACCTTTCATCATCTTTCATGCGGACAGGGTGTCCCTCAGAACCAGTCCCTCCTTCATGCCCAAGGTGGTATCCAGTGTGGCTCTTAATCAGTCCATTCATTTGCCTAGCATCTTTCCTAACCCACAGAACAAAGGGGAATGGATACTGCAGTCTTTAGATGTGTACAGACAGCTTAGATTCTACTTGGACAGGACTAAACCTCAAAGAAAATCTGATCAACTGCTCATGGCTTTTGCTGCAGGGACAGAGGGGAAAGCCATTTCAAAACAAACCATTTCTAAATGGATAGGTTACTGCATTCTTTTCTGCTATAAGCACCATGGAAAACCAATCCCACAGGGCATCAGACCCCATTCAACCAGGGCTGCATCTACCTCTACAGCCTTTCTCAGGGGAGTCCCTACTAGGGATATCCTAGAAGCTGCTACCTGGAGTTCTGTGCATACTTTCACCAAGCATCATCATTTGCCAATTTTCTCTAAATCCAGAGCTGGTTTTGCCACTGCAGTCTTGCAGGGCCTTATAGCTGGTCCTAATGCTAGTTAAATTCCTCCTCCCAACCTTAGCTTTGGGAATCTACCCAAATGTAATGACTGCAATAGTGAAACACAGTTATGTACACTTACCATAAATGTAGATGTTCGAGTGTATTCACTGTTGCAGTCCTGGTTATCCTCCTTCCAGCACCCTTACTTCTGTTGGCTATACCTCTTCTCTCCTTTACTATGCTCAAAAGCTTCTTGGTGTATTTGCTTTTTTTTGGAGGTATAACCTTGAATATTTACAGATGTATTTGCTTCCCATTAGGGGGCACCTGACATCTGGGGCAAAAAAAACTGAGGTAATGACGTCGGCTGCATGTTTTATACCCTTGATGACCTGACGGCATGGAAGAAGGGACAGCAACTGATGCAGGACCCAAGACTTTGTTAATCAGGCTACTGCAAAGCAGATAACCCAAATGTAATGACTGCAACAGTGAATACACTCGAACATCTACATTTACGGTAAGTGTACACAACTGTACTTTCCTCGCAGGTTATAGGGATGAGGGGTAGTAGATAAGTCTATGGTGGTTGACATCAGCTCTTGCAGAGTGGACAATGGTAAGTGTAGTGTGTGGAACACACATCAGATTGCTAATGACCACAACCCCAGAGGAAATTGTGTCGAAAGAACACACAGAGAATACTGTTTACACACATACACACATGCACACACAGGATCACAATTGTCAGTGTTTTGTTTGGAACCCCTACCCATGACGTTGTAGTATCACACTATTATGCAGTTATTGCAGGTGGCACAGGACTACTAGTGTGATGAGTGTTACAAGGTAGCTGAAAGGTGAATCACATCATGTGGCCTTGTGAGGTATGGCAATGGTGGGTGCACTATGTGTAAGAGTACTCATAATAGAGTCACATACAAGTCTACACACTCACAACCACTGCTATACACACCAATGCGCGCACACACACACACACACACACACACACACACACACACACACACACACACACACACACACACTTGCCAGTACTGACATTAGCAGCCCAACCTATCTTGCTATTTGGGCCATACTGTTCCATACTGTTGCATGGGGCTTATAGGGCTGAAGACTGTCTACAGATACCACTACAGTTGATGTGAAGAGTGGACCTCATACAGTAGACCTAGTAATGTGTACTGTGAGTACCATGGCATAAAATATGAAACCCTGGCCATCCAATAGATGTCGTTCTCACACACGCACACACACACACACACACACACACACACACACACACACACACACACACACACACACACACACACACACACACACACACACACACACACACACACACACACACACACATTTGCCAGGACTGAGATCAGAACCCGTACCTATCTATTTATTGCTACTACATTGTTACGCATTTATCACACATGCCATGGAGGTTATGGAGGTACACTTGTCCGAAGGTACTTCTAAGGTGAGGGACATCACCAGGCCTTGCAAATTATGACCATGGGTGATGTACTGGGTGCGAGAGTCCACAAAATACTGTAACCTACACAAATACACACTTACACACAAAACTACACACACACACACACACACACACACACACACACACACACACACACACACACACACACACACACTTGCCAGGACTCATGTTAGAACCCCTAGCTATGTAGTTATTGGTATTATGTAGTTACTGCACACATCAAAGAGCTTATAGGTTGAAGAGTGTCCCAAGGTACCTATATAGTGTATAACATCAACAGCACTTGTAAGGTACAGCAATGGTAGTTGTACTGGGTGAGATGGGCCTCCAACTACTTTCACCCAGATGTTTACACACAAACACTTTTATACACACTAATGCACACACACACACACACACACACACACACACACACACACACACACACACACACACACACACACACACACATTTAACAGTATTGAGATCCATAGGTGCAAAGCTTCATAGGTGTGTACTAGTCAAATGGCCATGGAGGCTTTACAGGGTTAGCTCATGGGAATACCCTGGCATCATGCCACCTGACGATACACCCCAGTGTGTATACTGAGTAAAGTCACTGGAGTGATCACCAGGGTGGGTATTCTATTCACCATGTACTTCTCCAGATTTATCTTGAAGAGGGCCAGTGATGTGCTCTGCTTGACATGTCTATGACATCTATTCCATAGCGTGGCCAGTATCTGGGTTGTGAATGTATCCCTCTAGCATATCCTGTTGATTGTGAGGATGGGGTTGAAGTCTCTGGGGCATGTGGTGTGTATGGATTGGTTTCTTCTGATGTAGCATTCATAACATATTTGGGTCAGACATGGCTGTGTAAGTCAGACAGAGATTGCACCTACATAGTCAATATGGGACAGAGATTCAATAGAGTTATTGGAGTGTGTCCATATAGGGCAAGTGTGTAATCCCTATGAATCTCTTTGTGAGATACATATGCAGCCTCTCCTGTTGTTGCAGGTGTCCAGTGGGGTACAAGGCAAATGGGCCATAATACAGATTGATTGGCCTACTGAGCGGAGAGTACAGGGAAACACTGTCCTTTTACTTCCTGGATTCAACACCCTTAAAGGAAGTGATGCATGGAAGGACTTTCGGAAGACAGTGGTAGTGTGGTGATCAACAGAGAGCTCACTGTCAACCTGTGTTCCCTGTTCTCTTATACCAACATCAGTGTTCAGTGGACTACCAACACTGTATTACTGTATGGGAACCATGTTGTACCCAAAGGGGATGGTTGCACATCATCTGGCATTGAGCAAATGTCCAGGGTTCTGACAACAGTCATAGGTCTCAGAGATGCCTTTGTGTAGGATGTCAACCTCACATGCAGGTGTAATAATAGCACCCACCTTGTAGTCATCTGCAAACATTGCAAGCCAGGGCACCTTTGTATTGGGCTGGTCCTCAGAGATGTGGATCCCAAACATAAGGGGACCCAGGTCCACAACCTGTGGGACTCCACTTGTGACTGTTCAGCAGTCTGACATGGAGTCCGCTGCTTTCACACTGTTGGTTCTATCTATGAGCCAATTTGCAGGCCACCTACTGATATATGGGTTGACGCCTGCCTGAGTGTTTTTGTGTATGATTCCTGAGTGGGGAGTGGTAAGCAAGGTTTAGATGGACTACCTATCTTGTTAGCTGTTCCATACTGTCACATAGTTATTGCACATGGCACAAAGCTTATAGGGGTGCAGAGTGTGCACAGCTCCCTCTACAGTGGATGACAACTGTGGGCCTTGTAATGTGGACACTGGTACATGTACTGGGTGAGCAACAGCAAAAATTAGCAAAATCCACCCCAATGGATATAGTTCTCACACAAATGCAACAATCTCACCACAAACAGGATACTGTTCTTGTGCACACACACACACACACACACACACACACACACACACACACACACACACACACACACACACACACATTTCCAGGACTGAGATTAGAACCCCTACCTATCTATTTATTGCTAATACAGTGTTATGCATTTATCCCACACACCAAGGAGCTTATAAGGTGAAGGTTGTCCAAAGGTACTTTTAAGGTGAGGAACATCACCAGCCCTTGTAAAGTATGGCAATGGGTGATGTACTAGGTGAGAGAGGACAGAAAATACTTTAACCTGCACATATGCACACTCACACAGACCTTTGCCAGAACTGTGATTAGAACTCCTACCTAACTAGTTATTTATACTACAGTGTTATGCAGTTATCACATGAGCCACAGAGCTTAAGGGACTGAAGCCTGACAAAAGGTACTTTTAAGGTGACTGCTATTTGCAGGACTGATACACTTTTACATTTGCCAGGACTGAGATTAGAACTTCTACCTAACTAGTTATTTATACTACAGTGTTACACAGTTATCAAATATGCCATAGAACTTATAGAGCTAAGGCCTGATGAAAGGTACTTCTAAGGTGACTGATATCTGCAGGACTGCTAAAGTAGGGCAATGGGAAGTGCACTGTGTGTGAACGGACCCACAATCTTTCACTTATAAACACACACACATTTGCCAGGACTGAGATTAGAACTACTACCTAACTAAATATTTATACTATAGTGTTGTGCAGTTATCGCACATGCCACAGAGCTTATAGGGCTGAGGGTTGCCAAGATGTACATCTAAGGTGACAGACATCTTCAGGACTGCTAAAGTAGGGCAATGGAAAGTGCACTGTGTGGGATAGGCCTGTTAATTCCTAGATCCTACTGACAATTCTCTAATTGTAGGAGCATGCCCAGTGTGACCTTCTATGGTAAATGTGGGACTCCATTCCAGGGATTCTTGTACTCCACTCTGGTGTTTTTTGTGTTACAGCCATACCTCTCAACCTGTTGGTGTAGGATATCTAGAGATAGCCTATAAACATGGGAAGACAATGGGTCATACAGTGATTGTGACTATTTCTCTTAGTAATGTTTGAGTTGCCAGGGTTACAGGGTTTGTTTTAACTGACATCTAACATGTAAGGCATTTGACATGGTCAGGTATTGTTTCAGTAAAATACCAAAAACGTTTGCTCCATGTAGCTGAAACAGTGGTTAAACCACCAAAGTAGCAATGAAACACACCACATTCTCGCGTTTGTAGAATTTAATAAAAGTAATAATAGCAAAGCTGTCGGGACACAGGCTCTTATTTAATGCATAAAACACATCATGAAAACATCCTTATTTAAATAGTCAGCCAGCCAGAAAGGTATTGTTTCAGTGCCTCATGACATACCTCCTCAGATCATCACAGTGATTTACCAGAGGAATACAGGATGGATGATGCACACAGCAATAATATGGGCCAAATGCTAGGCATTCTTGCACAATGCAGCCTGTTGAGAGGTGTGCCTGCAACCAGTTGACTGCTGGAGCTGTAGGAATGGTCCAGCACCATGGTGATATATTCTGATGGTGGAATCTCTCAGAATTTCTGTTCTGGCAGGGTTTGATTTCCAGTCCATGGTTAGGTAATATAAGTCAGGCAGGATCAGGGTGACAGACAGACTCCAGATAGATATGTAGGGGATAAGATATGTGGGGGGGGTCCTGGGTCAGATATTATTTCCTGTAGCTACCAGTACTTTGCATAGGGGTCTTCTCAAAGGTTAACTACACTTGGAGGGTCTTATGTGTGTCAGACTGTTTGACCAGCCTGGAGGTGTGTGTGTGTCTCACATATATGTATGCCCCTCCTCATTTGGTTTGGCTGGCCACATTTTGGGGTCAGGATATTGTATAGGATGAGTGATCAGGGAAGGATGTGTTACTCCCCATGGCTATGCATGGCAGTGGGCCAGGTTTCTGTGGGTACAGACATGTCACCATCTTCCAGGGTTAGAACTGCCTGCAATGAGTGCATTCCCATGTTTAGACTCCTAGCCCTGCCTGTCAACTGTACAGAGTTTCACAGAATGTCCAGATTAATGACTCATATATCTGGTTTGTTACCTAAATGAATGTGGTCATCAAGCAAAAGTGTTTTGCAAGTCATTCTGGGTTGAAGTCAGATATTACTGACAGTTGACATTGCAGTTTCAGACTTCATCCCATAAAGACATTCCATGATAATACAATCAATCCATCAACTTTCTTACATTATTAGAACAGTATTTCAAACTTGTCCTTCTGTTTGGACCTTTATCCCCCCATTATTCATGGCTTTGTCCAGATTTCTGGCTCTCTGAGGCTGGCAGGTTTGCTCCTAGCAGTTATCAGCATGGCCTTTCGTTGCATTTTGTTAACTGTGTTATGTTGGTGTTATGGACCCCATGACACTCCCTATAAGGGCACTGTGGGTGAGGCATGGGCCTTTGCCAGAGGCCTGTAGGCCAGGTGTGACAGATGCAGGCCATCTGTAGCAAGGCAGTGCATTCTGATGATCATATGTTCCCAGGCTGCCAGGCAGTAGACACCCCTGGGATGGCACCAGTAAGTTGACTGTGTGTTATTGATGACTGCTCTCTGTTCATATTGAGCCATCACTCAGGGTGACAGCTAGATGCTGCTTAAGGCTAGGGACATGTTATTGCATTTCTATGGGACTGTGGTTGGGGGGGTGGGTGACACATCTGTACACAATACACATTTGCACAGACTGTGCTGATATTTACTTAACATTTTGGTCCCATTTAGCATAGTGGTGTGCCCTATCTTTGAGACTACAGGCATAACAGTAATGACCACAGGTCAGATTGTTCTGGCATAAACATTTTTAGTTTCAGACTTCTTAAATTTCGGAGCCATGCTGCCACTGCCAGACCTGCTGTGATATCACTATGGAAGTCTGTAGGTGGGAATTTCATGGATGTTGCCATGTGGGGGCCTTTGCCAGACATTTCTGTATTGTTTTCTAGAGCTGATCTGCTGGGTGAGGCTGGGGGTGAGTATGGGACCTCCACTTTGACATCCATGCATGTGACCTATGACCCCCCAGTTATTTGGCTCACCACATATACTGCAGTGGTATTTGTCAACTAGGGTGGTACTGCATAGTGTGGGTAAGCCAGTACTGAGCATAAGCTTCCTGCTGTACCACATAGCTGTCAGTTGTCTGCTGCTATCCCAGTAAGCCACCCCATTCCCTTGCACACTTGCATCAATACCAAAGATATGTTATCAGAACAGTCTACTCCATTCATTTATTGTTAATAAACTGACTTACCTTGTGCTTGAGGCAGTTGTGAGGATGGTGCTTGATGGCTTACTATGTTGGATGTAAGCAGTACACTGCTATACATGGTAAGGTATACGTGGCTTGATGTTTGGCATCCATTTTACTGTGTGTGTGTGTGTGTGTGTGTGTGTGTGTGTGTGTGTGTGTGTGTGTGTGTGTGTGTGTGTGGATCAGAGAGAGATGTCAGTCCCTCGGTCCCTACAGTGTCAGTGTATGTGCTATGTGTTGCCTCTTTGCCAAGGCCAGGGCATACTGGGCACACCTCCATCTGCCTACAGCAGCAGGCTCAGGATGGTCCTCATCCAAGTCCCTCTGTGCTGTGGAGACCTTGGCAATGGTGGGGGGCTATGTGGCCCTTTCCCATTTTGTTCCTGCTGCAGCTGTTTCCGCAGGATCATATTGTGTAGAATGGCACATACTATGAACATGTGTGCACATGTGGCTGGAAAGTACTGCAAGTCTCCATCTGGATATATCAAGGCAGCAGAACCATGACTTGAGCATCCCAAACACATGCTCTGTAATGATACTGGTTTGTGCGTGAGCCTCATTATGGCATTCTTGTGTGGGTGTGTGTGCATTGCTGATGGGTGTCATCAGCCATGGCTCCAGTGCATAGCCGGCATCCCCCACCAGATAGCCATATGGGATGTCCCCAATGACAAATGCCTGGTACAGCTGTGACAAATGCCAGATGTGGGAGTCATGATACCTTCCAGGGCCTGCCAGCACACACATTCATGATAATGCCCTGGGCATTGCACATGACCTGGCAGTTGATGGAGGGGAAGCCCTCATAGTTTATATAGACCCTATCCTGTTCATTGGGTGGTGCTTTGATGTGGATGTGCATGCAATCTATTGCACCCAGTACCTCAGAGTATTCTGCTACATGGTGGAAGAGATTCATATTGCTGGTCCTTTCCTCACAGGTGTTGGGGAAGTAAATGTGCTCACAGGCATGTAGCAGCATGGTATCCTGGAGCTGATGGAGTACCCTGGATGCAGATGCCTGAGAGATGTCCACAATGTCCCCAGTAGGTCTTTCAAAAGTACCTGTAGCTAGTATTCTTAAGGCTACACATACCTTGGTATCCACTGGGATGGGTTCCCCTCTGTTGGTTCAAAGTCTGAGTTGAGGCCGGCACAGCTCAATGATTTGCTGTAGGATGTCTCTGTTTACCCTGTGGCACTCTACTATCTCCAGATCATGTAGCCCCTGACAGGTAACCCTCGGTCTGAACACTCTACTCCTCCTCTTTGGCCTGAGGCGGTTGTCAGCATTATCCTCTGCACCGCCCTCAGCCTCTAACACATACTGATAGATCAATGCAACAGCAGTCCTTAACATTTTTTGTTAGCTTTGTCAGTTAAAATTTCCCCATATGTGTACACCTATGGTGCAGAGTTTGTGGGAAAAACCAGACTGAAAGGTGTTTGCACAATTTATAGTGGTGTACTGCAGATGCTGATTGTGTGATCGGCTGAGTATGATGCATTCCACCTGCCAGCTATATTACTTGCATTTAACTGGCTGCATTCTGCTATTTTCCTTTGTTTTATTTTCTTGTTCCACTTGGCATTTCCTCCCATTTTAAAGACTGAGATGTGCTGTGCAAACAAAGTGCCTAAATGTAAACAGTGCTGCCATTTCCTGTTTTTTTTTTATTTTTTTAAGTCCCGGTGCACACCTCGCACACCCGTTTAGGCAAGGTAAACAAGGGTATACAGCCTTGGACACACCCCCTTGCTTACACGTACACAGTGCTGCCATTTCCTGTTTTCTTTCTTTTTTTTTGTTTTTTTAGTTTAAGACCTGGTGCACACTGTGCACACCCATTTAGGCAATGTACACAAAGCTATACAGCCTGGGACACACCCCCTCACATTGCTGTGCTTATCTAAGCACAAACACGGGCTGTGGAACTCCATGTGCTTACAGCAAGCATGACACACCCCCTTTTCATGTTAGCTGCTCCTCCTGCCTACACTATCCTGTTCTAGCACCTACATGGTTAGGTGCAGTGTGTAGACTTAGAATATTTTGTGATTCAGCAAATCTCCCCCTCATTTGCATACCCCACTGCCTTAGACCATCTAGTCCATAGTTACTGCTCTGACATAGAGCCTTTTCCCTTGACAATCAGTGTTCTCTGGTAACGTTTTGATTCTGCATGCCATTGACTATAATGGCAAAATGCTGATTTCCCCTAAAATTGAGTTTTAATATATATATATATATATATATATATATATATTTTTCAGCACAATCCCGTTTGCGCACCATTGCCCTATGATGAAACGGCCAAGATTGGCCAAAGAAAATACTTTGATTTTTTTTATTAAATTTAATACTTTCCCATGCCAATGGCCATATATTTGGCCATTGGCATGCCTAAAGTTTATAAAATATGCTTTTACATGAGCTGTCATGCCTCCATGTTGTTATTTGCAAGAATGTGTTCGGTTAGTAAGCGAACACATTTCTGCAACTAGCACTGTTCCTGCACAGATGCCTGCCTGCTTCCTGAATCACTAAGTCACCTCATTTGCATGGTTTTCACCAGCAAATGAGGTAATTAGCATTCTGTATGGCTTTCCGTGCAGGAACAGTGCTGGCAGGCTCGTGCACGTCAGATCTTCTGTTTCCTGGATCGCTCGGCGGCCATATTCTGTGCAGGAGTGGCTACACTGTTCCTGCATGGTGAATTTTGTTTCATGAATCCTGTGAAAAACTTTCAGCTCTTTTGATGAAGCTATTTCCTTTATGAAACACATCATCCTGAACAGTGGAGAGATAGACTCATCCTATTCTTCTTCTTCTCCTCTGAAAGATCTGCCGAAAAAAAAAATAATGGAATGACAGAAACTTCAAACAAGAAGCCTAAAATTTCAGTTCCTTCTACTAACATCACTGAAAGAATTAAAGTTTGAACAAACACCATGGACTATAAAATGGACTTAATTACTTAAAGCTTGTCAATAAATAACATTTTTGGATGCCTTACAACAAAGCATCTATCAAGAGATCTGCATAAATAGTTATTGAAATATTGATTACAAAAAATAAAGGTCTTCTTACTTAAGGGAAGAATACTTCCCTGAGGTAAAATAAAAACATTTCTATTAGAAGCTGTTAAAAAAATTTAAAACTAGTTAAATATCTACTTATTTCCTTTATTTCAGACCAACATCCTTTTCCTTTATAATTTTAGAAGAATTTAATTTTATTTAGTTAAAATCAATAAGTGTAGCATCACAGAAATGTAAGATACATAACTCTGAAGTGATTTATATGACTCAAACAGAAAAAGAGGTGGGGGTTCATCAAAAGAAAAGACAGAAATAAGAAAAACAAAAGAAAAAAGTTATAAAAAGAAGTATTTGAATAAATTATTTTAAGCGATATATATATATATATATATATATATATATATATATATATATATATATATATATATCGCTTCACTGATGTATGAAGTATATCTTCACTAATTGTAATAATGCTATGAAAAGTTCTTTTTTTGAGAGAACTTCATTTCATTTTCCCTCTGAAATAAATAGAGACTTAAAGTTGGGTCAAAAATGATAAAAAAGCTAAGACAATTTATTTATTGCAGATTGATTCTAGAAAATAATTACTGTAATTTGCATTCAGAACAAATGTCTAACTGATAATCCTAAAATTCCTGCTTCCTCAATGACCAAGAATAATATATAAATATTTTTTTCAGATACACACAGGTGACAATGGCCACTTAAATAAAGATATGCCGCTTTTAAAAATAATGTTCATACTTTACATGATGAAAAGTTGTACATGATGGACATTGGAATATAAGTTAGAGTGGGATTCCTTCTAACTTATTTTGATAGCTGTCACATGCATGCAAGAATAATCCTGACCTTTATTCTTTTCAGAGATGATTTATACAGTGGTACATGTAACAAGAACTTGCAAAAATTGACATATTATTATATCTTACTGAGAAGCAAAGTGAGATGTTCACATTGTTATTTGATTTACAATCTATTTTAAGTCAGGATTTGCTGTCTTGATGACCTATGTTTATTAAATTGGTAGAGGAGATTTATTCTTGGTTTTGCATCTTTGTTTCTCTTATTTTTTTTTTTTGCCTAGGGTTTTAGTGTTTGGAGGCTGAGAGAAATAATGGTCATAAACATTTGGACCATGGAATCTAAAATCCTGAGAGACAACCATCAAAATAAATCTGTTAGAAGGCCCCCACTCTGACTTTTGTTCCAACATTCATCATGTACAACTTTTCATCATGTACAGTGTAAACACTATTATTGAAATCAGATGAAGGATCTGTTGACTTACCACTATAGAGTATTCATGGATGTGGCATTCAAAAGACATCCTTGTTTTGTGTTCTCCCTATTTTTTTGTCTTATCTCAAGGTTTATGAAGAGGGAAACTGAAAAGTATATGGTATGTTGTCACAAAGCCTATTTGTGGGTTTTGGATGTCAGTGTTGTCCTGGTCTATCTATGTGAAGGAGTGTTTCAGAAGCCATATGAACTCAGGCATGAAGACATCAATGCTTTGTGATGGGCTGAACGTTCACATGACGGCCTTATTGACAGGGCATGTCTCAAAGATTAAAAAGAGATTATTATCAAGATGAAACTTACTGCTAACATGTCTGGCTGCAGTTTTGTAAATACTTGTAAATAATTGTAAATTATTATGTGTTATAAATGCCAGCATGACTAGCTATAATTTTGTAAATAAATTTATGTTTTTTTGATTATTACTTTAGTCTATGTAAAATGTTAGAATCATGTAGTGTTCTTCTGTCTGATCAAATGTACATGTTTTTTAAAAATTATTCTGAATGCAGGTTGTGCTAGTCAGCTGACCTAGAGTGATGTTATCATGTGCTGGAACTGAAAGGAGTGGAATAGCCAGACAGCTGTTTTTTTTTTTTTTTTTTTTCAAAAGTCTGAAATGAAAGAGTAGAATACTCATAACAACTTCTGTGACTTTTAAAAGATCCTGCTATAAACAGCAGATGCTAAGTCAGTTAAAGTTCAATTGTAGTTGTTCAACTGAGTTGCAGCAGTTTTTGTAGTAGTCACTGGTTGTTTTTCAGATCAGTATTTATCACTCAGAGTTTTTTCAGAGCTGTCTAGCAGAAATAATAGGATTTGCTATTCCAGTCGCTGAGGAACAGACAACAGCCTGAAGAGTGAACATACATTCTTATTTCACCCAGCAAAAGTACAAGTGTCGTCTTGTCTTGCTGACTTAATTAGATTAGACAGGGGCAGTTAATCTTTAGACAGTTAGGGAGCTACAGTGAGATAGTTAGAGTTCCTCTTCAATCAGTGTGAAACCTATCATTCAGTGTTATTTTCATAATTCCAATGTGTGAAACTCTGTGGTTTATTGAAATCAGTTATTCTGTGTATATATGTTTTAAATCATTTTATTTATTAAATATTTTCTACCTTTTATTGTAGCTAGTTATTGAGAAAGTACCTTTAGTAACCTGAGATGGTTTATGCTTATTATGACAACACCAAGGCCACTCCAAAAAGTCTTGACTGCTTGGATTGCATGCTACCTTTGTATATCAATAGTTATTTTACTCAATATAATTGAACACCCCTTTTGAAGGGTACTGGGGTATTTTGACTGGTATCAGCCATTACTGTGTAATTTGGGAAAGAGGACATCACAGGTAAATCTGTACCAGTCTTTCCCAAGAGTGTTTGTATGTGTGAATTTCAAATATTTAAGAGTACGTGTGTGAAATACCTAGAACTGGGACACAGTGCTTTGTGGGGGTTAGTGTGAAAATTAATTTGGGGACCTGGCCTGAAGCATATAGTCCGGTCACAGGTTTGGTGCCTGTTCCCAGTGTACTCTTAGGGGAAATTGTGTGTTCTATCCCTGCTTTCAGTGACGTTCCCTTACCAGAGACAGTGGTGAGGATTGAGGCTCCTTAGTTACTGCCCTGGGTTAAGTGGGGTCATCACAATCACAGGGAATTGTAATACAAGTAATGAAAAATCTGATGTGAAACAATGTTCTTCGAAGGCAATATTACTGTCGTATAAAGAATTAATTGAAATTGATGCATACACAGCTGACTATCAGATGGCAAAATCTTAAGTAAAAGCTAGAATGTGCTGCATTATACTAACATGCACAAACCTGTCCTATCCTGTGAAGTATTCATAAATTTTTACAGTAGAGCATCGATTATCTGAATGTCAGTTATCCAAAATATCAATTATCTGAATGCAGCCTTCCTAAGAGTTGCATCTGTACATGTATCATTACGTCTGTACATGTGTCTTTCCTACAGCGTGGAATTTAACCTTCCTTGCTGCTTCATGGAATTTAACATTCATTGCTGCTTCCACTTCATGGAATCTAACATCTACAACAAGTAAGTGTGTGTGTGTGTGTGTGTGTGTGTGTGTGTGTGTGTGTGTGTGTGTGTGTGTGTGTGTGTGTGTGTGTAATCCCAATTACAGTACAATGCTAATTAAGAACTGAAGAACTGTGTAACAGAAATGAGTTGCACTGACTGGTCCAATTTCGTTGGAGCATTAACAGTTTTCTTATTTGGTTTGTGTAGTTTCTTCTGTACAGAAATGACTGAGACTACATTTTTTTTAAAAAAACATTGTAGTGCCACTATTTACTGTAGGGATACAATCCCTCTGAAGTTAAATATGTGTATATTACATCTCTGACCATCTAATTTTTGGTAAAATCTGACGACTGTTATACAGGGTTTGTTAAAGTGTGTGGTACTTTGTTTTTATCTCTCCATTCAAAAAGCATAATGTTCCTGTTTATTTACTTGCTGCAGATAATATTAAGCTGCTGCAAATAATTTTTATGAGGAATATGCCTTCTGTCTCTTTTATCCTTTCAGATTTCTTTGTTCCACCTTGTTTGTGTACTGTTAAAAAATGATACACAGAACTTTTCTTGTTAGAGCCAATAACATTAATTAAACCCTTTTTTAATTTCTCCAAGTCCTTTGGGGTTCTATTACCATGACGGGAATGGACCCCATTCCTAAGTCAGAGTACAATTAAAAGTCATGAAATTAGTATTGTTTCAATCTTTGATGTCAGCCAGGAGTACTCTTTGCAGCACCTGCAGTGTGCCCAGTAATGACTCCTTCTGCAATTTGTATGGGGTTACATGTATTGGTAACATATCTAAATGCAATTGTAGATTCCTTTTTTTAAGACCCATTGCTCCTACTACTATTGTAACTATCTGAGTATCTTTCTTCCACATTGCTCTCATTTCTGCATGCAAATCCTGATGTTTTATGATTTTGTATCTCTCTGTACGCAAGACACTGTAGTCCCTGGGTGTGCTGATTTCAATGATGAATGCTACTTTTATCTTCTGTTTATGGACCACTATATCCAGTTTTCTACCATCTGTCTTTTGAACTGTTGGTAATGGGTGATCCCATATGTAGACATCATCATTTTCTATGATCCTTTGAGGCTCATGTTTCCAATGTTTTTCAGCCACTTCAGTACCATAATGTTTGCACAATATTGCCACATTACTATGCCTTTCAGTATACAGTCCTTCTGCCATTAGTATAGCACAATCAGCAATGAGGTGTGCAACTGTTTCCATTTCTGTTTTACAAAACCTACATTTGTCTGTTTCACTCACATTTGGACTTTGTAAACCAACGTGTACGTAGCCCACTATCTTGGGCCGCCAATATTAATCTTTCATCTTACGGTTTAAATTCACCTCTCCTTAACCATTCCTGCATTCTGTCCTAGTCAACATGAGGTTCTTCCAGAAGTTTTCTATACATGCAATTAAAATGTTGCATTTTACACATTTCTTGCCTTCTCATCCGATCCTTCACCTTATACTCTTTCTTTGTTTTTTGGCACATTCGGTTGCTGCCTGATTTTTATCTACTTCTGTTTTGATTTCCATTCATGCTTGATGCCAATATGCTTCTGCTAAACTAAGTAGGGAAGTCATCTTAGATTTATTCTCCTCATGTTTCAAAACTTTCACTATGTTTGGGCCTTGTGAGGTCAGCAGATATGTGTGGAGTCCCACAATTGCAGATCTATACATATAATCAATTTCAAGGAGCCCATCCCTCCTTCGGAATGGGGAGTATACAACTTTGGTATGCACTGATTTTTATAAATCATTTGGTGAGCATGAAGCATCCTTCTTGTTTTCATGTTTACTCTATCCAACACATTCTGGGGCCAGTAAATTACTCAAAAACTGTAAGTTAGGACAGGAATAGCAAATTGGTTTATAGCTTGAATTTTGTACCTAGATTTCAATGCTGTTTTCAGGATTAATTTAAGTCTTCTAAAGTATTTCTAAGTTTTATTTGCATTTTTTTCATGTTTTATTGTTGATCCTTCATTAATTCCAAAATATTTATAGACTCCCTCTTGCTCAAGTTCTTTTATAGCACATTCTTACATACATACATACATACAAATATTTCAAGCATGGGCATTAATGCCCTTCTAGCTTGTCAATATACCAAAACACTTGTTCCCATCCAGGCTGTTCTTAAAAATATCTAAACTAGTACTTGCTTTAATGTAATTTGTTAGTCTGTTCCATGCATCAGCTACTCTGTCAGACAACAAATTAGTACACTTCTCATTCCTATATAATATTCTACATAGGTTGTCTGATGATTCTATAGTACTTTTTGTTAACCCCAAACATTCCCAGAGGTCATTGACACTAAATGCCCTATATACCTGAATAAGAACTCCTTGTAGATATCTGTAAGAGACACTGTACAAGTTCCGATATTTTAGTCTTTCATAATAACTTAAATTTTCACATCCATGGATGCCCTTAGCATATTTCTGCTGTACTTTTTCCAGTTTATTCATGCTTGGTTTCTTATAGGGTTTCCATATTGTTATTCCATACTCAAGTTTGGGTCTAATAGAACTAATTAACAATGACTTCATTATTTTTGATTTCCTAGACTATAGGAATCTTTTTATACAACCTGTAGTTGTACAACTATCATTACCCAGTTGGTTGATATGATTAGAAAAACTCATAGCTGAATCTACCCATATACCCAGGTCCTTAAATGAGTCCATAGTTTCAATCACTGTGTGCTGAATTAAATATTCACTTTTCAATTTATGTCTCCCAAATCTCATATGCTTAGTTTTTTATGTATTTATCAGCATGTTTTTCTCCTGTGGCCAAATGGTCAATTTAGTCATGTTATTTTGCAGACATGCCTTATCTGTAACACATGTAATCAGTTTACCCAATTTCAGGTTGTCTGCATATAGACTGCAGAACACTACAGATGAAAAAGTTAAATCCGAAAGATACGATCTAAATAAGTAAGGGCCTAGGAAACAGCTCTGTGGGACACCCAGACTGTAACCAATAATTTCACCTGTCCAATTGCTGTATGATACTTGCCATGTCCTATTTGTAAGTCATGCAGCTATCCAGGTTATCAAGAGTACATCAATACCTACTTATACTAATTTATTGATCAGTGTTTTGTGTATGACCATGTCAAATGCTGAAGTTAAATCTATATAAATTACATCAGAGCACAGTTTTTCATTCATAGATGTTATTATATTGTTATAGAATATCTTGTCCCAAACTGATGTTTTCTTGTTGCTGCAATTTTCCAGCTTTAAAGGTTGGTTTAGCACATTTATCAAAACCAAATGACATTCTTATATTGTTTGAAAATGTATTGAGAACTTGCAGTTGTGCTTTGAGTTCCTCATCCGATGAGCAATACAGTTTTAAATAATTGACAAACAGAAGATGAGAAATCTTTGCACTTTGTTGTTTTCTAGGAGCCAAATTATAGCCATGGCCTAAGCTATTAAGTAGACAGCTTCATGGGTTACGGGCAAGACAGAATAGCAGCAGTGACAGAGAGTCACCCTGGAATATCCCCCTTTGAATTTTTATCCCTGGGATAATAATTTGTCCTTTATCATGGCTTAATTGCAAAGTGGTCTGCCACTGTTTCATGGACACTGTAATGTAGTCAATCAGTGTAGGGTGTATCTTATACATTTTTAGGCACTCTTTTATCCATGAATGTGGGATACTATCAAATGCTTTTTTGTAGTCAATCCATGCCATACTTAAATTCTTCCCTTTTTTACAGCTCTCCACTATGACTTTATTCGACAACAAATGATCCTTTGTTTCATATTACTTTCTTTTATTGCCTTTTGTTCTATTGCCATAATAAAGTTTTCTTCTAAATGACTATAAATTCTGTTGGCATCAATTCCAGTGTATAGTTTATATGTTGTCGGAAGGCAGGTTACTGGCCTATAAAGTTTAGTGTAGCTTGCAGGTTCACTCTTAAGTAGGAGCATTGTTTTTCCTGTTGTTAACCAGGTTGGTGTCTGTTCGGAGTGTGCATATAAATAGTTCTTACTCATAGCTAAATCTTCATTCAAAAATGTTAACAATTTTAACCAGAAGTTAGGTACTGCATCTGTTCCTGGGGTTTTCCAATTAGAGGCTCTTCATAACTTTGTTTCAATCTCTCTGACTGTTACTTCATCCCATTTCATATCCTGTACCTTTAATCTCTTATTCTTTTCTTGTATTTCTTCTGTACATTTAGCATGTTTGTTATGTTCCACAGGATCTTCATAAATACTTCTCCAAAATATATCTATATCTTCTTTTTTGGTGGTCTTTCAATTCCTTTTACTTTGTTTCCCAATTCTCTATAAAACTTTTTTGGGTCACCAGTAAATTGTTTATTTTGTACTTTTCCTTTATATTTATCTGCACATCTTCTAAGTTTTTCCACCTGTGCTGAGATGTTTAGTTTATTTGCAATAGTGCATGATAGATTCTGATCTGTTCAAATACTGTGCATTGCTTTTCCCTCACTACCCTGTGTTCTTGTGGTAGAACTTTATCAGTTATTAATTTAGCTGCACAATAATATATCCTGTTTACTTCTATTATATCTCATGGATCTCTATGGACAGTCTAATTACTGCGTTCATTTGTTTTATCAAACTTCTGACTTTTTGGGTTTTATTGACATTCTACATTCTATTTCTTTCATTGATCTTAATATATCTATATCTATTAAGTCGATCATCTCTTCTCTTAGCTCATTTTCTTCCAGACTGCGGGCACACTTTTTTCCTTTTCCATTTCCTGTGGGCATTCTATAGAAAGTTCTATAGCATCTTCATGTGCCACATTCTCTTCAACTTCATCCTGTGTCATCCGTTGCTCTGTCATATGGGAACTCACTGCCCTGTCACTCCTCAACATTGACTGCATCAGAGTTTCCACAGTTTCCTGTTCCTTTCCTTGCTGTCCATCTTCAATTGAATGTTTATACTGGTTTCCTGTGGAAGGCTCCAATATATCTTCATATGGCAACTGACCAATTGCTTCCCGTTCCATTGGTTTCCCCTTAATTTGGATGTCCATTGCTTTATCCCTACCCTTCTGATTGGCAAGTGCACTGTAGGCTAAGGTTAGATAGACAGTTAGGTGTGAAAACTTAATTGAGAAATTTTAAAAGACACAATCACACTGTACTGTACATAATTTCACAGAATGTTCCAAAATGAAAAAAAAAAAAAAAAAAAAAAAACGTGATGTTGGTACTGTATTGATTATCCAAGCAGTTTGATTATCTGAACTACCCTAGTTCCCAATTACTTTGGATAATCGACTCTGTACTCTATATTAAGATACAAATTAGTAAGGGCTGTTCAGAATTTCCTGTTGTGCTTTTCTGTTGTGACCAGGAAAGTAAAACGATATTTTTTCAACTTTTTCTGTTTAATAGACAGAATATTGTATTTGTGCCCTTGATCTGCATGCACTAAAAATCAACATAAACATTAACTCTACTAAAAATGCATTGTTGTCATGGTCATTGATGTGTCAGAATTCATACAGAACATTTAGTTACAAACTCAAGGATGTCTAGTGCACATTGGTAAATCATTCTCTGTCAGCCTGTCTTATAATAGCAATTAGAAAAAAAATCCAAAATCGATTTCACAGAGACAGATGCATTTCACGTCTCACATAAAATAATGCATTAATCAATTTGTATCTAACAGCCGCCATCAAGTATGTAATTTATCAAGGCAAATGTACACTTTTATGTAGTTGGTATCTGCTACAAAGACTGTCCTTGTCCCATTTGTTGTAGTAAATGAAACACTAGCAAAATAAAGAAAATTACATTAAATTTAATCTTATCAGCTGCTGGTTTTCAAAGACAAAAATCTTGAATATCAAAATGTTATTTCAATTATTTACAAACTTATATATACATACATATATATATTTGTATTTGTCCTGGTCCCCTTCATTAAACACATCACACCAAATGACACTGGACAACCTTTATTAAACTTCCATAACGCAACTTTATTGACCAATATTTTAATTTATCACAGCATAAGCATCCATATAACTGTTAAATAGGGGATTAAGACCTTGGTCACCCTGATCAGATAAGTAGTGTCCTTTTATTTATTAATCATAGCATAAACATCCATATAACTGTTAAATGCGGCAGCATAACCTCATTCACCTTGATCAGATAAGTAGTATCCTTTTATTTATTAATCATAGCATAAACATCTACATAACTGTTAACTGGGGCGGCATGACCTCATTCACCCTGATCAGATAAGTAGTGTCCTTTTATTTATTAATCATAGCATAAACATCCACATAACTGTTAACTGGGGAAGCATGACCTCATTCACCCTGATCAGATAAGTAGTGTCCTTTTATTTATTAATCATAGCATAAACATCCACATAACTGTTAACTGGGACAGCATGACCTCATTCACCCTGATCAGATAAGTAGTGTCATTAACTCCGCTCTCTTATTTTACTTATCAAGTAGTGTCCCATCACTGAGTTGTATTTCCCACTTATTGAATTAAACATCCAACCAAATAAGCAGCATCCTTACCTCTGCTTGCTTACTTTTACTTATCAAGCAGCATCCAGCTGCTCATTTTCATTTCACAACACATTGAAATGATCATCCAACATCAGAGGAGGAACAGAAGAGGGACAAACCTGCCCCTCTTCTCCACCCACCAGCCTAACCAGGCTGTTCCCCCTCCTTCACTCCAAATTGCCCAAAAACCTTCCAAAGCAAACCTAACCATACATTAAAAAGGTTGAAGCAAAACACCATTTGGTGTCTTCTATCCTCTCTGAACCAAACTGGATCCCTGTCATCAACCACCCAAAATACTATCATCTACATACCCAAAGAAGACAGTTGCATAATCAGCCAAAATTAAGCTGATGATCCTCCTGCAATGCCAAAGTAATACCCATATCATTTTATAACTTCTGTAAATCAAAGATTTTCACTTATCCTATAACCAATGGAAGCCTTGTAATTATTTCCAGGACATTACCTGTCAAATGTACCACCAAAACATTAAAAATCTCAACACCATCTGAAACAAAGCAAGCCCAACTGCATGCCATCCTACCTAACCACGTCTTTTTGTCATCCAAAGGATAGAATAATAACCAAAATGAGATTCTCTTTTCTAAAAGATCAATTTAATAGTAAACCAGCCACTATACCTACTATCTATTATGAAGCAAAACATCTAATGACCACAATAGCATTTGCTGACCAACAAGCCACCCTCTTTAATGACTTCAATACGTCCATAAAGCAGATATCCCCCAAATTGCAACCCAATGAACCTCCATTTTATAACACCAACACTTACAAACAGAATTTAACTTGTCAATAGCCACAGTGTCACTCCTCACACTACCAAACTTACACCAACCCTTCAAACACATGAACCACCGTCCAAGATTTAGTAAGGTCACATAAGCCTGTTTCCTCTGCAACTATACTAATTGGAGCTAAATCCACCTTTAATCAACCCTTGTCCCAAAATTTCAACCCTTGAGGTTTTTTTTTTGTAATACCTTCACATCTGTTAAATCAAACAAAGCATGCCCTGCATCCACTAGCAACCCCAGAAAACAATGCCTTGCTTAGACTTTCAAACTTCTGCTTAAACAACAAAAACCTGTTCCTCACACATCTCCAGCACACAGGCACACCTTGCAATGCTCAGTCAAACCCTTAACCTAACCTTAAAAAGGTATCCAGATTGCCCAACTGCTGCTACCAAATCCGAAGAACAGTGCTAAACTCTCAAAGTAGCACAGACCACCGAGCAACCCATCTGCATAGCCTAAGGACAGGAAAACTGAAGCCCAACTATCATACCCACAAAATCTGACCAAACGTCACATTATTGTGACTCCACCCCATCTGTGGACAACCAACTTCCTGTAAACAATCCCCAAATCTGCTTTACCCTGGCCCTGACATAACTCTTCCTCACCTGCCCCCACACTACTCCCAAACCACACCAACTCTGATGTGCCTTAAATAGCACCTAATAAAATAGGATTACCTGTGACCTCACTGTGCACCACCAGTGACCAGAACATCCAGTCCAGCAGAATTCATCACTTTTCAAATCCCCTTCTTCAGACAATGACTGATGCCCACTCTGCTCTTCCCCAACTGCAAAAGAAAAGAAAACTGTAAATCTTCTACACACACACATAGACCAGAACTTCTTAATGACAGCATTAGCAAATCCTTCCACAGCCAGTGAAGGAACATACTGCAGCAAAACAGTCTTATGTTGCAAGCATCCTTAACTGAACCTATGCTTTTGACTGACACCTATTAAAATGCAGAACATAAAGTGAGCTACCAGTTCAAGCCTGCTACAACTAAACACTGTGGATGAAGGCTAATTTAAATACCACAATACCTGGGTTACCTCGTAATTTCCATATAAAACCTATACCACACTATATGGCCAAATTAATTTATTCCATAAAACAGACTTGGGAGCCTTTCTGTAGGCAAGCACTACAAGAATATTCCTGTGTAATCACTCTTACACAAATTAAACACTGAAACAAAACTACTTATCTGTTAAACAGTGTGATCTTGGCAGCTTCTTCCATGTGCTGCTCTGCTCTACAAATGGCTGTAACAGCAACATATACACCACAATGAAACTTAAGATGCTTGAAACAAACAGTAAAATACCTCTGTAACATACCCATATGTCTCACATGTACTTCCTCTTGAAGAAAGTTCCTTATTTGGCATCATAAAAGTTCATGTTACACCACAAAAAAGGCACTCACACATTCTGTGTTAACAATTTACTGATATAAATGGTAAATAGAACTAAATCATTTCACCACAAGGCCTATTCTATAAATAAAATATCACATTTTAACCATCCTGTGAGCTTCCTAAATAAAGTTGTTAGTGAGCCCTTAGAAAGTGCTTCACCTTTTACCCATTTGTTCCACATTAAGGAAAACATTAAACCATTCTGTTTGTCAACACAGCAGATTACAGAGCCTGTGACAGCACCTGTGTTAAGATGAGGCTTTAACAAACATAACCCCCATAACATTACCAAACTTACAAACGAAAAAAAAAAAAAGAAAACTATAAGTTCTCAGCACACATATAAACCAAAACTTCTTAATGACATTTAGGCTGAAATAATTAATTGCCATCTGAGGCCTAGTAAACTTTAATAAGGTTACCCATTGTTATTTAGGTAGAAACATTAGGCATTGCCAAGGGGTTACCTTGTTCATAAACTGCACAGCCACTACAATCCTCACATTCCCTACATTCAGTAACATGGCGCCACTGTATCCCTCAGCAATCCCTTGGCAGACAGTGACATACCACAGCAAATTGGTTTTAAGACCCAGACTGCAGTACGTGAACTTCACTTAATAGAATGCAGCTTGCTTTACAATTGGACCTAACTAGTTCTGCTTTACCTGGGTTTTCTAGGTTGATTTTTGCTTCAAAGGAGACAGCGTTGTGATCCACCTTCACAAGTGAGAGTATGACATGTTGGGGGGTGTAATACTCTCCCATGTTCATAAGTACCAGCTCTGGTTGGAGCCTCAGCTATTTGTTCCCATGTGTTTGTGCTAATACAGTCCAGGAAGTGTTCTGCCTATGCATTTGAGGGGGTCTATATTACAATGACGAATGCTTAAATGTTTGAATCTGTAAAGGTCGACCTTTACACATCAAACAGTTAAATGTTTGAAGTCGTAAAAAAAAATAAAATAAAAAAAAATAGAATGAAAGGGTTATAGCAGGGGGTCAAGCCCCCCTGCACCCCCACACCCCCGCTACTTAAATATACCAACTCCGAGATCGCATTTCAGTGAACTACAGTGCGGAAATGGGAAATTTCCCATTCCCTACACTGTAGTGCGATCTTGGGGTTGGTATATTTAAGTAGCGGGGGGGGGGTGCAGTGGGGCTTGCCCCCTACTTAAACCCTTTAGTTTTTTTTTTTCACTTGTTTCATTTTAAAGAAATTCGAACGCTTAACTATTCGATCTCTAAAGGTCGACCTTTAGAGATTCGAACATTTAAGCATTTGTGGATCTAATATAGACACCATTTGAGGCAGTGCAAGTTTCACAGTTTATAAAGGGATAGTCAAAGTCACCCATCAATAGGGTGTTTGGTTGGATGGTGAGCATCTCTAGTAGGCTTAGGTAAGAGTCGTAAGACTCTAGCTGCATAGATGATGGCCTGTAACTAGCAATTATATGGTGAGGGACCTTATCAATGGTGCCTTGCACTTTGATGAGTCCCATGGTATCTTCCAGTTTAACCAACCTGGATGTATGTTGATGTTTACGTTGATCGAGACACCTCCATATTAACCCCAGTCTGTGCTGTTGTTGGCTTAAATGTGTGGAAGTCTATGCAGCCTTGCACTACCTGAGTACTTTCATCAGGCTTAAACCAAGTCTCTGTTACAGTAAAACTGCCTACAGTTTCCAGAGTGAGAAGGTCTTGAAGTATATGGAATTTTTTGTGTAGGCTCCTAGCATTGAGCAGTACCATATTAAAGTTGCTTGGAAACTTTTTTCACTGTGTTGGTTGTTTTGTCTTTCATTGACTAAGAAAGGCCCTTGGATAAAGTTTTAGACAATATCCACAACCCTAAGGGGACAGAAACAGCCCATCCTTGATAAAGCAATGTAGTCTGTTGACCATGTTATCACATGCTGACAGATATAGAGTCCCCCTGGACTGACACCAGGAACTAAACCAATTACTAAAATCAACCATTTTATGTTCAAACTGTGGCATCATCCTTGGTGGACGTAGAATGCTGCTCACTGCAAGGCTCATACATATCCGTAACACATATTCCAAGAGATCCATTATGCCGCTGTAAATAGAAACCAGTAAAGTATATCCCAGGCCATTTACACCCACATGGACTATGATAGAATCATATTGGTACCTGTGCTGCAGTGTTTTGAGTGTGTGTGTGTGTGTGTGTGTGTGTGTGTGTGTGTGTGTGTGTGTGTGTGTGTGTGTGTGTGAGATCTTTCAGATCCTGGCCTAAATAGGCTACTAACCATTATCTTCTCCTTGTCTAACCTGGTGAGTGAGGCATCTGTATGTCACACAAAGGAGTCCCAATGACAAGAGTATTAGATACTGTATATACTTGCCTTATGCGCTTTGCTGTTGGGGACCATTGGATGTAAGCTTATGTGAAAGGTTTAGTGTTGTTTTTGGTGTGTGTTTTAGTGATTGTTGAGGAGCAGTGGTGCTGTTAGGTGGTTTTAGAGGTCTTTGAGATTTGGGGAAGTTTCTTTTAAGCACTTCAGCTTAAGACAATATGTGTGTGCTGAACAGTGTGTGTGTGAAGGATGTAGTGTGGGTATTCCTGACAAATTTGTTTATATGTGAGATTTTTGCCTTCAGGTAAGTTGTATATTTACACCTCTTGCATATTGTATTATCCTCTTTAATGACTAACTGGTTATTTGAGAACATGAGGCAATTGCTAAATTGCCCTAGGATGCCTATATCCATCAAGATGGCCACAGACATTTGGAAATTACATAATCATGTTGCCCAGTCCTGTAATAGGGTGGGCTATTTAGGATTAAGATTCAGTTTTAACAGGTGTCTCCTAGGGTAGTTTCTGTGGTTAAGTCAAGATGTTTTATAGTGTTAGGTTAAGGCAGTGCTATTCAATATGCAAACCAGTTTTGGGAGTTCTGGCAATATGTTATATAGTGCTAGGATATGGTAGTGCTACTCCATGTGCAAGCTGCTCTAAGCTTAGTTCTACACAATGTCACACTGTTAGGTTTTGAACAAACTTAACTTTAAAGGAAATTGTACTGCCTAGGTGCTTGCTACTAGGTAGGCAGGTGTTAGATCTGGCAATCTCTAAATATTGTGAGTGGGTGTTACTATAATGACAGGTATGACTGGCATATCCAACACATGTGATGTGTACATCCATTCAGGCAACACGTTGACATGGTGAAAGGTGTCATACTAATCTTTCACTCAGCTTAAAGACACACATATCCCTTGTAACTCACTGATTATGTCATGCCTTCAAATATATTCTTACTCACACTTGTAGTAAGACTTTGCCTGTGGCTTATGCATTTGATACACAGTTCTCTAGATTGAAGACTTTTATATGCAGCTATTCAAATCAAGCAAGGTCAACATAATGTATATGTGAGTGTAGTGCCATGAAGCACTACCTTTTCCAACATACCCCAAAAATCTCTGCATCCATTTTAGATTAAACATAGGACATTCAGCACATTGATGAATTCATCCCACTCAAATATGTGTTCTGTGAGCCTTGCAGGAAAGCTTCTCCTGTGCACATGTCTTATATAACAGCTGTACTTAGGCAGGTGTTCAGATCTTGAAATGCATATGGACAAAACAAGATTCATGGACAAGAGTGGCTTAACAAACAAACAGTGATATAGCTAACTCACAGTTGTATGAATAGGAACATGGCTAAAGCCTTCTGATACCATAAAATAAATTTTAGGGGATACATGACCATTCAAAACATTGTTTAGTTGAGACCTTGAATTGTGTTCTTTCTGGCACATGTACATTAAAGTCTTCTGTGGCAGAAGCAGGTAATACACAGCTCTCTAGAGTATGGAGGTAGATAGCCAATGGTTTAAATCTGGTAAAATATGTCTGTCAGACTGTAGTGGATTTCTTAAACAATAGTGTATGGCGCACTCATGGTTGTATGATCAGTAATAGGGTAACATTTGTTTGAAGCCCTAGACTACATTTTAGGAAGTATTCTGAGAATGGTTATGAACCACTCCAGCATGCCTCCCTATTGAAATGCTGGTACTTGAAATGCTGACTGTCGATGAGCCAAAAAAAGATTGAATAACCAGGAGAAGAGTAAATCTCGAAAATTGTTCTTCTCCTTTAAACTTCATTCTTACAGGGGGACAAGTCCCCTTGCACTTCCTGATGTGGGGGACAAGCATGCCTTGAAACTTGTGGGGGACAAGCATGCCTTGAAACTTATCTATACCAACTTTGAGATTGCCATACCTCAAAAAAAATGCAATATTCTATGAAATGGCCTTCTTAGACTTGAAAAAAAAAAAATATATATATATATATATATATATATATATATATATATATATATATATATATAAAATTCCATACCTTCAGCTGTTCAGTCGCCACATTTCAAGAACTCGCTCTATTGGGTCCAAACATTTCAAATGGTTACCTTCCAACATACTAGTGATGTACTCCTTTCAAGTGTATGTTTCATGACATACCAGTTATGATTATTTCTGGGGAGACAGTGGTTGAAGTACATCTCAGTGAGTTATGAACTCAGGCAGGTGTTTGTGTCTGACAAGGTGTAACTGCTGGGTATGCCAGAGAATGCTTACAAGCAGGATTTGCTTCTCCAGGAAAAATGCTATTTATTGTATGGGAAAAGTTACTGTTGTGGACTGAAAGGGCAACCTTTGTGTTCTCTACAATGAAAGGCATATACATAGAGACTAGATGTTCACATTATCCATTCATGTTGTGTTGTATGACCCGTGTGCTTTGCATTCCCATGTAGCATCATCAGTTATTGCAAGGGTCCATTCAAGTGTGTGTGTTGTATGACCATTGTGGTCTGCATTCTCACGTGGCATCATCAATTAGGGCAAGGCAAGAGTAACTTGATGTGCATTGCATATGCTTGAGTAGAGTGTTGTATGCTATTTGTTATTTTGTGGACAAAATAGTGGTTCAAGTCAAGAATGGCTTATTCATCATTTCTTCATTTGTCTAATGGTATAACATGGTCACAAAGTATGATAGGACCGGTATTATGTTACTTTGTATTATGTTGTGATTGGTTGGTGTTTTTAATGCATTCATCAATATACCTCCTCGTGAGCATGTTCAGTATAATGATGTGATATATGTGTGCCATTTAGCACAAAGCACATTAAGTAATCAATTTTATGAGATTAGCTTTTGCCATTCCTTGTTTTCTGTTAAAACATCATAGAATTTGCCTCCAGCAGCTTGGGTCTGCCAACATCCTTTCAATGGAAGTACTGATCATTGCACAGAAAATATCAACATTGTTACAGGCCAGTATTCAGCTGCTGTATGTGAAATATCAAGCTGCGACATTTCACCAAGTAACTGATGTTAATGTGTACTTGTTTGAGTTATGGGTGTGTACGGTGGTCTCCATGGTTCACTTCAGGGCAAAATGTGATTCACAACATGATTCTATACTACATTCACAGGTGTATTTCGCAGACTGTGTTTAAAGTGTATTGCGTGGTACCTGCAGTAGGAAGTACACATGCAATACAATGATTATACAGCTAAAAATGCTTTATACCAATCACATTGTAATGACAGGTAAAATAGTTTCATGTAGCAGATGTCATTAAACAATAATGCTGTCATGTAAAGTGTTATTTGATTACTAGGCCTAACTATCCATCTTTTCACAGATCCCAAGATCATATGCCTAGGCATATACTAACATTCCTCCACACACAACCCAGAGGTCAAGGGATTGACTCCACATTACTTTTACTTTGAAGAACTTGCATGATAATATTTGACTCATCATCATGTCCCTCATTTCACGATTATGCACACCTCCCATCTGTTATAGATAGATATCTGTAGAAATGTATTGCAGCATAGTCTTCTGTTAATATGCTGCTCCTGGAATTATCGGTTGTTACTAGGTTAACTACCCTCGTGGGGCATTTTAAGCCTATCCAATTTCTCTTTCAAAGGTGAGAACTAAACCCTGAGTCTGCAAGGTAAACACTTTAACCATTATACCAACCCCAGCCTCAGAGTGACAATTCTATATGTGACAGGTCTTTCTGTACTGCACTACATAATTACAGTCTCACTTCCTACCACTCACAACATGCCACAACTGATTACTTCCACAATAACTACTTGTATTGGAAGGAATATGCAGGTGTGCATTAATCTTCCCAGTATGTCCCCAGTTTTTACATATGTGTAGTTTCCCATTGCACCTTCATATTGGTTTCTTTAAAACATAAGGAAAAGCTAAAGTTGTGTAACATGTATGCCTGTTCAAACATTAACTCATCTCAATGTATATCAGTGTCTTTGTTTAATTTCACAGTATACATCACGACAGTGAAGTTCTCTAACTGTGCACTAAATGCAATATGTCCAGTGTACCCTACTGTATTAGCTTTCTTGTCAACTGTTATATTACCTCTCACTAGTCCCTATTATTTATGCACATTCCTCATTTCCTTGCATTGCACCGCTATCCCTTTCAATGCTTTCTTAAATGTGGTAACTTCATGGAAAATATGATTGAATTATAGCAAGCAAGAGCAACAGCTTAGATGATAAATAACTTAGCCCAAACGTCAAAAGATAAAATACACATAAGACTGAGTCAACACGGTGCAGGAGGGAGTAACACCAGTGATAGCTAAAGTAACAACAAAATATTTTAATACGTTAGCTCTTTCGCAGTGTAATAACTGCTTCATCAGACATAGCCATCAGACAATTAATTACAATTTAAATAGTAAATGTGAACACCATCAACCAATCAAAAAACTCAACTTGTCATATCATCATTAAAGTTGTATGCATATGTACAATACATATACAAACACCATTCACTGTCTAATCATTAATATCTATAAGAACATTGTATCTATAAAAAAATCTCCTTAAAAACTATTTTAACAAAATAGTTATATAAAAGTTACTAAAAATATATTTAGAAGAACAATCCTACTCATCTATACAAGTGCCTAAGCTTCAAAAAGGCTTTAATGATATTTTCTCATTTAAGCCTCAACTCCTGTCAGCCTGCAACCTTAACATCCATCTAACTTTGTGTGCTTCAGTCTGATTCTCAATATTACCACCCCTACTATTAGAAAAAAATGTTTGTGTAAACTTGAACCTAAAGTTGTGTGTTACTCCAAAACAGGTGATATGTTTAGTTAATGCATTGTTATCAGACCAATTAGAGATATCATAAACATGCACTCTGATGCGATCCCTCAATCGACGATTGGTTTTACCCACATAAAACTATAACATAGTTGGCAGACTGCTAGATACACTAAATCAGTGGAATTACAATTTGCTTCAGTCTTAAAAATAAAAGTCTTCCCTGTATCTGGGTGTATAAAAACACCGCACATATCAATATAGCTACAAAATCTGCAGCTGTTACATGGTAATGTAGTGGCAAATGCACTAACAACCTCCAATCTCAAATCATTTTGATAACACAACATATTCCTTAAAGACCTTTTATTCTTAAATGATATGGAGGGCAAGTCCCCCGCACCCCAACAAATTTTATGTATATATATATATATATATATATATATATATATATATATATGTACCAACTACATGGTCACACAATACTGAAGAAAAGGAGAAACCCCCTAAAAAACATACCACTGGCACACATACATTATGTGACAATGAAACTTACCACAATGAAACACTGTTGCACTAAAGGCAAACGATTGCAGAGACAGCAGGTTCCTATTATATACTCGAAGATGCATTTCATCAAAAGTTTCTTCATCAACCATTAAATAATGAAAACACAAAACAGCGAACGGTCATATAAGCAATTTCTTTCCCTGGGAATGAAATCTTTTGGCCACCTCTGTTACTTGGCCGTTTTCCCCACTGTACTGCAATCTCAGAGTTGGTATATTTAGTTAGGGGGTGAGTGGCATAGCCCCCCCACATTGGGGGTTGTGGGGGGTGAAGCCTCCCACTTTGTATTGCTCATAGTGATGTGTTTTTTGTTTAGGGTAAGCAATTTCTTTCTCAAGGAAAGAAATCGCTAATATGCACATTTGCTGTTTTGAGTTTTTGTGGTTTATGGGTCGATGAAGAGGTGTTCGATTAAACACCTTTTCAAGTATCTAATATAGACCTGAGATAGCAATTACTCTTAGGTATGCCTACTCATGTTGTTATATCCTAGCCATGCTTAGTTCTCATTGAATCTCTTTATTGTACACAACCTGACAATTATTATTATTATGACAACAAGTAAATGATTAACACACCACAGAGATGGCCAGAAATTCATCCAGCCATTCCTCCACAATCCCTTTTCCCATTTTTTGTACATAGTGTCAGAGTGTCACTTCTATAGTGACAATCATCTAGCACCATGGTGCACACAGCTGGGTGGCTAGCCCTGCTGCAGTGCTCACAAAGATGGCCAGAAATTGCACATCATTTTTTTCCGTCTCTCTTGGTCTCCCACTCTTCATTTTTTTCTGTATGTTTCTCCCCAGTTCCGTCTCAGCAATCTTCTTTATCAACATGTGCATGATGCTTGGCATTAAGGAACTATGGTGACTGAAGATAGTCAGCATGTGCATGATGCTTGGCATTAAGGAACTATGGTGACTGAAGATAGCATGTGCATGATGCTTGGCATTAAGGAACTATGGTAACTGAAGTTAGTCAGCATGTGCATGATGCTTGGCATTAAGGAACTATGGTAACTGAAGATAGCATGTGCATGATGCTTGGCATTAAGGAACTGTGGTAACTGAAGATAGTCAGCATGTGCATGATGCTTGGCATTAAGGAACTATGGTGGCTGAAGATAGTCATCATGTGCATGATGCTTGGCATTAAGGAACTATGGTGACTGAAGATAGTCAGCATGTGCATGATGCTTGGCATTAAGGAACTATGGTGACTGAAGATAGTCATCATGTGCATGATGCTTGGCATTAAGGAACTATGGTGACTGAAGATAGTCAGCATGTGCATGATGCTTGGCATTAAGGAACTATGGTGACTGAAGATAGTCATCATGTGCATGATGCTTGGCATTAAGGAACTATGGTAACTGAAGATAGTCAGCATGTGCATGATGCTTGGCATTAAGGAACTATGGTGACTGAAGATAGTCAGCATGTGCATGATGCTTGGCATTAAGGAACTATGGTGGCTGAAGATAGTCATCATGTGCATGATGCTTGGCATTAAGGAACTATGGTAACTGAAGATAGTCATCATGTGCATGATGCTTGGCATTAAGGAACTATGGTAACTGAAGATAGTCAGCATGTGCATGATGCTTGGCATTAAGGAACTATGGTAACTGAAGATAGTCAGCATGTGCATGATGCTTGGCATTAAGGAACTATGGTGACTGAAGATAGTCAGCATGTGCATGATGCTTGGCATTAAGGAACTATGGTGACTGAAGATAGTCAGCATGTGCATGATGCTTGGCATTAAGGAACTATGGTAACTGAAGATAGTCAGCATGTGCATGATGCTTGGCATTAAGGAACTATGGTAACTGAAGTTAGTCAGCATGTGCATGATGCTTGGCATTAAGGAACTATGGTAACTGAAGATAGTCATCATGTGCATGATGCTTGGCATTAAGGAACTATGGTGACTGAAGATAGTCAGCATGTGCATGATGCTTGGCATTAAGGAACTATGGTGACTGAAGATAGTCATCATGTGCATGATGCTTGGCATTAAGGAACTATGGTGACTGAAGATAGTCAGCATGTGCATGATGCTTGGCATTAAGGAACTATGGTGACTGAAGATAGTCAGCATGTGCATGATGCTTGGCATTAAGGAACTATGGTAACTGAAGTTAGTCAGCATGTGCATGATGCTTGGCATTAAGGAACTATGGTAACTGAAGATAGTCATCATGTGCATGATGCTTGGCATTAAGGAACTATGGTGACTGAAGATAGTCATCATGTGCATGATGCTTGGCATTAAGGAACTATGGTGACTGAAGATAGTCAGCATGTGCATGATGCTTGGCATTAAGGAACTATGGTAACTGAAGATAGTCATCATGTGCATGATGCTTGGCATTAAGGAACTATGGTGACTGAAGATAGTCATCATGTGCATGATGCTTGGCATTAAGGAACTATGGTGACTGAAGATAGTCAGCATGTGCATGATGCTTGGCATTAAGGAACTATGGTGACTGAAGATAGTCAGCATGTGCATGATGCTTGGCATTAAGGAACTATGGTAACTGAAGTTAGTCAGCATGTGCATGATGCTTGGCATTAAGGAACTATGGTGACTGAAGATAGTCAGCATGTGCATGATGCTTGGCATTAAGGAACTATGGTAACTGAAGATAGTCATCATGTGCATGATGCTTGGCATTAAGGAACTATGGTAACTGAAGATAGCATGTGCATGATGCTTGGCATTAAGGAGCTATGGTAACTGAAGTTAGTCAGCATGTGCATGATGCTTGGCATTAAGGAACTATGGTGACTGAAGATAGTCAGCATGTGCATGATGCTTGGCATTAAGGAACTATGGTAACTGAAGATAGTCAGCATGTGCATGATGCTTGGCATTAAGGAACTATGGTAACTGAAGATAGTCAGCATGTGCATGATGCTTGACATTAAGGAACTATGGTAACTGAAGATAGCATGTGAATGATGCTTGGCATTAAGGAACTATGGTGACTTGAAGATAGTCAGCATGTGCATGATGCTTGGCATTAAGGAACTATGGTGGCTGAAGATAGTCATCATGTGCATGATGCTTGGCATTAAGGAACTATGGTGACTGAAGATAGTCAGCATGTGCATGATGCTTGGCATTAAGGAACTATGGTGACTGAAGATAGTCATCATGTGCATGATGCTTGGCATTAAGGAACTATGGTGACTGAAGATAGTCAGCATGTGCATGATGCTTGGCATTAAGGAACTATGGTGACTGAAGATAGTCATCATGTGCATGATGCTTGGCATTAAGGAACTATGGTAACTGAAGATAGTCATCATGTGCATGATGCTTGGCATTAAGGAACTATGGTGACTGAAGATAGTCAGCATGTGCATGATGCTTGGCATTAAGGAACTATGGTAACTGAAGATAGTCAGCATGTGCATGATGCTTGGCATTAAGGAACTATGGTAACTGAAGATAGTCAGCATGTGCATGATGCTTGGCATTAAGGAACTATGGTAACTGAAGATAGTCAGCATGTGCATGATGCTTGGCATTAAGGAACTATGGTAACTGAAGATAGTCAGCATGTGCATGATGCTTGGCATTAAGGAACTATGGTGACTGAAGATAGTCAGCATGTGCATGATGCTTGGCATTAAGGAACTATGGTGACTGAAGATAGTCATCATGTGCATGATGCTTGGCATTAAGGAACTATGGTGACTGAAGATAGTCAGCATGTGCATGATGCTTGGCATTAAGGAACTATGGTGACTGAAGATAGTCATCATGTGCATGATGCTTGGCATTAAGGAACTATGGTAACTGAAGATAGTCATCATGTGCATGATGCTTGGCATTAAGGAACTATGGTGACTGAAGATAGTCAGCATGTGCATGATGCTTGGCATTAAGGAACTATGGTAACTGAAGTTAGTCAGCATGTGCATGATGCTTGGCATTAAGGAACTATGGTGACTGAAGATAGTCAGCATGTGCATGATGCTTGGCATTAAGGAACTATGGTAACTGAAGATAGTCAGCATGTGCATGATGCTTGGCATTAAGGAACTATGGTAACTGAAGATAGTCAGCATGTGCATGATGCTTGGCATTAAGGAACTATGGTAACTGAAGTTAGTCAGCATGTGCATGATGCTTGGCATTAAGGAACTATGGTGACTGAAGATAGTCAGCATGTGCATGATGCTTGGCATTAAGGAACTATGGTGACTGAAGATAGTCAGCATGTGCATGATGCTTGGCATTAAGGAACTATGGTGACTGAAGATAGTCATCATGTGCATGATGCTTGGCATTAAGGAACTATGGTGACTGAAGATAGTCATCATGTGCATGATGCTTGGCATTAAGGAACTATGGTAACTGAAGATAGTCATCATGTGCATGATGCTTGGCATTAAGGAACTATGGTGACTGAAGATAGTCAGCATGTGCATGATGCTTGGCATTAAGGAACTATGGTGACTGAAGATAGTCAGCATGTGCATGATGCTTGGCATTAAGGAACTATGGTAACTGAAGTTAGTCAGCATGTGCATGATGCTTGGCATTAAGGAACTATGGTGACTGAAGATAGTCATCATGTGCATGATGCTTGGCATTAAGGAACTATGGTAACTGAAGATAGTCATCATGTGCATGATGCTTGGCATTAAGGAACTATGGTAACTGAAGATAGCATGTGCATGATGCTTGGCATTAAGGAACTGTGGTAACTGAAGTTAGTCAGCATGTGCATGATGCTTGGCATTAAGGAACTATGGTAACTGAAGATAGTCATCATGTGCATGATGCTTGGCATTAAGGAACTATGGTGACTGAAGATAGTCATCATGTGCATGATGCTTGGCATTAAGGAACTATGGTGACTGAAGATAGTCAGCATGTGCATGATGCTTGGCATTAAGGAACTATGGTGACTGAAGATAGTCAGCATGTGCATGATGCTTGGCATTAAGGAACTATGGTGACTGAAGATAGTCAGCATGTGCATGATGCTTGGCATTAAGGAACTATGGTAACTGAAGTTAGTCAGCATGTGCATGATGCTTGGCATTAAGGAACTATGGTGACTGAAGATAGTCAGCATGTGCATGATGCTTGGCATTAAGGAACTATGGTAACTGAAGATAGTCATCATGTGCATGATGCTTGGCATTAAGGAACTATGGTGACTGAAGATAGTCAGCATGTGCATGATGCTTGGCATTAAGGAACTATGGTAACTGAAGTTAGTCAGCATGTGCATGATGCTTGGCATTAAGGAACTATGGTAACTGAAGATAGTCAGCATGTGCATGATGCTTGGCATTAAGGAACTATGGTGGCTGAAGATAGTCATCATGTGCATGATGCTTGGCATTAAGGAACTATGGTGACTGAAGATAGTCAGCATGTGCATGATGCTTGGCATTAAGGAACTATGGTGACTGAAGATAGTCATCATGTGCATGATGCTTGGCATTAAGGAACTATGGTAACTGAAGATAGTCAGCATGTGCATGATGCTTGGCATTAAGGAACTATGGTAACTGAAGATAGTTACCATTTATGGGGTGACAAACTATAAAACACTAGGCACACTTAAAGAAACGCCCTTAGTAATCAGACTTCTTCTGTGGTGCTGTTACTTGATACCATCTGCACTAACTTGTGTACTTAAATAGGCTGGTCTTGAATCCCAGCAGTGACTGGCTAGTATGAGTGCGTGTATGTGTGTGTGGAACTGTAGTACTAGGTAGGACTGGATTCACCCACAAATCGGATATATACACTTCCACTGATGAGAAATCTTTACATCAGTTTCAGTATGTTTTAGGCCAATCTGCTCTGCAGCACAACAACAATGTCATCCATTCAAAGTTGCTGTATCTCACCCTTGTAGACAGACTTCTTTTATGGTACTGGCAGTTGGTACAATGTACTCTAGCTTGTGTATTTAGATAGGTAGGTGTTTGATTTCAGTGGTGAGTCACTTGCATCATTGTGTGTGATCATAGAGCTAGGTGGGGAAAGTTTCATCAACAAATATGATATGTAAATTTACCCAGGGAGAGGGTTCCCTTATCAGTTTGACACCCTTTCAACCCAGATGCCTGCATTGCAACACACTGATGAGGTCATCCATTTAAATGTGCAGTTTCTCACATCTGTGTTTTACTTCTTTTGAGGTTCATAGGTTCATAGATTGTTACTAGGCTAATGACCACGAAGGCTCTTATGAGTCTAGCCACACAGTCCAAACCATCTGAGTCCTGAGTATCATGGGCACCTATATGGGGGGATGTTAGTACAGACGTAACTAAGGATTTGTCCAGGGGATGTTAGGATAATACTTTTCTTATTGACGACCTCTGTCCATAAGGGACATGGGGGCCAAACCAGGGGTAAATTTACAATATCCCATCCAATTGTCAATGTTTTGTTTGAATAGAGTTAGAGATAAACTCTATTTTGCTTGGATGGGAAGCCTATTCCATAGTGCAGGGATGCTTTGGGACATATCTGTCTCTCCAGCACATTTTGTTTATGTTCCAAGTAAAGTTAAGATTCCAGGATGTAGTGTTTCTTTTGCTGCAAAGAACCCCTCTCAGCAGCCTGTAGGAAACTGAATACAGAGACAGAGCCCTTAGGCAAGCAGTGTAGGACAGAATATTCATGCCCTGAATTCTCCTGGTGAAAAGCCTTTATGGGTGTTCCAACTGTTCATAGTTTCCTAGTTATCTACTAGGCTAACTACCACAAGGGCCTTTTTAAGACTAGCCATGCATCCCAAATCTCTGACAAGTTCTTGTACCCTTGATAAGTGTACACAGGGGCTTGGAGATGAAACATTTGCAAGCAGAGACCTGGGAGATACAGGCTGCCTGTGTCCATTAGAGACATAGGTGCCGAACCAGGGATGAATTTCCTGTTCCCCATCCAATTCTCCAAGTTATACTTGAATTAGGTAAGGGAGGAGTTCTACTTAACATAGATGGAGAGCCTGTTACAGAAAAGTAGTGGTCTCTGTGATACATACCTGCCTGTCCAGCAGGTCCTGTTTATATCAGAGGCAAGGTTTAAGTCATTAGAACTGCTAATTCTGGTGCTGCTAGTGTTGTGTATATGCAGGAGGTTCATCAAGGTGGGGGTCTGACAATGCCTTGCATGCCATGCATAGAATGACCCCAAAAAGCCTGTAGAAGGCAGAATGTAGCGATAGGGTCTTGAGACGTTCTGCATAGGACATGTTACTTATGCCCTGTCTTCTTTTAGTGAGGAACCTATGTTCCAGTTGTTGGATGTGCCTAGTTAGGTACATAAAAAAGAGGGCATTGTACTCAATGATAGGTCCGATGAATGCTGACTACAGTGGACCAATGGCTTTCTTGGACTTAGATGCCATACCTTTGTTTATAAGTTGAACAACACAAAATGATTTGATGGTCAAAGGTTAGAGTACTGTCTATGTATGTCCCCAAGTCACTGACTACTGGGTCATTTCTTAGGGGTGTGTTGTCAATATGATATTTATACATATATATTAGGACGGTGCAGTGGTGCAGCGGTTGTGTTGTTGCCTCACAGCAAAAGGTTCTCCAGTTCGATTCTTGGCTGGGGTGCCTTATGTGTGGAGTCTGCATGTCCTCCCTGCATTCATGTGGGTTTCTTCTGGGTGCTCTGGTTTCCTCCCAAGTACAAAGACATGCATCTGGAGCATTTCTCCCCAGGCCTCTGCTGAAAATTGGCTTTGTTCCAAGTTGCACTTTCCCAGTAAACAAATGGTAAGATAAATTTAAAAAATCTATAGAAATATATGGGGTCTACTTTGCATACCTGAAATTTCACATGAACTAACGATCACAAAGCGAAACTGTTTCCTAGGGTAAGTAAACTAAGTAACCACTGGGCCAGCAAGGAGAGATTTATCCTATTCCCCACTGTAGTGCAATCCTGGGGTTGGTATCATTAGCTAGGGGCAGTGTGGTGCCCCCCCTCCACATTGGGGGGTTTGGGGAGCATAGCCCTCCACCTGGGTTGGTTGTAGATGGTGCGGCGTGCTCTCCATGAGATTTTGGTCCAGTATATATATATATATATACATAAGAAAAATTGGAGATAACTGTCCAAAGGACCTTGTGTTGTGGTCTTATAACCAGGCAAGTATAACACCATAATGTTTCAATTGTTTCTTGTAAGTAGACAAAATGTTCTGTATCATGCCCTTGGTCTCTGTGTAGTAAAAGTCAGCACAGACAATGTGCCTAGTAAAGACTGCATTGTTGCTGTGTTCCTTGATGTATCAGAATTCATAAAGAATATTTAGTCATATACTTAAAAATGTGTAGAGTGCATTGTAAAATCATCATGGGTCAGTCTGATTTTTTAATTGTAGTTAAAACAATACAAAATCCATTTTAAAGATGCATGTTGCATCTCACATAAAAGTAATATTCTATTCATGTTACGTCTGTCACACACATTTGGCAGCAGAAGCATGATGAAGAATGGCGTTTTGGCCGGTCCTTGGGCAAACTGCCCTTACACAAACCAAAAGGTTTATACTAATAGGAAAAGTGAAAATGCTTCCACTTAGCTGTTCTCAGTCAGTTTGAAAGATATTTATGTAATTAGCACTGACTCAGAAGTACGGCTTAAGATCCACAGATGTAACTGTATCACCCAGGCCAGTCCTGTGCAGCTCTTCAAATAACAGAACTGCAAATAACAAATCACAGCCGCAGATCTGGCCTCAAGCTGCATCCACCTTAGGTCCTGACTGAAGCATATGACCACAGAAAAAAAATCAGTTTTTATACAGAACCCTCCACTTTCCCTCAGTGTGCCTCTGTCTTATGTTCATTGGCTGTTGCTATACATGTGATCCAGGACACCTCCCAGGTGTCCCAAAACATTGTTAGGTTAAATGTCCTGCTTAAAGTCTGACAGGAAGCACATGGAGGCAGCTCATTAACAGTGCACAGCCTTAATCTGCTATGGTAACTGTCAGACAAGTTTAAGTAATCATCTACTTGCTTTCAGTTTTTCAGGCTCCATCATTTTATACAGATGTAGTTGACAGTCAGTCTGTCTAATACATTAAGCTTCCTAACTAAATTGCTTTGAGAACTTGGCAGGCCTTATACAAACTTAAAGCTATTCATCCTGTCTACACAAAATGTCACAATATGTGAATGTGTGTACATATACACGCACACACACACACACACACACACACACACACACACACACACACACACACACACACACACACACACACACACACACACACACACACACACACACACACAGTGGTTGCACTTCATCATTTCTTCACGTCGCTGAACCTAATTGTTAAAAGTGAAAAGGTTTTCATGTCCCCCAAGTCGAACCATGTTAATACCGAAGGTACAATATTTGCTGTTATGGAAATATGGCTGATGTATTTTGTGTGCCATTCTATGATGTTGGTTCACTGCATTGCCATTTGAGTTTTCACACATTTGAAACTGTACTTCACTGTACCACCAATCAACAAAGTGCACTTCAAAGCAATGATAGTAAACCTACACACACATACACACACACACACACACACACACACACACACACACACACACACACACACATATATATATATATATATATATATATATATATATATATATATATATATATAAACCCACCCTTACACCCCTAGCTAAAAAAATTGAGGCCTTGATGGAAAAGGAATTAAGGACTGAAATGAACAAACATTGACTAGGTTTTAACCTATCTAGAGGAGAAAATACATTACTTAAGGAATTAAGTCAAGACAAAACAGTAAATGTTATGAGTCCAGATAAGGGTGGGGGTGCTATCATCATGGGTAATTTAATCTATGAGGCATAGATGATGGAAATCTTAGAGGATACCTCAAAATACAGAAGAGTTTCCATAAATGAAATTAATATAGCAAATAAGAAAATAGAATTAGCACTGAATGATTTATTATTACAAGGTAGAATTGATGTGAATACCTACAACTATTTGTATGTTGCTAATCCCGTTACCCCCACCATATGTGGAATCCCAATAGTCCACAAAAATGTTCAAAATCAACCACTGAGACCTATTGTTGCATTTGAGGGGTCAAGAACTGCCCCTTTGGCAAAGTTTTTAGATACCAAATTAAAGAAGATGGCTATGAGTGGACAAGGAGTCGTTAAGGACTCATGGGATTTATTGAGAAATATTAAAGGGAGTATGTATGAGGAAGGGAGGTTTTTCATCACAATGGATGTATGGACCTATTTACTTCTATTCCACACATAAAAGGAATGAAATGGTTTGAAGAAGCACTAGTGAAGTACAGTAAATTTAGTAGTAAAGAGTTTTATTTATTAATTTATTATTTATTTATTTGACATTCGTTGACCGGGTTGGTCCATCTGGGCTAAGGCCCTTTTTCAGTGGGACCCGGGGAGAAAAGCTCCATAATTACAAAAATATATACAGTTTCCATGAAAAAACATTTGCTGGTACATGAAGCAGAGTATATAACAATGGACAGCGAGTACACAATAACAATACAGATTACAGATAACATACACTGATGGCTAGTTAGGTATATTGAGGCAGGTAGACTAGGAGATTGAATCTAAAGTAGAAAGAAATAGTGGGGAGTGTTTTAGTAGCAGTGAAAAAGAGAGATAAGAGTGCAAACAGTAGCATGTTGAATACTCTGTTGGAGAGGAGATTGGGATAGTAAAGGATGGATTAGGGGTGAGAGGAGGAAAAGTGTTTAGGGGGGAAGGGAGGGGGAGTTAGGAAGGAGGTAGAGTTAGGTCATAGAGAAGGAGTGGGAGATAGATTTGATTTTAATGTTAATGGAAATTGTGTTAAAAAATAATGTTATCCATTATGAAGGTGAAATTTTCAAGCAACAGCAAGGTGAACCAGTGGGGGCCAGATGTGCCCCCATTTTTGCAAATATTATTTTGTCTTTCTGGAAAGAAAAATTCACCTTAGGTTCCGGGTTTAATAAGTGCTGGAAATTATACAAAATATACCTGGACGATATGTGTTTTTATGGGTAGATACTGAGGAAAGATTTTTAGAATTTGTTAATTATTTATTAGATTCCAGTGCATTTTTAAGATTTACATACAAAATTTATAGAAATAAGCTTGAATATTTAGATATTTCTATTACTAAACAGATGGGTAGCTTCAGTTTGAAACTATACAGAAAGAAGACATTCTCTAATTCCTACTTAGCACTTGACAGTGAACACCCCTTTTATCAGAAGAAAGGAATAATTAAGGGACAATATGTAAGGGGGAGTAGGATGACAACAAGAGACGTAGATTTTGAGGGTGGATGTAAAAATTATTTGATATGTTTTATGAACGAGGCTACCCTATGGATCTGATTAAGAATGCTAAACAGGAAGTAAGAGAGGAACGAAAAGAGAAATATAAACCCATTTTAGGTGAGGATTTTCCTAGTAGTAAAGTGAACAAACAGGATTTGCCAAATAAGGACAATGGTCAACTGGCTAATAATTTCGTAACTGACTTTAATGGTGACTTGAATGTTACTAGGGCAACATTGAAGAAAGAGTGGACCAGGTTCAGAACCACATCAGACTTGGGGATTATTTTTAACAAACCTTTCATATGCACTTATTGGAAGGGAAGTAGTGTCAAAAATATTCTTGAGTATAACACAAATGATTCTGTTTCTTGTAAAAAAGGCAAAGCTGGTACCTTTAAGTGTGGACGTTGTTCCCAATGTGCATGGATTAATAAAACAGACAAAGTGTACTGTAAAAGCAGGGATAGATTGATAAGGGTCTATATTAGAAAGACGAAAGATGAAATAGGTGAATGCTATAAGATCGACACATAAACGTCGATCTACAAAAATAGCGAAGGACGGAAATGCCAAAAGACACAACACTGAATGGATTTCCCTGGCCAGTAGGGTGATTGTGGGGATGAGGAAATATATCCTTTTCTCCACTGTAGAGTGGTCTTGGAGTTGGTATATATAAGTAGAGGTGGCTGGGGGGTGCAGGGGGGATTGCCCCCTGCAAAAACATTAATAAAAGTGTTTTACGTTGTGTTTGTTTACTTTGGATTTACTTACCTGTATGGCACTGTTGCTTCCGGGAATCTGTTCAGCGTTGTGCATTTTGGCATTTCCATCCTTCACTCGTTTTGTAGATCGACGTTTATTTGTCGATCTTCTAGCGTTCGTCTGTTTCAGCTTTTGTACTTATAATATAGACCCGATTGATAGTAAGCAGATATTTTGCTAATTGTGAAACAAATGGGATAGTTCATTTGGCTATCTGTAATAAATGTGACTTATTCTATGTATGGAAATCAGAGAGAAAGTTAAAAAGTAGAATGCATGAACATTATTACGATATTAGGAATAATAATAAAACGAATGCCCTGTATAGGCACACTGAACACTGCCAAGAAGCTAACTTTTTCTTTTTTGTCTTGGAATTGGTGCTGAAGGATATTAGGGGTGGCCCATGGGAAGCCCGGCTTGAGTATAAAGAACTTTATTGGCAACTATCTTTGGAAGCCAACCAATCCCCTGGGCTCAATGATTCAGTTTCCCTGAAGCCTATTTTAAAATGAAGGTCAGCGAAACTGTAACTTTTCTTAGCCTAGGTTGTACCCCATTTTTCCATTTTTTTGTATGTATTTTATGACAATTTTAACTATTTAAATATTTTTAGACAATTTTTAGAGTTATAAAATGTATTAGAATATGTATATGTCACTGATTTTCATTGTGCTACTCACTGTGTGTTCTTGTATAGGAGTTATAGGTTTTAGCCACTAGAGGGCGCCATTGAATATCTTTGCTAATGCACTCATTCATACATTTTTTTGTTGTAGAAAGTATTATTTAAGGTAATTGCTTGTATTTATATATCTAATTTTTTTAGGATTTATTAGAAATGTTTTTAGTATATTATATATTTATTGAGTGCTTCATTTTCTTAGTGGAGACTACACTGCATTGTATCTTATGTAATTTATATGAATATAGTGCTAGGAAGTGTTCTGCCAATGAGAAATTTTTATCAATTAAGCAATTAGTATTTAAATGGAGTATTTCTGTTAGTATGCATTTTCCGTCTGAAGAAGTCTGTTTGCAGACGAAAACGCTGTGCATTGGTCTTTGGAAGCGTTTATGTGTATATAATGAGGCCCGTAGGGGTATTTTAAATAAGTGGAGTGAACATTAAATAATTTTTTACACCAAAAAGAGTGGGTTTCTTCTAAGTACTTTGGTTTCGTTTTGATATATATATATATATATATATATATATATATATGACAGAAAGAGGTGTGCATGTTTGTATAAAGGAGCAAAGTATAGTCCCAAGCAAAGGGGTTTCAGTTTGACATCATCTGCTACACTGCATAGTGTGTCATTAGTTGAGAACAGATGAGCGTATAACCTGGATTTGTAATATAGTAATGTCCACTACAGCAGCCTGTATATCAGAGACATGAAATGCAAATACCCAAAGTTTACGTGGGGCAGAACCTTCCACACCTTCATCACAGGGGTGGCATATCTCAGTGCATAAAACCATTCAGTACTGATAAAAGGTCTGCATTATTGTGTTTAGTCCTTTTGCACAACTTAGCCATGGTAGTCAGGATTATTTGTTTGAGATTTGACTGCATTTTTTTTTGGTATGAACATTTTGCAGGAATTACCGCTCGTGTTTTGCTCTGAGATTTTGTTCTCATTAATTGTGAATAACTACAGGGTGTCTGGTACAAGGTTACATTAGGGCAGTGACTTTTTTGTCCTGGCTTGAAGATTATGCAGTTAGGTTTCAGTCTTTGAACACTTACAGATCGCACAAGTAGTGAGGTTTATTGACTGTACGTCTTGACCTTTTGTTTATGTCTTTTATCACCACTTCATCTGCTTGTATTTTCTGTTTCAGCACTGAAGCGTGAATATTTCCCTCAAGATTGTTGGATGCACAGCTGCAAGTTTTACTCCTCCACAAATAATAAACGTGGAAATGATCCACTGCAAAGAGCAAATGTGAATGTTTAGTATCAAATTTAGTGATGATCTAATGTGCTGAGGAACACGTGAGAGGATTAATATTCTTCGCATATAACTATCTTGCTTATCTTTCTACTCAAATAAATTGTGGTTATTTAAATATAAAATTATACTGAATACTGCTACATTAATCATCATAGAGTGCATGCAGAAATGAATGCAGTTACGTTAGATTAAAGCATAGTCTGACTACAACTCCACAATATAATATGGAGCAGATTTTCTATGTTTTACTACAGATTATGTTTAAAAACTCATACAAGTGTTGTGGGATACCCAAGAGCACACTAGTCTCCTTGTATACTATGTATGACTCTTATGATTTACAAACAAACCTGGTTACAACATAAGTGCACAGTCTTAGGTATCACATGTAAATGAAGGCTACAATATGCCATCTGTATGAGTGAAGCAATTCATGAACCATTCTAATGGTGTGGATTCAGTGACTGTGTAAGGCACAAATCAAGCAGGTGCACGTGGGAATAAAAACTAAGCATCATGTTACCTATGTCTGTATGGAATACATTTCAAAACCTGCTGTGTGATCACATCTCAGAGTCACAAATTCTTTGCTCAAGAATTCTAGACCAAGCCAAAAATATTGGTGGTAAAGGGGGCACATTTTAAATATTAGTCTGATTTACTTAAAAAGGAAATACATCAACATGCACTTTCTGAACAATGAGTGGTATTAAATGGGAATGTCTACCATTACTGACTGACTGCAATATTTAACGATTTATCTGAAAATAATAAAATATATATGTGTGTGTATTCAATACATATATATAATTATGATATGTATATATAATATATAATATATATATATATATATATATATATATAATAGGATTATAGGTTCATAGATTAGTACTAGGTTAACTGCCCTTGTGGGCCATTTTAAACCTAGCCAGTTACCCCATGTGAGAATCAAACGCTGCACTTTATGTCTATAAGGTAAACACCTTAACCATTATGGCAACCTACGACCCCCCACTTACAAACATGGGCGACTGTTCCTCATTGATCAGATCCGACCACAACCTACTCACCCTAGAAGCCAAACCCCCCCCCCCCCATTAGGGAAAGCACCGCAAAAAATTTCTCCAAAGCCAACTTCACGCTTCTTAAGACAGAAGTGTCAGACTTCACAACACCCATGCAGATGGACAATAGAGGTACGACTGCCAAATCCTACACAAATAGTGCATGGAGCATGCTATCCCTAACAGAACCAAGATGCTATCCTCCAAAAAAAGGAAACCGATCTGGTGGTCCCCTGTCATAAACAAACTCTACAACAGAAGAAAAACTGTTGCAAAAAAGAGTAAAATCCCATGACTGGAGGAACTCCCTGGTCAGCCTCAGTAAGAAGCTGAGGTCCCTCATAAAATCCTCCAAAGCTAGTTACGAAAACAAAATCACCACTGATTCTAAAGACAACCACAAAACATTCTATAACTATGTCAAGAATCTTAATGGCAACACTCAGATATACTCTGAGTTACAGCACAATGGCACTAAATATACAGAACCAACTGATATTGCCAACATCCTGGCAGATAGGTTCAGTGCTAACTTTACTCCCTGTCATCCCCTAAAGGGCCCATCTCTATAACAGAAGAATGAAAAGTTTTTGTCATCACGGCTGTACAGGTAAAAACCACACTCTCCAAAGCTAAGAAGACAGCATCCATGGGACCTGACAACATCCCATGCTATGTTCTACATGAACTACAGAATGAACTGGCACCTCACCTAAGCACCATGTTCAATCATAGCCTCACCTCAGGCTTTATGCCCACTGAATGGCACACAGCAATGGTTATCCCATTCCACAAAGGGGGAGCCACCACGGACCCCAGGAACTACCACCCCATTAGCCTGATGAGCCTGGTCTGCAAGGCCATGGAATGTATCATTATGGAACTTATAGACAAAAACATTGGTAATCTACAAACTCTGGACCCCATCCAGTTTGGGTTTGTAAAAGGCAGATCATGTCTCTTAAACCTGATAGACTTCTTTGAAGCAGTCAGCAAACCCGTAGATGAGGGTAAGGTGGTTCACACGGCCCATCTAGATCTCGCCAAGGCTTTTGACACTATCCCCCACTCTGGAATTATAGATAAACTCACTAAACTAGGTGTAAATCCCTATGTCACAAGATGGGTTGCCAACTAGCTCACTGACAGAACCCACACTGTGAAAGTAGCAGACTCCAAATCCGACTTTAGACCAGTGACAAGTGGAGTACCACAGGTTCAGTCCTGGGTCCTCTCCTGTTTGGTATCTACTTTTCTGAAGTACAGGCTAACACAGAAGGTCTTTGGCTAATGAAGTTCGCAGATGACTGCAAACTAGGAGTCATAATCAAAACTCCTAATGATGTGGACATCCTACAAAAGGGTCTCACTGAGACAGATGCCTGGTGTCAAAGCCATGGCCTCAAGCTCAGTGCCAAAAAGTGCATTGTCATCCCCTTTGGTAAAAACTCTGTACCTACGAGTTACTACATAGTCTACTTAACACCGAAAGTGTGATAAGAGACCTTGGGACACAGGTGGACAGTAGTCTCTCCTTTGATAATCACATCACCACAGTAGTCAGGAAATCCTTCTACGTGGCACACCTCATCACAAAAGGTTTCTCATCCAGGAAAAAAGAGGTCACTGTTCCCCTCTACTCGTCACTCATTAGACCCATTATAGAGTACAATGCCCCTTTTGGTATGTACCTCACAAGACATCTACAACAACTGGGAAGGCCGCAGAAATACCTCACAAAGAGGATTACTGGGCTCAAACAGATGCCCTATGCAGACTGTCTCAAAAAACTCCAGCTTTACTCCATCGTATATCGCCTACTCAGAGGCGATCTCTGCCTAACATACAAAGCTATGTCAAACCCAGAGCTGTTGGACATGCTCCACTTAAAGAAATCCCAATCCCTCAGAGCTACATGCTCTAGGGACCTAAACCTTATCACCACAATAAACAGAACATGCAGGAGGGATAGATTCCTGTCTTAGAGACTTCCCATACTCTGGAACAAACTACCTATCTATATCAAACAAAGCTCCTCATTAGCACTCTTCAAGAAAAATCTTGATGATTGGATGGGAAATAGGAAATTCACCCCGGTGATCACCTCTGTGGCTCTGCTCTACAGGGGCACAGGAAAATAATTTTCTTGGGTGGCGAAAGCCAGGGTACCTTTTTGGCTAGGCTTATATAGGCCCTAGGGCCAATAGCCTAGTTCCTACCTATGAACCTATGAACCTATATCTAGATATATATCTATATATATATATATATATATATATATATATATATATATATATATATATATATATATATATATATATATATATATATATATATATATATATGTTCATGACAAAACCAGGCAAAATCAAGAACATTTTTGCACAGAGTGATGTCTGTTCAAAGTTACCCAGGTTGTTTAATTGCTTTAGTAAGAAGTCACAGTTGGTATGATGTTCTAAATGGTTTTGTTTAGGGCAGTCAAGTTTTGCAGATTGGAAAGTAAGAGAAATGCAAATTATGTATACCTCTGAAATACATTAAATGCAAACAGTATAACTGAACAGCATGCACATTCAAGACTGTTTCAAAATCCTGCTTTATATTGTCATATTTCTTACCATTATTTCTACAGCTGTGTTGAATGTATTTTCTGTACATTATTGGAATATGTGTCGGGCAATGCAGTCATATTTCCAGTGGTCTCATGTATATTGTGTTACTAAAATGAGATTGGAAATAAATAGCTATTGTTTGAAATCATAGACTGAGATTTTAGTCTAAAAGCTATTCTAGAGATGAAGACCGTATAGTAATTCAATTCTTTCCTGAAGGTATTGCATGATACTTTCCTCATATATTCAGAGCTAATCAATGCTTGGTGACCATGCCACTGGCTTAGAGTAATTTTTCTGTATTTTTTCTGACAGAAATGAAACTCTAATCAGGGGGAAAGAGCACATCTCTTGGTTTAACTTAATAAACCATGGATTAAATGAACAATTCAATTTTAAATCCTTTTTTCTTATTTTTAATAAGAATGCAAAGTGACCTTTGATTCAGATCTTAACTAAGAAGTTATGTTTTAGTAATTCATATGACCAATATCTGGAGCAGTCATTCCTGTACCACTATGTTTCCTTTCGTGTTAAGTACTTATTTTTATTGTTAATCATTGTGTGAAGGTTTCCAGCATTGTATTTGCCATGGCTGCATGTTTTTGGACTTTTTTGTAGTTAATAGGTGGGGAAATCTTTGGTGTTGCACTCTAGTAGAAGTAGAGAGGAAATGAATCCTTTCTGAGCTGCTGATTGCTGAAATATATTAGACTGTGCTGTTCTGTGGTTGACCTGGAAGCTTTTTTTGAATTGCTTCTGTTTTTGTCTGCTTCCATATGTCCTTTGAATTTTGTGCAATGCTGATTGTAATGTACCACTGGTTAGTTGTGTCATGTATAGGCACAGGTATTTAGAACCTTAACTTGACTCATAAAAGCAGCCTTCGAGAGTCCTTGAATAGCATTTTGCAGCTGCACAGTGAGCACCTGATTTGCATACATAGGATCCTTGCTCTATGTGTATATACTTGGATTGTCGTTTATAGCCCGATATCACTGCAGTACAACAGATCTAAACCACTTTAGTGCCACACCCCTTCTAGCCCACTCAAACAAACATTTGGAACCATGGGTTTGCACTATGCAAAAATTTCTGAACCACCCTGGCACCACACTCTAGCAATTTTCTCAAATTTACTGACAACCATTAATACTTGAACATTATGATATGTTGCATCTTACCTGCCTTCAGTAAAGTCAGAAACTTCAGTTGTGTAGGAGCAAATGAGAGATCAGCAAGTGAAATTTCTGTAGTCAGACATGCCTTAGCATACTCCATGCATGCATAACATTGTTAATAAAGCATTCGAAAACTGTTATCCTCTGACTTCTGAAAGGTGACTACTGCAGTCCAAATTCACATGGCTCTTACACTGAGTGAAATGATTACAGACCAATCAGTCTCAGAGGCATATTGTGCAAAGTGATGGAGAGAATCAGTGTGGAACTTATTGAAAATGACACACAGACCTACTGCCATCTTATTCATGCTATCCAAAATACTAGAAAAATGCATTCATTCACAATGTATTACATTAACTCTAACAGCCTTTTCTCTAATATCTACCAATGTCACAAAGCAAAATAGAAATGAAGACTACCTGGTATGTTTTCTATTCTTTTATTTATCAATAATATTTGACACCATATTCCATCAACATCATATTAATGAACTTTACTGCTTCAGCCTCATCCAGCTGTCTGTTTCTTTGCCATGGTTCCATAACTATCTGACTGACAGGGAGGAAACAGTCAAATGGAAAAAAAATCTCTCCTCCTTCATACAGTTCTCTGCGGATATCCCACACGGATCAATATTAGGTCCCCCCCTTAGTCAACAACTTTTACAAACAAACTGCATTCTGCCACCCACCTCAATGGCAGAATTCAATATACTGACAACTCATCCCTTATATGTGCAGCCCCATCCCTACCTCCAGATATCACCCAAAGTTCTTTCTCTGCTACTGAAACTTGGCTAACATGAAAATCTAGTTTGAAATCCTAAATAAAATCAAACAAAAAAGTGTATGCTCTTCACTCCTAAACAATATCAAAATGGAATATAATGTTAAGAAATAACCACATCCAACAACACAAAAACTGAAGTCATACCCCAGATAAAACTTCTATGTACCTTAATTGACAATTTGACCAACATATATTGCAAGCCATTAAAAATTACACCAAAAGCTTGTCTTCCTCTGTAGAACCAAACACTAGCTGACAGATGATGCAAGACAAACATTCGTATCTACCTACCTTCTTCCATCTACACTATATGCCTCAGCTATTCATGCATAGCTAAATACTGGGTCTACTTCAGTAGACTGAAATCTCACTTACCTGACTTTCAAAATACCAAGATGACAATGCAGAAAATCTAGAGCACTGAAGACCCAGAAGACCGACGTTTCACTACAGGTAAATAACTGCTTGGCCAACCTCAAAAAGAATGCAAAACTGAAGCAAATTAAACCCACCCATGTGGGGGGCTTCACCCCCCCACACCTATCTACATGGGAGGTTGCACCACGCACACACCCCCACCTAAATATACCAACTCTGAGAATGCACTATCATGAGGCTAAGGGGCAAAGTTGAACATGGTGGCCAAGCGGTTACTTACCTGGAGTGGAAAGTCGGTGTTCTGGGTCTTCGGTGTTCTAGATTTTTGCATCGTCGTCTCGGCATTTTAAAAGTTGGGTGAGTGAAATTTCAGTCTACTGAAGTAGACCCATAAATGCTACACTTAAAGCTAAACTCTTTACCTGTTACAATTAAGTAGCCACATTTGCTGCCAATTTTATGTATAGGAGCCCTGAAGCACTAAATTTACTTGAGCTACCCAACAGGCTTAAGCTACCTAACTATTTATTGTCCAACTTATTACTTTTCATAATCTTATATATGGACCAGAAAAAATATCCGATCTGCTACTCTACAAGTAGATACCGTCACTTACTGGATTAACTCCTAGTAATCAAAACAAAGTCTAATAGGTTCTTAGATTCACACGTCATTATTAGGCTAATTACCACTAGGGCCCTTACAAGCCAAGCCCTAAACCATTTGGGTCACAAGTATCATGTTTGTCTATGCTGGGTGGGGCAAGTTAGTAAGGAGACAACTAAAGATTTGGTGGGGGGGTGTTCATTAGGATAATACTTTTCTTATTCATGGTCTCAGTACATAAGGGACAGGGAGGCCAAAAAGGAATACACTTATGATTTCCCATCCAGTTGCTGAGATTTTGTTTGAATTAGGTCAGGGATGAACTCTGTTTAACATGAATGGGGAGCCTATTCCATAGTGTGGGGATCCTTTGAAACACATCTGTCTGTCCAGCATATACTGTTAATGTCACAAGTGAAGTTCAGATGACCAGCTGTAGTGTTTCTGGTGCTGTTAGTTTTGCACATGTGCAACAGATCCGTCAGGGTTGGGTCATGCTGGTGAACATCAGATGCAGTATGTTTAATAGTCTGGTTGGAATCTGCAATATGTGTTCCAGAGTTTTTGTTTTAATAAAGTCCAGAATCAGTGTCCCTGTATGTTTGATGCAGTATACATTTTCCAGTCTATAGAGAGGTAGTTAAAGTCACCAATGAATAAGGGGATTCATTGGATGGTGAGCGTCTATAGGTTTAGGTAAAAGTTGTGAGACTGTAAATGCAACGATGGTGACCTGTAACTTACCATGCTATAGGGAGGGACCTTATCTATGGTGACATCCACATGTATGAGCTCCACAATATCATCCTGTTTAACCAGCCTGGAGGTATGTTTGTTACTAACGTAGATCAAGACACCTCCACCTTTGACCCCAGTCTGTGCTGTTGTTGATCTAAATGTGTGGAAGGCACTGTAACGTTGCACTGCTGGAGTACTTTCTATGGCTTTAACCCAAGTCTTGGTCATGGCACAGATGTCTACATTGTCCAGACTGAAGAGGGCTTGACGGGTGTGAAGTTTTTTGTATAAGCTCCGAGCACTGAGCAGTAACACCTTAAGACTGCTTGTAGAATTTTTCACTATGTTGTAAGTTTTGTCTTGTTGCTATTGCCTAAAAGGCTCAAAGAAGGTAGACAAAGTTTTACACAGTATCTGAAAGCTTAGGGGAGCAGGTGCATCCAATCCTTGGTGAATCAATATTGTCTTTTAATCATGACCTCTCAGGTTGACAGATTTTGGATGCCCCTAGAGTAGCACCAGAAACTAAGCCAATTATTAAACTCAATCATTTTATGTTCTCACTGTGGTGTCATCTTTGGTGAAGGTAGAATGATGCTTAATGCGAGGCTCATGCCAGTTTTTGACACATATTTCAAGAGGTCTAGTGAGGGATGTCTTAGATCATTTGCACACGCATGGATCATGAAAGAATCATATTAGTACATGGGGTGCAATAACTTGAGTGCATGATATTATGTGTCCCATTTTCAGATAGTCAACTAACTGTTATCTTCTTCTTGTCTAACCTAGTGAGTGGGGCGGGTCTGTATTATAACATTGAAGTCTTACAACTTCGAATGTTATAATATCGAACCCATTCAATCGAAACACCAGAAAACCGGAGTCAGAATAGCGATTTTTTTCCCAGGGAAAAAAATTGCTGTTCTGACAAACATACACACAACACAAGCACACCAAAATAAATAATCCACACACATTCACTTCACAAAACCCTACACTAAACCAGACATACACCACTAGCTATCCACTTACCTTAACCCAACCCTAAGGTCCCTAACTATTGCACACTCACCTTACCCGCTCCCTACCTGAAAGTCCCTATTGCACACTCACCTTACCCGCTCCCTAACCCTAAAGTCCCTATCACACACTCACCATACCCACTCCCTAGCCCTAAAGTCCCTATCGCACACTCGCCTTACCCACTGCCTAACCCTAATGTCCCTATCGCACACTCACCTTACCCGCTCCCTAACCCTAAAGTCCTTATCGCACACTCACCTTACCCGCTCCCTAATGCTAAGGTCCCTATCGCACACTCACATTCATTCGCAAACTTACCTTAGCCCGGTCCTTAACTTTTGCTCCACAGTCGAGGAAATAGCGAAGCTGCAAGAAACGGCCCACCGAATACTTTCCCTAGGAAAGTATTCAGTGTTCTGCAGGTTCGCTATTTCAAGCGTTTGCTGACTAGGGTTCGATATTATAACATTTGAAGTTGTAAGACTTCGATGTTATAATATAGACCCAAGTGGGGCATTTATATGTGGTAGAATGGAATCCCCAGTGGCAAAAAGTAAAGTATATCTTTGACTTATGAGCTTTGATCTTGAGGGGCCATTAGGTGCAGGCTTATGTGAGATGTTTGATTTTGCTTTTGTTGTGTGTTTTAGTGATTGCTGAGGAGCAATGTTGTCATTTGGTAGCTTTGGAGGTCTTTGAAATTTGGGAAGGTTCCCTTAAGTGCCTCAGCATAAGATAATCTGTGTGTGTGTGTGTGTGTGTGTGTGTGTGTGTGTGTGTGTGTGTGTGTGTGTGTGTGTGTGTGTGTGTGTGTGTGTGTGTGTTGTGAGTGATGTGTGTGAAGGATGTAGTGTGGGTACCACTGACAACCTCACTTGTATGCAAACTTTTTGCCTCCAAGGAAGTTGTGTATTTACATTTCTCACATACCATGTTATTTTCTTTAATGATTAACTAGATGTCTGAGAACATTAGACAATTGCTACATTGTATTAAGATTCCCAAATCTACCAATCTGGCTACAGAGATATTTGGAAATTTCTTAGCCATGTTGTCCAGTCCTGTAACAGGGTGGGCTGCATAGTATTAAGGATTGTGTTTCAGCAGGGGTCTCCTATGGTATTTTCTGGGATTAAGGGGAAGAACTTATATAATGTTAGGATAGAGTTGTGTACTTCATACACAAGCTGGCTGATCTAAGCTCATTCCTTCACAATGCCACCCTGATTAACATGTTTTGGACTTAATCTTAACCTTATAAGGAAATCTTACTGCCTAGGCATTTCCTGCTATACAGGGCACTGCTAAATGTCACTGCTCAGTGATCAGCTCCATGCAAACTTTCCCGATTAATAGTAGAGAAACAAGTTGAAACTGACCCTTATGCCTTCTAGCTAATAAATAACCACACCTTGAGCTCCCTGGAGTGCTTCCCAACTCAGAGAGCAGCTAAACACCTTCTGTCACAAGATGGATGCTCCTGGAATTTACTTAATGTAAAAACACAGCAAAAGCAGCTCTCAAGAGCAGATTAAACAATAAACAACTAATAAGCAACTAAGCTGCTTGTTAATTCACCCTTTTGCAAGGTGATTTCAAGGCAAACAGAACTAGAAAAGTCAACAGAAAAATTACTATTTTTGCCATGAAATTAAATGAATACTTTAAGAAATGCTCAAAAGCAGCAGCGATCACTGTATAAAGCAAGTACAAATGCAATGAGTCAAGAAAATATTCTTACATTCGTTTGGATGGCTAAGAATGCAGCTGAAACATTTGAGAAGCATTGCAGAGTTCTCTGTAAGTGAACAAAGAACCTTGTAAACTTGCCTGATTTATAGTAGAGAAAAAAGCTTAAAAACGAACTCCTTTGCTCTCTAGCCAACAGACAACCACACTGAGCTTTCTGGAGTGTTTCTCGACTCAAATAGACCAGGTAAACACCTTCTGCCAGAAGATGGATGACACTGGAATTTCTTAATATAAAAGCACAGCAAAAGCCGTTCTCAGTTTCAGGTCAAACAACTACCAAACAGCTATGTCCCTGGCTAAGTCAACCTTCTGCAAGGTGGTTTAGAGGTAAGCACAACTAGAACAGTCAACAAAAAGAGAAATGACTGTTTTTGCCACAAATCACTGTATAAAGCAAGTACAAGTGCAATAAATCAAGAACAACAGTCTTATCTTAGCTTGGATGGCTCTGGATGCAGTTGAAACACTTAAAAAGTGTTGCAGAGTTTTCTGATAGTGTATCATCAGCAGGTGGCTCACTATATTCCCATTGCACATCGAAACTCAGGTCCACCATCCCAGCACACTTAAACTAGACCATGAAACAGTATTCCTTCAAGCCCTTACTAATTCAACACCTAAACCTCACAGGGTCATGGTGATGCTCCTCAACCATTTTCTTTATCAGCTCATGCCCCCTATCACTTTATAACCTTCGTACCTTTCTACACAATAAACCTTTCTACTATTCCTCCTCAATTACCTTTCAATCTTAATCCTCACTTTACATTTAAGATGTCTTTGTGACCTTCCCACTTTATCATCTCCTTCGAACACTGTCCACCACACCCTATTACTAGGATCCATATCAGTATGTACCTTATTATTCTTATACTCATCAACTATTCAGTGCCTCCATACCTCTTCTAGCATTAACACGTATCTACCTACCAATTGTTTCTCACTCCTTACCTCAGTTGCTTTTATTCTTAACATCTATACTGCAACCTTCTTTAGGCTTTCAGTTGATGACAGCGAATGCTGATATGAGCAAATAGTTTTTACTACTGTAAAAAAAAATGAATGCCCAAGTGAGCAAAAGTACTGCTGTATGGAGTTACTGACAGCATAATTTTTCATTGGATTGCATTGCAGTGGAGTAATTTGTCCTTACTCTGCTGTTGTGTGATCATGTGATTAGTATATATAATTAACAGGTGCTATGGGGGGCACAGATGGGCTTGACCTTCGCAGAAAAGAAGAGTCTTCATTTTTTTGTTGTTCGATCATATTACACCTCAGTGAAAAATGGTTTCTTTGTCTGTGTTCGCTAATGAGCTTTCACAGTTTACTAATACACTCCTCCTTACCCATGTAAAATAAGTCATACTTAATCTCTTTTTGTCATATATATCGCACATGAACTGTTTGCATTTTAAACATTTTTATCTGGAATTTAATGTAATGTATGATGTCATCACAGAAGAAGTACCTTTTATCTTTATATAATGTCACTGCAGAACAATTATCTGTTTGAATCTAGATGTCTTATGTAATATATATATATTTGTTAAAAGATTACTTTGTTTTGAGTATCTTAAATGTATCTACTAGAGGTTTTCTCCCTGGGTCTCCATTGAAATGGACAAAAGCTCATTTGGAATTTTCTAGTCAACAAATAATTGAATGTTATTGAATGCATTTTTCATAATTTTTCCTATATTGAAAATAAGTGCTTATCTAAAAAAATGCATTAATAGTATTATATTGTGGAGAGACATACCGTACTATGACTTAGATTGCCATCCCATTTTTTATTTATTTCTTTGTGATAAATGAAATCTGTATCAATACAGAGAATTTTATACAGGGTCCACATGAAAAGATGATGAAATCAGCAAGCAAACAAAAATAGCATTGCTTCAATCGAATTCATGCTCATGTCTTGGTGAGTACCTTCATGACGTGGACCTTGTTTTTCAAAATTTCACCAAGATCACACTGATATAAAACAAGGAGAGACTGGGATTTTCGAATGCAGATCCTTAAGGAGAATAACAATCACCATACAGAATATTATATTCATAAAGTAGCAGAAAGTTCTAATAACTAAGCCAACACAGCAATAGAGAAAGGAGAGTCTGCCGATGGTGATTACTGCAATTAGGGGTAGAGACAATAGGCAAGGAGAGGCTGGAATTTATTGGAGAAAACTAGCAAAAGAACCAAGGTATTTGGAGCAAATAATTAGAAAGGGAAAGGTAACAGAATGGGAAGAGGCCAAGAATTTATTTGGACTGCAGGATAGAGATTGCCATCCCTATCAAGGATTGCTATCATAGTATAGGCAAAGAAAAAGAAATAGGGTGGGGTGGGGTGGGGTGGAGGTGTCCTAAGCAATAGTCCAGCACTGGTAGAGGTTTTAGTAGAAACTAGAACTGAAGCTGCTGTTCAGAAAGTGATGATAAGTAGAGCATATAAACTATTGCATGATAACTATAAGAATTAATCAGGGGAACTGTTTGAAAGTTTCTGTGAGGCCATTTTTGCTTGGGCTGAAGGAGGGTCTCTGTGTTTATCAGTGGGAGTGACTAACATTGAGCAGCTTCCCTGCCCCCCGGAGAGGTGGTTACTGACTTGAAACTGTAGTTTTATTGGCCACTAGGGGTCATTTCCATAACTCCTTCATTTGTCCTCGGAGGAGTGGTTTAGGGCAGTGACTTGTGGTTTGTTGGCCAATTTGGGTCATTTCCTGTCTTATCCAGCCCCCTGCTATAAAGCACGCTTTAGCGCGATTTAGCCCGATTTAGCCCGATTTAGCGCGGAGTTGCTACCGTTGCACACTAGGGCAGCGCGGTTAAACAGGTTTAAACTATTCGGGCTACCTAAAGTCCACTCTTCAAATTTTCCCTTAAAACTACCTTCCTCGAACTATACTACTGATCTAATCAGCGTATCCTATAATTAAAAAGATCATCTCTACTTGACTCCAAGTAGACTATTCTCTATCTGTTAAACGTAGCACTTGCTCCTACAGTACTTATTACCTTGATACGGCACTCTTGTCATAGATAGTACCCCAAAAGGCAACCCCATTTCTCGGTCACCCATGTCCCCGGAATCTTTTTAAAGTTTTTGTCTATTCCTTCTAGCATGTCGAGGGATCAGTTGCTAGTGTCCTCTCCTGCTCAGCTGGTGAACCTGGGAATATTGAGGCAATGTTACAATTGCCTCATGTACACAGACAACCCTCTCCTCCTCCCACAAAACACAAATACATGCGAGAGATGCAACTACACGGCCAAACTGGAGGCTGAGCTCTCTCAACATAGGACTGGCAAGACCAGTCAGGAGGAGAAGGTTACCACACACACTATAGACCCAGTCTCACATATTACCATTACAACCTCAAATCATACACATAAACACACAAAGACATACTCGGAGGCTCTGATCAAAAATCTACCAAAACAGCAGAGGCCACCAAAGCAGACACCCAAACAACCACCACCTCAGAACACAACACCTGCAACACATAGACCTCACAGTCAGAGTGTCAAACAGTCACAGCCCTTAAGGCCAAACACAATGCCAGACACACTAGTCATTGGTGACTCCATAGTCAGACACACTGACGTCCCGCTCACCAGACTGAGTAAGGAGAAGGTCACAGTAAGCTGCCTGTCGGGCGCTAGAATCCGCCACATAACGCAAGCACTCAGGTCTCTCAACAGCAGGTACAAATATGATTCAGTCATTGTCCACGCTGGTGTAAACGACCTGAGACGCCTCCTTGGACTACATGAAAAGAGACATTGAGGAGCTCTCTGATTATGTAGCCCAGACAGGTATGACCCTGACCTTGAGCAGTATCCTACCTTCACCAAGAATGATGCCACAATACAGAGATAAGATGATCAGCTTTAACACTTGGCTTAAACACTGGTGTCATTCAAAGGGGATCCAGTGTCTGTCTGCCTGGGATGACATGCTCGACAAGCCACGCTGCCGCAAGGGACGGCTTGCACCTGTCACCCTGGGATTCGGATATTGGCAAAGGCTCTTGCCACCCCATAGTGCCTTTTTAGGCAAGGCTCAAATTCTAAACCTACCACCCTAGAACACAAAAAAGGAAACAAACTAAGGGGAATGCTGCCCAATGCCAGGAGTCTAAATCTCAAAATGCACGCACTCGAGGCCCTTCTCAGTATGGAGAACATCGATGTCTGTGCTGTGACAGAAACCTGGTTCAAGGCTCCTGAGAGCACCCGCGCTATCAGGTTTTACCTCATATCATGCGTTCCGGCCCCAAAATCTGGACAATACCAAGAAAGGAGGGGTATCCATATTCATCAAGGACACCCACACCTCAAGACTGGTGGCAACGCACGATGCATCGGAGACCATCCAGGTGCAATTAACCATAGGCAAGACTGCTCTGCAAATTGTAGCATGTTACAGGCCACCCTCACAAACTCAGGAACCTCACATGGCCTTCCTGAAAACACTAGAGGGGATAAATGTATCACCAAACAGCATCATACTAGGTGACTTCAATTACCCTAATATAGACTGGGAACACTACTCAAGCCCAAACACCCTAGCCCAAAAGTTCCTGGAATTCATAAACTCAAATGCCATGGAACAACTAGTCACCATCCCCACAAGAGGAGATAACATACTTGATCTCATCATCACGAACATGGGAGCACAATGTTCAACACCGGAGGTGTACCCCTCACTGGTGAGATCAGACCACAAACTAATCTCGCTGGAGGTCCTCATCCCACCCCACCTGAAATAAAAAGACCACAGTAAAGAACTTCTCAAAAGCCGACTTCACACTTCTAAAGACTAGTGTGGTCTCCTTTAAGGCCCCGAGCGGCGGAAAACAGTACTCAAGCCGCTGAATCACTTACAAATGCCTTCTACCAGCACCTGCAGGACTGCATGGATAAGGCAATCCCAAGCAAAACAAAGACTCTTTGTACCAAAGGCAAGCATCCAGTCTGGTGGACCCCAGCCATAAACAAACTCTACAACAAAAGGAGGAAGCTACTACAAGATAGAGCAAAATCCTTAAAAGGTAAGACACCCTTGATCACTATAAGTAAAAACTAAGAGCTCTCATAAAATCATCCAAAGCAAATTTCGAGAGAAAAATAGCTAAAGACTCAAAAGACAATCATAAGGCCTTCTTTAGCTATGTTAGAAACCTGGGAGGAAACTCCCAGATATGCTCAGAGCTAGTTCAAAATGATGTGAAGATTACTGATCCTACAGACATTGCCAACATACTGGCTGACAGGTTCAGTGCAAACTTCTCCCCTCCCCCAAAAGGAGAGATATCTATACCAAACGATTGCAGCCCCCAAACATCTCCAGCCCAAGTGAGAACTGCTCTCTCCAAAGCAAAAACACAGCATCCATGGGACCTGATGGTGTCCCGGCTGTGTGCTCCATGAACTCAATGAGGAATTAAACCCACAGCTAGGACAGCTGTTTAATCAAAGTCTTACCTCTGGATACGTACCCAGGAGTGGCGCACTGCAACTGTGGTACCACTTCACAAAGGCGGTGCCTCCACCGACCCTGGAAATTACCGGCCCATTAGCTTGACAAGCCTTATCTGCAAAGCCATGGAGAGGATCATAATGGACCTCATAAATAAAGACATAGGGAATTTGCAGACTTTGGATCCAACCCAGTTTGGCTTTGTCAAAGGCAGATCATGCCTTTTAAACTTGGTTGACTTTTTGAAACAGTCACCAAAGCCATTGATGAGGGAAAGGCAGTCCATACAGCCTACCTCGATCTGGCTAAGGCCTTGATACAATACCCCATTCGGGTATCATTGAAAAACTCATCAGCTTAAATGTCAACCCATACATCACAAGATGGGTTGCAAACTGGCTGAGTGACAGAACCCACAGGGTCAGAGCTGCTGGCGCCATGTCAGACTCAAAGCCTGTCACAAGTGGTGTCCCACAGGGCTCAGTCCTGGGCCCACTCTTGTTTGGCATCTACTTTTCCAAGTACAAGCAAACACAGGAGGGTTATGGCTGACAAAGTTTGCAGATGACTGCAAACTGGGCGCCATAGTAGAAAACACATCTGACACAGATATCCTTCAGAAGGGTCTCACAGAAACGGATAACTGGTGCCAGAGCCACGGCCTAAAGTTAAATGCCAAAAATGCATAGTCATACCCTTCGGGAAAAACAAGGTTACCCCTAGCTACCAAATAGGTGGCAATCCACTGAGCACAGAAGAAGTTATCAGGGACCTGGGGACCCAGGTTGATAGTAGTCTGTCATTCGACACCCATGTAGCTAAAGTAGTTAGGAAGACCTTCTACATTGCCCACCTTATCATGAAGGGATTCTCATCTAGATCAAGGGAGGTCATAGTCTCCCTTTACTCATCACTCATCAGACCAATGATTGAGTACAATGCCCCATTCGGAATGTATCTGACCCGACACTTGCAGCAGCTGGAGAGGCCACAAAGTTCCTCACCAAAAGGATAAAGGGTCTCAAAAATCTGTCCTATGCTGCCCGACTGAAAGAACTCCAGCTCTATTCAGTAAACACCGCTTGCTCAGAGGTGACCTTTGCCTAACATACAAGGCCATGTCAAACCCAGATTTGATGAATATGCTTCACCTCAAAAATCTAGATCCATCAGAGCCACAAGGCGGGAGACTTAAACCTTGACACGGCTATTAATAGGACGTGCTGGAGGGATAGATTCATCACCCAAAGACTCCCTATGCTGTGGAACAAAATCCCGGTACATGTGAGGCAGAGCACCTCGCTGGCCTTGTTCAAGAGAAATCTTGACCAATGGATGGGAGATCGCAGATATACCCCAGGGATTACCTCAGTGTCACTGCTCGACAGAGGCACAGAAAAATAATGGGTATAGTTCCCCATACTAAAGGGGTGGCCTAAGCCACAAAACGATGGGCTAGGCTTGTAAATGCCCTCGGGCAGATAGCCTAGTATGAACCTATGAACCTATGAACCTATGAGGTTAGAAAGGATTGGGAAGAGAGACTGATCAGCAATTCAATACAATGGGAAGATATATGTACATCTCCCAAACATGCAGCAAAATCTAAAAGATTTAGGGTCTTTGCTTGGAAGTATTTATATAGGTATTATTATACCCAAAGTAGACAGCAAATGTTGGAGCTGTGATGGGGAAGAAAGAGGTAATTGTGAGCATATTTTCTGGGAGTGTAATGATTTGGATAAGTTTAAAGATTCCCTGCAGGCTATTCTGACAGAGATACTGGGTGAGCAAATCAGTGTAACTAAAGAAATTATTTTTTTCATCTATGATACAGAATTGGAATTGCCTAAACATAGTAAAGCCTTTCTGAGTCTAATTATGGTGGCTGCCAAAAAAAGCAATTACTAGAAGATGGAAATCAAAGTCTAAACCAACTGTACAAGAAGTGGTGAACATAGTAAGAGAGATAAAACAACTGGAATTGGGATCTTTAGAAAAGGATAGGAGCAAACTACATATAAAAAATGGAAATTGTGGGGGCAATACATGCAGAAGAGGAATGAGGTTTAAGAGAAGGCAGGATTTGAATGAGTTGTGGAATGTTTAACTGACAATGACTGGATAGATTAGATGTGATGCAACTAAAATTATGTCAATATAGTTTGTGACATATAATGTTTGCAACTAAAATTATGTCAGTATGGTTTGTTTTCATTTATATAAATGCATGATTGTCTATGTCATACATGATGATTTGATAAAGATGTTTCTTGTTTAAAAAAGAGGCACTAATATATGGATTATATTTTATATAGCATATATTAATAGACAACAGTAGGTTAAAAAAAAAAAGACAGCTAGGTTATCAAGTCCCAGAATAAAATAGTGTCCAGTCCTGGTCTGTACACTTGTTCACTTGTACTAGGACTGGAAAAAATGACAGTGTAGAATCCCCAAGACACAGAAGCATTCCTAGAATGGGATTAGGTCAAGTTCAGGGGGAGGATGACCCCCTGTTCTAGAAGGAAGTAATCCACAAAAAAAATAAATAAAACAGAAAAAAAGCTGACAGGTAAAAAAAGAAAGGAAAGAAAAATACTTGCACAAGAAAAACTGCCAAAAGCTTCAAATGCAAATTTGTGTTCATTAATACAAAAGATTCACGAGAAACATTATATAGACAAAGAAATGTTGGGCCATTTGGAAAAAGAAACAACCGAGGAAGTGTGAAAATATAAAGAACAAAATCGAGGGATTTTTGAAAGGTATAAAAAAGAAACAAGGACATGGGAAAGAAAGAAAGAAAAATCTGTTGCGGTGCAATATTTATGCAAAGGTGAAAGGCAAACTAATCAATACAAAAAAAAAAACAGCTCCAAAGATATTTGAAGAGAAATACAGGCAAAGGCACCCAGACATGGAATACAAAATACACAAAATACACAATACAAAAAATAAGATCATAAAGGAGGGAAGTAGAAGGTTAGTAAAGCAGAAGTTAAACAAACAGAAGCTTAAGCTGTGGAATACCTACAAGGTGAAGGATTTAGTATAAAAGTCTAACATAGGTTGTGTCACAGCATGATGGAACAATGATTCCCAAAAGTCAGGAGAAACAGGTGGAGTGGGAGATGTCTGAAGGCGAAATATGGACTTGGGAAAGAAAAAGAGATTTAATATGGTGTAATAATTATGTAAAGGAGAAAGCAAAACTAATCAGTACAAAAAAGCAGCACCAAAGATAACTAAAGAGAAATATAGGCAACAGCATCCAAATAAGGAAATACACAATATAAGAAAACAAAACAGGAAAGCAGAAAACAGGATTACTAATGGAGAAGTTAAAGAAATAAAAAACTGAAGTTATGGATTACCTGCATAGTGAAGGATTTAGTTTAGAAAAATCCATCTCCTTATTAAGGAGAAACAGTTTGGGAAGCATCTGACTGCTTGCAACATGAAGATACTCTGGATTCTTCAGAAGGAAACACGTACAAATGTTTAGCTGTAATTGGATAGCAAGGGAAGAAGCAGGAAATAGTGCAACTCTGATGCAGTCAATGTTGTGGAGAGATAGACCGGTGAGTTCCCATATGAAAGGGCAATGGATGACACAGGATGCAGCTGAAGAGAATGTTACAGAAAGATGTTCCGGAACTTTCTGTAGAATGCCTGCAGCAAACGGAGAACAAAGAATGTGCCCACAGTTTAGAAGAAAATGATCTAAAGGAAAAATTGATTGCTTTCATAGTGATGGATAGACATATTAGCATCAATGAAAGAACTAGATTACACTAAGTCAATACGACCCATAATTAACACGGTAGCTGACTATTAACAGACATTCATGTGATATAACAGAAGTAAATAGGATATATTACTGTACAGATAAATTAATAACAGAAAAGTCTTACCACAAAAACAACAATAAGGGAAAGGAAGGGAAGACAACTATAAAGCAGTTAAGATAAGAAGTGTCATTGTTTGAAAAGTATAGAAGAGTGAACAGATCAACAAAGGATAGATGTGATAAAAGCAATGTGTAGTATGAGAACAGACCAGGAGCTATTGCACACTATCCAAGCAATATTACCCAACAGGGTGTGTGTTATTATGGAAATGACACCCATCTGAGGGTTGTTCTGATGCCTGACACCACAGGCAGAGGACCTCTACACCCTTGGAAGGGCATTATTTTCATAATAACACATACCTTGGAGGCAATTACTGTGCTTAAAGAATAGGCCCTCTATAAAATAGTTGTTTTACTTATTTATTTTTTTACTACTATATGATGTTTTTATATTTTTTGATGTAAAATATCTCCTCCACCTAAAGTTTTAAATTTGCTGTAGTATATGTTAATGGTGTTGGACGAAGCACTTTACATCCCAATATAATGCTTTAAAAATATTTAGGTATTTACTTTAATTTTTGGTCCTTTACTCTTAAAACATTTGTAAAACATTTGGTTTCTTGCCAGTCATTGCAGATTGAAGTTACTAAATAATGACATACATTTGAGTTTCAGACTTTTATTTCCTTCAGAAATTTCATGCTAACACAAATCCTTATAGTTAAGCAACTTTGTAATTTTATAACAGCAATAATTAAAATCTTTTTCTATTTTTGAGCCTTTGTTCCCCCTTTATTTTAGGCTTTATACAGATTTCTTCTACTGAAAGGTCCAGAGGTATGCAAGCCACTTTAGTGCTGCTCATGCGAGTGGTCGATCTCACTCACTCACTCACTCACTCACTCACTCACTCACTCACTCACTCACTCACTCACTCACTCACTCACTCACTCATTGTCTAACACACACGCGCACACACACACACACACACACACACATACACACACACACATACACACACGCACACGCACGCAGACGCATGCACACACACACACACACACACACACACACACACACACACACACACACACACACACACTTCTGCTTCAGAAAATGCATGCTAACTCAAATCATTTAAAATATGTTCCTATTTTGAGCCTTTGTCCCCTGTTGATTTTAGGCTTATTCAGATACCTTGAGCTAAGAGGTCGAGAGGTATGCGTACCTCTTAATTGCTGTTGTTGCTGTTGCTGCCAGGGATCGTTCATTCACTCTCACTCTTCACTCTCTCTCTCTCTCTCTTTCTGTCACACACATACACACACACACACACACACACACACACACACACACACACACACACACACACACACACACACACCCTGGGATTCATCAATGGAAATTTTGTGTGCAGGAACAGTGTAGCCACTCCTGCACGGAAAATGGCCATCTCACGATCCAGGTACATGCCGTTTTGATGTGCATGAGCGGCCCTACACTCTTCCAGCAAGGAAAGTCATGCTGGATGCTAATCAGCTCATTTGCTGGTGAAAACCATGCAAATGAGCTGATCTGGCAATCCAGAAAGTCGGCAGGTCTCTGTGCTGGAACAGTGTAAGGTGCAGAAATGTATTCAGTTACTAACCGAATACAGTTCTGCAAATTACACTACAAAGGCATGTCAGTGCTCAATAAAGCATGTATTAGAGCAGTCATTCATGCCAATGGCCAGTGGAATGCAAAACTGCTTCAAAAAAAAAAAAAAATTAAACTTTTATTTTTGTTAGCCGATCTCGGCCATTGAGTGTATGGGAAGTGGTACGCTAATGGGAGGGGGCAAAAAGGTAAAAATAAGGGTGAAAACATGAACTTTCGGGAAGTCTGCATTTTACCATTATAGTCAATGGCATGCAGAAAGTAAACAATGGCAGGGAACAGTGGTTGCTAAGGGGGAAGGCTTGTGTGTAGTGCAGTAACTAGGGCTTAAGGCAGTGGAGTATGTTAATGAGGGGACTTATACTGAATGACAGGTTTCTTCGAAGTGTCAGACTGCACCTTACCATGTAGGTCCTCTAACACGACTGTGTAAGCAGAAGGAGCAAGTAACATGAAAAGAGGGGGTGTCATGCACACATTGGAGCTCTGTTGGCTGGTTTCTGCTTAGCTAAGCACAGTTAAGTGAGGGTGTGTGTCTGAGACTGTTTACTCTTATTCCATGAACTGAGGAGCATGTTTGCGGCTGGGGGGGGGGCATTTCTTGCTGTTTACACTAGCTAAATGGGTCTGGGTGATGCGCCGGGGATTAAACTGAAAGGACATTGGTAAAGTAAAAGGAAATAGCAGAACAAGGGAAATGCAGTACAAACAGCAATATGGGATACTGCAACACACAATGTACCATTGAAAGCACTCTTTAATACAGCCAGCAGGTGTCTGCATAGCTGAAAAAAGGAGGAAATGTAAAAAAAAATTAAATGGTAACAGCACTAAAGGAGAAATATGAAGTAGAAATCAGTAATATGGGACCCTTGCAACTTACAATGGGCAGGCAAAGCACATAATAATACACTTGGCAGGTGGCTGCATAGCTGAAAGTGGGAGGAGATGTAAGTAAAAAATAATAAAAAAGGCAACAGCAGGATAAAGGGAATCATGCACAAATTACCAGTAATGCCTCTAATACTCACAGAGACCAAATCAAAGCCATGAGTAATATAGGTGGCAGCTGGAATGTACCATAGTGAGCCAATCATACAGGCAATATCTGTAGGACCACAGTATAAAGTATGGAAACACCTTACTGTCTGTATTGTCCCACAAACTCTGAGCCATTGGTGTCCACATGCGGGGGAATTTTAGCTGGAAAAATGTTAGGGGCTGCCATTGCTTTGATCCATCAGTATGTGCCAGAGGCTGAGGGCAGAGAGGAGGATAATGCTGATAACTGCCCCAGAACCAGGAGGAGGAGAAGAGTGTTCAGACCCAGGATAACTTGCCATGGGCTACATGATCTGGAGATAGTAGAGCACTACAGGGTGGACAGGGACATACTTCAGCAAATTGTGGAGCTGTGCCGGCCTCACTTCATATCCAGAATGAACAGAGGGGAACCCATCCCAGTGGATACTAAGGTATGTGCAGCCCTAAGAATACTAGCTACAAGTACTTTCCAAAGACCTACTGGGGATATCATGGGGTTGTCACAGGCATCTGCATTCAGAGTACTCCACCAGTTCCTGGATGCCATGCTACCAAATGCCTGTGACCACATATACTTCCCCAGCACCTGTGAGAAACTGACCAGCAATATGCACCTCTCCCACCATGTAACTGAATATCCGGAGGTACTAGATGCCATAGACTGCACGCAAATCCACATCAAAGCACCACCCGGTGAGCAAGGTAGGGTCTACATAAACTGCAAGGGCTTCCCCTCCATCAACTGCCAGGTTGTGTGCAATGCCCAGAGCATTATCATGAATGTGTGTGCTGGCAGCCTTGGAAGCTATCACGACTCCCACATCTGGCATGCATCACAGCTATATCAGGGATTTGCCAGGGGGGACATCCCATATGGCCATCTGGTGGGGGATGCTGGCTATGCACTGGAGCCTTGGATAATGACACCCATCAGAAATGCACACACACCCATGCAAGAGCACCATAATGAGGCGCATGCACAAGGAACCTTCTGAGCCAGTCCCTGTAGGCAGAAGAAGGCATGCCCAGTATGGCCTGGCCTTAGCAAAGAGGCAACGCATAACACACACACTGACACTGTAGGCACCCAGGGACTGACACCTCTCTCTACTTGCACACAAAGTAAAAAGGGATGACACACACATCAAACTACCTGCAACTCACCATGTATAGGAAGTGTACTGTGTGCATCCAATGTAGGCAGTCCTCAAGCTCCGTACACACAACTGCCACAGGCACAAGGTAAATCAGTTGCCTTACCATTAAATTAATGTATCAGTATGTTCTGCTGGCATATGTATGGTATTGTTACATGTGGGACACAAAACTATAGGTTAGTTGAGAACAAATCATTGTTAGCAATAATAGCATGCCAGAACATTGTAATTAGCCCAATTACATAGCAATGCATATTATGTGAAACACAACAATACATAATGGAACAGTCAGTATGTTAACAGCATGCCAGTAACAGTCACAGCATAAGGCCAACAAAATAGATAAGTTAAGATATGTTGATATGCAACCATTATAATACATAACAATGATAAATCACATGTCCCAAAATATAGTTAATGTAACAACATATGTTAATAGTAAACCATAACCAATGAAAAACAATAAGAAATAAATGAAGATAGTGGTGGGTAAAGTGAGAAAAACAGCACATTAGTGGCATTCCAGGTTATTTCCTTGCAGGTTATTTCCTTGACAACAGTACTACTATCTACTCTACAGGTCTGTATTTTCTTTATGTGTACAGTAACTACAAGTCTCCTCTAGCTGATGTAGCACATACACATCTCTCAAGCTATTTGCATGGGACACTATGGACCAAGCAGTAATAACTGTAGGTACACAACTACACAGAATACTTGCACATCAGGTGGACCTATGTAACTACCAAGGTGTTCTGTGGGCTGATTTGGTGATACTTTACAATCTAGGTAATCATTTCCATGGTAATCCCATGACAGACAGATTATGCACTCTTAATTACATAATGTGAAATCATGTCACTTGAGAGACATGTATGTGTACAGTGCAGACACTAAACAGCTGTCATGTCTTGGTTGGCAGGCATGGAACTAGAACTCAATAGCAGTGACTGCAGAGGACATCTGCACAGAATGTATTAATTGACTGCAGCAACATTTTAAAGACATTCCAGGCATACAGCCATACTGAGATTACACATTTTATTTCTGCCTGAACATTGCTGATGAACACATTCTTGCTAACGATTTTAACAGTATGTGACATCTAAACACACAATTATCTACTCATAATATGGACAACCTCACCCATTTACCTGTAGTTCCTGTGTAGAGAGAAACTGTGAACATTACATGTCTGCTACTGTAATATTTACAACTACATACCACTGGATTTGAACCCTGGACTGTGTATGGCAAAATGTACTATATATAGAGGATTTAACAAACTGAGCTACTGCATCACTGCTAATTACTGAATGACTGTTATTTTCCTAGAGCTCAGCTTCAACCAAAATATGACCTGGTAGTGCATTTACAGTGGTACACTAGACTGCAGTGACAGTAGAATGCACATGCATGAAATACAAGCATAACACAGATAGTAGGTAAGCTATATTTCAGTATCATATCTGTGAAGTCAACAAACGAAATCATCTCAAGGAGTGGGCTACCTCACCCATATACCTTGATTACCTGATGCCTGTGGGTGACAGAGCATTATGTGGCATACTGGCCTAGAGACAGTCTTGAACAGTACTATATGAGTTAACCAATACAATCTGTAGCCATTAGATTTGCATTCTACAGCTATTACAGTGCTATACTTGACTGCAAAACCTTACCTTACAGCCTCCATCCATACAGCTCTACTACAATGATTATGACAAGGCAATCCTGATGTATACCATTTTCCTTGGTGTTATTGGCATTGTTTCATCTGTTTATTGAACTACAGTTGTTATTTTTATTGCCCTACAGCTCTAATTCCACATTTATTGCACTACAGACTTTATTGTATATGTATATATATATATATATATATATATATAGTAGAAAATAATGAATATTAGGTACTGGACCACAGCAACAAGCATAAAATCACCAGTTTTTATTTGTACAGGTAAGCGCTTTCACACATCCAAACTGTGCTTCATCAGACCAATAGACTACGTTAAAACAGATACATATAAATATAACATTAAGATTTTTAAACCAGCCAATAAGGGCATCACTTCAGTCAAATACATCTCAGTTCATTCATCATTTAAAGAGAAGTCTTCCCTTCAAAACTGGTTTTATGGATACCTTCCCATTCAAACCAGGAAATTTATTCGCTTGCATAATTAGAATCCAGAAGAGTTCATGACTCTCTGTGTAATTTTTAAAATCACCTCCCCTCTTATTCTCAACAACAAGCTCAATTACCCTAAAACCAAAAGTGTGTCTTGGTCCAAAATCCATGACATGTTTGGCCAATGCATTAACAGAAATACTAATACAATAAAGATGTTATCTCATGCGTTCATATAAGAATCTATTGATCTTACCTATATAAAACCATTGACATTCCTTACATTTTGCTAAATAAATCAAATTCCTATGGCGACAACTAGCATTAACATAGAACTTATGTTCAATGCCTGTCACAGGATGAATAAACATATTTTGGCAGTCTATATAACTGCAAAAATTACAATAACCACATTGCCTGGTACCTATAAGGAATGTATTATCTCTCTTATCAGGGACATAGTCTCTATGGCACAACTGTCTTTTTAGGGATTTCTTGTTCTTAAAAATAAACCTAGTTTTCTCCCCCACAATTCCTTTAATATGCTCATCAAGATGTAAAATAGACCAATTATTTTTGATAATTTCAGTTATACCTCTAACATCGCTGGTATAAAACAAAGGCATGGATGCATGTTTATACAAATTCTTATCCATAACTACATTTGATCCTCTTTAAGAAAAATATGGTCGGGCCCTCCCCTTCCGATGAATAAAACTTTCATATATAGGATGAGCTACATCTTTAATCTTATAACTTCTATTTGGCATGTAATGAATACGATGTTTCTACTGTAGATTTGCTATGTATGTTTCTCAAGATTGTTCTTGAGAATAATGTTTTTATCTTTGGTGAACAGTTGTTCCTCCAGGCACTTGGCGTAGCTATGGGCACATGCTGTGCCAACAGCTACGCCAATGCTGTCATGGCACAATGGGAAAATGCTTATATTTTTGGGTCTGAGTTTGCTCCCAATGTCAAGCTATATAAGAGATTTGTGGATGACCTTTTTATTGTCTGGCAGGGAACATAAACTCGATTTCATGAGTTCATCAGTTATTTACATAGTACTGCATCTTTTTTAAGATTTACATGGAGAATATCACATGAAGAAATTGATTTCCTTGATATAAAGCTGTATTATAATATGCATGATGGATTTACAAGCACACTATTTAGGAAAACATGTAGAAGGAATGCTTTGTTACAACGAGATAGCATGCATCCAGGTTTTATCTTTAAGAATATAGTTAAAGGTCAAAGCATGAAACTATCTAGGCTTAATAATAATGATGAGCTATTTAACAGAGATATTGCCATGTTGGATGATGAACTAAAAAACAGAGGTTATAAGACTAAAGATGTAACTGATCCTATATATGAAAGTTTTATTCATCGGAAGGGGAGGGCCCGACCATATTTTTCTGAAAGAGGATCAAATGTAGTTATGGATAAGAATTCGTATAAACATGCATCCATGTCTTTGTTTATACCAGCGATGTTAGAGGGATAACTGAAATTATCAAAAATAATTGGTCTATTTTACATCTTGATGAGCATATTAAAGGAATTGTGGGGGAGAAAGCTAGGTTTATTTTTAAGAACAAGAAATCCCTAAAAAGACAGTTGTGCCATAGAGACTATGTCCCTGATAAGAGAGATAATACATTCCTTATAGGTACCAGGCGATGTGGCCATTGTAATTTTTGCAGTTATATAGACTGCCAAAATATGTTTATTCATCCTGTGACAGGCATTGAACATAAGTTCTATGTTAATGCTAGTTGTCGCAGTAGGAATTTGATTTATTTAGCAAAATGTAAGGAATGTCAATGTTTTTATATAGGTAAGACCAATAGATTCTTATATGAATGCAAAAGAGAACATCTTTATTGTATTAGTATTTCTGATACACGGAATACATTGGCCAAACATGTCATGGATGTTGGACCAAGACACACTTTTGGTTTTAGGGTAGTTGAGCTTGTTGTTGAGAATAAGAGGGGAGGTGATTTTAAAAATTTCACAGTTGTGAACTCTCCTGGATTCTAATTATGCAAGGGAATAAATTTCCTGGTTTGAATGGGAAGGCATCCATAAAACCAGTTATGAAGGGAAGACGTCTCTTTAAATGATGAATGAACTGAGATGTATTTGATTGAAGTGATGCCCTTATTGGCTGGTTTAAAAATCTTAATGTTACATTTATATGTATCTGTTTTAATGTAGTCTATTGGTCTGATGAAACACAATTTGGATGTGTGAAAGCACTTACCTGTACAAATAAAAACTGGTGATTTTATGCTTGTTGCTGTGGTCCAGTGCCTAATATTCGTTTTTTCTACTATATATTTTTTGTTGGGCACAGTTCACCCCTTGGGTGTTATATTTTTATTCATTAATATATATATATATATATATATATATATATATATATATATATATATATATATATATATATATATATATTAATGCAGTTATTGGCATTGTTTAATGTTTTATTGCACTACAGTTGGCATTATTCATTTATTGCAATACAGATCTAATTCCACATTTATTGCACCACAAACTTCACTGTATATACTTCATTGCACTTAATGCTTTACTCTTTCTTGCTTATTTCAGTACATTTAGCATAATACATCCATACTCACCACACTCATGTCGCAACCTGGGTAAGTGTCCGGCATGCTACTTGACATTGCGAGCCCTCTCAGCTGCAGCTGTTGGAAGAGAAGCACAGCATTATGCATACCAGTTTTGCAGACATTCAGATTACATATTGGAAAACAGAGGTAAAATTACTTAAATACTTGTGGGGCATTCCGTGCCTTTGCTTGTTTGACACGTGTCCAAGGTTCCCCTCTTTCACCTTTTCAAGTTGTGATGGTGGTGAAAGACATTGCTCACCTGTGCAGGGGATACCAGTAATACTGGTGAGTTCTCTGTCCTTCCAGTCCCAGGCCTTCAGCTTTCACTCCAAGCCCTGTAAAAAATGCCCTGCAGCAGCCTACTGCCATGTTTTTTCATGAGGAACTCAACCATGACCCTGGACTCCAGAATGTCCCAACACTGCACCCAAAAGTGCACACCTTCACCAACACCACCAGCCATATTATACCTTCAGTTGACAGAACTCAAATGGATTCTGCTATATTCCTGCCTATTAGGCTTAATATAGGCTGTTTTCCTGCCCTTACATGTCATTGGGCAACATTGAAAAAAGGGATAAATTTCTTAGCACAGCGCAACCCAGCACAGCTGACCTGAGATGTGTGAAAACTCGCAGAACTATAGCCTTAGCAGAGCTCAACAACATGCGAACCAGCCAAGCAGAGCTGAGCAGTGCACAAACATTGGCAGCTGTTACCATGTTTATGCAGTGCTTAGCATGTCTAAGCATGGCTGACCAGAGCTTAGCAGACCACAGGGGGGCCATATTTTAAAATTGTCTGCATAAGATGTTTATCAAAATTAAATACATATTTTCCCTTCCATCTATTCAAACCCTGAACCTCCTGCACATGACACCATAGATCTACCGATTTAGCTATGTAGATATTAAGAAACCCAGTATACCTTCACATACACCACTAAGCTACCTGTTAGCAGTGCTGAGCCCTGTGTCGCACCATCCCAACATGCTTAAACACTCTTAAACATACCTTTAAATTAATAATTAATTACACCCGGTTTCTATTTTTAGATGTTTGGCAGGTGTCTGCTGTCTTATATGTGAGCACAGCTTGGCATTGCTGTGTACTGCGCTGAGCCATGAAAACATGCTTTTAAAATAAATAAATAAAATAAAATAAAAATAAAACAAAAAAACAATGCAGGGAGTCTCGTACTCATCTGCAGCCATGGTTACCACTATACCTGTCCTTACACTGATTCAATAACCAAGTTCCTTGGCTCTCATTCGGCAAGGCATTATCATTAATATGCATGGCTCACTGCTGAGGGGGAACCGTGACCATCAACATGGATACAGTCCACGTAGTGCCTACACAGGTCTCAATAAATCATGGGGAATGCATCCAAATAGTGTTAAAAGGCAATACTAGATCCTACAACAGTGAAAAATAGTAAAAAAATGTTAAAATTTTATATATATAGATGGATCCCCATCAGTTGCTAGAAGTCTCAAAACTTCAAAGACCGCATGGCCGAGACCAAAGTTTTGAAACTCCGAACAGTTTGTTTTTTGATCGCCATACAGTGTGGAAGTTGGGATTTGCTGTTTTCCTCAGTGTAGTACTATCTCGGAGTTGGTATACTAATGTAGCAGGGTTATGGGGGGCAAGGGCACTTTGCCCCCTGTGAAAAGGTAAGTAAAAAGTGTTTTGTTTCTTTTTTTTGCTTTTTATTTTGATTTTGATGGTCTCAGCCATATGGTCTTTGGCGTTTTGAGTTTTGGAAGTTCAATTAACTGTAGTAGATCCACATATACGTGTGTGTATGTGTGTGTGTGTGTGTGTGTGTGTGTGTGTGTGTGTGTGTGTGTGTGTGTGTGTGCGCGCGTATGAAATATATACACATCTACAAACTATAAAGTAAAATGTACATTGTTAAAAATAGTTTTTAACTTTTCTGCTCTCCTTTATACAATACAGTTGATAGCTAATTTATCACTGAGTCCTGGTTTCTTCATAGCATCTGTGCATAGTCTTCCAAAAGTAATTCACTGTTCACACCCAGTCTTGTTGTAGAAATCTTGTCAATAATAAAAAATAAGAATGTTTTATAATTTTTACATAAACCCACTCCGGGATTCATGAAGTTTGGTGCAAGGATGGCATTAGCCTTGCACCGACCGTGTGGCGTAGAAATGGCGCAGCAGCACCACATGCATATTAATGAAGGCGCACTGCCGTAACGTCCACGTGCATAGGAAACGTGCGCGAGTACAGGGGGCATGTCTAAGCGCTGCACGGAGGAGTGAACATGTTGGCTGCAGACGTGCAACCTAAAATGCTGACTAGTACAGCCTGCCTCTAATAACAATCACTCCTGTCAGTGTCCGTGGATACTGAAATGTATGCACAGTTTTGCGAACACCAAAATAAAAAGTAAACACAAAGGCACGTAGCTGAATATTGAGTCCCCGTCCCTCGAGCAAATGACATTTAAAACCCTGTGCCCGTATTCCACTGTAGTGTTGATTGTTATACCAAGTGGAAGTCAAACGCAGCATGTTAGAGCACCGCTGCCCTTTGCTAAGCCTAGCCCAATGGTTAGGGTTACCACCTGTCCCACTTTGTGAGGGACAGTCCCTCTCTGGGCAGTTGTGCCCTTACAAAAACTATTAAAAATGTTAAATGTCCTGCGATTGTAGGACATAATTATGTCCCATATTTTATGTAATAGTTCCATAAAATAGTTAATTCTGTATCTAAACTACCTAAATGTTACAAGAAACAGAATAAGCAACTAAACCGCTAAAAGAATAAGTTGTCACTTAGTCATAAAAGTAAAGTACTCTCCTTTGTACTGACCGTGGGCATGTGTCGGCCTGTAAAATCTGATGTGTGTCCTGAAGATGTCCCACTTTGGCTACCTGAAAAGGTGGCAACCCTAACAATGGTCAGAGCATTCGCTCAATATCTGCCCATTCGCAGTCCAGGTCATCCCTGTCTGGACAGCCCAAAGATGAATGGGTATTACCTGGGTCTACCTACCATGTCATGAAAGATAGGTATTTGCGTGTACCTATGTGCGTGAAGTACAGCATGTGGAAGATCAAATATGCCAGGGTTGTCCTCACAACCATATCGGTATCAGAGATATGTAGAGTATGCAATGTGTTCTGTTGTCTGTGCCATGGGCCATCAACCAGAAAAGGGATGGATGGTGTGTGTTGAATATCGGGGTGGGGGGTGATGGGGGAATGTAATAATTCGCCAAGGGTAGACTGGGTCAGATGCGCAATAGGTGAACTGTAGGTGTACGAGGGAGCAGTGGGTGAATCAGAAAGAAAACCAAAGAACAAACATTCACATCTGTAATACAACTTGACAGGCCATACTGCATAACACAATCCCACAAACATATGAACATTAAAATGTGCGATACACATGTACAGAAACATTACCGGCTCACACCTGCATAATGGTCTGGCCTGAACCAAGCCATCCAACCCCAACACACCTGGATACATAATTGAATACCCATCATCCCCTCCACAGCACACCACCCCCCTTGCTGAACGTCCACCAAAACCACCCATACACAGGCTGCTAGCTTGGCGCAGCAATATCTGCACATAGTGACCACTACCCACATCTAGTAGGCAGTTGACCCTAGGCTGTCTCAGGCTTGCAAACTAGGTATCCCATGCATGCATAACCCTACCACATTTTCAAATAGCCAGCTGAATGGGGTCCGTCATTTACAATTTTTGGACATCCCTCGTGGGATAAGTGTCTGTTCTCAAGATTAGACTTTGTGGCATAACACAATGTCCACCCCCATTGACATCCGGGCACTAGGGCTACTACCTGTCCCACTTTGCGAGGGACAGTCCCTCCTTGGCCAGTTGTGTCCTGCATAAAAATTGGAAAAATGGCAAATGTCCTGAGATATTAGAGCAAACATATTTCCTATATTTAATGTAATAGTTGCATAAAACAATTATTCTGTTTCTGAAACACCTAAATGTTATAAGAAACAGAATAAGCAACTAAAGTGCTACAAGAATAAGCATTTATGTAGGCAAAACAGTGAAGTTCTGTCCTATGTACTGGCTGTGGGTATATTTTGCCTTGCAAACTCTGACGTTTGTACAAAACATGTCCCACTGTGGGCATTTGAAAAGCTGGCAACCCTACCGGTCACAAGTCAGATTAGCCGTACCTGACCACAACCCTACTCAGCCTCCACCCGGTCCTGCAGAACCTACGACCTGGGATTAAACACCTGACTGTGATGCACGTCTCCCCACGTGCATTATCGGGAATAAATACCTTTCACATGTTCCCATGAAGCTTCCCCATAGCCATCTTCCAAATAGTACATGTCCACAAATTGTATACCTCGTCCATGTTCCTCATCGTAATGATGTACACAACCCCTGTATACAAATGGTACAGGTACCTCCCGTATGCGGTCGTTCATATACATGGCCATGTATAACTGCAGATATGTAGTCATATATCTATAAATGTACATACTTACATTCGCACAGCTACACATCAGAAATACATGCATATAAGTACTTTTCAAGTATGTGTCCAATTCATAAATATGTATACTTGCAAATGTATACATATGCATCTCAGAAACATATGAACAGTAACATGTACTATACGTATGTACACCAACCGACTGTCACATATGTTGCCAGTAGTGTGGAATGCGTGTAGTAACATCATATATCCTAATTACCATCCATACAGAATGTATCATGGACGGTTTAGTAGTAGAACCAGTGACTATGTTGTTCCTGTTCCCTGGTCCAAGCCATGCAAGGGCTGCTAATTTTAAATGATGCCCACAAAACGGCAGTTGGAAATAGGGTGATTATGGTGCCTCAAAGCATACGCGGTTATGAACGACAGTAACTAGTGGTCATTCAACAGTATGGGAAATGTAAAAATGCATGTAGGTGTATATGCATGTGAATGTGCAGACAGACAGACAGATATATATATATATATATATATATATATATATATATATATATATATATATATATATATATATATATATATATATATATATATATATATATATATACACACATACATGAAGAATGAACATGGACACAATAAAGCAGTCCTAACAAATGTGAAGGGAAGCAGAACCTCCCCCAGCCCGACAGTAACTGGCGGTCATTCAACAGTATGGGAAATGTAAAAATGCATGTAGGTGTATATGCATGTGAATGTACAGACAGACAGATGTATATATATATATATATATATATATATATATATATATATATATATACACACACACACACACACACACACACACACACACACACACACATACATGAAGAATGAACATGGACACAATAAAGCAGTCCTAACAAATGTGAAGGGAAGCCCAACCCCCCCCCCCCCCCACACTAGTATTTAGTGCTGTCATATCAAGCCGCCCAGAGAGAAACAAACCTCCTGCATCCCCAACCACATGTAGAATGCTAATAGTGGAACTAACGGTGTGCACTTGCTAAGTAAGACTTTAAACAGGTACAGGACATCCCAGGCACCATTCAGATGAAATGAACCAGAAGACTTCATGAACACCTTAACCATTATATGAATGTATGTCCCAGGACTATATGCTTGGGATGTCTGAATATACTTGGAGTGAGTCAACATGTAGGATGGGCCCACAGCAGTAGGGAATGGCTCATGTGTAGTGGTGTGGTTTTCCTAACTGGAGAATGGATGCCTGTTGTGCCAGTGATGTGTTGAGGTGTGTGTATGGATAACTATGAACTATGAGTATACATATAAATGAAGCAGCATACGAACAGTGTATTGGTTAGAGCATCCGCTTAATGAACAGGCATTCACGATTCAAGTTCGACTATAGCACATATCATTTTCCATGTGGAAAGAATGTTCTGCTGTAAAAATGACATAACATAAAAGTGAACTTGAGTATCGCTTGGGACTTTTAATGAGATAATTTCAATCAAAAGGGTACTGTCATAATGAATAAGGCACAAGTAAGCACAAATAAGCGGCAGTAAACATATATAACAAACAGTAAACATATGCGACTGCGCTTGTGCAGGTGTAAGCAGCTCCCAGCATAGGAAATGTATATGAGTATGTACAGATGTAATATATATATATATATATATATATATATATATATATATATATATATATATATATATATATATATACATACATACATACAGACATATTATATATATATATATATTTGATGAATGAACGTTGTAACAGTAAAGCATAGACAAGGGATGAGAAGGGAATCAACAACAACTACAGTATCATAGAGTGCTGTCAGCGTATGTCATATCACACTGGCCAAGAGTGAGAAAAGCACTGCTACACACACCCCAGGCAGGATATTACCAGTGAGAGTAACACAACACCAACTGCAGTATCATAGAGTGCTGTCAGCGTATGTCATATCACACTGGCCAAGAGTGAGAAAAGCACTGCTACACTCACCACAGGCAGGATATTACCAGTCAGAGTAACACAACAGTAACTACAGTATCATAGAGCGCTGTCAGCGTATGTCATATCACACTGGCCAAGAGTGAGAAAAGCACTGCTACACACACCACAGGATATTGCCAGAGAGGGTAAGTAACAAACAACTACAGTATCATAGAGCGCTGTCAGCGTATGTCATATCACACTGGCCAAGAGTGAGAAAAGCACTGCTACACACACCACAGGCAGGATATTACCAGTGAGAGTAACACAACAGCATTACAGTATCATAGAGCGCTGTCAGTGTATGTCATATCACACTGGCCAAGAGTGAGAAAAGCACTGCTACACACACCCCAGGCAGGATATTACCAGGGAGAGTAACACAACAACTACAGTATCATAGAGTGCTGTCAGCGTATGTCATCACGCTGGCCAAGAGTGAGAAAAGCACTGCTACACACACCACAGGCAGGATATTACCAGTGAGAGTAACACAACAGTAACTACAGTATCATAGAGCGCTGTCAGTGTATGTCATATCACACTGGCCAAGAGTGAGAAAAGCACTGCTACACACACCACAGGCAGGATATTACAGTATCATAGGCGGCTGTCGGTGTATGTCATATCACACTGGCCAAGTAACTGTACAGGTATCATAGTGCTGTCAGTGTATGTCATATCACACTGGCCAAGAGGCTACACACACCCCAGGTGGGATATTACCAGTGAGAGTAACACAACAGTAACTACAGTATCATAGAGTGCTGTCAGCGTATGTCATATCACACTGGCCAAGAGTGAGAAAAGCACTGCTACACACACCACAGGCAGGATATTACCAGTGAGAGTAACACAACAGTAACTACAGTATCATAGAGTGCTGTCAGTGTATGTCATATCACACTGGCCAAGAGTGAGAAAAGCACTGCTACACACACCACAGGCAGGATATTACCAGTGAGAGTAACACAACAGTAACTACAGTATCATAGAGCGCTGTCAGCGTATGTCATATCACGCTGGCCAAGAGTGAGAAAAGCACTGCTACACACCACAGGCAGGATATTACCAGTGAGAGTAACACAACAGTAACTACAGTATCATAGGGTGCTGTCAGTGTATGTCATATCACACTGGCCAAGAGTGAGAAAAGCACTGCTACACACACCACAGGCAGGATATTACCAGTGAGAGTAACACAACACCAACTACAGTATCATAGAGTGCTGTCAGTGTATGTCATATCACGCTGGCCAAGAGTGAGAAAAGCACTGCTACACACACCACAGGCAGGATATTACCAGTGAGAGTAACACAACAGTAACTACAGTATCATAGAGTGCTGTCAGCGTATGTTATATCATGCTGGCCAAGAGTGAGAAAAGCACTGCTACACACACCACAGGCAGGATATTACCAGTGAGAGTAACACAACACCAACTACAGTATCATAGAGCGCTGTCAGTGTATGTCATATCACGCTGGCCAAGAGTGAGAAAAGCACTGCTACACACACCACAGGCAGGATATTACCAGTGAGAGTAACACAACAGTAACTACAGTATCATAGAGCGCTGTCAGCGTATGTCATATCACGCTGGCCAAGAGTGAGAAAAGCACTGCTACACACACCACAGGCAGGATATTACCAGTGAGAGTAACACAACACCAACTACAGTATCATAGAGCGCTGTCAGTGTATGTCATATCACGCTGGCCAAGAGTGAGAAAAGCACTGCTACACACACCACAGGCAGGATATTACCAGTCAGAGTAACACAACAGTAACTACAGTATCATAGAGCGCTGTCAGTGTATGTCATATCACGCTGGCCAAGAGTGAGAAAAGCACTGCTACACACACCACAGGCAGGATATTACCAGTGAGAGTAACACAACACCAACTACAGTATCACAGAGTGCTGTCAGCGTATGCCATATCACGCTGGCCAAGAGTGAGAAAAGCACTGCTACACACACCACAGGCAGGATATTACCAGTGAGAGTAACACAACAGTAACTACAGTATCATAGAGCGCTGTCAGTGTATGTCATATCACGCTGGCCAAGAGTGAGAAAAGCACTGCTACACACACCACAGGCAGGATATTACCAGTCAGAGTAACACAACAGTAACTACAGTATCATAGAGTGCTGTCAGCGTATGTCATATCACGCTGGCCAAGAGTGAGAAAAGCACTGCTACACACACCACAGGCAGGATATTACCAGTCAGAGTAACACAACAGTAACTACAGTATCATAGACTGCTGTCTGCGTATGTTATATCATGCTGGCCAAGAGTGAGAAAAGCACTGCTACACACACCACAGGCAGGATATTACCAGTGAGAGTAACACAACAGCAACTACAGTATCATAGAGTGCTGTCAGCATATGTCATATCACGCTGGCCAAGAGTGAGAAAAGCACTGCTACACTCACTACATGCAGGATATTACAAGTGAGAGTAGCACAACACCAACTACAGTATCATAGAGCGCTGTCAGCGTATGTCATATCACGCTGGCCAAGAGTGAGAAAAGCACTGCTACACACACCACAGGCAGGATATTACCAGTGAGAGTAACACAACACCAACTACAGTATCATAGAGCGCTGTCAGCGTATGTCATATCACGCTGGCCAAGAGTGAGAAAAGCACTGCTACACACACCACAGGCAGGATATTACCAGTCAGAGTAACACAACAGTAACTACAGTATCATAGACTGCTGTCAGTGTATGTCATATCACACTGGCCAAGAGTGAGAAAAGCACTGCTACACACACCACAGGCGGGATATTACCAGTCAGAGTAACACAACAGTAACTACAGTATCATAGAGTGCTGTCAGCGTATGTTATATCATGCTGGCCAAGAGTGAGAAAAGCACTGCTACACTCACCACAGGCAGGATATTACCAGTGAGAGTAACACAACAGCAACTACAGTATCATAGAGTGCTGTCAGCATATGTCATATCACGCTGGCCAAGAGTGAGAAAAGCACTGCTACACACACCACAGGCAGGATATTACCAGTCAGAGTAACACAACAGTAACTACAGTATCATAGACTGCTGTCAGTGTATGTCATATCACACTGGCCAAGAGTGAGAAAAGCACTGCTACACACACCACAGGCAGGATATTACCAGTCAGAGTAACACAACAGTAACTACAGTATCATAGAGTGCTGTCAGCGTATGTTATATCATGCTGGCCAAGAGTGAGAAAAGCACTGCTACACACACCACAGGCAGGATATTACCAGTGAGAGTAACACAACACCAACTACAGTATCATAGAGTGCTGTCAGCGTATGCCATATCACGCTGGCCAAGAGTGAGAAAAGCACTGCTACACACACCACAGGCAGGATATTACCAGTCAGAGTAACACAACAGTAACTACAGTATCATAGACTGCTGTCAGTGTATGTCATATCACACTGGCCAAGAGGGAGAAAAGCACTGCTACACACACCACAGGCAGGATATTACCAGTCAGAGTAACACAACAGTAACTACAGTATCATAGAGTGCTGTCAGCGTATGTTATATCATGCTGGCCAAGAGTGAGAAAAGCACTGCTACACTCACCACAGGCAGGATATTACCAGTGAGAGTAACACAACAGTAACTACAGTATCATAGAGTGCTGTCAGCGTATGTCATATCACGCTGGCCAAGAGTGAGAAAAGCACTGCTACACACCACAGGCAGGATATTACCAGTGAGAGTAACACAACACCAACTACAGTATCACAGAGTGCTGTCAGCGTATGTCATATCACGCTGGCCAAGAGTGAGAAAAGCACTGCTACACACACCACATGCAGGATATTACCAGTGAGAGTAACACAACACCAACTACAGTATCACAGAGTGCTGTCAGCGTATGTCATATCACGCTGGCCAAGAGTGAGAAAAGCACTGCTACACACACCACAGGCAGGATATTACCAGTCAGAGTGACACAACACCAACTACAGTATCATAGGGCGCTGTCAGCGTATGTTATATCATGCTGGCCAAGAGTGAGAAAAGCACTGCTACACACACCACAGGCAGGATATTACCAGTCAGAGTAACACAACAGTAACTACAGTATCATAGACTGCTGTCAGCGTATGTCATATCACGCTGGTCAAGAGTGAGAAAAGCACTGCTACACACACCACAGGCAGGATATTACCAGTCAGAGTAACACAACACCAACTACAGTATCATAGAGCGCTGTCAGCGTATGTTATATCACGCTGGCCAAGAGTGAGAAAAGCACTGCTACACACACCACAGGCAGGATATTACCAGTGAGAGTAACACAACAGTAACTACAGTATCATAGAGTGCTGTCAGCGTACGTCATGTCACGCTGGCCAAGAGTGAGAAAAGCACTGCTACTCACACCACAGGCAGGATATTACCAGTGAGAGTAACACAACAGCAACTACAGTATCATAGAGTGCTGTCAGCGTATGTCATATCACGCTGGCCAAGAGTGAGAAAAGCACTGCTACACACACCACAGGCAGGATATTACCAGTGAGAGTAACACAACAGCAACTACAGTATCATAGAGTGCTGTCAGCGTATGTCATATCACACTGGTCAAGAGTGAGAAAAGCACTGCTACACACACCACAGGCAGGATATTAAAAGTGAGAGTAACACAATAGTAACTACAGTATCATAGAGTGCTGTCAGCGTATGTCATATCACACTGGCCAAGAGTGAGAAAAGCACTGCTACACACACCACAGGCAGGATATTACCAGTCAGAGTAACACAACAGCAACTATAGTATCATAGAGTGCTGTCAGCTTATGCCATATCACGCTGGTCAAGAGTGAGAAAAGCACTGCTACACACACCCCAGGCAGGATATTACCAGTGAGAGTAACACAACAGTAACTACAGTATCATAGAGCACTGCCAGCATATGTTATATCACGCTGGTCAAGAGTGAGAAAAGCACTGCTACACACACCACAGGCAGGATATTACCAGTGAGAGTAACACAACAGTAACTACAGTATCATAGAGTGCTGTCAGCGTATGCCATATCACGCTGGCCAAGAGTGAGAAAAGCACTGCTACACACACCACAGGCAGGATATTACCAGTGAGAGTAACACAACAGTAACTACAGTACCATAGAGCACTGTCAGCGTATGTCATATCACGCTGGCCAAGAGTGAGAAAAGCACTGCTACACACACCACAGGCAGGATATTACCAGTGAGAGTAACACAACAGTAACTACAGTATCATAGAGTGCTGCCAGCGTATGTCATATCACGCTGGTCAAGAGTGAGAAAAGCACTGCTACACACACCACAGGCAGGATATTACCAGTGAGAGTAACACAACACCAACTACAATATCATAGAGTGCTGTCAGCGTATGTCATATCACGCTGGCCAAAAGTGAGAAAAGCACTGCTACACACATCACAGGCAGGATATTACCAGTGAGAGTAACATAGTCGAATTGCTCAGTCTACTTTATCCACAGACAGAGGATAGTCCCTGCTGGAACTACCCAAAAATTAATAAGAGCATTTAGCCCACCGACCATTACACAAGCAAGGGCAGGTATGTTCAAAGACTCAATGGTGGGAGAGCCTGAGAATACACGAGGCAGGACAACATATGTGTAGGGCCCCTAACGCTCTGGAGAAGGCAATGTTTGTATGTGTGTCATGGCTGCGATAACAAGTGCATATTGGAAGTTACGCATGTAAGTGTAACACGGGTGGGGTGGAGGAACTATGGGTATGAAATTATGGATCCAGGCGTGCCAGGATTGGATGTCCTGGTTCTAATTGGACCGCCCCATGGAGGTCAGCGAGTTTGTAATAGGTATATATGCATACACACATGCAGACATCAATATGTAGAAGTAAATTCCCTGTAACACATGCATTCCACTCGTAGACATAAATAATAGAAATGTGCACATACAAACATCGACAGTAGATGGAATAATAGGCTGTGCAGAAGAGGGATGGGACGAAACTGCTACAATGCAGAGGTGTGTACAGTGTCCTAAGTCAGTGCTGTGCTGACGATAATCAAATGTGAGAGCCTCCCCACACATGGAATCATTCCTGTGATCTGCCCGCTACGGCAATGCCAAGTACTAAACCGGTCTAATTGTAAAGGAAATATGCTGAACACATACATAAATAGGCTCCCAATTATATACATATATATTTTTATATATATATATATATATATAAAATATATATATATATATATATATATGTATATATATATATATATATATATATATATCTATATATATATATATATATATATATATATATATATATATATATATATATATATATATATATATATATATATATATATATATATATATGCAGTCATACATATACATATATATATATATATATACACACACATATACGTACATATATAAATACATAAATAAATATATATATCTATATATGTGTGTGTGTGTGTGTGTCTGTGTGTGTGTGAGTGTGTGTGTGTGTGTGTGTGTGTGTGTGTGTGTGTGTGTGTGTGTGTGTGTGTGTGTGCATGTAGATATATAGAGATATATAGCTATGATAGGAAAAAGAACACATGAATGACATATGTCCACAGGTTATGGCAATGGAAGTGAGGAGCCCAGGCAAGACACATGACACACGCAGCATGCTATACACACAATCAATGTAAAGTGTCCACTGCTCCCCTGACCACAGGCAGGATACAACTGGGGGGGTGACACAGTGCACCCATGGATTCTAATCATGGAATACATACTGGAGCGTCCCTTGCGGGACACTCCAAAAATTGGCAAAACAATAATACAATTATAGATCAGCCATCTTGTCTGCAGTGTATACAGACTCGGAATAGAAGTGTGGGTAACCCTGATGACCCATGGGCCGAGACAATTGTATGAAATTGGTCCCGTGAAGTGGAGAGTGGGCAGCATGTAGTGGTGTGTCCAGAACCAACCAGGTCCCAGAGTAAGGATGGGTGCTGTTGAGGAGGCGAGGGTGGGGGAACTATGGGTGTCTACTTATGGGTCTAGGTGTGCAGGTGTTGGCTGATGTTGGCCAATATGGACAGCCCTAGGGATGCAAGTGAATGTGTTAATTGGGCAGAGGCATCACCCAACGAGCAGTCACACCCACTGCGAGACCCACTAAAGCAAAGTGTAATCTATATGGAAAGGAACGGAATAACCAGATGTAGACGTATATATGTAGAGCTATCCATGTGTATGTCCACCCATAGCGAGATAGAGATATGCTTCTGCCCCACCGTAGTATGAATGTATATATACAGAGAATGAATATAGATACATACCCACATATGAATATATACATATGCAGACAACCATAGACCCATATGTCATTAGATTTTATATATATATATATATATATATATATATATATATATATATATATACAGCAAGATATGAATATACATGTATGCATACATATGCAGATATATCTGTATATATTAATGTAAATATATATATATATATATAATATGTGTGTGTGTGTATATGTTACAGTAAATGTACACATGTACATAGCTAGGACATGATACAGCAGTTACGGGTAACATATGTTCACCGGCCGGGTATATGCTGGTGGGAGGTCCAATAAGCAAACATGTAACACGTAGCATCACCCCCCACCCCACCCCTCCCCAGCTAGGACGGAGGGACATACAGACACACAATAAAGGTAAATACACCACTTCTTCCCAGACTACCGGCAGGAAACTACCTATGGGAGAGATCTGCAAGATCTACACTTGAAACATAGACATCGATGTAATGACCGGAGCCAGGCCCTGTAATGATTTCTCTGACCAGGCTGTAGATGTACATGGACCAGTAGGTTGTGCAAGCCTGATAACACATAGGTCGACACAACGTATGACATGTGTCCCAACATGGGGAGAGAGGGCAGTGTATAGTGATGTGTTTATATCCCACCTGCTTCCAAAGTAAGGATGAGTGCTGTAGAGGAGTGGCAGGCAGTGGAACTATGGGTATGCGATTATGGGCTTAGGCGTGCAGGTGTTGGTTGGCAGAGCTATATTAGGACCGCCCCATGGATGTAAATAATATTCTGATGTGGGCATAGCAGACGCCCATACCTCCCAAACCCTAACAGCACATCCACTGGATTGTCCTTAAACCATTGTGGGAACACATAGGGACCATACCATAGAGCTGTCTCCGATTACCAGGGATGTCCATGATTACGACTCCGAATCTAATTCTGTCCCACCTAATCCCTTCTAGAACTAGTTATATTAGGAGGAATGGCAGTGGAATACACATAATGAATAATGACAACATGTAAGAATCATAAACAGCATGTACCTCAGACAATGTGTATGGCTACATATGCTCTGGTTCTGTCAATGTGTCAGGTTAATTGCACCAAACTTCTAAATGTGTCCCTGATGTTGTTATGCAGTGTCCCTGATTCAGTGTTCATTTTTCCCCATTCGTATGAGAGGCCTGATAGTGACAGAAAGCACATATTCTGCTGACTACCTTAGAAAGATGATAGAATTGGTTAGGGTTACCAGCTGTCCACCTTTGTGAGGGACAGTCCCCTTTGTGCAGTTGTGTCCTGCAAAATAATTGAAAATATGGCAAATGTCCTGAGATTTTAGGGCAAGGATTTCCTATATTTTCTGTAGTAGTTGCATAAAACAATTAGTTTGTATCTGAAACACCTAAATGTTATAAGAAACAGAATAAGCAACTATAATGCTACAAGAATAAGCTTTTATTTAGGCAAAACAGTGAAGTTCTTTCCTTTGTACTGGCTGTGGGTATGTTTTGCCCTGCAAAATCAGACGTTTCTACATAAAAGTCCCACCTTGGGCAATTGAAAAGGTGGCAACCCTATAATAGATATGCGGTAGCATGACTCGGCCGACGGATGTGGGTCCCAAAACCCAATTACTTGTCTCTATTGAAGAGTCTCAGTTCCCATGTATCAGCCGGATGGGAGCAAATTGTAAGTGGAGCACACAAATAATATGAATAAATCACTGGATAGGCCGCCGATTCCGTACAGTCGAATGGCATGCTGTCGCTTAATGGGCAGCCATTCCCAATACTGTAGGCATGTAATCCGATGTAATACGCATCACAAGGTAATATTGTGGTCCTCACTCCCACCCAGGGGTATGAGTGTCAGATGCATGCACCAATATCGGTGCATTTGCAAGTGCAGGAGAGAGCGGGTGTAAGCCTGTTTGGCTACCAGTATGCAAGTATTGCACTGGTAAAGCAATGTAGAGGCTAACCAAGCATAAGAAGCTGTAACCAGAGGTTAGCATTGCTTAACACCACTCAAACCCATGCACACCCGCTCACAACTGCTTTAATGTGCCTTACTCCCTCCATATCCAATGGCCTTGTTCTGCCTTGTGACCAAATAAACATCCTCTGCAAGTCTTGGAACCAGGACCCTGCACACACAGCTAATGTGATTTACCAATACTCCATGGCAGATATACAGACAATGGACAGTACCACAAACATATCATACAGTGCAGTTATTCAAAAGTACAGGAATGTATCCCATCATGTAGACGTATTTGTGAGTGGTTATGTCTACATATAGGTACATACATATATAGAGATATATCAGGAACATACCATGTGACAACAAAGCATTACAAACAAATGAAATGGGAAACACCAGTGATGCCTGTATTATGTAGTGGTGTTGTTCTATGTAACCCTCAGATAGACATGTGTCATTCATTCACGCAAACAGTTGTACATTGGCCGTATACATTACTCTGTGCATGTAATGTACATTAACACAACAGTACCTGCCCAATCATTACCTGTGAACAGTACTCTTGCAAGGTGCTGTGTGCAACATCATCATCATGATAAAGGTAAATAGGGTAACCATAGAGAGACCGGTAGTGTTGTGTGTACAATGAGGTCATCCTCATCACGTGTACCTAGACCATTTAGGAGTGAAGTGCATACCAGGATCGTGCACCTGAGAGACAGGGGTGAGGATAACAGGAGTATGTTATGATGCATATTATAAAGGTTACACGTGTCCAGTGGGCATGTGTGTGAAATGGACAGCTATGTATAGGGCAGATGTTGTCCTAGGAGCTGATTGGCCTTATGTTTCCGTAGGTGAGGGTCGGATGTAGGGGAAGGAGTGTAGGTATGGCCATGGAGGATAGGTAGGGTAGGATCACAGAAAAGACAGCATACAGGGTTGGTATATGACACATGTGGGGGGATACACCCCGGACGGGGATGGGTGTTCGGCATTCACAAGCCCATGGGAACAGTGGGATGGAGGTCCCCAGCCATGGGAAACTGCCACTGCACCTAAACAGCTGCAAAGGAGGCAGTGCTGGGGGCTCTCCAGGAGGGGCAGCATCACCCTGTAAATGTGACACTCCACCCTTGACCTTGCGTATCTTGCTTCGGAACTCCTTAGTGAGCCTCCAACGCAACACGTCCGGGACTGTACAACAGCAGACATATACCTGAGTGGTCATGCTCCCAGGGGGACATGCTTCATCCCCAGTGGTGGTACCACCAGAAGGTGGTGCAGAGCCAACAGAGGTTGATGTGCAAGGCTGGGATCCAGATGTGCCAGTGCCCGGTGCCATGGTCAGCTGAAGTGGGACAGGAGGTTCTGCCGGGACATCCCAACCCAACCCATTCAGCCTATGGTGTTGCAGTTTAAACCCACATATGGCTTAGTGACAGACAACAGCATACAGGATTACCTACAACAGTATGCATAGATATCACCATCAACCCAACACAACAGATGGTATACATTTCCAGAGGGAGCACAACACATGCATATATACTGCATGCCATCTGTACAATGTGTAGTAGACGTGTGACCGCAGCTATGAGCAGTTGCCCATTATTGGCTTGTCACTGGGAACCCCAGACAGTGCCTGTCATACCACTGTTTCATGTGACACATGTCCAGTCAGGGATATGATGGCAGTAACACATCCCTATCATCATGTACTGTCTGCAATCCTCACACTATGCTTCTGCTGTGCACAGATTTGTGTTCAGTGTGTAACATAGGAAACAAATGGTTGCACACACTGACCAGTTCGGGGGTCCCTCATGAAAAGAGCACTGTCATGTCTGTATTAAAGCATGCAGAATAGCCATTATCACACACATGTTAAACAGGCAGTAGTCTCAATGCAGCATAGCTACGCTTACATGATGTAGTCATGTGTGGCACATCACCCTCCTGTCTTTAGGACATTTCCCACTGTGTATAATGTTTGAGGTGCATCCAGATATCATCTGTGATGCTGTGTCAGAACACCACATTTAGGTACCACTCACAGTGACTGCCATGGCCAAATACCAACATGTTTTCCCTAGATAGTGTACTGTGTTTATCATGCGAATGGCTATGGGAACACCATCACAGCTGTTCCACATGCAATCAGATAGAGGAGGACTGCAATAGGTGCAGAGGCCATCACCTGATCATGTCCATCACTTACAATACACATGCTGCTGCTGAGCAGGTGTACACCTTCACATCCACCAGAGAGTGTGTGGGTGGGATAGGCAAACTAAACCAGGGAAGGGCTTAGAAACTTAACCATAAGCATCATCTGCCACATGCCTAACAGTACAGGGGTCAAACCCCTGACTGACCAGTCATTGCTATTACATGTACATGATGTTACTACATGTGCCACAAAGGTGATATGTTGTTGTGCTGTAAGGACATATATGTGTGTAGGTGAGTAACATCTGCAAGAGATATAGTAGACATACATTAGGTGTGGCACACATGGCTGTCCATGTGAATGGGTGCCATTGTCACCACAACCACACTCTCTAATGGACACGCATTGACACTCTTTTCCAGGGCCACAAATACACAACCTAACTGCTTAGTTTGCCACACTGCAGTAATGCACAGGACATATCTGGAGGTTCTATGGGCTAGGGCATGTGAAAGTGTTTGACATCTTTTGGTATGCCAATGAGGGTTATACTGGGAGTGAACTTTTCTTGGAGCATCATAGCCCAAACGCAGACACAAGGTGCCAGTATTGACATGCATGTATGCATTGCTTCATGGATGTGTAGTGGTTGGCTGTGCTAGATGGCTGTACAAGGCTGGGTGAGGGGTAATCCTTGGCATCACGTCACCCGACAATGGTGTGTAGTGCAGGGGTGTAGTGTCTGCAATGTCCCACACAGATGGGTACTGCATGATCTGCTCTGACATCCTGGTTACCAATGTGTATGGCCATAGCTTTGCAATGCATGCCATATCTGTGTTTGATAGTCCTTCACATGGACATTGCCTGGGATGTGCATGCCCCACAATATTCTACAGTGACATGTACAGGTGTACCTGTTTTGTCCGGCACATGTTGTGTACACAGACTGTTATCCCCCGATATGACAATACTGGCCTGGTGTGGTGAAACCTGCTTATAGTGAGCAGGTCGACCCTGCACCTGCATTGATAGTATGATACAGGTATTCCCTGGTGTCAGTGGCATTGGTCCATACAGGGCACATGTGTATGGCATTGTATGGCCTCTGTGGATCACATTTGATGGCACCACATATGTTGCAGGCATCCAGTGGGTAACATAGTGAAGGCACAATGTCCGCTAATATGTGCCTATTGTACCGCTGTACAGGGTGCCATGTCCTCTGCAGGCCACTGCATTCACACCATGCCTACTATCTGTCATCAATGTGCATGGTACTAGCAACATAGTAGAATATCCTAGGCAACTGTGTTTGTGCATGGCACGTGGGTTCAGGGCATATACCAGGTACTAATAGGGTTGCATAAGTTGTTCACCAGGCGTTTGCCAGATGTAGGGGTATGGCTTGCCAACACAGTCCTGTGGCTGACTGACAGCTGTACTCCTTGTGAGGTGGCCAATGTGTCATAAGACAGACACCATATAGGAAAACTACAAAATCCACTCCCCAGCATTTCCAGTGGTAAGACACTCACAGACACCTCTACACAGGCTCTGACAGACAAACACACAATTGCCATGTCCTGTATACAAACCCCTACCTACCATATCACACTGCAGCAATACACTTTCAGGGCACATGCTAGGGTGAATACTGTGTTACAGCACACTTGCAGGTGTAGACCTAGGTGGGTGACAACAGCAGGATTGACAAAGGTGGCCATGTGATTTGTACAGAGAGTGCATACTCTACAAAGCACTGTACTTGTCTCACACAGACAGACACACACACACAACTGACATGTCTGGGATTAGAACACCGACCTAACTACTTTATTACACTACAGCATTATGCAGTTACAGAACACGCTACCGAGATTACTGGGACACAGTACTCCCAGAGGTGTATTTCTAGGTGGGTGACATCATCAGCCTTGCCAAAGGTGGGTATAGGAATTGTATGGAGTGTGAGCAGTCTAAAAACATTATTCAGTCCTCGGGCAGATGGGGACATACCCAAACAAACACACACTTGGCAAGTCTGGGATTAGAACACTGAACTAACTACTTTATTACACTACAGCATTATGCAGTTACAGAACGTACTACCGAAATTACTGGGACACAGCACTCCCAGAGGTGTATTTCTAGGTGGGTGACATCATCAGCCTTGCCAAAGGTGGGTATAGGGAGTGTATGGAGTGTGAGCAGTCTAAAAATATTATTCAGTCCTCAGGCAGACAGGGACACACACACACACACACACACACACACACACACTTGGCAAGTCTGGGATTAGAACACCGACCTAACTAATTTATTACACTACAGCATTACACAGTTATGAAACGCGCTACCAAGTTACACACACACACACACACACACACACACACACACACACACACACACACACACACACACACACACACAGACACACACACACACACACACACACACACACACACACACACACACACACACACACACACACACACACACACCCCAGTGGTGGGAACCGAACACCTGCCTATCTACAGATGACTATTTCAACACTAAATGGTTATGAGTCGCACCACACAGACTACACATGTCAAGGCTATCATTATGACCTTCTAGGAATGCAGACATCAGCAGGGATGCTGGCAGTTAGGATGTACATACCTGTGAACCTATGTGTTTAAAATAGGAGTCCATCCTGACCTGGAGTATGCCCATCCGTGGAATGGATGACTACCATCACTATACAATGTTACAATGGCCATGCCCATACACATAGATGCACATAACCAACACAAGGTGTCACTGGGCATGCTCACACATTTAGTAGCACAGGGCTGTCTACAATGCACTCTGATTCTAAAACGGAAGGCCACAGTGGCCATGCTATTACAGTTAGATGTAAAGAACACATTGTAATGAACTCTGGTGTTAGTAGTTGTAATTACTGGTCTTATACACAACGTCTGCTGCTGTCCATCACCTTAGATGTACCACCCTATACCAAGCACAATACCACCACTCACAGTGATGTCTTGCTAGGAGTGGCAACTGCTTGACCAACACAATGAGCCTTGCTGGGAGTGGCAACTGCTTGGCCAACACAATGAGCCAATGTCCTTCTGTAATTATGAGGTTGTCCAGTGTTTGTCATTCTGGGATGACATGACTGACAGTAGAAAGGCCTTTGACACATATCATATGCATCCATGACTCTAGGGAGTGGGGATAATACCCAAGATGCATTCACCCATATAGTGCCATTCCAAGGCAAATGTCCTAAACACACTATAACACCCTGACACCTAGAGGACAACTGCATTGTATGCTTATGCTAACCAGTGCTAGATGTGTAGAGTCCATAATCACAGCTGCTCACTGTAGATCCATCAATGGGGAGTACTGACATCTGTGCAGTGAGGAACACCTGGCTGAAGGCTCTATAGTGCACAATAGCACTATCACAATATACCTCAGAACCAGACATGTGGGCCATAACACAGCTCCAGGTGGTGGTGTCCCCACATACATAGAGGCCACTCACATGTACTGAACTGTACTCCCACAAAAGGCATCACAGATGAGTCAAGTGCAGGACACAGTGTCAAATTTTGCATTCTAGGATGTAAACCTCAGACACTATCATGCCCTCGGACCACCAACACACATCCATACATGTTGTAGGACAAATAAGAGTACACCACCATGTGACCCTTGACCAGTGCAGTGTACTAAGCTCTACATCAACTGTAGAGAGTACCCATGTACTGACACGGTTGCATCATGTGTTATGCAATGCAATGATACCACTGTCTGTAACCAGGTCAGCTGTACACATACCAGGGGCCCTCGGTTATTTACAGCATTAGCAGATGAGTGTTGTTGTACACCAGTAAACACCCTCATGTTTGGATATGACATACATGCACCTGCTCTCGATATGTACATGCCACACACACACAACATACATGTAAATAGCATAGCTGTTGTCCTTTGCGCAGACAGGTCGCTACAGCCATTACACACATGCACATGGAATGTAGGTCCATGGCTGCTGAATGCTAACAGTATATCAATGTTGACAGAGGTAAAATTCCCTCTGTACCGGTCGCCCATTACACCTATCATATCATACAACAGTCCATGTGTCATGTATGTCATTACACATGTCCACCAATTGCAATGCCTACAAACATGCCCAAATGACATGAGTGTAGGACCTATGCACATGTACAAGTAGTGGTGTGTGTTCAGATACCATGCATGTGCAGTTGTTGATGTATGCAGGTGATGTGTATCTTAGTACATCATGCAGTTGCAATGCAGCCTGAACATTACCAACTATATATGGTGATAAGCTGAATGTATGGAAAGAAGTACCTCAGATATGGACAGATGTGTGGAAATAACTAAGTGGTGGGGCATCTTTGCAGATGGATGTTTGCCGAGGACAGCTCACAGGTGTGTCACAAGCAGTCCTACAATAACCTGTGTAACCGTTAAGCAATGGTTTCGTTAATGAAGGGCATAACACACAACATAGACATCGGTCAGGGCGACACTGAAGGTAAATCACTTGACAGCTGTAACAGTTAAGACCTCCCGTGTGCATATATCAGCACTGTTGCCAAAGGAAGCATCAGTACATATGCAATACTGCTGTAAGTCTGTCATAAATATCATGAGCTAGGCAGGTGTTTGACTCACAGTACTGGCATGTGTGGTTGCGTGAGCGTCCATATATGTCATGTATGGTGGGGAATACATCTCAATTATTACTCACTCTGCTGTACACTAGTGTAGATATCTGTACAGACTGCAACGTAGAAAGCAGGGCATAGGCAGGGGCATGTATCTCCCACATGTGGGGTATCTGTGCCTGACATAGGTGTATTCAATAGTGAATGCCACAGTGTATGTGTGTGTGTGTGTGTGTGTGTGTGTGTGTGTGTGTGTGTGTGTGTGTGTGTGTGTGTACATGTGTATGGCTGTCTGGTACCTGGAATGAGGATGTATGTTACCATACAGAACGGATAACACCCCTCCCCCCATCCAGTTGATGCAATCTACTCTCCATGTTGATGTCCCCGATCTTAGGCTAAACTGACTACCTGCACATGTGTATTCTCTGTGGCGCGTCATGTAGGTGCACAGTACTGTAATGATGATTTGCGCATAGGCAGGGGTCCTCACCTCAACAGTAGCAACTGTGTGTGAGTGTGAGTTACTGTGTTGGTGAATCCGTGTGTGTGTGGGTGTGTTACTGTGTCACTGAATACATGTGTGTTAATACTTGAGTGTGTGGGTGCAGTTGTGTGTTGGCATCCTGTCATGGGAATGCATATTACTGCTTCCCAATGAGGCATCACACTTCCCACTGGCCTCTTCCCTTGTAATCAGCTAGACCGCTCTCTTACCTCACCACTCCATGTAACTGTACCTGTGATGTCACCCAGTATGGATGTCACGTTAGTAGCCACAGTAGCTTAATAGACAGCTATCATGCTCTTGGATCAGTAGACGTGTTTGGAACGTGAGACGTTCTCACTGTGATGTGGCAGCTACAAGGTGCATGCTGGTATATTCATACATACCTGTGAGTAGTCCACATTGACATATGGGACACTAATTGCAAACACTGCCATCCACTGGCACTTGCAATTAGACCTGAACGAGGAAAGCAGAACATCATGACCAACATGCAGTTACTGTTGTTACACAAGACCCATACTGTTAACAGTACGAAATGCATTGTACACCTGTAGCACATTGTATGTCTGCCTGTGCCTCTATTACAACCTGAAACATGCATCTGGTGACACCAGCTGCTGCGCTCTGTCTTGCAGGGCCATGTTGGCCAGAGGTACTCCTATGAGCAGCACTGACCATGTGCCTGTGTGGGGCATCACCAGTCAGTTGGCTGACACCATAGTGTGCAGGCACACCTTCCATAGCCCCCACTCTTTCCTGTTTCAAGCTACCACATGCCAACTGTCCTTCCTCTATGGCTACTGGTGATGGGGGTATGTGTAGGCATGGGATCTTTGTGTGGGGATGAGGGGGATATAGGTGGAATGGCAACCAATGGCACACATTCAGCCCCTGACAACCCTGCCTGTGCCTCAATCATACATTCATCATCACTGCTAGAGTCTGTGGGGACGCTAACATCAGATGGACCGCAGGAGAGCAATACACCTACATCACCTGTGAGGGGCAGACAAGAACTGTGCATTACAATCTATACAATAGACACAAACACACACACACACATACACACACACACACACACACACACACACACACACACACACACACACACACACACACACACACACACACACACACACACACACACACACACATGGTATGGGACCCAACATACATGTGATATGACAGAAGGCATGCAACATGCATGTGATACGGCAGACAGCATGCAGTGCAGACAATAATAGTGGCAGTTATCATACATACCTGGGTTGCACACAACAGCATGCATGTGTCATTGCAGAAGGCATGCAAATTACACAATCATAGTAGTAGTAGTTAACATACATCCCTGTGTTACACCATGTGGACCAGCACAGGTTAACAGTACACCTGCCTGATGTGTGGCATATGACCTTGACCATCACATGTAGTATGACATGTGATCTGCTGATGTGTGCAATGACATGCATACATGTTTAACACAATGGTGTCCTGTCAAATATACAGTGGGGTAATGGTGTCCCAATGCAGTGTTTGTTTGTCTGCCCTACAGATATACTGCACATTTAGCTGATGTGCATGGCCATTGCAGGGAATCATGAGGCGTCTCTATTGCTATACAGTATGAGTTACAGACACAGTTCATAGCCATGACTGTGTTCAGATACAATAAATATATACTGTGAAATGTGACCCACGTCGCTGAGGTGTATACACACTAAACCATGATGTGGAATGTGTGATATAGGTCACTGAAGGGTATACGGATGACACCCCTGCACATCTGCAACCATATTGCTGCTGCCTGGAAACTATGGCCAGACATGGTGAACTCATCGGTACACCATGTCCCACATGACATCTGTGTACCACACACACTCACACACACACACACACACACACACACACACACACACACACACACACACACACACACACACACGAGGAGCAAGTATGACATTGATGTCCGACACCAGCAAGGGGAATGTACTGTAGCTGTTGTCTGATGTGGATACTGTACAGGTGACTGCTGTCATGTCGTGACACACTCAAGATGTTCAACACATCCTTATCTATTTAAGGAGTAAACTAAAACATTTCAGAGCTTTACCAGAAAGGCTCATCCAGACTCTGCTACACTTTGCTGTGAAGGAAAGGTTAGTTTGCTGTTATTTTTTGTATTTCTGTATTGCCTTTCTATATTTTGAATACTGTAGTTTGTTTTCTTTACCTTGTGTTTTGCTTGCATTCTGTTTTAACAGCATATTAAAACTTCAAAAGAGACCACAGCTCTCTCTGTTCTGAGTCAGGCAGAATTTTTCCCTCCCTCCCACCCATTTAAGTTGTCTTGTTAAATACCACTGTCTTTCTAGTTGCCCGCCTCTTATGTTAATCTGACCATATATCTCATTTCTCTACTTTCACTGGCTTATGTGAGTAATCACAAAACCATCACTTTTGAAATCCCACCTTCAATTATTTAAATTTATTGGCCATCCTACAGTATTTCATAGTACCAAAATACAAAAGTAACCACCCCTTTCAGTCCATCTTGCTGTTTTAAAAATAGTAACTCTCCACTAAACCTTAACTTTTTAAACAGGTAAAACTCAAGTTACCTACTTTCATATCTAACTTCTCTAGTGCACACTGCAGAGTGCATTCTTTTCAATCTTACCTTTAAGCATCCCTGTTACTAGCACTTTCTCTAATACCTAAAAGATCATCTCTACTTGACTCCAAGTAGACTTTTCTCTATCTGTTAAACCTAGCACTTGCTCCTACAGTACTTATTACCTTGATACGGCACTCTTATAGATAGCACCCAAAAGGCAAACCCCATTTCTCGGTCACCCACGTCCCCGGAATCTCTTTTAAGTTTTTTGTCTAGTCCTTCTAGCATGTCGAGGGATCAGTTGCTAGTGTCCTCCTGCTCAGCTGGTGAACCTGGGAATATTGAGGCAATGTTACAATTGCCTCATGTACTGAACAACCCTCTCCTCCTCCCACAAAACACAAATACATGCGAGAGATGCAATTATCGGCCAAACTGGAGGCTGAGCTCTCTCAACATAGGACTGGCAAGACCAGTCAGGAGGAGGTACCACACACACTATAGACTCAGTCTCACATAGTACCATCACAACCTCAAATCATACACATAAACACACAAAAACATACTCGGCTCTGATCAAAATCTACCAAAACAGCAGAGGCCACCAAAGCAGACACCCAAACAACCACCACCTCAGAACACAACACCTGCAACACATAGACCTCACAGTCAGAGTGTCAAACAGTCACAGCCCTAAGGCCAAACACAATGCCAGACACACTAGTCATTGGTGACTCCATAGTCAGACACACTGGCGTCCCGCTCACCAGACTGAGTAAGGAGAAGGTCACAGTAAGCTGCCTGTCGGGCGCTAGAATCCGCCACATAATGCAAGCACTCGGGTCTCTCAACAGCAGGTACAAATATGACTCAGTCATTGTCCACGCTGGTGTAAGCGACCTGAGACGCTCCTTGGACTACATGAAAAGAGACATTGAGGAGCTCTCTGATTATGTAGCCCAGGTATGACCCTGACCTTGAGCAGTATCCTACCTTCACCAAGAATGATGCCACAATACAGAGATAAGATGATCAGCTTTAACAATTGGCTTAAACTCTGGTGTCATTCAAAGGGGATCAATGTCTGTCTGCCTGGGATGACATGCTGGACAAGCCAAGGGACGGCTTGCACCTGTCACCCCTGGGATTCGGATATTGGCAAAGGCTCTTGCCACCCCCATAGTGCCTTTTTAGGCAAGGCTCAAATTCTAAACCTACCACCCTAGAACACAAAAAAAAAAAAACTAAGGGTAATGCTGCTCAATGCCAGAAGTCTAAATCTCAAAATGCACTTTTCGAGGCCCTTCTCAGTATGGAGAACATCGATGTCTGTGCAGTGACAGAAACCTGGTTCAAGGCTCCTGAGAGCACCCCAGCACTATCAGGTTTTACCTCTTATCATGCGTTCGGCCCAAAATCCGGACAATACCAAGAAAGGAGGGGTATCCATATTCATCAAGGACACCCACACCTCAAGACTGGTGGCAACGCACGATGCATCGGAGACCATCCAGGTGCAATTAACCATAGGCAAGACTGCTCTGCAAATTGTAGCATGTTACAGGCCACCCTCACAAACTCAGGAACCTCACATGGCCTTCCTGAAAACACTAGAGGATAAATGTATCACCAAACACCATCATACTAGGTGACTTCAATTACCTAATATAGACTGGGAACACTACTCAAGCCCAAACACCCTAGCCCAAAAGTTCCTGGAATTCATAAACTCAAATGCCATGGAACAACTAGTCACCATCCCCACAAGAGGAGAAAACATACTTGATCTCATCATCACGAACATGGGATCACAATGTTCAACACGGAAAGTATACCCCTCACTGGTGAGATCAGATCACAAACTAATCTCGCTGGAGGTCCTCATCCCACCCCACCTGAAATAAAAAGACCACAGTAAAGAACTTCTGCCGACTTCACTTCTAAAGACTAGTGTGGTCTCCTTTAAGGCCTTTAAGGCCCCCGAGCCGGCGGAAAACAGTACTCAAGCTGAATCACTTACAAATGCCTTCTACCAGCACCTGCAGGACTGCATGGATAAGGCAATCCCAAGCAAAACAAAGACTCTTTGTACCAAAGGCAAGCGTCCAGTCTGGTGGACCCCAGCCATAAACAAACTCTACAACAAAAGGAGGAAGCTACTACAAGATAGAGCAAAATCCTTAAAAGGTAAGACACCCTTGATCACTATAAGTAAAAAACTAAGAGCTCTCATAAAATCATCCAAAGCAAATTTTGAGAGAAAAATAGCTAAAGACTCAAAAGACAATCATAAGGCCTTCTTTAGCTATGTTAGAAACCTTGGAGGAAACTCCCAGATATGCTCAGAACTAGTTCAAAATGATGTGAAGATTACTGATCCTACAGACATTGCCAACATACTGGCTGACAGGTTCAGTGCAAACTTCTCCCCCCCCCAAAAGGAGAGATATCTATACCAAGCGATTGCAGCCCCCAAACATCTCCAACGCCCAAGTGAGAACTGCTCTCCAAAGCAAAAACACAGCATCCATGGGACCTGATGGTGTCCCCGGCTGTGTGCTCCACGAACTCAACGAGGAATTAAACCCACAGCTAGGACAGCTGTTTAATCATAGTCTTACCTCTGGATCATTACCCAGGAAGTGGCGCACTGCAACTGTGGTCCCACTTCACAAAGCGGTGCCTCCACCGACCCTGGAAATTACCGCCCATTAGCTTGACAAGCCTTATCTGCAAAGCCATGGAGAGGATCATAATGGACCTCATAAATAAAGACATAGGGAATTTGCAGACTTTGGATCCATCCCAGTTTGGCTTTGTCAAAGGCAGATCATGCCTTCTAAACTTGGTCGACTTTTTGAAACAGTCACCAAAGCCATTGATGAGGGCAGTCCATACAGCCTACCTCGATCTGGAAGGCCTTCGATACAATACCCCACTCGGGTATCATTGAAAAACTCATCAGCTTAAATGTTAACCCATACATCACAAGATGGGTTGCAAACTGGCTGAGTGACAGAACCCACAGGGTCAGAGTTGCTGGCGCCATGTCAGACTCAAAGCCTGTCACAAGTGGTGTACCACAGGGCTCAGTCCTGGGCCACTTGTTTGGCATCTACTTTCGAAGTACAAGCAAACACAGGAGGGTTATGGCTGACAAAGTTTGCAGATGACTGCAAACTGGGCGCCATAGTAGAAAACACATCTGACACAGATATCCTTCAGAAGGGTCTCACAGAAACGGATAACTGGTGCCAGAGCCATGGCCTAAAGTTAAATGCCAAAAATGCATAGTCATACCCTTCGGAAAAACAGGGTTACCCTAGCTACCAAATAGGTGGCAATCCACTGAGCACAGAAGAAGTTATCAGGGACCTGGGGACCCAGGTTGATAGTAGTCTGTCATTCGACACCCATGTAGCTAAAGTAGTTAGGAAGACCTTCTACATTGCCCACCTTATCATGAAGGGATTCTCATCTAGATCAAGGGAGGTCATAGTCTCCTATACTCATCACTCATCAGACCAATGATTGAGTACAATGCCCCATTCGAATGTATCTGACCCGACACTTGCAGCAGCTGGAGGCCACAAAGTTCCTCACCAAAAGGATAAAGGGTCTCAAACATCTGTCCTATGCTGCCCGACTGAAAGAACTCCAGCTCTATTCAGTAAACACCGCTGCTCAGAGGTGACCTTTGCCTAACATACAAGGCCATGTCAAACCCAGATTTGATGAATATGCTTCACCTCAAAAATCTAGATCCGCCAGAGCCACAAGGGCGGAGACCTAAACCTCGACATGGCTATTAATAGGGCGTGCTGGAGGATAGATTCATCACCCAAAGACTCCCTATGCTGTGGAATAAAATCCCGGTATATGTGAGGCAGAGCACCTCGCTGACCTTGTTCAAGAGAAATCTTGACCAATGGATGGGAGATCGCAGATATACCCCAGGGATTACCTCAGTGTCACTGCTCAACAGAGGCACAGCAAAATAATGGGTATAGTTCCCCATACTAAAGGGGTGGCGTAAGCCACAAAACTATGGGCTAGGCTTGTAAATGCCCTCGGGCAGATAGCCTAGTATGAACCTATGAACCTATGAACCTATGATTGATGTCATGCCTACACAAGATGTGCACAGGCCTGTAGGATGTCTAGTGTTCCACATCTGCAATATAACCATTACTCAAAAGCCATAGTTGTACCATGTGCAGCCATTGTACGACAGGGTGTACACAGAAGCACATCACGTCTACTGTGTGTGTTGCTTCATGTCTCTAGCCATCCTCCATAGCCATGTGTGTAGATGTGTTTGCCAAATTATTGTGACAGGCATATATTTCACATGTCTGTGTTGTCCCATATGACATACACCCACAGATGTCATATGCTCCACTGATGATAGGGTTATGCAGACAAAGGGTGGTATGTTTGGTACGTGGGATATGTTTTTCAGGATAGTTAGGCAGTGTTGCAGCCAGGCCACTAGATGTCATGGACATGTCAAGATAGCACATCATATTGTGTGAAATTCATAGCAGGGCTATGATCCACACCAGAGAATCTTGTGGGCTGGCCATACTCCAGCTCACTGTATAGTACTGGTTGTATCCCCTACATGTGTAGTTCTGATCTGTAGTACATGTTCCTACAGTCAACAGCACCTCCACCATTGTATGCACAGCTGTCCACACATCTGACAATGACAGTTTGTGAGGAATCATGTTGGTGATTCACATAGTTTGCAAGTGTTGCACATGGGTAGCCATTGTGATGCATTGCAGGTCCGACCTGTATATTGTGACAGGACCATACATTATGTGTACATGTGGTAAATGGCCACATGGCAGCTAGATCTGTGCATTAAGATGCCTGATAAATAATAACAGTCTCACCTGCAACGGGCTATTGTCACAGCGGAAAACCAGAGGTACCTAAATAGGAGTAACACAGCAGTATAAGCATTATCCACACCTGTATGATAGCAACAGGGTGCAATGTGCATGTTAATACATACACCAGTACATTAGACTATACTATGGTGTATGCACATGTGTGCATACACAGAGTAGCATACTATAGTATTCGGCATGTGTGTATACATGCCTTGCATATGATGTTACATTACATATTGTACAGTGACACATGCAACCATATGGAATATAGTTGTTATAGGTGCAGTAGTGACTTACAAAGAAACTCTAGGCTCGGTGGTTGAGAGACACCCACCTCCACAACATCAGCAAAGGCTTGTGGATGCTGTTCTGCAGGTGTCCCCAGGTTGGCCAGTAGCTCCTCGGTATGTGTGAGTGGGGGCTGGGTTGGTGGTCCACCACCTGTTGCACCTTGTTTCCTGGCGATTGCATTTGCACACTGTTTTGCCCATCTAATGAGGTCTGTACAGTGTCTGCGCACCTGCTGGTATGTACAGTTGTGGCCACCCACATCATTACCCCTCCTGCGAAGTTCCATCCACAGGGCATCCTGCTGCTGTGCATCCTGTGTCACATGGCTGAACAGGATATCATGATTGTCATATAGGTATGGGATCAGGGCCTCATCCTCCTAGTGGGTATAAGGGGGTAGTCTTGCACACATCATACCTGGAAGACATAATGATGGAGACAGGTCACAGTAACTCACAGAGACATACAGAGCTATAGCTGAATATACATGTGTATCGCATTTATTACGATGAAATAGTTGTCTTTGCAAATCTACATGACACTGACACCACTGACATGTTTGTGTCACACACATGTGACACTCAATGGTGAGTGGATATTATCACGATATATGTGTGTGTGTCACCTGATTACATTGCTCATACTCCATGTGGATGCTGTCTTGATGTGGGCATGTCTGTTTGTCTGTATAGGTGTTCCTACCTATCAGCACATGGCTGGATGTGTCCACATTAATGCAGTCAACCTTGATGCTGTGTATATGTCACATATAAAGACTTACATTGCCTTAACGGACATGACCTGTGACCCTGCAGACTTGCTCACGGTAGGTTTTACTTGAATGTGTTCTACCATATACATCTACACAGCACTGTACAGCAATTCAACATCCTGCCATGTATCACCTGTGTTGCACATGTGATACACATGGGACACTTGCTAGCCAGATGGTATTTGCAGGGATGGATATCAACTATAGCATGTACAGTCAAAGTCAACTAGTAGGCTATATGCCCTGGGCCATGTATGAATCTAAGAAGGTGGATGTCCATGAAGTATGTGTTTGAGATCAGAATGTGTACGTGTAGCATGTCCAACATCACTGGGTTGGGCATGGATTTATTCAGGGTATGCATCATGTTACATAGTGGAGATGGGGCATGGGAAGGCTGGTGCAGGCCATCTGAACATGGCCAATACCCCTTAAAGGAAATATGTGATGTGATGTGGGTCACTTGAGTGTGGTGTATGGCTGGACAATGATCTCTATATTCATGGATGGCACCCTGTCATGATTAAGGTTGCCACATACGACTACCTAACAGGTGTGGTGACATAACTATCACAGGAAAGACAACTGCCCAGCTGCATCCCTTACACACAGTGTCCATTATGTTGACCGCTGCCTAGGTGGTATTTCATGGGTACAGGGTTATTAACATTGGGGTGACAATGCAATTTGTAGCTGTCAGATTGTGGCCATATGTCACACACACCTCACCCACAAAGCCCCTTCTTTATGTTGTCCACAACACTCTGAGTCGGCTATTACTCCTAGGTCATAGTCATTCACATACTTCAATAGGCAGATGCCTTCTGTTAGTCTGTGTGGCATGGACTACAATGAGGTTGAGTACAATGAATTAACCCTGTCTTACTGTAGCCGGCACTGGTGTGATGTGCATGTATTATTCAGACACCTTCTGTAGTGTTGGTTCTGCCAGCAGTCCTGTTGCAAAACACTCCTGTGACAAAGGAATGTACATCTAATATACCAAGTATAGGTGGAACACAGTATGGGTGATGATGTCCTACGACCTGGCAAGGTTATGATATGCAGTGTGAAATCAACCTTACTGTCATCTACATCTGTACTGCTGACATCAAATGACTTGATCAAGGTTCATGGCCTTTCAGACCAGACTCAGCAGGGTAGTAGTGCAGTACTTCCCATTATCAGTGGTGTCTACCCCTTTATGGGTTGTGATACGTGCTGGTGTGCACCATTCAGTCTGTACACAGCCTGATATGAAGCTATGTTTTACATGATGTGTATGTGGAGAGCAAGTTGTTTTGCCATATGTGTATGATACAACATGGGATGTGGAAAGGTCCCATGCAGCCTGAGTGCAGCTTGCACCTGCATAGTTGTGTGTACAGGGGCTCTGTGGTGTACATGGATATATGATTGTGTACCTGTTGGGGGGCAGTATTTGTATGTTATCCAAGAACCTATCTGGATTGCTTATTCATGCTCAGCACTTGTTCAGAACTTGTAAGCACTACAAAAGCTACGAATTACTATAGAACTCAATCTTCCTCATTACCTAGAGGTAAACAGGTTTGTCCAACGGTCAACTGCTAGTGTTCTCTCCTGTCTATCTGATGAATCTGGACATCTTGAGGCAATGTAAACATTGCCTCATGTACACAGACAACCCTCTCCACCTACCACCCAACACTACAAACTGTGAGAGATGCACTTATCTAGCCAAACTGGAGGTAAAGCTCTCTCCAACCAAGACTGACCCTGACAGTCATGTGGAGAAGGTAAACAGTCAAACCACACCACACTCATCACATAGTCTCACTGAATCTACCCCACCATTAACTGGGAAAACTACTCGTGTACCAACTCATTAGCTCAATGCTTTCTGGAATTCATAAACACAAATGCCTTGGATCAACTTATCCACACACTCACCAGGGGCAACAATATTTAGACCTAGGCATTACCAACATGATTGACCAGTGTTAGACACCTGAAGTCAACTCCTTATTGGTCTGATCCGACCATAAGCTGAATACCCTTGAAATCCACATCCTGCCTCCACCCCCCATTAAGAAAACCACAGTATAATATGTCTACAAAGCCAGATTCATGCTTCTTAAGACAGAAGTGGTGAACTTCATGACACCCATGCAGATGGACAATACTGTTACAACTGCTGAATCCTTCACAAATGCACTCTATAAGCACTTACACAACTGCATGGATTGTGCTATCCCAAACAGAACCAAGACACTATACTCCTAATTAAGGAAGCCAATCTGGTGGTCCCCTTCCATAAACAAACTGTACAACAGAAGGAAGACACTGTTGCAAAAGAGAGTACAATCCCATGCTTGGAGTAGCTCCCTGGTCAGCCTCAGTAGGAAGGTTAGATCCCTTATAAGATCCTCCAAAGCTAGATATGGAAACAAAACCACCACTAATTCCAACGACAACCACAAAGCATTCTGTAGCTATGTCAAATATTTCAATGTCAACACCCAGATCTGCTCTGAGTTATAGCACAAAGGCACGAACATTACAGAACCAACTGATATTGCCAGCATCCTGGCAGATAGGTTCAGTGCTACCTTTCCCCCGCTCACCCCCTAAAGGGCCCATATCTATACAGGAAGAGTGCAGAGTCCCTGTAATCACAACTATGCAGGTAAAAGCTGCACACTCTAAAGCCAATATCACAGCATCCATGGGACTGTACAACATCCCAGGCTGCGTTTTACATGAATTTCAGAATGTACTGGTTCCCCACCTACGCACCATGTTCAATAATAGCCTCATATTGGGCTTTGTGCGCGCTGAATGGTGCACAGCAACAGTTGTCCCACTCCACAAAGGTGGCGCCACAACAGACCATGGGACCTAGTGCCCTATAGGCCTGACTAGCCTGGTCTGCAAGGCTATGGAGCACATCATCATGCATCTCAGTCACAGAGACATTGGGCACCTCCAAACCTTTGACTCTCCCAGTTTGGCTTTGTTAAGGGCAGACCATGCCTCCAAAACCTGGTGGACTTCTTAGAGGCAGCTACCAAGGCATTAGATGAGGGTAAAACAGTCCACACAGCCTACCTTGATCTCTCAAAGGCTTTCAACACCATTCCCCATTCAGGTGTTATCAACATACCCATCCACCTGAACATTAACCCCTACGTCATGTGATGGTTTGCAAAGTGGCTCACAGACAGAACCCACACAGTGGGAGTTGCATACCCTAGGTCTGACTGTATATCAGTTACAAGTGGAGGCCCCCAGGGCTAAGTCCTAGGACCCCTCATGTTCGGTATATAACTCTCTGATGTACAGGCAAGCACAGGAGGGTTTTGGCTGAAAAGGTTTGCAGACGACTGCAAACTAGGGGCCATAATTGTTTCCCCAGCTGATACAGACACCCTCTGGAAGAGTCGCACTGAGATGGATACCTGGTGTCAATATCATGGTCTCAAACTGAATGCCAAAAAGTGCATAGTCATCCCGTTTGGATATAACTAATTACCCGTGGACTACCACATAAGTGCTAGTCCCCTACACACAGAAATGGTAATAAGGGATCTGGGAACCCCAGTAGATAGCAATCTCTCCTTCAATACCCATAATGACAAGGTGGTTAGAATATCCTTCTACGTGCCCCCCAATCTCTAATGGGTTCACATCCAGAACAAAGGAGGCCATTGTGCCTCTCTACTCATGACTTATTAGACCCATTAAAGGATACAACACCTCACTTGGAATGTACCTTACAAGAAAACTGCAACAGCTTTGAAGACCACAAAAGTACCACACCAAGAGGATTACTGACCTCAAACAGATGACCTATGCAGCCCAGCCTAAGAAACTCCAGCTGTACTCGGTTGTATACCGCATACTCACAGATGATCTCTGCTTGACATACAAGGCCCATGTCCAACCCAGTATTGCTGGATAGGCTCCACCTAAACCGAAGCTCCTGAGAGGCGCATGCTCTAGGGATATACACCTAACCACAACGATGAATAGGACATGCTGGATGGATAGATTCTTGACCGGGAGACTCCCCATGCTTTGGAACATGATTCCATTGTACATCAGGCAGGGCCCCTCACTATCACTCTTCAAGGGAAACCTTGATGGGTGGATGGGAGACAGACATGTACCCCGGGGACCACTGCAGTGGCTCTGCTGGACTGTGGCACAGGGAACTAATGGCTCTGCCATTCAAAGGCACATGGAACTAACCTAAGGGGGTGGTGAAAGCCAACACACTCTATCTAGGCTTATAAATATCCTTGGACTGCAATAGGTGCAAAGGCCATCACCTGATCATGTCCATCGCTTACAATACACATGCTGCTGCTGAGCAGGTGTACACCTTCACATCCACCAGAGAGTGTGTGGGTGGGATAGGCAAAGTAAACCAGGGAAGGGCTTGGAAACTTAACCCTAAGCATCATCTGCCACACGCCTAACAGTACCGGGGTCAAACCCCTGACTGACCAATCATTGCTATTACATGTGCATGATGTTAATACATGTGCCACAAAGGTGATATGTTGTTGTGCTGTAAGAACATATATGTGTGTAGGTGAGTAACATCTGCAAGAGATATAGTAGACATACATTAGGTGTGGCACACATGGCTGTCCACGTGATTGGGTGCAATTGTCACCACAACCACACTCTCTAATGGACACACATTGACACTCTTTTCCAGGTCCACAAATACACAACCTAACTGCTTAGTTTGCCACACTGCAGTAATGCACAGGACATATCTGGAGGTTCTATGGGCTGGGGCATGTGAAAGTGTTTGACATCTTTTGGTATGCCAACAGGGGTTATACTGGGAGTGACCTTTTCTTGGAGCATCATAGCCCAAACGCAGACACAAGGTGCCAGTACTGACATGCATGTATGCATTGCTTCATGGATGTGTAGTGGTTGGCTGTGCTAGATGGCTGTACAAGGCTGGGTGAGGGGTAATCATTGGCATCGCATCACCCGACAATGGTGTGTAGTGCAGGGGTGTAGTGTCTGCAATGTCCCACACAGATTGGTACTGCATGATCTGCTCTGACATCCTGGTTACCAATGTGTATGGCCATAGCTTTGCAATGCATGCCATGTCTGTGTTTGATAGTCCTTCACATGGACATTGCTTGGGATGTGCATGTCCCAAAATATTCTACAGTGACATGTACAAGTGTACCTGTTTTGTCTGGCACATGTTGTGTACACAGACTGTTATCCCCCGATATGCCAATACTGGCCTGGTGTGGCAAAACCTGCTTATAGTGAGCAGGTCGACCCTGCACCTGCATTGATAGTATGATACAGGTATTCCCTGGTGTCAGTGGCATTGGTCCATACAGGGCACATGTGTATGGCATTGTATGGCCTCTGTGGATCACATTTGATGGCACCACATATGTTGCAGGCATCCAGTGGGTAACATAGTGAAGGTACAATGTCTGCTAATATGTGCCTGTTGTACTGGTGTACAGGGTGCCATGTCCTCTGCAGGCCACTGCATTCACACCATGCCTACTATCTGTCATCAATGTGCATGGTACTAGCAACATAGCGGGATATCCTAGGCAACTGTGTTTGTGCATGGCACATGGGTTCAGGACATATACCAGGTACTAGTAGGGTTGCATAAGTTGTGCACCAGGCCTTTGCCAGATGTAGGGGTATTTCTTGCTAACACAGTCCTGTGGCTGACTGACAGCTGTACTCCTTGTGAGGTGGCCAATGTGTCATAAGACAGACACCATATAGGAAAACTACAAAATCCGCTCCCCAGCATTTCCAGTGGTAAGACACTCACAGCCACCTCTACACAGGCTCTGACAGACAAGCACACAATTGCCTTAACGGACATGACCTGTGACCCTGCAGACTTGCTCACGGTAGGTTTTACATGAATGTGTTCTACCATATACATCTACACAGCACTGTACAGCAATTCAACATCCTGTCAAGTATCACCTGTGTTGCACATGTGATACACATGGGACACTGGCTAGCCAGATGGTATTTGCAGGGATGGATATCAACTATAACATGTACAGTCAAAGTCAACTAGTAGGCTATATGCCCTGGGCCATGTATGAATCTAGGATAAAAGGTTACCTAGCTATAGCTGACAGGCTGGTCTCTGGGGCCAGGTGGTGCAGTGCCACATAACTGATCCTCAGGGTTAATGATACATTTACCATGCAGTCATCACACCATGCCTGAGAGGTGGGTGATGTGCAGCTTTACTGGACAGGACTGCATAGTATGGCATGAATATGTAAAGTGTATGGGACAAGGATCTGTCCAGCATGTGGTGATCCTAGTACTAAGAAGGTGGATGTCCATGAAGTATGTGTTTGAGATCAGAATGTGTACGTGTAGCATGTCCAACATCACTGGGTTGGGCATGGATTTATTCAGGGTATGCATCATGCTACATAGTGGAGATGGGGCATGGGAAGGCTGGTGCAGGCCATCTGAACATGGCCAATACCCCTTAAAGGAAATATGTGATGTGATGTGGGTCACATGAGTGTTGTGTATGGCTGGACAATGATCTCTATATTCATGGATGGCACCCTGTCATGATTAAGGTTGCCACATACGACTACCTAACAGGTGTGGTGACGTAACTATCACAGGAAAGACAACTGCCCAGCTGCATCCCTTACACACAGTGTCCATTATGTTGACGGCTGCCTAGGTGGTAGTTCATGGGTACAGGGTTATTAACATTGGGGTGACAATGCAATATGTAGCTGTCAGATTGTGGCCATATGTCACACACACCTCACCCACAAAGCCCCTTCTTTATGTTGTCCACAACTCTCTGAGTCGGCTATTGCTCCTAGGTCATAGTCATTCACATACTTCAATAGGCAGATGCCTTCTGTTAGTCTGTGTGGTATGGACTACAATGAGGGGGAGTACAATTAATTAACCCTGTCTTACTGTAGCCGGCACTGGTGTGATGTGCATGTATTATTCAGACACCTTCTGTAGTGCTGGTTCTGCCAGCAGTCCCATTGCAAAACACTCCTGTGACAAAGTAATGTACATCTAATATACCGAGTATAGGTGGAACACAGTATGGGTGATGATGTCCTACGACCTGGCAAGGTTATGATATGCAGTGTGAAATCAACCTTACTGTCATCTACATCTGTACTGCTGACATCAAATAATTTGATCAAGGTTCATGGCGTTTCAGACCAGACTCAGCAGGGTAGTAGTGCAGTACTTCCCATTATCAGTGGTGTCTACCCCTTTGTGGGTTGTGATACGTGTTGGTGTGCACCATTCAGTCTGTACACAGCCTGACATGAAGCTATGTTTTACATGATGTGTATGTGGAGAGCAAGTTGTTTTGCCATATGTGTATGATACAACATGGGATGTGGAAAGGTCCCATGCAGCCTGAGAGCAGCTTGCACCTGCATAGTTGTGGGTACAGGGGCTCTGTGGTGTACATGGATATATGATTGTGTACCTGTTGGGGGGCAGTATTTGTATGTTATCTAAGACCCTATCTGGATTGCTTATTCATGCTCAGCACTTGTTCAGAACTTGTAAGCACTACAAAAGCTACTAATTACTATAGCACTCAATCTTCCTCATTACCTAGAGGTAAACAGGTTTTGTACATACTTTTCTCACTTGCTTAGAGTAAAATAGCTCTTGTACTCACTTTCTTTACTTATCTAGGGGAAATTAGTTTTATATTCAGGCATGTCCAAGGGTCAACTGCTAGTGTTCTCTCCTGTCTATCTGATGAATCTGGACATCTTGAGGCAATGTAAACATTGCCTCATGTACACAGACAACCCTCTCCGCCTACCACCCAACACTACAAACTGTGAGAGATGCACTTATCTAGCCAAACTGGAGGTAAAGCTCTCTCCAACCAAGACTGACCCTGACAGTCATGTGGAGAAGGTAAACAGTCACACCACACCACACTCATCACATAGTCTCACTGAATCTACCCCACCATTAACTGGGAAAACTACTTGTGTACCAACTCATTAGCTCAATGCTTTCTGGAATTCATAAACACTAATGCCTTGGATCAACTTATCCACACACTCACCAGGGGCAACAATATTTAGACCTAGGCATTACCAACATGAGTGACCGGTGTTAGACACCTGAAGTCAACTCATCATTGGTCCGATCCGACCATAAGCTGAATACCCTTGATATCCACATCCTGCCCCCACCCCCCATTAAGTAAACCACAGTATCATATGTCTACAAAGCAAGATTCATGCTTCTTAAGACAGAAGTGGTGAACTTCATGACACCCATGCAGATGGACAATACTGTTACAACTGCTGAATCCTACACAAATGCACTCTATAAGCACTTACACAGCTGCATGGATCACGCTATCCCAAACAGAACCAAGACACTATACTCCTAATTAAGGAAGCCAATCTGGTGGTCCCCTTCCATAAACAAACTGTACAACAGAAGGAAGACACTGTTGCAAAAGAGAGTACAATCCCATGCTTGGAGTAGCTCCCTGCTCAGCCTCAGTAGGAAGGTGAGATTCCTTATAAGATCCTCCAAAGCTAGCTACGGAAACAAAACAACCACTAATTCCAATGACAACCACAAAGCATTCTATAGCTATGTCAAATATTTCAATGTCAACACCCAGATCTGCTCTGAGTTATAGCACAAAGGCAGGAACATTACAAAACCAACTGATATTGCCAGCATCCTGGCAGATAGGTTCAGTGCTACCTTTTCCCCACTCACCCCCTAAAGGGCCCATATCTATACAAGAAGAGTGCAGAGTCCCTGTAATCACAACTATGCAGGTAAAAGCTGCACACTCTAAAGCCAATATCACAGCATCCATGGGACAGTACAACATCCCAGGCTGCATTTTACATGAATTTCAGAATGTACTGGTTCCCCACCTACGCATCATGTTCAATAATAGCCTCGTATCAGGCTTTGTGCCCCCTGAATGGTGCACAGCAAAAGTTGTCCCACTCCACAAAGGTGGCGCCACAACAGACCATGGGACCTATTGCCCTATAGGCCTGACTAGCCTGGTCTGCAAGGCTATGGAGCACATCATCATGCATCTCAGTCACAGAGACATTGGGTACCTCCAAACCTTTGACTCTCCCAGTTTGGCTTTGTTAAGGGCAGACCATGCCTCCAAAACCTGGTGGACTTCTTAGAGGCAGCTACCAAGGCATTAGATGAGGGTAAAAAGGTCCACACAGCCTACCTTGATCTCTCAAAGGCTTTCAACACCATTCCCCATTAAGGTATTATCAACATACCCATCCACCTGAACATTAACCCCTACGTCATGTGATGGTTTGCAATGTGGCTCACAGACAGAACCCACATAGTGGGAGTTGCATACCCTAGGTCTGACTGTATACCAGTTACAAGTGGCGGCCCCAGGGCTAAGTCCTAGGACCGCTCATGTTCGGTATATAACTCTCTGATGTACAGGCAAGCACAGGAGGGTTTTGGCTGAAAAGGTTTGCAGACGACTGCAGACTAGGGGCCATAATTGTTTCCCCAGCTGATACAGACACCCTCTGGAAGAGTCGCACTGAGATGGATACCTGGTGTCAATATCATGGCCTCAAACTGAATGCCAAAAAGTTCATAGTCATCCCGTTTGGATATAACTAATTACCCGTGGACTACCACATAGGTGCTTGTCCCCTACATACAGAAATGGTAATAAGGGATCTGGGAACCCCAGTAGATAGCAATCTCTCCTTCAATACCCATAATGACAAGGTGGTTAGAAAATCCTTCTACGTGCCCCCCCCCAAACTCTAATGGGTTCACATCCAGAACAAAGGAGGCCATTGTGCCTCTCTACTCATGACTTATTAGACCCATTAAAGGATACAACACCCCACTTGGAATGTACCTTACAAGAAAACTGCAACTGCTTGGAAGACCACAAAAGTACCACACCAAGAGGATTGCTGACCTCAAACAGATGACCTATGCAGCCCAGCCTAAGAAACTCCAGCTGTACTCGGTTGTATACCTCATACTCACAGATGATCTCTGCTTGACATACAAGGCCCATGTCCAACCCAGTATTGCTGGATAGGCTCCACCTAAACCGAAGCCCCTGAGAGGCACATGCTCTAGGGATATACACCTAACCACAACGATGACTAGGACGTGCTGGATGGATAGATTCTTGACCGGGAGACTTCCCATGCTTTGGAACATGATTCCAATGTACATCAGGCAGGGCCCCTCACTAGCACTCTTCAAGGGAAACCTTGACGGGTGGATGGGAGACAGACATGTACCCCGGTGACCACTGCAGTGGCTCTGCTGGACAGAGGCACAGGGAACTAATGGCTCTGCCGTTCAGAGGCACATGGAACTAACCTAAGGGGGTGGTGAAAGCCAACACACTCTATCTAGGCTTATAAATACCCTTGAACTGCAATAGGTGCAGAGGCCATCACCTGATCATGTCCATCACTTACAATACACATGCTGCTGCTGAGCAGGTGTACACCTTCACATCCACCAGAGAGTGTGTGGGTGGGATAGGCAAAATAAACCAGGGAAGGGCTTGGAAACTTAACCCTAAGCATCATCTGCCACATGCCTAACAGTACAGGGGTCAAACCCCTGACTGACCAGTCATTGTTATTACATGTGCATGATGTTACTACATGTGCCACAAAGGTGATATGTTGTTGTGCTGTAAGAACATATATGTGTGTAGGTAAGTAACATCTGCAAGAGATATAGTAGGCATACATTAGGTGTGGCACACATGGCAGTCCACGTGAATGGGTGCCATTGTCACTACAACCACACTCTCTAATGGACTCACATTGACACTCTTTTCCAGGTCCACAAATACACAACCTAACTGCTTAGTTTGCCACACTGCAGTAATGCACAGGACATATCTGGAGGTTCTATGGGCTAGGGCATGTGAAAGTGTTTGACATCTTCTGGTATGCCAACAAGGGTTATACTGGGAGTGACCTTTTCTTGGAACATCATAGCCCAAATGCAGACACAAGTTTCCAGTACTGACATGCATGTATGCATTGCTTCATGGATGTGTAGTGGTTGGCTGTGCTAGATGGCTGTACAAGGCTGGGTGAGGGGTAATCCTTGGCATCGCATCACCTGACAATGGTGTGTAGTGCAGGGGTGTAGTGTCTGCACTGTCCCACAAAGATGGGTACTGCATGATCTGCTCTGACATCCTGGTTACCAATGTGTATGGCCATAGCTTTGCAATGCATGCCATGTCTGTGTTTGATAGTCCTTCACATGGACATTGCTTGGGATGTGCATGTCCCACAATATTCTACAGTGACATGTACAGGTGTACCTGTTTTGTCTGGCACATGTTGTGTACACAGACTGTTATCCCCCGATATGCCAATACTGGCCTGGTGTGGCAAAACCTGCTTATAGTGAGCAGGTCGACCCTGCACCTGCATTGATAGTATGATACAGGTATTCCCTGGTGTCAGTGGCATTGGTCCATACAGGGCACATGTGTATGGCATTGTATGGCCTCTGTGGATCACATTTGATGGCACCACATATGTTGCAGGCATCCAGTGGGTAACATAGTGAAGGCACAATGTCTGCTAATATGTGCCTATTGTACAGGGTGCCATGTCCTCTGCAGGCCACTGCATTCACACCATGCCTACTATCTGTCATCAATGTGCATGGTACTAGCAACATAGCGGGATATCCTAGGCAACTGTGTTTGTGCATGGCACATGGGTTCAGGACATATACCAGGTACTAGTAGGGTTGCATAAGTTGTTCACCATGCCTTTGCCAGATGTAGGGGTATTTCTTGCCAACACAGTCCTGTGGCTGACTGACAGCTGTACTCCTTGTGAGGTGGCCAATGTGTCATAAGACAGACACCATATAAGAAAACTACAAAATCCGCTCCCCAGCATTTCCAGTGGTAAGACACACACAGCCACCTCTACACAGGCTCTGACAGACAAACACACAATTGCCATGTCCTGTATACAAACCCCTGCCTACCATATCACACTGCAGCAATACACTTTCAGGGCACATGCTAGGGTGAATACTGTGTTACAGCACAATTGCAGGTGTAGACCTAGGTGGGTGACAACAGCAGGATTGACAAAGGTGGTCATGTGATTTGTACAGAGAGTGCATACTATACAAAGCACTGTACTTGTCTCACACAGGCAGACACACACACACACACCTGGCATGTCTGGGATTAGAACACCGACCCTACTACTTTATTACACTACAGCATTACGCAGTTACAGAACACGCTACCGAGATTACTGGGACACAGTACTCCCAGAGGTGTATTTCCAGGTGGGTGACATCATCAGCCTTGCCAAAGGTGGGTATAGGAATTGTATGGAGTGTGAGCAGTCTAAAAACATTATTCAGTCCTCGAGCAGATGGGGACATACCCAAACAAACACACACTTGGCAAGTCTGGGATTAGAACACTGACCTAACTACTTTATTACACTACAGCATTATGCAGTTACAGAACATACTACCGAAATTACTGGGACACAGCACTCCCAGAGGTGTATTTCTAGGTGGGTGACATCATCAGCCTTGCCAAAGGTGGGTATAGGGAGTGTATGGAAGTCCTCAGGCAGACGGGGACATACACACACAAACACACACACACACACACACACACACACACACACACACACACACACACACACACACACTTGGCTAGTCTGGGATTAGAACACCGACCTAACTACTTTATTACACTACAGCATTACACAGTTATAAAATGCACTACCAAGATTACACACACACACACACACACACACACACACACACACACACACACACACACACACACACACACACACACACACACACACACAGATACACACACACACACACACACACACACACACACACACACACACACACACACACACACACACACACACACACCAGTGGTGGGAACAGAACACCTGCCTATCTACAGATGACTATTACAACACTAAATAGTTATGAGTCGCGCCACACAGACTACACATGTCAAGGCTATCATTATGACCTTCTAGGAATGCAGACATCAGCAGGGATGCTGGCAGTTAGGATGTACATACCTGTGAACCTATGTGTTTAAAATAGGAGTCCATCCTGACCTGGAGTATGCCAATCTGTGGACCGGACGACTACTATCACTATACAAGGTTACAATGGCCATGCCCATACACATAGAGGCACATAACCAACACAAGGTGTCACTGGGTATGCTCACACATTTAGTAGCACAGGGCTGTCTGCAATGCACTCTGATTCTAAAACGGAAGGCCACAGTGGCCATGCTATTACAGTTAGATGTAAAGAACACATTGTAATGAACTCTGGTGTTAGTAGTTGTCATTACTGGTCTTATACACAACGTCTGCTGCTGTCCATCACCTTAGATGTACCACCCTATACCAAGCACAATACCACCACTCACAGTGATGTCTTGCTAGGAGTGGCAACTGCTTGACCAACACAATGAGCCTTGCTGGGAGTGGCAACTGCTTGGCCAACACAATGAGCCAATGTCCTTCTGTAATTATGAGGTTGTCCAGTGTTTGTCATTCTGGGATGACATGACTGACAGTAGAAAGGCTTTTGACACATATCATATGCATCCATGACTCTAGGGAGTGTGGATAGTAAGCAAGTCGCATTCGCCCATATAGTGCCATTCCAAGGCAAATGTCCTAAACACAGGATAACACCCTGACACCTAGAAGACAACTGCATTGTATGCTTATGCTAACCAGTGCTAGATGTGTAGAGTCCATAATCACAGCTGCTCACTGTAGATCCATCAATGGGGAGTACTGACATCTGGGCAGTGAGGAACACCTGGCTGAAGGCTCTATAGTGCACAATAGCACTATCACAATATACCTCAGAACCAGACATGTGGGCCATAACACAGCTCCAGGTGGTGGTGTCCCCACATACATAGAGGCCACTCACATGTACTGAACTGTACTCCCACAAAAGGCATCACAGATGAGTCAGGTGCAGGACACAGTGTCAAATATTGCATTCTAGGATGTAAACCTCAGACACTACCATGCCCTCGGACCACCAACACACATCCATACATGTTGTAGGACATATAAGAGTACACCACCATGTGACCCTTGACCAGTGCACTGTCCTAAGCTCTACATCAACTGTAGAGAGTACCCATGTACTGACACGGTTGAATCATGTGTTATGCAATGCAATGATACCACTGTCTGTAACCAGGTCAGCTGTACACATACCAGGGGCCCTCGGTTATTTACAGCATTAGCAGATGAGTGTTGCTGTACACCAGTAAACACCCTCATGTTTGGATATGACATACATGTACCTGCCCTCGATATGTACATGCCACATACACACAACATACATGCAAATAGCATAGCTGTTGTCCTTTGTGCAGACAGGTGGCTACAGCAATTACACACATGCACATGGAATGTAGGTCCATGGCTGCTGAATGCTAACAGTACATAAGGTGTGATATCAATGTTGACAGAGGTAACATTCCCTCTTTACCGGTCGCCCATTACACCTATCATATCATACAACAGTCCATGTGTCATGTATGTCATTACACATGTCCACCAATTGCAATACCTACAAACATGCCCAAATGACACGAGTGTAGGACCTACACACATGTACATGTAGTGGTGTGTGTTCAGATACCACGCGTGTGCAGTTGTTGATGTATGCAGGTGACGTGTATATTAGTACATCATGCAGTTGCAATGCAGCCTCAGCATTACCAACTGTATATGGTGATAAGCTGAATGTATGGAAAGAAGTACCTCAGATATGGACAGATGTGTGGAAATAACTAAGTGTTGGGGCATCTTTGCAGATGGATGTTTGCCGAGGACAGCTCACAGGTGTGTCACAAGCGGTCCTACAATAACCTGTGTAACTGGTAAGCAATGGTTTCATTAATGAAGGGCATAACACACAACATAGGCAGCAGACAGGGCGACACTGAAGGTAAATCATTTGACAGCTGTAACAGTTAAGACCTCCCGTGTGCATATATCAGCACTGTTGCCAAAGGAAGCATCAGTACACATGCAATACTGCTGTAAGTCTGTCATAAATATCATGAGCTTGGCAGGTGTTTGACTCACAGTACTGGCATGTGTGGTTGCGTGTGTGTCCATATATGTCATGTATGGTGGGGAATACATCTCAATTATTACTCACTCTGCTGTACACTAGTGTAGACATCTGTACAGACTGCAATGTAGAAAACAGGACATAGGCAGGGGCGTGTATCTCACACATTTGGGGTATCTGTGCCTGACATATGTGTATTCAATAGTGAATGCCACAGTGTATGTGTATGTGTGTGTGTGTGTGTGTGTGTGTGTGTGTGTGTGTGTGTGTGTGTGTGTGTATGACAGTCTGGTACCTGGAATCAGGATGTATGTTACCACACTGAACGGATAACACCCCTCCCCCCATCCAGGTGATGCAATCTACTATCTATGTTGATGTCCTCGATCTTAGGCCATACTGACTACCTGCACATGTGTATTCTCTGTGGCGCGTCATGTAGGTGCACAGTACTGTAATGATGATTTGCGTATAGGCAGGGGTCCTCACCTCAACAGTAGCAACTGTGTGTGAGTGTGAGTTACTGTGTTGGTGAATCCGTATGTGTGTGGGTGTGTTACTGTGTCACTGAATACATGTGTGTTAATACCTGAGTGTGTGGGTGCAGTTGTGTGTTGGCATCCTGTCATGGGAACGCGTATTACTGCTTCCCAATGAGGCATCACACTTCCCACTGGCCTCTTCCCTTGTAATCAGCTAGACCGCTCTCTTACCTCACCACTCCAAGTAACTGTACCTGTGATGTCACCCAGTATGGATGTCACGTTAGTAGCCACAGTAGCTTAATAGACAGCTATCATGCTCTTGGATCAGTAGACGTGTTTGGAACGTGATACATTCTCACTGTGATGTGGCAGCTGCAAGGTGCATGCTGGTATATTCATACATACCTGTGAGTAGTCCACATTGACATATGGGACACTAATGGCAAACACTGCCATCCACTGGCACGTGCAATTAGACCTGAAGGAGGAAAGCAGAACATCATGACCAACATGCAGTTACTGTTGTTACACAAGACCCATACTGTTAACAGTACGAAATGCATTGCACACCTGTAGCACATGGTATGTCTGCCTGTGCCCCCATTACAACCTGAAAAATGCATCTGGTGACAGCACCTGCTGTGCTCTGTCTTGCAGAGCCATGTTGGCCAGAGGTACTCCTATGAGCAGCACTGGCCATGTGCCTGTGTCGGGCATCACCAGTCAGTTGGCTGACACCATAGTGTGCAGGCACACCTTCCATAGCCCCCACTCTTTCCTGTTTCAAGCTACCACACGCCAACTGTCCCTCTATGGCCACTGGTGATGGGGTATGTGTAGGCATGGGATCTTTGTGTGGGGATGAGGGGGATATAGGTGGAATGGCAACCAATGGCACACATTCAGTCCCTGACAACCCTGCCTGTGCCTCAATCATACATTCATCATCACTGCTAGAGTCTGTGGGGACACTAACATCAGATGGACCGCAGGAGGGCAACACACCTACATCACCTGTGAGGGGCAGACAAGAACTGTGCATTACAATCTGTACAATAGACAAAGACACACACACACTCAGACACACACACACTCAGACACACACACTCAGACACACACACACACACACACACACACACACACACACACACATGCACACGCACACGCACACACACACACACACACACACACACACACACACACACACACACACACACACACACACACACACACACGGTATGGGACCCAACATGCATGTGATATGACAGAAGGCATGCAACATGCATGTGATACGGCAGACAGCATGCAGTGCAGACAATAATAGTGGTAGTTATCATACATACCTGGGTTGCACACAACAGCATGCATGTGTCATAGCAGAAGCCATGCAAATTACACAATCATAATAGCAGTTAACATACTTCCCTGTGTTACACCATGTGGACCAGCTCAGGTTAACAGTACACCTGCCTGATGTGTGGCATATGACCTTGACCATCACATGTAGTATGACATGTGATCTGCTGATGTGTGCAATGACATTCATACATGTTTAACACAATGGTGTCCTGTCAAATATACAGTGGGGTAATGGTGTCCCAATGCAGTGTTGTCTGTCCGCCCTACAGATATACTGCACATTTAGCTGATGTGCATGGCCATTGCAGGGAATCATGAGGTGTCTCTATTGCTATACAGTATGAGTTACAGACACAGTTCATAGCCATGACTGTGTTCAGATACAATACATATATACTGTTGAATGTGACCCACGTCACTGAGGTGTATACACACTAAACAATGATGTGGAATGTGTGACATAGGTCACTGAAGGGTATACGGATGACACCCCTGCACATCTGCAACCATATTGCTGCTGCCTGGCAACTATGGCCAGACATGGTGAACTCATCGGTACATCATGTCCCACATGACATCTGTGTACCACACACACTCACACACACACACACGCACACACACACACATACACACACACACACACACACACACACGAGGAGCAAGTATGACATTGATGTCCGACACCAGCAAGGGGAATGTACTGTATCTGTGGGCTGATTTGGATACTGTACAGGTGACTGCTGTCATGTCGGGACACACTCAAGATGTTCAACACATCTTATGTGGTGGATTGATGTCATGCCTACACAAGATGTGCACAGGTCTGTAGGATGTCTAGTGTTCCACATCTGCAATATAACCATTACACAAAAGCCATAGTTGGACCATGTGCAGCCATTGTACGACAGGGTGTACACAGAAGCACATCACATCTACTGTGTGTGTTGCTTCATGTCTCTAGCCATCCTCCATAGCCATGTGTGTAGATGTGTTGGCCAAATTATTGAGACGGTCATCTATTTCACATGTCTGTGTTGTCCCATATGACATACACCCATAGATGTCATATTCTCCACTGACGACAGGGTTATGCAGACAAAGGGTGGTATGTTTGGTATGTGGGATATGTTTTACAGGATAGTTAGGCAGTGTTGCAGCCAGGCCACTAGATGTCATGGATATGTCAAGATAGCACATCACATTGTGTGAAATTCATAGAAGGGCTATGATCCACACCAGAGAATCCTGTGGGCTGGCCATACTCCAGCTCACTGTATAGTACTGTTTGTATTCCCTACATGTGTAGTTCTGATCTGTAGTACATATTCCTACAGTGAACAGCACCTCCACCATTGTATGCACAGCTGTCCACACATCTGGCATCTGAGGAATCATTTTGGTGATTCACATAGTTTGCAAGTGTTGCACATGGGTAGCCATTGTGATGTATTGCAAGTCCGACATGTATATTGTGACAGGGCAATACATTATGTGTACATGTTTTAAATGGCCACATGGCAGCTAGATCTGTGCATTAAAATGCTTGATAAATAATAACAGTCTCATCTGCAATGGGCTGCTGTCACAGCGGAAAACCAGAGGTACCTAAATAGGAGTAACACAGCAGTATAAGCATTATCCACACCTGTATGATAGCTACAGGGTGCAATGTGCATGTTAATACATACACCAGTACATTAGACTATACTATGGTGTATGCACATGTGTGCATACAGAGAGTAGTATACTATAGTATTCGGCATGTGTGTATACATGCCTTGCATATGATGTTACATTACATATTGTACAGTGACACATGCAACTGTATGGAGTATAGTTGTTATAGGTGCAGTAGTGACTTACAAAGCAACTCCAGGCTCAGTGGTTGAGAGACACCCACCTCCACAACATCAGCTAAGGCTTGTGGATGTTGTTCTGCAGGTGTCCCCAGGTTGGCCAGTAGCTCCTCGGTATGTGTGAGTGGGGGCTGGGTTGGTGGTCCACCACCTGTTACACCTTGTTTCCTGGCGATTGCATTTGCACACTGTTTTGCCCATCTAATGAGGTCTGTACAGTGTCTGTGCACCTGCTGGTATGTGCAGTTGTGGCCACCCACATCATTACCCCTCCTGCGAAGTTCCATCCACAGGGCATCCTGCTGCTGTGCATCCTGTGTCACATGGCTGAACAGGATATCATGATTGTCATATAGGTATGGGATCAGGGCCTCATCCTCCTAGTGGGTATAAGGGGGTAGTCTTGCACACATTATACCTGGAAGACATAATGATGGAGACAGGTCACAGTAACTCACAGAGACATACAGAGCTACAGATGAATATACATGTGTATCGCATTTATTACGATGAAATAGTTGTCTTTGCAAATCTACATGACACTGACACCACTGACATGTTTGTGTCACACACATGTGACACTCAGTGGTGAGTGGATATTATCACCATATATGTGTGTGTGTCACCTGATTACATTGCTCATACTCCATGTGGATGCTGTCTTGATGTGGGCATGTCTGTTTGTCTGTACAGGTGTTCCTACCTATCAGCACATGGCTGGATGTGTCCACATTAATGCAGTCAACCTTGATGCTGTGTATATGTCACATATAAAGACTTACATTGCCTTAACGGACATGACCTGTGACCCTGCTGACTTGCTCACGGTAGGTTTTACATGTACGTGTTCTACCATATACATCTACACAGCACTGTACAGCAATTCAACATCCTGCCATGCATCACCAGTGTTGCACATGTGATACACATGGGACACTGGCTAGCAAGATGGTATTTGCAGGGATGGATATCAACTATAGCATATACAGTCAAAGTCAACTAGTAGGCTATATGCCCTGGGCCATGTATGAATCTAGGATGAAAGGTTACCTAGCTATAGCTGACAAGCTGGCCTCTGGGGCCAGGTGGTGCAGTGCCACATAACTGATCCTCAGGGTTAATGATACATTTACCATGCAGTCATCACACCATGTCTGAGAGGTGGGCGATGTGCAGCTTTACTGGACAGGAATGCATAGTATGGCAGGACTATGTAAAGTGTATGGGACCAGGATCTGTCCAGCATGTGGTAATCCTAGTACTAGGAAGGTGGATGTCCATGAAGTATGTGTTTGAGATCAGAATGTGTACGTGTAGCATGTCCAACATCACTGGGTTGGGCATGGATTTATTCAGGGTATGCATCATGCTACATAGTGGAGATGGGGCATGGGAAGGCTGGTGCAGGCCATCTGAACATGGCCAATACCCCTTAAAGGAAATATGTGATGTGATGTGGGTCACTTGAGTGTTGTGTATGGCTGGACAATGATCTCTATATTCATGGATGGCACCCTGTCATGATTAAGGTTGCCACATACGACTACCTAACAGGTGTGGTGATGTAACTATCACAGGAAAGACAACTGCCCAGCTGCATCCCTTACACACAGTGTCCATTATGTTGACCGCTGCCTAGGTGGTAGTTCATGGGTACAGGGTTATTAAGATTGGGGTGACAATGCAATATGTAGCTGTCAGATTGTGGCCATATGTCACACACACCTCACCCACAAAGCCCCTTCTTTATGTTGTCCACAACACTCTGAGTCGGCTATTGCTCCTAGGTCATAGTCATTCACATACTTCAATAGGCAGATGCCTTCTGTTAGTCTGTGTGGTATCGACTACAATGAGGGGGAGTACAATTAATTAACCCTGTCTTACTGTAGCCGGCACTGGTCTGATGTGCATGTATTATTCAGACACCTTCTGTAGGGTTGGTTGCGTCAGCAGTCCCATTGCAAAACACTCCTGTGAAATAGGAATGTACATCTAGTATACCGAGTATAGGTGGAACACAGTATGGGTGATGATGTCCTATGACCTGGCAAGGTTATGATATGCATTGTGAAATCAACCTTACTGTCATCTACATCTGTACTGCTGACATCAAATAATTTGATCAAGGTTCATGGCCTTTCAGACCAGACTCAGCAGGGTAGTAGTGCAGTACTTCCCATTATCAGTGGTGTCTACCCCTTTGTGGGTTGTGATAGCTGTTGGTGTGCACCATTCAGTCTGTACACTGCCTGACATGAAGCTATGTTTTACATGATGTGTATGTGTAGAGCAACTTGTTTTGCCATATGTGTATGATATAACCTGGGATGTGGAAAGGTCCCATGCAGCCTGAGTGCAGCTTGTACCTGCATAGTTGTGGGTACAGGGGCTCTGTGGTGTACATGGATATATGATTGTGTACCTGTTGGGGGGCAGTATTTGTATGCTATCCAAGACCCTATCTGGATTGCTTATTCATGCTCAGCACTTGTTCAGAACTTGTAAGCACTACAAAAGCTATTAATTACTATAGCACTCAATCTTCCTCATTACCTAGAGGTAAACAGGTTTTGTACATACTTTTCTCACTTGCTTAGAGTAAAATAGCTCTTGTACTCACTTTCTTTACTTAGCTAGGGGAAATTAGTTTTATATTCAGACATGACCAAGGGTCAACTGCTAGTGTTCTCTCCTGTCTATCTGATGAATCTGGACATCTTGAGGCAATGTAAACATTGCCTCATGTACACAGACAGCCCTCTCCACCTACCACCCAACACTACAAACTGTGAGAGATGCACTTATCTAGCCAAACTGGAGGAAAAGCTCTCTCCAACCAAGACTGACCCTGACAGTCATGTGGAGAAGGTAAACAGTCACACCACACCACACTCATCAGATAGTCTCACTGACTCTACCCCACCATTAACTGGGAAAACTACTCGTGTACCAACTCATTAGCTCAATGCTTTCTGGAATTCATAAACACTAATGCCTTGGATCAACTTATCCACACACTCACCAGGGGCAACAATATTTAGACCTAGGCATTACCAACCTGAGTGACCGGTGTTAGACACCTGAAGTCAACTCCTCATTGGTCCGATCCGACCAAAATCTGAATACCCTTGATATCCACATCCTGCCCCCACCCCCCATTAAGGAAACCACAGTATAATATGTCTACAAAGCCAGATTCATGCTTCTTAAGACAGACGTGGTGAACTTCATGACACCCATGCAGATGGACAATACTGTTACAACTGCTGAATCCTACACAAATGCACTCTATAAGCACTTACACAACTGCATGGATCGTGCTATCCCAAACAGAACCAAGACACTATACTCCTAATTAAGGAAGCCAATCTGGTGGTCCCCTTCCATAAAAAAACTGTACAACAGAAGGAAGACACTGTTGCAAAAGAGAGTACAATCCCATGCTTGGAGTAGCTCCCTGGTCAGCCTCAGTAGGAAGGTGAGATCCCTTATAAGATCCTCCAAAGCTAGCTATTGAAACAAAACCACCACTAATTCCAATGACAACCACAAAGCATTCTATAGCTATGTCAAATATTTCAATGTCAACACCCAGATCTGCTGTGAGTTATAGCACAAAGGCACGAACATTACAGAACCAACTGATATCTCCATCATCCTGGCAGATAGGTTCCCTTCCCTGCCCTCACCCCCTAACGGGCCCATATCTATACAGGAAGAGTGAAGAGACCCTGTAATTACAACTATGCAGGTAAAAGCTGCACACTCTAAAGCCAATATCACAGCATCCTTGGGACCGTTCAACATCCCAGGCTGCGTTTTACATGAATTTCAGAATGTACTGGTTCCCACCTACGCACCATGTTCAATAATAGCCTCGTATCGGGCTTTGTGCCCCCTGAATGGTGCACAGCAACAGTTGTCCCACTCCACAAAGGTGGGGCCACAACAGACCATGGGACCTATTGCTATATAGGCCTGACTAGACTGGTCTGCAAGGCTATGGAGCACATCATCATGGATCTCAGTCACAGAGACATTGGGTACCTCCAAACCTTTGACCCTCCCAGTTTGGCTTTGTTAAGGGCAGACCATGCCTCCAAAACCTGGTGGACTTGTTAGAGGCAGCTACCAAGGCATTAGATGAGGGTCAAAAGGTCCACACAGCCTACCTTGATCTCTCAAAGGCTTTCAACACCATTCCCTATTCAGGTATTATCAACATACCCATCTACCTGAACATTAACCCCTACGTCATGTGATGGTTTGCAAAGTGGCTCACAGACAGAACCCACACAGTGGGAGTTGCATACCCTAGGTCTGACTGTATACCAGTTACAAGTGGTGTCCCCCAGGGCTAAGTCCTAGGACCCCTCATGTTCGGTATATAACTCTCTGATGTACAAGCAAGCACAGGAGGGTTTTGGCTGAAAAGGTTTGCAGACGACTGCAAACTAGGGGCCATAATTGTTTCCCCAGCTGATACAGACACCCTCTGGAAGAGTCGCACTGAGATGGATACCTGGTGTCAATATCATGGCCTCAAACTGAATGCCAAAAAGTGCATAGTCATCCCGTTTGGATATAACTAATTTCCCGTGGACTACCACATAGGTGCTAGTCCCCTACATACAGAAATGGTAATAAGGGATCCTGAAACCCCAGTAGATAGCAATCTCTCCTTCAATACCCATAATGACAAGGTGGTTAGAATATCCTTCTATGTGCCCCCCCCCAATCTCTAATGGGTTCACATCAAGAACAAAGGAGGCCATTGTGCCTCTCTACTCATGACTTATTAGACCCATTAAAGGATACAACACCCCACTTGGAATGTACCTTACAAGAAAACTGAAACAGCTTGGAAGACCACAACAGTACCACACCAAGAGGATTACTGACCTCAAACAGATGACCTATGCAGCCCAGCCTAAGAAACTCCAGCTGTACTCGGTTGTATACCGCATACTCACAGATGATCTCTGCTTGACATAGAAGGCCAATGTCCAACCCAGTATTGCTGGATAGGCTCCACCTAAACTGAAGCCCCTGAGAGGCACATGCTCTAGGGATATATACCTAACCACAACGATGACTAGGATGTGCTGGATGGATAGATTCTTGACCAGGAGACTCCCCATGCTTTGGAACAGGATTCCAATGTACATCAGGCAGGGCCCCTCACTAGCACTCTTCAAGGGAAACCTTGACGGGTGGATGGGAGACAGACATGTACCCCGGGGACCACTGCAGTGGCTCTGCTGGACAGAGGCACAGGGAACTAATGGCTCTGCCGTTCAGAGGCACATGGAACTAACCTAAGGGGGTGGTGAAAGCCAACACACTCTATCTAGGCTTATAAATACCCTTGGACAGCAATAGGTGCAGAGGCCATCACCTGATCATGTCCATCACTTACAATACACATGCTGCTGCTGAGCAGGTGTACACCTTCACATCCACCTGAGAGTGTGTGGGTGGGATAGGCAAAGTAAACTAGGGAAGGGCTTGGAAACTTAACCCTAAGCATCATCTGCCACACGCCTAACAGTACAGGGGTCAAACCCCTGACTGACCAGTCATTGCTATTACATGTGCATGATGTTACTACATGTGCCACAAAGGTGATATGTTGTTGTGCTATAAGAACATATATGTGTGTAGGTGAGTAACATCTGCAAGAGATATAGTAGACATACATTAGGTGTGGCACACATGGCTGTCTACGTGAATGGGTGCCATTGTCACCACAACCACACTCTCTAATGGACACACATTGACACTCTTTTCCAGGGCCACAAATACACAACCTAACTGCTTAGTTTGCCACACTACAGTAATGCACAGGACATATCTGGTGGTTCTATGGGCTAGGGCATGTGAAAGTGTTTGACATCTTTTGGTATGCTAACATGGGTTATACTGGGAGTGACCTTTTCTTGGAACATCATAGCCCAAACGCAGACAAAAGGTGCCAGTACTGACATGCATGTATGCATTGCTTTATGGATGTGTAGTGGTTGGCTGTGCTAGATGGCTGTACAAGGCTGGGTGAGGGGTAATCCTTGGCATCGCATCACCCGACAATGGTGTGTAGTGCAGGGGTGTAGTGTCTGCAATGTCCCACACAGATGGGTACTGCATGATCTGCTCTGACATCCTGGTTACCAATGTGTATGGCCATAGCTTTGCAATGCATGCCATGTCTGTGTTTGATAGTCCTTCACATGGACATTGCCTGGGATGTGCATGCCCACAATATTCTACATTGACATGTACAGGTGTACCTGTTTTGTCCGGCACATGTTGTGTACACAGACTGTTATCCCCCGATATGCCAATACTGGCCTGGTGTGGCGAAACCTGCTTATAGTGAGCAGGTCGACCCTGCACCTGCATTGATAGTATGATACAGGTATTCCCTGGTATCAGTGGCATTGGTCCATACAGGGCACATGTGTATGGCATTGTATGGCCTCTGTGGATCAGATTTGATGGCACCACATATGTTGCAGGCATCCAGTGGGTAACATAGTGAAGGCACAATGTCTGCTAATATGTGCCTATTGTACCACTGTACAGGGTGCCATGTCCTCTGCAGGCCACTGCATTCACACCATGCCTACTATCTGTCATCAATGTGCATGGTACTAGCAACATAGTGGGATATCATAGGCAACTGTGTTTGTGCATGGCAAATGGGTTCAGGACATATTCCAGGTACTAGTAGGGTTGCATAGTTGTTCACCAGGCCTTTGCCAGATGTAGGGGTATGGCTTGCCAACACAGTCCTGTGGCTGACTGACAGCTGTACTCCTTGTGAGGTGGCCAATTTGTCATAAGACAGACACCATATAGGAAAACTACAAAATCCACTCCCCAGCATTTCCAGTGGTAAGACACTCACAGCCACCTCTACACAGGCTCTGACAGACAAACACACAATTGCCATGTCCTGTATACAAATCCCTACCTACCATATCACACTGCAGCAATACATTTTCAGGGCACATGCTAGGGTGAATACTGTGTTACAGCACACTTGCAGGTGTAGACCTAGGTGGGTGACAACAGCAGGATTGACAAAGGTGGTCATGTGATTTGTACAGAGAGTGCATACTCTACAAAGCACTGTACTTGTCTCACACAGGCAGACACACACACACACCTGGCATGTCTGGGATTAGAACACCGACCTAACTACTTTATTACACTACAGCATTACACAGTTACAGAACACGCTACCGAGATTACTGGGACACAGTACTCCCAGAGGTGTATTTCCAGGTGGGTGACATCATCAGCCTTGCCAAAGGTGGGTATAGGAATTGTATGGAGTGTGAGCAGTCTAAAAACATTATTCAGTCCTCGGGCAGATGGGGACATACCCAAACAAACACACACTTGGCAAGTCCGGGATTAGAACACTGACCTAACTACTTTATTACACTACAGCATTATGCAGTTACAGAACGTACTACCGAAATTAGTGGAACACAGCACTCCCAGAGGTGTATTTCGAGGTGGGTGACATCATCAGCCTTGCCAAAGGTGGGTATAGGGAGTGTATGGAGTGTGAGCAGTCTAAAAACATTATTCAGTCTTCAGGCAGACGGGGACATACACACACACACACACACACACACACACACACACACACACACACACACTTGGCAATTCTGGGATTAGAACACCGACCTGACTACTTTATTACACTACAGAATTACACAGTTATAAAACGCGCTACCAAGATTACACACACACACACACACACACACACACACACACACACACACACACACACACACACACACACACACACACACACACACACACACACACACACACACACACACACACACACACACACACACACACACACACACACACACACCAGTGGTGGGAACAGAACACCTGCCTATCTACAGATGACTATTACAACACTAAATAATTATGAGTCGCGCCACACAGACTACACATGTCAAGGCTATCATTATGACCTTCTAGGAATGCAGACATCAGCAGGGATGCTTTCAGTTAGGATGTACATACCTGTGAACCTATGTGTTTAAAATAGGAGTCCATCCTGACCTGGAGTATGCCCATCTGTGGAATGGACGACTACTATCACTATACAAGGTTACAATGGCCATGCCCATACACATAGAGGCACATAACCAACACAAGGTGTCACTGGGCATGCTCACACATTTAGTAGCACAGGGCTGTCTGCGATGCACTCTGATTCTAAAACGGAAGGCCACAGTGGCCATGCTATTACAGTTAGATGTAAAGAACACATTGTAATGAACTCTGGTGTTAGTAGTTGTCATTACTGGTCTTATACACAACGTCTGCTGCTGTCCATCACCTTTGATGTACCACCCTATACCAAGCACAATACCACCACTCACAGTGATGTCTTGCTAGGAGTGGCAACTGCTTGACCAACACAATGAGCCTTGCTGGGAGTGGCAACTGCTTGGCCAACACAATGAGCCAATGTCCTTCTGTAATTATGAGGTTGTCCAGTGTTTGTCATTCTGGGATGACATGACTGACAGCAGAAAGGCGTTTGACAGATATATGCATTCATGACTTTAGGGAGTGGGGATAATACGCAAGTCGCATTCGCCCATATAGTGCCATTCCAAGGCAAATGTCGTAAAGACAGGATAACACCCTGACACCTAGAGGACAACTGCATTGTATGCTTATGCTAACCAGTGCTAGATGTGTAGAGTCCATAATCACAGCTGCTCACTGTAGATCCATCAATGGGTAGTACTGACATCTGTGCAGTGAGGAACACCTGGCTGAAGGCTCCATAGTGCACAATAGCACTATCACAATATACCTCAGAACCAGTCATGTGGGCCATAACACAGCTCCAGGTGGTGGTGTCCCCACATACATAGAGGCCACTCACATGTACTGAACTGTACTCCCACAAAAGGCATCACAGATGAGTCAGGTGCAGGACACAGTGTCAAATGTTGCATTCTAGGATGTAAACCTCAGACACTACCATGCCCTCGGACCACCAACACACATCCATACATGTTGTAGGACATATAAGAGTACACCACCATGTGACCCTTGACCAGTGCACTGTACTAAGCTCTACATCAACTGTAGAGAGTACCCGTGTACTGACACGGTTGCATCATGTGTTATGCAATGCAATGATACCACTGTCTGTAACCAGGTCAGCTGTACACATACCAGGGGCCCTTGGTTATTTACAGCATTAGCAGATGAGTGTTGCTGTACACCAGTAAACACCCTCATGTTTGGATATGATATACATGTACCTGCCCTCGATATGTAAATGCCACATACACACAACATACATGTAAATAGTATAGCTATTGTCCTTTGTACAGACAGATGGCTACAGCCATTACACACATGCACATGGAATGTAGGTCCATGGCTGCTGAATGCTAACAGTACATAAGGTATGATATCAATGTTGACAGAGGTAACATTCCCTCTGTACCGGTCACCCATTACACCTATCATATCATACAACAGTCCATGTGTCATGTATGTCATTACACATGTCCACCAATTGCAATGCCTACAAACATGCCCAAATGACATGAGTGTAGGACCTACACACATGTACATGTAGTGGTATGTGTTCAGATACCATGTGTGTGCAGTTGTTGATGTATGCAGGTGATGTGTATCTTAGTACATCATGCAGTTGCAATGCAGCCTCAACAGTACCAACTGTATATGGTGATAAGCTGAATGTATGGAAAGAAGTACCTCAGATATGGACAGATGTGTGGGAATAACTAAGTGGTGGGGCATCTTTGCAGATGGATGTTTGCCGAGGACAGCTCACAGGTGTGTCACAAGCGGTCCTACAATAACCTGTGTAACCGGTAAGCAATGGTTTCGTTAATGAAGGGCATAACACACAACATAGACAGTGGTCAGGGCGACACTGAAGGTAAATAACTTGACAGCTGTAACAGTTAAGACCTCCCGTGTGCATATATCAGCACTGTTGCCAAGGGAAGCATCAGTACACATGCAATACTGCTGTAAGTCTGTCATAAATATCATGAGCTAGGCAGGTGTTTGACTCACAGTAGTGGCATGTGTGGTTGCGTGTGTGTCCATATATGTCATGTATGGTGGGGAATACATCTCAATTATTACTCACTCTGCTGTACACTAGTGTAGACATCTCTACAGATTGCAATGTAGAAAGCAGGACATAGGCAGGGGCGTGTATCTCACACATGTGGGGTATCTGTGCCTGACATATGTGTATTCAATAGTGAATGCCACAGTGTATGTGTGTGTGTGTGTGTGTGTGTGTGTGTGTGTGTGTGTGTGTGTGTGTGTGTGTGTGTGTGTGTGTATATGGCTGTCTGGTACCTGGAATGAGGATGTATGTTACCACACTGAATGGATAACACCCCTCCCCCCATCCAGGTGATGCAATCTACTATCCATGTTGATGTCCTCGATCTTAGGCCATACTGACTACCTGCACATGTGTATTCTCTGTGGCACGTCATGTAGGTGCACAGTACTGTAATGATGATTTGCGCATAGGCAGGGGTCCTCACCTCAACAGTAGCAACTGTGTGTGAGTGTGAGTTACTGTGTCGATGAATCCGTGTGTGTGTGGGTGTGTCACTGTGTCACTGAATACATGTGTGTTAATACCTGAGTGAGTTGGTAGAGTTGTGTGTTGGCATCCTGTCATGGGAACGCGTATTACTGCTTCCCAATGAGGCATCACACTTCCCACTGGTCTCTTCCCTTGTAATCAGCTAGACCGCTCTCTTACCTCACCACTCCATGTTACTGTACCTGTGATGTCACCCAGTATGGATGTCACGTTAGTAGCCACAGTAGCTTAATAGACAGCTATCATGCTCTTGGATCAGTAGACGTGTTTGGAACGTGAGACATTCTCACTGTGATGTGGCAGCTACAAGGTGCATGCTGGTATATTCATACATACCTGTGAGTAGTCCACATTGACATATGGGACACTAATGGCAAACACTGCCATCCACTGGCACGTGCAATTAGACCTGAAGGAGGAAAGCAGAACATCATGACCAACATGCAGTTACTGTTGTTACACAAGACCCATACTGTTAACAGTACGAAATGCATTGTACACCTGTAGCACATGGTATGTCTGCCTGTGCCTCCATTACAACCTGAAACATGCATCTGGTGACACCAATTGCTGCGCTCTGTCTTGCAGGGCCATGTTGGCCAGAGGTACTCCTATGAGCAGCACTGGCCATGTGCCTGTGTGGGGCATCACCAGTGAGTTGGCTGACACGATAGTGTGCAGGCACACCTTCCATAGCCCCCACTCTTTCCTGTTTCAAGCTACCACATGCCAACTGTCCTTCCTCTATGGCCACTGGTGATGGGGTATGTGTAGGCATGGGATCTTTGTGTGGGGATGAGGGGGATATAGGTGGAATGGCAACCAATGGCACACATTCAGCCCCTGACAACCCTGCCTGTGACTCAATCATACATTCATCATCACTGCTAGAGTCTGTGGGGACACTAACATCAGATGGACCGCAGGAGGGCAACACACCTACATCACCTGTGAGGGGCAGACAAGAACTGTGCATTACAATCTATACAATAGACAAAGACACACACACACACTCAGACACACACACTCAGACACACACACTCAGACACGCACACACACACACACACACACACACACACACACACACACACACACACACACACACACACACACACACATGCACGGTATGGGACCCAACATGCATGTGATATGACAGAAGGCATGCAACATGCATGTGATACGGCAGACAGCATGCAGTGCAGACAATAATAGTGGTAGTTATCATACATACCTGGGTTGCACACAACAGCATGCATGTGTCATAGCAGAAGCCATGCAAATTACACAATCATGGTAGTAGTTAACATACATCCCTGTGCTACACCATGTGGACCAGCACAGGTTAACAGTACACCTGTCTGACGTGTGGCATATGCCCTTGACCATCACATGTAATATGACATGTGATCTGCTGATATGTGCAATGAGATGCATACATGTTTAACACAATGGTGTCCTGTCAAATATACAGTGGGGTAATGGTGTCCCAATGCAGTGTTGTCTGTCCGCCCTATAGATATACTGCACATTTAGCTGATGTGCATGGCCATTGCAGGGAATCATGAGGCGTCTCTATTGCTATACAGTATGAGTTACAGACACAGTTCATAGCCATGACTGTGTTCAGATACAATACATATATACTGTGGAATGTGACCCACATCACTGAGGTGTATACACACTAAACCATGATGTGGAATGTGTGACATAGGTCACTGAAGGGTATACGGATGACACCCCTGCACATCTGCAACCATATTGCTGCTGCCTGGCAACTATGGCCAGACATGGTGAACTCATCGGTACACCATGTCCCACATGACATCTGTGTACCACACACACTCACACACACACACACACACACACACACACACACACACACACACACACACACACACACACACACACACACACACACACACACACACGAGGAGCAAGTATGACATTGATGTCTGACACCAGCAAGGGGAATGTACTGTATCTGTGGGCTGATGTGGATACTGTACAGGTGACTGCTGTCATGTCGTGACACACTCAAGATGTTCAACACATCTTATGTGGTGGATTGATGTCATGCCTACACAAGATGTGCACATGCCTGTAGGATGTCTAGTGTTCCATATCTGTAATATAACCATTACACAAAAGCCATAGTTGGACCATGTGCAGCCATTGTACGACAGGGTGTACACACAAGCACATCACGTCTACTGTGTGTGTTGATTCATGTCTCTAGCCATCCTCCATAGCCATGTGTGTAGATGTGTTGGCTAAATTATTGTGACGGGCATCTATTTCACATGTCTGTGTTGTCCCATATGACATACACCCATAGATGTCATATGCTCCACTGACGACAGGGTTATGCAGACAAAGGGTGGTATGTTTGGTATGTGGGATATGTTTTTCAGGATAGTTAGGCAGTGTTGCAGCCAGGCCACTAGATGTCATGGATATGTCAAGATAGCACATCACATTGTGTGAAATTCATAGCAGGGCTGTGATCCACACCAGAGAATCCTGTGGGCTGGCCATACTCCAGCTCACTGTATAGTACTGTTTGTATTCCCTACATGTGTAGTTCTGATCTGTAGTACATGTTCCTACAGTGAACAGCACCTCCACCATTGTATGCACAGCTGTCCACACATCTGACAATGACAGTTTGTGAGGAATCATGTTGGTGATTCACATAGTTTGCAAGTGTTGCACATGGGTAGCCATTGTGATGCATTGCAGGTCCGACCTGTATATTGTGACAGGACCATACATTATGTGTACATGTGGTAAATGGCCACATGGCAGCTAGATCTGTGCATTAAAATGCCTGATAAATAATAACAGTCTCACCTGCAATGGGCTGCTGTCACAGCGGAAAACCAGAGGTACCTAAATAGGAGTAACACAGCAGTATAAGCATTATCCACACCTGTATGATAGCTACAGGGTGCAATGTGCATGTTAATACATACACCAGTACATTAGACTATACTATGGTGTATGCACATGTGTGCATACACAGAGTAGCATACTATAGTATTCGGCATGTGTGTATACATGCCTTGCATATGATGTTACATTACATATTGTACAGTGACACACGCAACTATATGGAATATAATTGTTATAGGTGCAGTAGTGACTTACAAAGCAACTCCAGGCTCGGTGGTTGAGAGGCACCCACCTCCACAACATCAGCTAAGGCTTGTGGATGTTGTTCTGCAGCTGTCCCCAGGTTGGCCAGTAGCTCCTCGGTATGTGTGAGTAGGGGCTGGGTTGGTGGTCCACCACCTGTTGCACCTTGTTTCCTGGCAATTGCATTTGTACACTGTTTTGCCCATCTAATGAGGTCTGTACAGTGTCTGCGCACCTGCTGGTATGTACAGTTGTGGCCACCCACATCATTACCCCTCCTGCGAAGTTCCATCCACAGGGCATCCTGCTGCTGTGCATCCTGTGTCACATGGCTGAACAGGATATCATGATTGTCATATAGGTATGGGATCAGGGCCTCAGCCTCCTAGTGGGTATAAGGGGGTAGTCTTGCACTCATCATACCTGGAAGACATAATGATGGAGACAGGTCACAGTAACTCACATAGACATACAGAGCTACAGCTGAATATACATGTGTATCGCATTTATTACGATGAAATAGTTGTCTTTGCAAATCTACATGGCACTGACACCACTGACATGTTTGTGTCACACACATGTGACACTCAATGGTGAGTGGATATTATCACCATATATGTGCGTGTGTCACCTGATTACATTGCTCATACTCCATGTGGATGCTGTATTGATGTGGGCATGTCTGTTTGTCTGTACAGGTGTTCCTACCTATCAGCACATGGCTGGGTGTGTCCACATTAATGCAGTCAACCTTGATGCTGTGTATATGTCACATATAAAGACTTACATTGCCTTAATGGACATGACCTGTGACCCTGAAGACTTGCTCACGGTAGGTTTTACATGTATGTGTTCTACCATATACATCTACACAGCACTGTACAGCAATTCAACATCCTGCCATGTATCACCTGTGTTGCACATGTGATACACATGGGAAACTGGCTAGCCAGATGGTATTTGTAGGGATGGATATCAACTATAGCATGTACAGTCAAAGTCAACTAGTAGGCTATATGCCCTGGGCCATGTATGAATCTAGGATGAAAGGTTACCTAGGTATAGCTGACAGGCTGGTCTCTGGGGGCAGGTGGTGCAGTGCCACATAACTGATTCTCAGGGTTAATGATGCATTTACCATGCAGTCATCACACCATGTCTGAGAGGTGGGCGATGTGCAGCTTTACTGGACAGGAATGCATAGTATGGCAGGACTATGTAAAGTGTATGGGACCAGGATCTGTCCAGCATGTGGTAATCCTAGTACTAGGAAGGTGGATGTCCATGAAGTATGTGTTTGAGATCAGAATGTGTATGTGTAACATGTCCAACATCACTGGGTTGGGCATGGATTTATTCAGGGTATGCATCATGCTACATAGTGGAGATGGGGCATGGGAAGGCTGGTGCAGGCCATCTGAACATGGCCAATACCCCTTAAAGGAAATATGTGATGTGATGTGGGTCACTTGAGTGTTGTGTATGGCTGGACAATGATCTCTATATTCATGGATGGCACCCTGTCATGATTAAGGTTGCCACATACGACTGCCTAACAGGTGTGGTGACGTAACTATCACATGAAAGACAACTGCCCAGCTGCATCCCTTACACACAGTGTCCATTATGTTGACTGCTGCCTAGGTGGTAGTTCATGGGTACAGGGTTATTAACATTGGGGTGACAATGCAATATGTAGCTGTCAGATTGTGGCCATATGTCACACACACCTCACCCACAAAGCCCCTTCTTTATGTTGTCCACAACACTCTGAGTCGGCTATTGCTCCTAGGTCATAGTCATTCACATACTTCAATAAGCAGATGCCTTCTGTTAGTCTGTGTGGTATGGACTACAATGAGGGGGAGTACAATTAATTAACCCTGTCTTACTGTAGCCGGCACTGGTGTGATGTGCATGTATTATTCAGACACCTTCTGTAGTGTTGGTTCTGCCAGAAATCCCTTTGCAAAACACTCCTGTGACATAGGAATGTACATCTAGTATACCGAGTATAGGTGGAACACAGTATGGGTGATGATGTCCTACGACCTGGCAAGGTTATGATATGCAGTGTGAAATCAACCTTACTGTCATCTACATCTGTACTGCTGACATCAAATAATTTGATCAAGGTTCATGGCCTTTCAGACTAGACTCAGCAGGGTAGTAGTGCAGTACTTTCCATTATCAGTGGTGTCAACCCCTTTGTGGGTTGTGATACCTGTTAGTGTGCACCATTCAGTCTGTACACAGCCTAACATGAAGCTATGTTTTACATGATGTGTATGTGGAGAGCAACTTGTTTTGCCATATGTGTATGATACAACCTGGGATGTGGAAAGGTCCCATGCAGCCTGAGTGCAGCTTGTACCTGCATAGTTGTGGGTACAGGGGCTCTGTGGTGTACATGGATATATGATTGTTTACCTGTTGGGGGGCAGTATTTGTATGCTATCCAAGACCCTATCTGGATTGCTTATTCATGCTCCGCACTTGTTCAGAACTTGTGAGCACTACAAAAGCTACTAATTACTATAGCACTCAATCTTCCTCATTACCTAGAGGTAAACAGGTTTTGTACATACTTTTCTCACTTGCTTGGAGTAAAATAGCTCTTGTACTCACTTTCTTTACTTATCTAGGGGAAATTAGTTTTATATTCAGGCATGTCCAAGGGTCAACTGCTAGTGTTCTCTCCTGTCTATCTGATGAATCTGGACATCTTGAGGCAATGTAAACATTGCCTCATGTACACAGACAACCCTCTCCGCCTACCACCCAACACTACAAACTGTGAGAGATGCACTTATCTAGCCAAACTGGAGGTAAAGCTCTCTCCAACCAAGAATGACCCTGGCAGTCATGTGGAGAAGGTAAACAGTCACACCACACCACACTCATCACATAGTCTCACTGAATCTACCCCACCATTAACTGGGAAAACTACTCGTGTACCAACTCATTAGCTCAATGCTTTCTGGAATTCATCAACACTATTGCCTTGGATCAACTTATCCACACACTCACCAGGGGCAACAATATTTAGACCTAGGCATTACCAACGTGAGTGACCGGTGTTAAACACCTGAAGTCAACTCCTCATTGGTCCAATCCGACTATAAGCTGAATACCCTTGATATCCACATCCTGCCCCCACCCCCCATTAAGGAAACTACAGTATAATATGTCTACAAAGCCAGATTCATGCTTCTTAAGACAGATGTGGTGAACTTCATGACACCCATGCAGATGGACAATACTGTTACAACTGCTGAATCCTACACAAATGCACTCTATAAGCACTTACACAACTGCATGGATCGTGCTATCCCAAACAGAACCAAGACACCATACTCCTAATTATGGAAGCTAATCTGGTGGTCCCCTTCCATAAACAAACTGTACAAAAGAAGGAAGACACTGTTGCAAAAGAGAGTACAATCCCATGCTTGGAGTAGCTCCCTGGTCAGCCTCAGTAGGAAGGTGAGATCCCTTATAAGATCCTCCAAAGCTAGCTACGGAAACAAAACCACCACTAATTCCAACGACAACCACAAAGCATTCTATAGCTATGTCAAATATCTCAATGTCAACACCCAGATCTGCTCTGAGTTATAGCACAAAGGCACGAACATTACAGAACCAACTGATATTGCCAGCATCCTGGCAGATAGGTTCCTTTCCCCGCCCTCACCCCCTAAAGGGCCCATATCTATACAGGAAGAGTGCAGGGTCCCTGTAATCACAACTAAGCAGGTAAAAGCTGCACACTCTAAAGCCAATATCACAGCATCCATGGGACCGTACAACAACCCAGGCTGCGTTTTACACGAATTTCAGAATGTACTGGTTCCCCACCTATGCACCATGTTCAATAATAGCCTCGTATCGGGCTTTGTGCCTCCTGAATGGTGCACAGCAACCGTTGTCCCACTCCACAAAGGTGGCACCACAACAGACCATGGGACCTATTGCTCTATAGGCCTGACTAGCCTGGTCTGCAAGGCTATGGAGCACATCATCATGGTTCTCAGTCACAGAGACATTGGGTACCTCCAAACTTTTGACCCTCCCAGTTTGGTTTTGTTAAGGGCAGACCATGCCTCCAAAACCTGGTGGACTTCTTAGAGGCAGCTACCAAGGCATTAGATGAGGGTAAAAAGGTCCACACAGCCTACCTTGATCTCTCAAAGGCTTTCAACACCATTCCCCATTCAGGTATCATCAACATACCCATCCACCTGAACATTAACCCCTACGTCATGTGATGGTTTGCAAAGTGGCTCACAGACAGAACCCACACAGTGGGAGTTGCATACCCTAGGACTGACTGTATACCAGTTACAAGTGGCGGCCCCCAGGGCTAAGTCCTAGGACCCCTCATGTTCGGTATATAACTCTCTGATGTACAGGCAAGCACAGGAGGGTTTTGGCTGAAAAGGTTTGCAGACGACTGCAAACTAGGGGACATAATTGTTTCCCCAGCTGATACAGACACCCTCCGGAAGAGTCGCACTGAGATGGATACCTGGTGACAATATCATGGCCTCAAACTGAATGCCAAAAAGTGCATAGTCACCCCGTTTGGATATAACTAATTACCCGTGGACTACAACATATGTGCTAGTCCCCTACATACAGAAATGGTAATAAGGGATCTGGGAACCCCAGTAGATAGCAATCTCTCTTTCAATACCCATAATGACAAGGTGGTTAGAATATCATTCTACGTACACCCCCCCCACTCTCTAATGGGTTCACATCCAGAACAAAGGAGGCCATTGTGCCTCTCTACTCATGATTTATTAGACCCATTAAAGGATACAACACCCCACTTGGAATGTACCTTACAAAAAAACTGCAACAGCTTGGAAGACCACAACAGTACCACACCAAGAGGATTACTGACCTCAAACAGATGACCTATGCAGCCCAGCCTGAGAAACTCCAGCTATACTCGGTTGTATACCGCATACTCACAGATGATCTCTGCTTGACATACAAGGCCCATGTCCAACCCAGTATTGCTGGATAGGCTCCACCTAAACCGAAGCCCCTGAGAGGCACATACTCTAGGGATATACACCTAACCACAACGATGACTGAGACGTGCTGGATGGATAGATTCTTGACCGGGAGACTCCCCATGCTTTGGAACATGATTCCAATGTACATCAGGCAGGGCCCCTCACTAGCACTCATCAAGGGAAACCTTGACGGGTGGATGGGAGACAGACATGTACCCCGGAGACCACTGCAGTGGCTCTGCTGGACAGAGGCACAGGGAACTAATGGCTCTGTCATTCGGAGGCACATGGAACTAACCTAAGGATGTGGTGAAAGCCAACACACTCTATCTAGGTTTATAAATACCCTAGGGCAGATAGCCTAGTACCTTCCTTTGCACTTATTACGTGTCTTATGTGCATGGATGGTTAACTAGCTCTTCCATTTTACTTTGCTATCATGCTGATAAACTGTCGGGTGACTACAAGTCATATGTATCCTGTTATTGTGTATTGTAAATGCCAATAAACATAACTAATGTTTGCCTAACATAACAGTAATGCTATGTAACTTGTAATACATATCTGCCTACATTACACAGTTATTGGCACAATATCCCACAATGCAAATCATAATTGCACAGTGGGCCAACCTTCGACATGTTATTCTCAGTAATACACCCATACATCTACCTACTGTTACAATATATCAACATATACTATCCCCTGTTACAGCACATACTTGTTCGACCAGCCCTGCCACTGACAGTGGCTGGTGAGGAATATTTGGGTTCAAAGCCCTTATATAGCATCCCTTGCGGTGTATGCAGTGTTTGCCTTGTGACCTACAGCAGTACACACAAATACTACAAGCGTTACTATGCTCAACAATACATCACTACAAGATAACTGTTTCCACTATATGGATTGCGTGCACTTTAAATATTACAGAACAGGTACTATATACACAGCCATACTGAGTGTTCTACATACCTTATTAATAACCCGAGATGTCATTGACTGTTAATTCAATCCTTTTCAGTTTGTGTTTCAATCTTCTTTGTGACATTCTGCTGGTATATACAGATGGTTTTAATGTGTGATAAGCCATCCTTTTATAGTTAAATATCGGTAGCATGTGCTTTCCTGACCACCAATTGGTGTTCCAAAGTAGCTAATTAGATGCACATCAGCTGTGCAGCTATTCCATTAGCCAATACCATGGCCACTAGATGTCATGGACATGTCAAGATAGCACATCACATTGTGTGAAATTCATAGCAGGGCTATGATTCACACCAGAGAATCCTGTGGGCTGGCCATACTCCAGCTCACTGTATAGTACTGTTTCTATTCCCTACATGTGTAGTTCTGATCTGTAGTACATGTTCCTACAGTGAACAGCACCTCCACCATTGTATGCACATCTAACCACACATCTGGCAATGACAGTTTGTGAAGAATCATGTTGGTGATTTACATAGTTTGCAAGTGTTGCACATGGGTAGCCATTGTGATGCATTGCAGGTCCGACCTGTATATTGTGACAGGACCATACGTTATGTGTACATGTGGTAAATGGCCAAATGGCAGCTAGATCTGTGCATTAAGATGCCTGATAAATAATAACAGTCTCACCTGCAATGGGCTGCTGTCACAGCGGAAAACCAGAGGTACCTAAATAGGAGTAACACAGCAGTATAAGCATTATCCACACCTGTATGATAGCTATAGGGTGCAATGTGCATGTTAATACATACACCAGTACATTAGACTATACCATGGTGTTCGGACTTTAAGCCTCATGATTACACATGTTGGTATATCAAGCAGTCGGTATGTGGTAGGTATTACATTTATATGTACCTCTATGGTTATTTAGATGTTGTTAACCTATCTACATATCTACATATATATATATGTATATCCCCATATATCAACATATCTCTCTCTCTCTCTCCCTCTCTCTCTCTCTCTCTCTCTCTATATATATATATATATATATATATATATATATATATATATATATACATATATATATACATATATATATATATATATATATATATATATATATATATATATATATATATAGCATACACCTTTCATTGGGTACATGCTGGTTTGTCCTATTTCCACACATTCCTACCTTTTGTGTTTTAACCTGTCAGTATACACAACTGCCATTGGTACATCTCAGGTAGCTTAGTGGTATGTTATTGTGAAGATTGTGTACATGGTTGCGTGTTCTAATCCTGGCAGTGGTAATTTTACCTCTCAGAGCAGGCACTGGTAGTGCAAGTGTGATTAAAGCACATTTCAGCAGTTGTGTGTTCCAAATGTTTATTATTCTGTGGAATACTACCTATATATGCAAGCTGTGGTTAAGGTATACTATGTAACATGTAAATCATCTGAGAAGATTCCTGTCAGGGATGCTCCCCATTATTAGGAACTACATCCCTGATTACACTATAAGAAACCCCTCACTAACACTCCAGGGAATCCTTGCAGAGTGGTTGGGGAACAGTGGATACACCCCAGGGATCCCACAATTGGCTCTGCTCCACAGAGGGACAGTTAGTTAATTAATGGGGTGGCGACAGCAGACACTTTTTAGCTATGCTTATGAGTGGCCTCGGGCAGTTAGCGTGTACCTACCTTTGTATCATTTAACCTATACATACAGTATGGACACATGCTGATAGCTTAATTGACTGTTCAGGTATTGACTTACCTTGTGCCAATGGCAGTTGTGTGTACAATAGTTGAGGGATACCTATGTAGGATGCACACAGTAGATCATCTATACATGACAATTTACAGGTGGTCGTGTGTGTGTGTGCCATCCATGTTTGCTGTATGTGCAGGTGGAGAAGGGTGTCAGTCCATAAGCGCCTACACTGTCAGTGTGTGTGTGCTATACATTCCCTCTTTGCCAAGGCATGGGCAAACTGGGCAAGCTTCCGTCTGCCTACTGGGGCTGGCACAGGGTGTTCATGGTTTGAGACCTTCTGTGCCTGTGGGGCCCTTGGCAATAGTGGTGGGCTGTGAGGGCCTTCACCATTCTGTCCCTGCTGCAGCTGTTTCCGCAGGATCATATTGTGTAGCATGGCACATACTATGAAGATGTGATATTGTTCTGTAGGCCAGGCACAAGTCAACTGTAAGCAGTCTATATGATACTGAGTAAAGTAATAGGGCCTTCAGTCTGTCCATGTAGGTCATGTGTCATAGGCCCTGAATTTTCTTGATGAAAGCCTCTAAGGTCTCTCCAGTTAGAGCAGATGTCTGGTGAGGTACCTACAGACGGGAGTATTGTACTCTATTATTGGTCTGATGAGAGTCAAGTACAGGGGAGTTATAACCTCCTGAGCTTTGGATGCTATATTGTTTATGAGGTGTGTGCAATGTAGAAAGCCTTCCTTACTACTGTGGACACTTGATGATCAAAATTAAGGCTTCTATCAACTTGCATTCATAAAACTTTCACCACTTGGTTTGAACTTAAGGGGATATTATTAATGTTGTATTTAACTGGGGGGGGGGGGTTCGTTTGCCAAAAGGGATGATAATGCATTAGTTTGCATTTTGTTTAAGTCCATGGCTTTGACACCAATCATTTGTCTGTGTAAGCCCATTTTGTAGTATGTTGACATCTTTGTTGGATTTGATACAGTCTGCAGTCATCAGCAAACTTGGTAAGCCATAGGCCATATATTTTTGCCTGGACTTCTGAAAAATAGATACCAAACAGTAGGGAGCCTAGCACAGATCCCTGTGGAACACCACTGGTAACAGGGCTGCTAGAACAACTGGCAAACCCAATTTTGACTGTATGTGTTTTGTTTGTGAACCATTTGGCAACCCATGTAGTGACGGAAGAGTTAATCCCCAACAGGGTGAGTTTCTCAGTGATGCATGAGTAAGGTATTGTGTGAAAGGCCTTGTCTAAGTCGACATAGGCAGTGTGAACTGCTTTGCCTTCATCTAGGGCCTTGGTGTCATTCTTAAATAAGTACACCAGGTTTAACAGAGAAGATCTACCTTTAATGAAGCCAAACTGGGTTGAGTCAAGAGTTTGAAGGTCACTTATATCCTTGTTGATAAGATCCATGATGATTCTCTCCATGGTCTTACAGATAATTATGGGTAGACTTATGGATTACAGTTGCTGTTTTCCATTCAGATGGGACAAAGCCAGTGCTTAGACTGATATTGAACAGTATGTTTAGCAGCCCTGTTATCTCTGATTTTAAACCATTTAATAAGCAGCCTGGGATGTTGTCTGGTCCTATAGAGGTTGTGTTTTTGGCCTTGGACAGTGCAACTATGACCTGCTCTCTGGATATACAAGGCAGAGGACTGGTGACAGGTATGTTATGGGGTATGATTGGTGGGGACAGGGGGGGTGAAGTTTTCACCAAACCTGTTCACTAGCAGGTTGGTGATGTCTTCATGCTCAGTATAAGTGGTACCATCTGATAAATTTTAGCAAATTATACTTTACAGTACTTTAACCAATTTGAGTGCAATTACTAATAAAACAACTTATTTTTATAATAAATGGCACATAGCACACCTTACATCCTACAGATTTTTAGTGTACAAGGTTTGCTTTTCATCACAGATGCAGATGGTGATTCTCCATTTACCTCAGTGCTGTACTCCTACAAATACCACATACTTTTTATAGTTTTACAGTCCTTTTATACAGTTTTTGTTACCATCTGGATTCTCTTTGTCCAAGTAATCTTTCAAAGTCAAAAGTTTGGTATTTGCTTGATGTCATGTAGTCTGCTGATAAGCTGATTTTTGTTCTTTCAAGGTTATTTATGTGACATCTTTCAAGACTTACAGAATCATTCCTGTCTCCAGTCCTCTTTGCACCTGTGCTAGAAATCAGTGCAGGAATTAGGGAGTCATTCTTATCTGTAGTTTTCCTTGCAGCTGTGCTAGCTACGAAACAGATATAGTCGCATAGTAATTACTTTATTTTTCTACTTTCTGCTTATTTACATTAAAGCAATGTTTAACCCTTTAACATACTCTAACAGTTCCCCCTTTGATTAAAACACACAGAACAGTTTACATTGACATGTAATCTTTAGTTAAATCATAATTTTCATCAAGATTTACAGACAAGACATTAGGAAACAGTACCTTTATTTTTTTCTAGACCAATATTTCAAAGCACAATTCCAAATAGTACAATGATAATAAGCATTACTACCAGAACTGGGTGTATGATCCAATCTAGCAACTTTTCTCCTTGCGCAGACCATCCTCTAAAAATGTCCCATCAGTTATGGGCTGTGTCTGCTTCTATTTTTTCAGCAAACTCAATTTGTTTTTTACAATTACAGAATGTAATTTGTGACTTCAAATTGTGTTATTAACCCTTTGTAACTATTGGATTAGCTGTTTACTTTCATTTATGACTTTATGTAGTCATTCTAGTGGAAAAACAACATTAATTATTGATAACGCTTGTGGATTCCATACTTTGCTTTCTGGAATAAACACATACGGTTCATTATGCCATGTTTAATGAGTTATATTATTAAGACAACCTACAAAGGGAGATTGTTTAGTAAATATTAAACTTTGATTTGTTACAATAGACACGCTGTGAAGCTATTTCTGTAAACATTTCAAAACTAGAAAGTAAAATTGTCAATTTACACAAATTTACAGAATGTTGTAAAAAACATGGCTTGTACACTGGGGAATGATAACCACACATTAACCAATTAGTCCTATGAGTACAGTGTTCAATTTTATGAGTTTTATTTTGTAAAAAAATATAATTTCCCTCTAAATGAGGTAACAAATAATGGTATGGATATAATGGTGGTCCAAATACCAATGGTAAAACTAGAACTTGATACATTACTTTTGAAATTGTCACATTATAATGTGTGATATGTATTTGTGCGGACTGTCTGATGCCCATGCATCTCAACGCAGTTGGTATTTGGTATCCATTTTTGAACATTGTTTTCCACACATATTCATTATTTAACATTAACTTAATTTGCACTGATTTGTTTTGCATTTGCACATGCAAAGACTGCAGAGTACATTTAGTCCAGTTTACAAATTTAGTAATATTAACATCAAACCCTAACCTGCTGATGGGCATTATAGATAAGCTCACCAGCTTAAATATAAACCCCTATGTCACTAGATGGGTTGCAAACTGGCTCAAGGACAGAACCCACATGGTTAGAATTGCTGGAGCCATGTCAGACTCCAAATCAGTTATAAGTGGCGTCCCACAAGGCTCAGTCCTGGGACCTCTCCTGTTCGGTATATATTTCTCGGAGGTACAGGCCAACACGGAAGGACTGTGGCTGACTAAGTTCGCAGATGACTGCAAACTGGGCACCATAATTGACTCTCCAGCTGACACAAGCATCCTCCAAAATGGCCTCATAGAAACAGACAACTGGTGCCAGAGCCATGGCCTCAAGCTAAACGCCAAAAAGTGTATAGTCATTCCCTTTGGCAAAAACAAAGTGCCCACAAATTACCACATAGGTGGTAATCCATTAAGTACAGAAGAAGTAATTAGGGACCTGGGGACCCAAGTTGATAGCAATCTATCATTTGACAACCACGTGGCCAAAGTGGTTAGAAAAACATTTTATATAGCCCACCTAATCATGAAGGGATTCACATCTAGATCAGGGGAGGTCATCATGCCTCTTTACTCATCCCTCATCAGGCCCATAATTGAGTACAATGCCCCTTTTGGAATGTACCTTACCAGACACCTGCAGCAACTGGAAAAACACCAAAAGTACCTCACCAAGAGGATCAAAGGGCTCAAACAGATGCCATATGCTGCCCAGTTAAAGAAACTCCAGCTCTACTCAGTGGCATACCGCCTGCTCAGAGGCGATCTGTGCCTGACGTATAAAGCCATGTCCAACCCGGAATTAATGGACATGCTGCACCTCAGAAAATCCAAATCCCATCGAGCTACGCGCTCGAGAGACTTGAACCTCAGCACTGAAATAAATAGGACATGCTGAAGGGACAGATTTATAACCCAGAGGCTCCCTTCACTCTGGAATAAAATCCTAGTCCAGGTTAGGCAGAGTCTCTCATTGACTCTCTTCAAGAGGAATCTTGATGAGTGGATGGGAGATCGTAGGTTTACCCTGGGTATCACTTCTGTGTCACTGTTAAACAGAGGCACAGTATACTAACCTCGAAAAAGGGCATAGCAAAATTAATTTAAAATGGGTGGCGAAAGCCAAACACACTCTGGCTAGGCTTATAAATGCCCTAGGGCAGATAGCCTAGTATTGTGTTCCTTCTGCGAAGTCCATATAGTAGGTATCCAAACATACAGTTTGTGAAATATTTGACCTGTTAGTGTCAGTTTATTTAATTTCTATATCACGTTTAGCCAAACAAATACAGTAAAAACAAGAAGGCACATAGAAACTGCATAAAAAACAAAAGCCTGCATAGTGGTCAACTGTAAAGTAGGAACAGACACCAACAGAATAAAAAACAGAATTTATTAAGCACTTTTGTCCTGGTGAATCTAGGACTTCATCAGAATAACATATAAAAACCCACGGTCTTTTTATACAGAATCAGTCACATGACAATTAATAGACAAACATATTTAAAGCCCTATTTCAGACAATTAATGAACAACAAACTCATAGAGTTCTACCTACTCATTTTGAAAAACTAGTTCCCTATAAACTCATATTCAAGAAATATTAAAAAAATCTTTAAAATTAGTAACAAACATGTATAAAGATACTAATAATATAACAATAAATCTAATTGATGCCTATTACTTAAAAACAAAACCTTTAAAGTTACAACAATCACAACCATCTATAGTAAAAAAAGTCAAATAAAAGGTTCACAATGTTCCTGTGAATCTTAAAGCACTACCAATTTTTTTTTTAATGTAGGGAAAAGGCTCTATGATTAAGGACGGCACAAGACTAATGTTATCATTCATCCCAGGGGAAACAATGGCATTGAGCCTGAGTTGCCAATAAAGTTCTTTCATAGCAATCCTATTTTCCCAGTTCCCCCCAGGGTCATGTTTAACAATTTCCACTATACCAAATAAGAACTTATTAAAACTGGGGCAACAAAGTGAATGTTTATATAAAGCATTATCGAGGTTCTTACACTGGATAGCATAAACATGCTCGTATATCTATTTACGTAAGATTCTCTCAGTCTTACCCACATAGAAGAAATTGCAATCATGACAGGTAGCAATGTAAACTAAACCACTACTTCCACAGTCTCTTGTTTCTAATTTAATAACTTGAGGGGGGGTTCCAACAAGAACCTTGCTAGTGAAATAAAGGAGCAATACTTACAAGCCCCACATTTATCCATACCTTTCCTATGTCCAGACCCAGAAATACGATGTGCCAACAAGTATTTCAAGTTAGATTCAGTCTTATATACAAAATGTGGCTCTTCTCCAAGATTGCAAATGAGGTCTGAATTTGAATGGAACATCACCCAGTTTTTCACCAAGATATTTTTAACCTCTTTACTAAAACTACCATAGTATAAAACCATGGACTCGTGAAGTTAGTGTTAACATTGTGATTGTCTTGTGTAGTGGTAAGTTCTCCGAACCCCAAAAGTGGTTTATATCTAGTTCCCCAATTAGCCATTAAATTTGTGGCACATTTGGCTACTTAATTGGGGGGCAACCTCTCTGTCTAAACATGTTCCATCGTGCAGATATTTCTATCCTAAAATCATTAGCAGTAGAACACATTCTAGCTGCCCTTATCATTTGTCCCTTCACTAAGTTCCTCTTAATATGTAAAGGGTGGTTGCTCAAAAAATCCAAAAGGTAAGTGCAATGGCATTATTCTCCCTGTCATGTTTTCATAAGGAGGTATTCCTGTTTTACTGCTGGCTGTTGCCCTTATGTCCATAAGAATTTCTGGTAACTGTTGTATTCATGCATTTCTTTTTTCAAGACGTTTTTTGAGATGCTCTTTAAGCATACAATTTATTCATTCTACAGTTCTGTATGACTGTGAGTGATAAGGCACATGAAATATTTGCTGAATTCCTAACAGATTGCACATTTGCTTTATCAAATCAGTAACAAACTGCAGACATATGTCTGACTCAATAATTCTCGGCCACCCCCAGTGACAGAAAATATTTTTTCATGAGGCTTCTGCCATTGCCTTTGCTGTCATGGTTTTGGTGGGAATTGCCTCAACTCATTTTGAGAAAACATCCACTACTACCATCAGTTATCTGTAACCTCCCTTTTTTGTTGGCAAAGGACCTGCATAATCTATTTGAACTGCATACCATGCCTGTCTGCTGGCCATACCCGATGGAACTGTTTTTTTTTTACTCTTAGCATTTAGCTGTAAATAGATTAGACATTGTTCTATCACTAACTTGCAAACCTTTTTTAAACTTGCATTCCAGTCTTTTTCTTTTACAACTACTCATAGCTTATCAGCTCCCAGATGTCCTAATATTTGATGATTTAACTTGACCAACTGATGTGCCAACTGAAATGGAATGTATGGCAACTGTAATCCTTTAGAAGTGGTGTGTGCATAATATTCCTTTGGTGGTATTCCCGCTTGCATGCACTGATCAGTTTCCTCTTTTAAGCCCTGTTGTTTTTGAATATTTATAAGATCTTCCTCAATTGATTTTTCATCTAGCTCTTTCAAAGCACTGACTTCTGTATTAGTATATACATATTCTGGAAGTTCTTTTCCACTTTGCAGACTGCAAAGCTCCTATGCACTACTGAAAATTTGTTTCTACATCTTGTCTAAACATTTGGAACTCATTCTGTTTGTCTTTTAGGAATTTATTAAATTCCTCTGTCAATTTATCATGAGGATTGCCCCTGTCCTTATCTGTCTTTTCCCATACAGTGGCTTCATTCCCACTTTTGTATGTATTCTTTAAAGGGTCAAAAAACAAGTAATCTCCATGCTATCTCCGAAGTCTCAAAACAACCCACTAAAGTGTAGTGGGTCCAAAAACAAAACAGTGTAAGAAACTTCTCTGTGTGGAAGATTTTCAGTCCATATATGTCTAGTTAATCATTGTATAGTAATCAGATCAGACAATATTAGTAGAAGTAACGAACGTAAACTCGTTTTAAGTCAAAACAAAACAAAACAAAAAGTAATAATAGAAAATATATAATTGTATAGCATTACTAAATATTCAAAAGTAATCCAAGCAAGGCAGGCAGTCTGTTTCCAGTCGAAAATCCTTTATTAAGTACATACTTATATTATATTAGAATTATATATTTTCTATTATTACTTTTTGTTTTGTTTTGTTTTGACTTAAGATGAGTTTACATTCGCTACTTCTACTACTATTGCCTGATCTGATTAATATACACTGATTAACTAAAAATATATGGACTGAAAATCTTCAACACAGAGAAGTTTTTTACACTTTTTTATTCTTTAAAGGGTGTAACAAGAGCTACATGAGATCCTGTTCGTATCTGATGTGACTGCTGTTCCAAATCTGAAATTAATGTTTTATCCATAGTGACAGGACATAACTGTTTAATATCTGGATATAATGTAGGTGTATCACCCTTGACTGGTTCCTCGCCATCAGAAGATTCTTCCCTGCAATTTAACTTTTTAATAAAGGTCTGAACTGTACTTTTATGACACTGTACACAAAAAGCAGTTTCACATGACACACACAATAAACATTTACTGTCATACCACACATTCTTTTGTTTGAGATACCAATCAAATGTTGCACCCACTTGGACAATGCATTTACATCAACCTGCCCTAATAAGGTTTTACATTTACCAATGTGCTGTTCATACCAAAATTGCATTTTGCCCAAGATTTTATCTGGTCATTCTGCAACATTAAGACTAAAACTCTGTTTACATGTAACCTGTAAATGGTTCATCTCTAAACTTCTTGAAAAATGTATCCATCTACAACTCCTACCCTTTCTTATAGACAATCACTTAGTAACTCCCACACAACATGGGTTTAGACCCAGTCACAGTACTATGACTGCCCTTCTTTCCTTCCGAGAAATAGTGAACAAAGCCCGGGACTCTGGCTGCACTGTATCTACTCTCCTACCTGATCTCTCTAAGGCCTTCGATACCATCTCTCGCAACCTTCTCTTTGCTAAACTCTCTAAACTAAACATGTCCCTTTCCTCTCTCAGCTGGTTAACCAGTTACCTCTCAAACAGACAACAAGCAGTCAAATAGAAAAAAACACCTCCTCATTCTTCAACACCCCTACTGGTATTCCCCAGGGATCCATACTGGGTCCCCTCCTCTTCAATATATTCATAAATGATTTCCAGTGCTCATCCCTAATGCAAATCTTATCCAATATGCAGATGATTCAACTATAATCTGTTCTGCCACCTCCATCCCCACACTCTTAAAGCTAACTCAAGGCAAATTTTCTATCACTGAACAATGGATAACAGATAATCACCTAGCACTCAATGCCTTAAAAAACAAACTAATGCTATTTACCCCCTCTAAAAGCACCACTATAGATAGAAACTCATTCTCCATCACCAGCCAGAACAACACATCTCTCGAATTGGTATCTGAGGCCAAACTAGTAGGTATCCACATTAACGACCAGCTTAAATTCAACTCCCACCTACAAACAAACATGAAAAAAAAACACCAGAAATTTGGCATGCTCTACCGCCATAATTGCTACCTCACTCCTTCTAGTAAGTTCACTCTCTCTCTACCAGATTTCTCATCCCTTCTCTCTTTTATGGTGCCCCACTCCTAACAAACCTACAATCCTCTCTTAAGACAAAACTCTCCTCTTGCTGTAATAACATTGCCAAGTTTGCCACAAGCCACAAGTCTTCTACTCATCACTTTGTATCCCTTCACAAACTAAATGGTTAGAACTGCCCAGTTATCTTACCTACACTCAACTTATTCATGCACACAAACTCATTTTCAACCCCTCCCTCTGTCCCTCCCTTTCCTCAACCTTTAAAATACACCTCCCAGAAAGACTCTTAAGATCTAACAATCAAAACATAATAGAACTGTATAAACCCACTTGTCCCCTGGTAAAAAATCTCCTATCCTTTGCACTTGCACATCTATGGAACTCCCTACCACCATCCATCCATCCGTACCACCACAAACCTCTCTTCCTTTAAAAAATTACTTCACTCACATCTAATATCTCAGTGGGAATGCTCCTGGTCCCACCCCACATAATCTCTTCTCATTTCTACACCTGTCTCATCTCTTTCACTTCAGTATCCTAATTCATATATTGGCTTAGCAGGTACTAAGTCATTAGCAAATAACTACTTAAAATCCACAACTTGTACTAGTTCTTCTACTTCAACTCCTACCATATCTCATAGATAATCACCTACTATCTCCCACACAACACGGATTCAGACCTAATCACAGCACTATGACAGCTCTCCTCTCCTTCCTCGAAACTGTAAATAAAGCCCGGGACTCTGGCCTTATTGTCTCTACCCTTCTACTTGACCTCTCTAACGCCTTTGATACTATATCACATAACCTGCTTCTAACCAAACTCTCAAAACTTAACCTATCTCCCCCATCAATGAACTGGTTCTCCAGCTACTTATCCAACAGATATCAAGCAGTAAAATGGAAAAAGGCAACCTCCTCATTCCTTAACACCCCAACTGGAGTCTCCCAAGGCTCCATATTAGGTCCACTTCTCTTTAACATATTCATAAATGATTTCCATAAGGCGATCCCTCTTTCAAACATCATCCAATATGCAGATGATTCTACCATTTTCTGCACTGCCACATCTATTCCAACACTCCTAACGCTAACTCAGGATGCTTTTTCTACCACTGAACAATGGATGAAAATAAATCACCTAGCACTCAACGCCTCTAAGACCAAATTAATGATATTCACCCCCACTAAAGTCAACTCTCTTAATACAAAGACATTCTCTATCAACAGTCAAAATAACACTCAGCTAGAACTGGTGACAGAGACAGAATTGCTAAGAGTCCAAATTGATACTCAACTAAAATTCAACTCCCATCTACAAATAAATATAAAAAAAAAACATCAAAAACTAAGGATGCTCTATCGACAAAATCACTATCTTACAACTGCCACTAAAATCACTCTCTCTACTTCCTTTCTAATTCCATCCCTTCTCTATGGAGCTCCATTTCTAACTAATCTACAAACCTCCCTGAAAACACAACTTTCCTCCTGCTACAACAAAATTGCAAAATTCGCTACCAGCCAAAAGTCCTCAACCCACCACTGTTCCTCTCTCCAACAATTAAAATGGCTAGAACTACCAAGTCATCTCACCTATACTCAACTATCCCTCGCACATAAGCTTATTCTCAACCCCTCCCTCCATCCCTCCCTGTCTTCTGTATTTAAAATGCACATACCTGACAGAATATTAAGGTCTAACAACCAAAATCTATTAGAAGTGTATAAAGCAACCCATCCCCCTGGCAAAAATCTTCTATCACATGGCCTAGCTCGACTCTGGAACTCTCTACCTCCATCTATCCATATCACCTCTAACCATTTTATTTTCAAAAAATCGCTTCACTCACATCTTCTGTCTCAGTGGGAATGCTCTTGCTCCCACCCCTCATAACTAATACTGGGTATTTCCTTTTCCTTTCCTTTCTCCTGCTTATACCCTTGATTTCACTCTAACATTTCTCCTAACTCTTATATTATTATTACTATAGTATCTGCAAGAATATACTACACTATACCTCATAAGTGTAGGACTCTTAATATGTAATGACTTCTTATTTTTAATTGTAAAATCCTGTTTAATCTGCTTCTCATATAAGTTTTAACTCTTGTTGAATTAATTGTAATTTGTTTATTATCTGTATTGTCTACTCAAATTTTTTTTACAATGTCTAAACATGTCTAAGAACCTATTGTAACCTAAAATGTCTGGAGCTTTTCTCCCCAGGACTCCATTGAAAATGGGTTCATCTTGGCCCAATGGACTATCCTGGTAAACCAACTGCAAATAAATAAATAAATAAATAAATAAATAGTTCACTTCAGAAATTGTATCTCTAAATGCAATGTTTTTATTAGTATATGTACTTACTGTAACCTAAAACTTTGATTCTAATTTTTGTTTTTTTGGAGCTTTTCTCCCCAGGACACCATTGAAAATGGGTTCTTATTGGCCCAATGGACTATCCTAGTAAACCAACTGCTAATAAATAAATAAAAATCTCCCAGACCCGTGCTTATACTTATCAAGGGTATCAGACCTTGAAGGGTATCAGAACTTGTCAGAGATCTGGGATGCATGGCTAGGCTAAAAAGGCCCTTATGGTTGTTAGCCTAGTAAACAGCTATGAACCTATGAACCTACTATGGCCCATAATGCCATCCATATTATATGTGAGTCTGTGGAAAAACCCTTACTGATCAAAAAACACAGGTGACCAGGCTAGTTCATTGGCAGGTCCTGGAAGCCCCCTTCTTCACATGAAAAGTTGGTAAAATGAAACTAGCAGCTGCAGCTTTGAAACCTTGGAAATCACTGACTTGGAAAATTGATGGAACTGCAGCTGTAATGCACAGCAGTCTCTCTCTGGATTCAAACATCTGAAAACTGTATTGCTGCTAACCATAAAAGACCAGGGTGCTCCTATTCAGGACTCACTCATATACATAAGTTTAGTTACTGCACCTTTACTGGAGTGACCCCATGCAGGCCACCACTCCACCTGTGTTCAAATATAGGCTGGGCTCACCACTGATAAATTTTAGAAAATTATACTTTACAGCACTATAACCAATTTGAGTACAATTACTAATAAAACAACTTATTTATATAATAAATAACATGTATTACAGCTTGCAGCTTTTTACTGTAGAAGGTGTGCTTTTCATCACAGATACAGATGATAATTCTCCGTTTACCTCGGAACTGTGTTCCTACAAAAACCACAGACGTTTTAGAGTTTTACAGTCCTTTTATACAGTTTTTATTGCCATCTGGATTCTCTTTGTCCAAGTAATCTTTCAAAGTATATAGTCTGGTATTTGCTTGATTTGATGTAGTCTGCTGATAAGCTGATTTTTGTTCTGTTTCACAGTTATTTATGTGACATCTTTCAAGACTTAGGGAGTATTTCCTGTCTCCAATCTTCCTTGCACCTGTGCTAGTAGTTACTTCAGGAACTGGAGAGTCATTCTTAACTGCAGCTTTCCTTGCAACTGTGCTAGTCAAGAAACAGTTATAGCCACATAGTATGGATGCCAAGTGTGCATAATAACTACTTTATTTTTCTATTTTCTGCTTATTTACAGCAAAGAAAATTTTAAACCTTCAGCATACTCTAACACCAACCACAGCCAGTTCGCCACAAAGCTGGGTCTTCCCTTATAGATTTTGAATGTAGCTAAAGAATGCTTTTTGATTTACCTTAGCTAGGGATACTAATCTAATTCTGTAATTAGCTTTAGAGGACTTTACAAGCTGTCTAATCTGCATGTTTATTCTTTAGCTGGTATTCTTCCTTTGCTGGGACTGTTTCTTCTTGTTTTTTGACAGCAGCTTATTTCTCTTATTGTATAACCTATTTATGCCGGATGTCCACCACGGTGGCTTATTTTTTCATGAGGATCTTGATTTGATCCTTTCCAGTACAGCTGAGTCTATACATTTATATAGGTGTTTATCAAGGACATTTGTGTACACCTCAGTATAGGAGTCATTGTTCTCAGTGCTGAAACTATTGATGCCATCACTCAGAAGGCATATAGTTTGCTTTGGAGAAATTTTTTAAATGTTTTGCTCCCGAGGGTGGGTCAGGTACAATCGTTACTTCAAATAACATCGATTTATGATCAGACTTTATGAGGGGAGGGCCCACACATGGGGTGGTGTAGTGATCCCCCAAGCTGGTGAGCACAATGTCAAGTATGTTAGAGCCCCTTGTGGGGGTGCTGACTATCTGCTACAGAACATTTCTGCTAACAAAGTCCAGAAAACTTTGGGTGAGCTTTTTTGTGCTTATATATGTTACCCAATTGATGGAAGGATAGTTAACTCATTCCTTCAGTAAAGCTATTTTGAGTGTGTACCTTTAACTCCCTTGAGGTGTGGCTTGAGCCTTTAAAAAAATGAACTTATCACCTTACAGTTCTAACAAATACTCATTGACAGAAGTCAAATATCAACACACATGTGTTGCTGTAATGTATGCTTCAAGATAAAATATTCTGATACCTTGTATGTAGCATTGTTTAGGAATTATTAATGCAAATATGACCAAGCAATATTTGATACCTAGAGGCACAGTAGGAGATAACTGCAGAAAGGCCTGGAGGCTGCCTCGGCTGTAATGAGTTAAAGTCATCCATGACCAGGGTATTTGGCAATACTGAAAGTGACTCAAGTAGGTCCAAATAGGCTGTGTGGCTTTCATGGTTCATGGTGGGAGACCTATAGCTAACAATGAAGTGGAGGGGGTGGTCTTTCCTACAGTTAGTTCAACTTGCAGTAATTCTAAGGAGTTGTACTGTTTAACCAGTCTAGAGGTGCGTATGTCTTTAATGAAGATGGATAATCCTCCTCCCTTGTTTTTTCACATTTGTTGTGTGGTCTGAAAATGTGGAAGGCATTGTAGTCTTGCATGGCTGGGGTACACTATGAGGTGTTTAATCATGTTTATGTGACTGTACAGACATCAATATCTCTCAGAGTGAGAAGTGCTTCAAGTGAGTGCAGTTTCTGATTTAGGTTCTTAGCATTAAGCAGCATAACTCTGAGTTTGTTTCTGGAGGATATTTTTATGTCAGGATTTTTTTTCATATGACATTGCCTAAAAAAGACACTATGGTGGAGGCAAGTACCATTGCCAGAAACTTAAAGCCTAGAGGCAACAGGTGAAGACCATCTCTGGCAAAGCAGCATGGTCTGTCGACCATATCATCCAAGGCTGTCAGATACTGGGTCCCCTGGATTGACATCATAAGGTAAGCCAGTTGTTGAAGTCAATCTTTTTTTGTTTGTATTGTGCCATCATCCTGGGTGAGGGAAAATGCTGCTTAGGGGTAGGGACATACCTGCCTGGGACACATAGTATGAAAGCTCAATCATGTCTGTCTCCATATTCTCCAGTGAGGTACATCTCAAGTCATTCACTCCAACATGGACTATGACGCGGGCATAATATAACTTCTTGTTGAGAGATCTGAGTGCATGTGTGATTTAGTGGATCCTGGCACCAGGCAGCCAGCTGTGACCTTCTCCTTTTCCAGCCTAGTGAGAGGGACAGCTGCGTGTTTCACTATGGAGTTGCTTATGACCAAGACAGTTGGTTTAGAAATGTTTTGCCTTAAGGGCTTATTGGGTGAGACAATGATGCGTATTATTATGTGTAGTGGGTGCTGTTGGGACCGTACTGTGTGCAGAAGGTTTGCACTTGGGAGGCCTTTGCTCTTTTGGTATAGTTCTGGTGAGTACCTCTGCATATGTGTGTTTATGTGCTGTGTGCTTGGTATGTGAGTAAAGTGAAGTGTGGGTGCTGACAACCTGCTTGGTATTTGATTTGTTGTTACATGAGAGAGACAGCATTGATTCCAGATTCATAGTATAGCTACATCTTTCACATATTGTATTTGCATGTTTTAGGAGTAATAAGTTGTATATATACATGAGGCAATTGCTACCTTGCCTCAGGATGCCCATGTCAATCCGACTGGCTGGACAAATTGTGGGAAGCTGACCCTCCATTATGCCAGGTGTATTCTGTAATAAGAGGTGGAGGATGGGCTAGATGATCTAGGTTCTGTTGTAGAACTAGTAAAATCAGCAAATTTATGGAGGTTTAGGGGTACAAATATGTGCTGGTTCCTCAAAAAGCAGAGCGAGGTTGCTCTCTGGGCAGCAGTGTGCAACTGTGTTGTGCACTGAGAAGCAAGGAAGCTTAGGTGGGTTCCCTACCAGTTATGTAGGGAAAACGTGACTTTTAAGCATTTGCTTCTGGACACAACAGTGTTAACCCTTGTTGCACAGTGCCCAACTACGTGCACATGCTGTGTTTAAATATCAGATAAGTAAAGCACTTTTCAAACAATCCAACCAATTTGAAAGCCAAAAAATGCGCCTTGTTCCAACAATTCCCAACTCAGATAGGTCCATGACTACACTGTTCTGCCACAAGGGTGAGGGAAGGCCCTCTCAACCTAAGATGGCTGACTTTAATTTATTTATTTATTTATGTAACATTTGTTTTCCAGGAAAGTCCGACTTGGAACAAAGTCAAATTTCAGGGGAAGCTTGGAGAGAAACAATCCAGACGCATGTCTTTGCAATGTGGGAGAAAACCAGAGCACACGGAGGAAACCCACACTGGGAGGACATGCAGACTCTGCACAGAAGGCACTCCAGCTGAGAATTGACCTGGAGATCCTCTTGTTGTGAGGCAACAATGCAACCGCTGCATCACTGCACCATAATGATCAGAAAATACCTGTCTAGATTCAGCAAGTCTGAATATAGCCTATGCTACAAATCATTCAAATACTGTAAATAACCAGTGCAGAAAACAGTCACAAACAATAAAAACATTTTAAAGTATGCAGCAAAACAGTTGCAAACAGTTTAAAAGTGCAGAGAAGGTTATAAAATACTTATTTTTCAGTAGAATTCACAGGACACCTTGGATTTCAATAAGATTAACTTCAGATCTCTGATTACGGACTTGCATATATTATGTCTGAGATGCCATTTCTCGAAATATTCCCTTTTTCCAATGTATGGTGATCTCAGAGTTGGTACATATAAGTTTGGGGATGTGGGTGGCTTGCCCCCACATGAGCGATGTAAGGGGTGCTTCTCCCAATACAAAAAGAAGTTTAAAGGACAAGGATGATTTTGGAAATTTATCTTCACTGTTTATGGTCTTTTTTCAGCTTTTCAGCACTCTGCATTTTTCGTGCTGACATTTCAGTAGGCAGCAGAATATTCTTGTAGATTTCTCAGATCTTTACTATTAATAATTAACTACTTAAGAAGACTTGCTTTTTACTTAGAGGTCTCATATATTTTGGCACTGGTTACTTACTACTGTTGCTTAGGAAGAAACACGTTCATACAGCACCTGGGACATTTGAGTGCTATCTACAGTTTGTCACAGACAGTACTTACATTTAGTACTGTACAAGGTTACACATTTTGCCATAAACAACACATAGTAAGAGGCAGTACTGTATATTTATAGAGTGATAATTAAATGAAGGGTGGGGCCTGGTAAGTTTATTTAAATCAGTTCTGTTTCAGTCATTCTGATTTGAAGACATCATTTACAGTAAAGGCATGTTTTTGGTTTATTGGTGAGTCATGCATGTTGTGCTAATTTTTGTTGTTGTTGTTTTATCTGGAATATAGAACTTTATGCGATCTCCAGGATCTGTTAATACTCTCAATAAGCAACATTTTCTTTCTTCGAATGACAACTTGCCTCTTTCAACTTCTGACATTTGTGATAAGACTTACAGTACAGTGGTCAGAAACAGTCATCCTGAAAGTGAATCTGGAGTTAATATTTCCCCTATGATTGCTGGTTCTTCTAGTCATGCAAGTTGTAGTCACACCCTAAGATTTCTAACAAAGACAACAGTGGTTCTAATAATATAAACATTTTAAGAACAAACTCTAGAAGCTCTGTAGAATCATGTTTTCAGGGTGGGGGGTTGTAATGAGTATGCTAACAGTGCGCAAAACTCTGATGAGGCAAATACTTTAAGACAGTCCACCTCTTCATTTGAACAAAATTTAGAAAAATTATGACATTAAGAACTTAAGTCAAATGACTTTCAAAGAGAGTCTACTTTACATAAATCCAAAATGAAACTAATAATAATTGTGTGCAATTTCATAAACTGATTTGACATAACTGCATGTGAACTTATGGTGATTTCTATCTGACATGACACATGAACAATTGCTTCTTTGAAAAGTGAGGCAGAAATCTTATACTGAGAAATTGCTTTAGAAGTTTTGTTTCCAATATATTATGCTTAACTAACACTTAGTAAGTAAAAAGATTGTGAGAAAAGTGTGAAGACAGGCAAGAGAATGTTTAGATAGGATTTGGAGATCATAGGAATGGATTCATTTATGCCACCATCCCAGCAGAGTGAAGCTGTGATGAGACCAGCATTAGTAGTAGCCAGACAGTAGACATTCATGCGACTCCCCTCTTTTCATCATTCTTGACAAGCTAATTATTTTCAGTAAGTACTGCTTGATTTGTTTCTAACTTCAGAATATCTGCCTAAACACTTCATCCTTAAATTTTCAGGGTCTATGTATTAGTTTCCCTGAGTGTTTGGCAGTGCGCTGTACAGACTCTGACACCATGAATGACATGCTTCCTGTAAAACCACAATTGACATTTCTCCAATACCTAGTTACACACAGGAAAACTAGTTTGCAGTGACAAGCACTGTCCATATAGCTGCAAACCAGATACTCCTGACAGTGGTTGATATTCTCACACCAACTGTCTAATCAGAAAAAAGGGTTTGTTGCCATGGATATGAACTTTCTTACTGTCTCTGTTACTGGCTTGATGGATATGGGCATCCTGAGGCAATGCAGAAATTGCCTCATGTTTACTGATAAACAGTTACTTGTCAGACACATTGGTATGGTATGTGAGAGCTATATTTACACAATGTCACTGGAGGCAAACCTCTCTCATAAAAGTACTCCTAATGTCAGTAAGGTTGTCAGTAGTACACAGGCTGCATCCATCACTCACAATTCAAAGCAGACATATCGACCCACATATGCTGAGCCACTTACATGTAACCTTCCTAAACCACAAAAACCTCCTAGACAAAGTACACATAACAAATACCATCAGCAGCCCCAAATACACTCTTTCAAAACAACAACCACATCAACACAGACAGCTATAGCTCATGGAGACTCTACCTCTAAGCCCATAAGGCAAGCCACCACACAATCCAACATATTATAGTCATTGGAGACTCCATTGTGAGACACACTGATGTCCCTCTCATTAGCTGAGTAAGGAGAAAGTTACAGTCAATTGCTTATCAGGGGCTAGGATCCACCACATTATTCATGCACTCAGGTCATTGGAAACACAATTACCAATATAACTCAGTCATAGTCCATGTGGGAGTAAATGACCTGAGGTATACCTTTCTAGACTGTATGAAGAGAGACATCATGGAGCTCTCAGAATATGTGCCTCAGGCTGGTATGAGCCTAACATTGAGCAGCATTTTACCTTCTCCAAGAATGATGCCACAATATGAACAAAAGATGATTGACTTTAATAATTGGCTTAGTTTCTGGTGTCATTCTAAGGGGGGTGCAATATTTGTCAGCATGAAAGGAGATGGTCAACAGACCCACTCTGTCTTGCTAGGGTTGGTCTGCACTTCTCTCCTCTAAGTTTTCAAATATTAGCTAAAACATTGCCTTATCCCATAGTGCTTTTTTTTAGGCAATGCCAAAATGAAAGTACTTCCAATATAGCAAATCAAAACCATGAAAATATAAATGTATTACTGCTCAATTCTAGGAATCTAAATCTAAAAAAAAAAAAAAACCTCCACTCCCTAGAAGCACTCTTTACTCTAGAGAATGCTGATGTCTACGTGGTCACTGAGACATATTAAAGCCACGGAGAGCACACCAACAGTGCAAGTTTATAATGCCTTCCACACATTTAGGCTAGCTACTTCACAGGCAGGGACTAAAGGTCGAGGTGTCTCTATTTACATCAAAAATAAATATACTTCAAGGCTGGTGAAACAGGAGAATGCAACTGAGCTGCTCTATGTTCAAATCCTCATAGTTAAAATCCAGTACCACTTCATTGCAAGCTATAGATACCCCTCAATGAGATAGGAAACACATACCTATTATTTAAACTTATTAGAAACAGTAACCATCCAACCAATGCCATATTCATGGGTGACTTAAATTACCCCACTATTAACTGGGAATCCTATACGACACCAAATGAACATGCACAGAGATTCCTGGATTTTGTAAACACAAACTCCCTGGAACAGATAGTCAATACACCAACTGGGGTGCAGGCATACTGGATCTGGCCTCAATAATATGGGAGACTGCTGCACACCCACTACTGTAATGCCTTCCCTGGTAAGGTCAGACCACAGAATGGTCTCCTTTGAAGTAAAAATAAAAAGTGGACTCCAAGCAAACCCTAAAATATTCAGGAACTATTCTAAGGCTAACCTACTACTATTAAGTGAGAACCTGGCAAAATGTCAAGTCCCCATAAACCCTGAGAACACTGCTACCTATGCAGAACTTTTCACAGAAACCCTGTACAAGCATGTTAATAGTTGCATAGAAGCAGTTGTACCCACCAGGAGGAAGTACAGAACTAACTCAAAAAACAAGCCACCCTGGTGGAATCACAAAATCAATAGGCTGTATAACAGGAGGAAGAAAATCATGCCAAAAAGTGCAGCCCCCAGCAGGATAGAAGCACTCTCATCAAACTAAACAAACAACTCATAGGACAAATAAAGTCTACCAAAGCCAAATTTGGGGTAAGTTTGGCCTCCCAGGCCAAGGACAACCAGAAATAATTCTTTAGCTATGTCTGCAACCTCAAAGACAATACACAATTGTGTGCAGAGCTCATTGCAAATGGAGCTGCATATATTGAGCCAGAAGATATAGCAAACCTCCTAGTTGATAAATTCAGCTCCAACTTTATCCCCACCCCCAACCTTCCCTGAGGAAATATCATCAAATATAACTTCCCCTACTATCACTAGGGAACAGGTCCTTAATGCAGTCTCTAAGACCAAGAACTCTGCATCAATGGGCCCAAACAATATCCCAGGATGACTTCTAAATAGCATGAAGCATGACCTATCAGGGCCTCTGGAATTACTATTTAACCATAGCCTCCAAACAGGCTTCATGCCTCATGATGGAAAACGGCAACAGTCATCCCTCTGCACAAAGGTTAGCCATCTACAGACCCTGGGAACTACAGACTCATAAGTCTCACTAGTCTTATATGTAAAGCCATGGAAAGAATTATCATGGAGATGATTAACAGAGATATAGTAACCCTCTAGACACTGGACCCAACCCAGTTTAGTTTTATCAAGTGCAGATCATGCCTACACAACCTAGTAGACTTCTTTGAGAAGGTCACCAAAGCAATGGATAATGGCAAAATCATTCACACTGCCTACCTTGACCTGGCCAAAACATTTGACTCAATACCCCACTCGCATTATTGAGAAACTCAAGAGGTTAGGTACAAACCTGTATGCCACCCAGTGGATAGCCACCTAGCTCATAGACAGTACCCAAGATTTTAGCATTGGGGAGTCCATCTCTACAAGTGGAGTCCCTCAGGGATCAATCCTTGGACTGCACCTTTTTGGCATTTACTTCTCAGAAGTCAAGGCCAATGGCAGTGGTCTCTGGCTGACTAAATTTGCAGATGATTGCAAATTAGATGCTGTCATTGAATCTCACACTAACACAAATGTTCTCCAGGAGGATCTGACACAGACAAACAACTGGTGTCAGAGCCATGAACAAAAACTAAATGCCAAGAAATGCATAATAGTATGTTTTGGAAAGTCATCCATCCCTGGTAATTATCATATTGACAACACACCCCTTAGAGATGACCTAGTAGTCAGAGACTTAGGGATACACATAGATACTAATCTAGCCTTTGACCATCATGTGTCTACAGTGGTGAGGAAATCATTCTATGCTGTGTAAGTTATAAACAAATGTATGGCATCTAAGTCCAAGGAAGTCATTGTTCCAATGTATTTGGCATTCATCAGACCTATCATTGAGTACAGTGCCCCCTGTTGTATGTATCTAACCAGGTATATCCAGCAATTGGAATTTCCACAGAGGTTCTTCACTCAAAGAATATATGGCATAAGTGAAATGTCCTAAGCAGACCACATCAAGGCCCAATCCCTTTATTCTGTCTCTTACAGGATTTTGAGGGGAGCTCTATGCCTGGTATATGGGTCATTGTCAGACCCCACTCTAATATACCTGCTGCATGTCCACAAAACAAACAGCACCAGAATTACCTGTTCTGAAGACTTAAACCTTGCCTGTGATATAAACAGGACCTGCTGGAGAGATAGGGTTCAGACTTTCATTCACAACTAATTCAGTTTTTTAACAAACAAGGTTTGGACGTTTTGGCCCTTCTGATCGATCAATACAATAAACAAATGGTAGAATTAAAATATCAGTTGGACCATTTAGACAATGACATCATTACCAATCCTGAGTTTGTTAAATATGAATATGATTATAGGCGAATATTTTCCAGTATTGATGCCTTAATTGAAAAGATTACTGAAACTAAATCAAGTGGCATATTAACAGAATCGGGCATACCCCGATCCACCTTTAAGGTATGCCGGGCCTGTTTCAAATACAGGATTGTTACCAGTTACTATGGCTACTAGTGGAAATAATAACGCTCCAGTTGAAGACATCATTAACCCTATGGTTATTAATAATAGTGCGACTAATGGAGGTGGCGTATTTCCAAACAAAACGAAAATAATCAACACACTATCAGGATAACCAGCAGAGTTTTTACAAGAACAATTACAAAGCATCCACCTCCTCGACGAACACAGGATGGAATCAACGCCCACAGCGGAAGAAGAACAACCGACGCAGGAGGTGATCGTTGCTGAGCAGATGAGACATTTTTGTATTTTACAAAGTAATAATCGTGACTTTAACGTTTATAATTATACATTCCACAAGAGCAAGTTGAGTTTTTAGCCAAAGGTTTTAATTTTGTCCCACATTCCAAGCCAAATTTGGCTCGGACATTATGTGACCTAATGGTATATATACGTAAGTTAAATTTAAGGGTAATGTTTGGTCAGATTAATGGTACGTTTACTGATGAGAGAGTTGCAAGCATTTTCCTTGGATAATACTTTAGCATTGTTTCATGTCTTTGATCCACTTTAGGGCTGCCTCCGTGGATTATTTTCATAATACGTCTAAAACTGTCGGTAATTTTACTCTTGATGAGAGGCAATTTATTGAACATATAAAAGTTCACAGGAATCGCGTTATGCAGCCCGATAAAGGTGGGGGGGGCTATTTTCATGACAGAAAGTGAATATATAGATAGGATGAACAGTATGCTTTCAACTTTGAATTATAACAAAGTCTCATTGAACGAGTTAAAAACCAAGCATACCAACGCATAAAGAATCATTTGAGTGATTTGTTTATAGAGGGCAGCATTTCTTTAGAATTATATCATTATTTAACTATGCCAGCACCTCTTACTCCGGTTATTTTCGGAGTTCCGAAATTGCATAAGAGCATGGTGGATCCTCCATTTAGGCCCATAATTGATGGGCGTAAATCTATAACTTATGCATGTGCCAAACGGATAGACGGCAAGTTAAAAGAAGTTTTGATTCATGGCATGTGTTGAATCACTTAAATTCTATTCAGTTTGATGCCAGTTATGGATTTTTAACGATTGATATCAAGGATCTGTATACCGTCATCCCCCAAAATTTGGGTATGGAATGGGTTAGGGAATTTTTACACACGAAACATGTTCTTGGGACAGATATTGATTTAATTGTTTCCTTATTAGATGTGGTGTTAAAGAATAATTATTTTATGTTTAAGGGTGAGTACTTTCTGCAAACATCACTTTTTGAGGCGATGGGCTCGGGCCCCTTTGGAGAGGCTTGCACAGTGTGGCATATTGGGAGCGTACTTTTTTGTTCCCTCATTCCCTGTTTCATGATATGGTAATTTGGTATACTCGTTACCAAGATGATATATTTATCATCTTAAAAGGGTCTAAACAGGATGCGTATGTTTAGTGAATACCATGATTACTTTTACTTCATTCCTGGAATTCACATTTCAGTATGATGATGATAATATCCACTTTTTAGATATTCATTTGTACAAAGATGTGCTAAATTCCAGGTTCAGATCCCTGATCTATAGGAAACCTTTTTACAGTAATTCATTTTTGCATTTTTCTAGCAATCATCCTTTTTTTCAGAAGAGAGACATTATTAAAGGTCAACTGGTCAGGGCATCCAGGATGTGTTCGGATGAAGCCGATTTTGAACAGGAATGTAATAATTTAAAAACAATGTTTTTGAACCGTGGATATCCATCAAAGTTGTTTCAAAGCATAAGGAGGGAAGTTATGACCAAGAGATGTAGTGGTACTTTAGGCCCTTTACTAATTAACCATGAGAGGTCCCATTCTAGTAATAATGTACAGCCCATTTTGGTTAATACTAGCGACAATAGGTATGTTACTAGTTTTATAACTCAATTTAACGATATGTCGGCATGTTTTAGAGATATTTTAAATTATAATTGGAATATTATCTCGCAACAGCAGTCTCTCAGCAAGGCCCTGGGTGACAGACCTATAATTGTTTTTCAAAGAGGTACTAACTTAAAATCATTATTCGAAGCACCATTAAAACAGTTTAGACACCACAAAGGCATGTACAAATGTGGCAGATGCTATTATTGCTGGTATATCCTTACTGGGCATTTTTTTTTGTTAATGGCATAAAATATGCTATTCATAATAAATATAATTGTGAGAGTCAAGGGGTGGTTTATGTAGCTTTGTGTCAAAAATGCCCTGCATTTTATTTTGGTAAAACCGAGCGTCAGTTAAAACAAAGGATTTACCAGCATATTTATGCCATTTCTAAGAGTGTAAATACCAACGCCTTAGCAAAACATATTTTGGAGCATAACACACATTATTTCAAATTCATAGTTGCTCAGTCAGTACCTAGGAACCCTAGAGGTGGTCCTTGGCACTTAAAGTTAGAGGAGCAGGAATTCATGTGGCAGTTAAAAACTAATGCCCATATCCATCCGGGCATCAATGACGCTTGTTCTATCAAATGTTTACTTAAACTTAAGGCACTGGAGTGTTAGATTTATAGATTTATATACATATTTATATATGTATATATTTATATATACTTACACATATATAGTAAAATCTTTTTACAACATGTTGGTATAATATATTCAGGTATAGTTCAATAATAGGTTTAATATTGGGATTGTAATATCATAACATATGATTTTCTAGGTCTGTTATTTTAGCATTTTGCATTTCAAGTATTTTTTAAATATAATAGCTGTCTTTTTAAATGGTGAATTTTATGACTTAATTGCAATTATGTGATATCAATTTGCCTTAATTGGTTAGTTTATAAAACATGTTTTTTCAATGGAATATGTGTCTGAAGAAGTGCACACAGTTATGTGCATGAAAGCGCTAACACAATAAAGATTTTCTCAGCAGACGGACTCCTAATATTGCCATTGGTATTGTTTGTTTTTTATCCAGATAGGTAAGTATCCCAGAGACTACCCCATCTATGGAACAGGCTCCCCATCTATGTGAAGCAGAGTTACTCCCTAACCCAAGTGCAACTTAAGCAATTGGATGGGAAACCAGAAATTCATCCCTGGTTTGGCACCTATGTCTCTAATGGACACAGATAACCTGTAAATGGTTCATCTCCCAGGCCCACACTTACACTTATCTAGGGTTTCAGAACTTGTCAGAGATTTGGGATGAATGGCTAGGTTTAAAAGGGCCCTTGTGGTCGTTAGCCTAGTAAGCACTGAACATATGAAACTATGCAAGGTAACAGCAGCCATCAAAAACATGTTAAGTCCTGGATTAAGTGATAAGCTTTTAGAATTCCTAGATCAATAATTCAAAAACATATTTTTAAGTAGAAGATAAATGACTGAAAGCTTCCGTTATCTGGTGTGGTTATGAAGTTTGTGAACAATTTTGTGGTCAATATGGTGCTGCAGTAGGACATCCATTTGTACCTCTAAAGAAAGTGGAGAGAAATGAGATTAACAATGATTGTAGACATGACAGACAGATTGTATTGGCTTGTCTAGTCAGATGGAGTTTAGATGATCTTCAAATGAAAGAAGTATTGAAAGGATATTGGAAACCATTTCATGGTAATGCTGAATTTAAGCATTTTAGGTTATTGTTAAGTTTGTTTTAGATGAAAGGGTTGCAAATTGAATAAAACAATGGAACAGGTAATAATACAGTAGATAAAACAATAAAGAAGGAATGTAGCACATTTCTTTTTTTTTTTTTAAGCAACCATGTTCTTGTTAGAGGTATAGAGAGACGTGATATGCGTGATATACTCCTATATCAAAACTCCTAGAGAAATGTACTACAGCAATGCTTTGTTGTTCTACAAAATTTAACCTAAAAATTTTTATTGCACCTGCTTAAATCTTGGTCTTCTACAAAATGAAACCTAAAAATTGCATTGTAACTGCTTAATCTTTGTTTTGTCTTGAACCCACAAATGACTGAAATTGTAAACTGCTGTAATCTTTTTGTTACTGTTGTTTGGAAGCTTTGTCTTTAACCTACAAATGATTGAAATTGTAAACTATTGTAATCTTTTTGTAACCTTTGTTTTGGAGCTTTTCTCGCCAGGGCTCCATTGAAAACGGGTTCTTATTGGCCCAGTGGACTATCCTGGTTAACCAACTGCAAATAAATAAATAAATAAATAAATAAATATGCATTGTCCAAGATTAATTTTATACTTAAAAAATAAATAAATAACAGGAAGTTACTACTAGAATTTTGTAAAATGTTAATACTATTAAAAGCAAAATGTATGCAAACATTCATTATAGGCATACTTCTTTTTTTCAAATAACTATTGAATTATCACTTGTGGCATAGGCAAATTTACATTCATATAAAAGTAATCAAACTATATTAACATGACAAGCATTATACCTCACATATATTGCTGTATATCATATAACCTAAGCAATATTACATAAATTATTGAATTCCTGCTTTTTAAACAAGAAACATCTTTATTCATAGGTTCATATGTGTGCACTAGGCTAATGGCCCAGGAGGCTTTATAAGCCTAGCCCATAGGATTACCTTGGCATTGTGCCACCCAACCTTAGTTCCCAGTGCCTCTGTTGAGTAGAGCCACTGGAGTGATCCCGGGGTGAATTTTCTATTTCCCATCCACGCATCAAGATTTCTCTTGAAGAGAGCCAGTGAGGTGCTCTGCTTGACATGTGTGAGAGGTCTATTCCATAGCATGGGCAGTCTCTGGATTATGAACCTATTCCTCCCAGCATGTTCTGTTGATTGTGGAAATGAGGTTGAGGTCTCTGGAGCATGTGGTGTGGAGGGATTGGAATTTCTTTAGATGTAGTATTTCTAACAGAGCTGGGTGAGAAATGGCTTTGTAAGTCAAGCAGAGATTGCCTCTAAGTAGATGATATGAGACCGAGAATAGTTGGAGGTTTTTGAATCTGTCCATATAGGACAAGTATTTAAGGCCTAGAATCCTCTTTGTGAGGTGCTTTTGCGGCCTCTCCAGTTGTTTCAGGTGTCTAGTGAGGTACATGCCAAATGAGGAATTGTATTCAATGATTGTCTCCCTCTTCTCTTCCCTTATTAGGCCAGTGAGGCCTTTCTGCAGGATGTCACCATCACTTGGGGAGTTAATAATAGCTCCCAACTTGCAGTCATCTGTGAACTTTGTCAGCCAGAGTCCCTTCATGTTGGCCTGGAATTCTGAGAAGTAGATACCAAACAGGAGAGGACCCAGGACTAAACCCTGTGGGACTCCACTTGTGACTGGTCGGCAGTCTGACTTGGGGTCAGCTACGTTCACACTGTGGGTTCTATCTGTGAGCCAGTTTGCACCCCACCTAGTGATATAGGGGTTGATGCCTAGCTTAGTGAGTTTTTCTATAATTCCTGAGTGGGGAATGGTATCAAAAGCCTTGGCCAGATCAAGGTATGTTGTATGAACAACCTTGCCTTCATCCACAGCTCTGGTGACTGACTCAAAGAAGTTGACCAAGTTGAGCAGGCATGATCTACCCTTCACAAAACCAAACTGTTAGAAAAATGTGTATTTGAATATATGAGAAATGCTACTTTAAAAGCAAAGTAGTATATAATGCATTCTATTCTATTAATCATATAGTAGAGAGGATTAATTCATGTTTAAATGTAAAGTAGTTTTGAAACTGCAGTGTGGCTTGAAGCAAGCTGACCTTCGACCCTGGCAGATATTAGCTTAGCAAGTTTTAATGTTTATGCTTTTCACAAGTGATTATCTGCTGGCTCAGGAAATTAAATGTGTTAAATAATGAAATCTTCTGCTATTTCCTGCTGGGATGATTTGGCCTTGTGTATGTATTACTGAGATAGCACACAGCTGTGTGAGAATGTGTAACAGAGAACAAACATGTGTATTAAAAGACTGAATCTGCTATTGTATTCGAACTGATATGAAACCTTGAAGAAGTAACTTTACAGAAAGACATTATGTCTGCCAAGGTGGATAGCAAGGCCGTATTGTTACCAGAGGAAAACTTTTTTAAAATATACAGCATCAGCAGTTTTAATGAGCAGAAGACTGTAAGCTAAAGTGATGTAGATGCCCTGTGACATACCACGTCAGTAAGGTGGGTACAGCTTGAATGTTAAACCTATATAAAATTGTGTGCTTCCCATTTCATGTTAGACAAAATTCTGTACTTGTACGTTTTTTGCATCCTGGTGTACACTAGTAAACTTTTGAATCTGAACCTCCTGTGTATTGAATTCTTGATTTTATTTAACAGTTTGGTCCTTCTTAGCCGGAATTCCCTCGGACAGCTGCAGATCAGAGTCTACCGGTGGTCGAATACTGCGCAGGAGAAGTTACCGAAACGGTTCTTCTTGGGTGAAAAGACCTCCGACTGAATTGTCGTTTAAAGAGGCTGGCCACTTTCTGATCTGTGGCGAAGGCGGATATTGGACGATTCAATACCGGAGGCTCAGGTAGGAAGAATTTGCCTTTTTCTGTTTTAGATCAGGGACTAGGTTACAGTATATTGTTGTCAAGATTTGTTTTGCAGATCAGGGACAAAAGGAAGTGCTGTATATTTGGTCATAGATCAGGGTAACAGAATAAGGTAGGCAGTTATTCTAGATAAACTCTGAACAGGAACTGAGAATTTGATATCACGTGATAAAAAAGGGTTATGTAACATTTTCTTTGCCATGGGAAATCAGTGCACTAAAACATCGCGAGATCCGCCCCTAACCGAAGACGCAAAATACATGCAATCACAACGTTCCGATAACGTTAGGTATTATACGAAATGGGTTAACAAATATGAATTTGATAGTAAACTAGATAAAACTTCACTAGTGAAACTCCTTAAACAGCTTAAATCCGATGCGGGAGGTCAGGCAAAAAAGCAACGCCAATTACGCATTCCTCAGGCACACAGGTGGATTGAGGAAGCAAATTGTAGAGAACAGAAGCTTAAAAATTCAAAAACATTATTTTTAGACAAAGAAGATAATAACTTGGTAATAGCAACAGCTCCTCCTCCTCCTCCCTTGCCCCCTCCCTTACCCTTTTCAGGATATGAAGCGAGTGGACAGGCTGGTCCGCGTTATCCTGAAGTTTCAGCAAGACCACAACCATTTGTTAGAGATCCTATTGAAACTAGGTCCCGAACACGTAAAACACATAGGGACACAGAATCATATCAAATAGAGAGAAACCTACAGGATGAGAGTGAGGAAGAAATATGCCCACTTATAGAAGTTCCAAATCCTCAGGCAGGACAGGAAGGGCAGGACCCAACACTCTTAGTATACAGACCATGGACACCAGAAGATATCCGGAAGGCTACTGAGGGAATCCCCCATCCGAAAGTTAATTTTACGAAATTTTTAGAAGATTTACAAGGCATGAGGTTGAGTTACCACTTGAATGGAGAAGAAGTAGAAAAAGTGGTAAGACAAATTATAGGTCCAGATTGGCACATGATTTGTGGCACCTGGAATCCTCGTAATGCAGAGCTTAGACCACTCCCACATAGTGACGCAGAGTTAGACAACAGAGTGAAAGGTCTAACAGACCGAATCTCTGAGAAATGGAAACCTAGAGCAGACTGGACTTGCATTAATCAATGCATACAACAGGAAAATGAGACAATAGATGGGTACTATGCTAGATTATTAGAATGTTTTAATAATCATAGCGGTATGACGGTTCCTGAGAACCAAACGAATGATTTCTCGTATGAACAACAATTGAAAAATGCATTTTTGAAAGGTTGCATTGCACCTATTAGTAGCTTCATTACGAAGCATATGATAGACCATCGAACAGGGAGGCTACAAGCCTTACTTGAATACGCTAGACATGCTGAAAGACATTTTAATAGTAAAAAGAAAAAGAAGGCGCAAGTCTTCACTGCTGAAGACGGAGCTGAAGTGTTTGTGTTACAGTCATGTAAAAAGGGCAAGAAGATTGCCCAGGGAAACAAACAGTCTGACAAACGATCAGATTTTGAAGAGAGAAAAAAGAGAGGTGAATGCTTCAAGTGCGGGAAAAAGGGACATCTAGCAAGGGATTGTAAGCAAAACAAAAAGGTAATTACAGAAGATAAGGGAGATGAGGACTGACTATATGATAGTGAAGATACATCATGTGAAAGTCATAAATCATCAGGAAAAGTTAATAAACAGAAAACAAATGTAAATGTGATAGAAAGAGTAGAGGAAGTACAAGTAGATATGGTGGATGAAGAAAGTGAAATTTTGGACTTAGCATTATTGAGCCTAGAGCTCTACTTAGCAGATACGAAACCGGAAGTTACACTTCTGGTGGAGGGAAGGGAAGTCAAATTCCTGTGTGACTCAGGAGCATCACGGTCTTTGATACACCCCTCCAAGTTACCAGAACATTCCGAATCACCTGATTATATACTAGTGAAAGCAGCAAACGGACAGCTATATAGGGAACCACTTTCCCATGATATAGCAATAACTGACCCTGTTTCAGGTATGACACAGAGAAGTAAAATTGTTGTTTCTGCAAATTGCCCAGTAAACCTATTGGGCAGGGACCTTATGCAGATATTTGGCATAGCAGTAGTTCCAACTGTACAAGGTATGGAGGCACAGAGACAAATGGATACCTTTGTAGTGCGATCGGAGGGTGAAACTTTTTATTGGTACAGCCAGGACCTAGTCACGACTGGTCCAGGGGCAGTAACCGAGGAACTGATGAACGTAGCCATCAGTAAAGCCCCCTCCCTTGAAACTGATCGACAGCATTTGTTACACTGTACTCTATACTACTGTACTACACCAGGACCTGATAGAGAGTATGAGCAAGAATTGTTCAGAAATCGTGCAACTATATTAGTATTGCGTACTTTATACTGGGATACTGAGGGGAACAGTGTAGTTAGCTGTTCATTACCTCAAGAATTCCTTGCATTATATAGATCAAATCGATTACCACATGTCAGCTTGAGAAAGAACAAAAGTGTAAAATGGGCAGACTTAGGAGAAAAAGTAACAAGATGGGAGAAACAGAGTGATTTAGAACTATCAGAACAAGGGATACAAAAACAAAAACTGAATTGGTTGACACAGACACATCCAGTTGTACACTTGCAATCTAGCGAGGACAGCTGATTAGCATTTTTATTAGAAGAAGAAGAAAAGGCCTTATGTGAAATTCCAACAACTCTTTGGTCAACAGGCAAGTCAGATGTAGGACTTATTCGAACAGCAGGACCAGTTATAATTACCCCAAAGTCAGCTTTTAGACCACAGAAAAGACAATACCCTTTGAGAAAGGATGCAGAAATAGGAATTAAGCCTATAATAGCAGCATTACTCAAAGAAGGAGTACTGGTAGAATCTCCTGATTCACCATGTAATACACCCCTATTTCCTGTTAAAAAAGCAAATGGGGAATGGCGGATGGTACAAGATTTACAAGCTGTGAATAATGCAGTAATACCTAGAGCACCTACGGTGCCAGACCCACATACCTTGTTAAACGATTTAAAACCACAACAGAAGTATTTCTCTGTGGTAGACATCAGCAATGCTTTCTTCTCAATACCTATACATCCTGATAGTCAATATTGGTTTGCATTTACATTTCAGGGTAAAAGGTATACATATACTCGATTATCACAGGGATATTGTGAGAGCCCAACAATATTTGCACAAGAAATGGCTAGCAATCTGGCAGGGTTTACCCCACCGGGAGGTAGTCAAATTCTACTTTATGTAGATGACATCTTGCTAGCAGCCCCCACCCAGCTACAATGCAGGGAGGATACTGTAGCATTATTGAAATTTTTAGCAACACAAGGACACAAAGTAAACAAAAGTAAGTTACAACTTTGGAGAAAACAAGTTAGATACTTGGGATATGTAATATCCAATGAAGGTAGAATATTAGACGAGGAAAGAAAAACAGCAATCTTGCAAGCACCCAAACCAACAACCAAGAAGGAAATTATGTCTTTCTTGGGTACAACAAATTTCTGTCGGAGCTGGATACCAAATTATGCTTTGGAATCTGCTCCACTGACTGACTTGATATATAAGACACCAATGGCAGCACAAGATATCTTACAATGGACACCCGAAGCGGAAACGGCTTTCTGCAGGTTGAAGCAGTTGATAGCTTCTTCGTTAGTTTTAGGACTTCTGAATTATCACAAACGATTCTTTCAGACCATAGATTGCAAGCAAGGATATATGACGTCAGTACTGACGCAACAACATGGGGATAAGCAACGCCCCATAGCCTATTATTCATCGCAGTTAGATCCAGTAGCGCGATCTTTGCCTCACTGTGTACAAGCAGTAGTTGCAGCTGCAATGGCAGTACAGGCTTCGGCCTCAGTGGTGTTATTCCACCCCCTCACATTGAGAGTGCCTCATGCAGTTGCAATAATTTTACTGCAAGAAAAAGTGGCATACCTTTCTCCTGCTAGACATCTTTCATGTATGACTATACTGCTGAGCCAACCTCACATGACAACTGAACGATGTATGACATTAAATCCATCAACATTACTTCCGACTCCTGTGGATGGCACACCACACAGCTGCCTGCAGGAAATTGAACAGTTAGCTTTAACTAGACAAGATTTCACAGATATGCCCTTGGATAATGCCGAGGTGACATATTACGTGGACGGCTCATGCAGAAGGGGTCCTACAGGAAAGAATCTGGTAGGATATGCAGTAGTTACAGACACTGAAATTTTAGAAGCCCAATCCTTACCACATAACTTATCTGCACAAGCAGCAGAATTGATAGCTTTGACGAGGGCATGTACTTTAGCAAAAAACAAGTGTGTAAACATATATACTGATAGTCAGTATGCTTTTTCTACAGTACATGTATTTGCACAACAGTGGAAAAATAGAGGAATGATAACATCTAGTGGAAAACCTATTAATCATGTGCAATTTATTTTGGAGTTATTAGAATCTATTCAGTTAACTACCAAAGTAGCTATTTGTAAATGTGTAGCTCATACGAAACAACAGGATAAGATTTCAAAAGGCAAAGCACAAGCTGATGCAGCTACAAAGCAAGCAGCCTCAGACTCAGAAACTTTACTTTTGAATGAGGAATTACAACCCTCTGAGATTTTAGATTTAGACATGTTAAAAACAATGCAGACGCTTACTACAAAAGCAGAAAAATGAAAATGGGTAAAACGAGGTGCAATTCTTGAGAATGGACTGTATATTTCCAAAGAGAGAAAACCAATATTGCCGTCTAATTTATTTAGATATGCAGCTTTGTTGAGCCATGGGCAGTGCCATGTCTCAAAAGGGGGGGTGGTACAGTTAGTAAACCGAATATTCCAAACATACGGATTCACAAATTACACACAAAAATTTTGTGCAGCTTGTCATACCTGTAACAAACACCATGCACAAGGGGCATTTAAGACCAAGCAAGGAAGTTTTCCTATACCACCATATCCATTCCATACTATTTGTATGGATCTCATAGAATTGAATAAGTGTGAAGGGAAAAAATTTTGTTTAGTTATTGTAGACATGTATTCTAAATGGGTAGAAGCGTTTCCAACCAAAAACACGGATGCAGCAACAGTGGCGAAAGCCCCGATAAAAGAGATAATCCCTAGATTTGGCATTCCAGAAAGGATTTATAGTGACAACGGCACTCATTTCGTGAATCAGACAATCCAGCAACTTGGGAGATTTTTTGGTATCTCCTTAAAGAATCATTGTGCCTACCACCCACAGTCAGCAGGACTGGTGGAAAGGTACAATGGTACCCTCAAAAATAAGCTTAGGAAGCTAGTAGAGGAGACCCAAAAGAATTGGATATACTGTCTGCCTTTGGCACTGCGGAGTACGAGAACGGTTCCAAATGTAAAGGGTTTGACTCCCTTTGAAATGCTTTTTGGGAGAGCATATTATGTGCCTCTGTGGAAAGCTCTCATGCCTGCAGAGCGAGAGGCTGACACTTCATTAGCTAGTTATATGAGGAAACTGTTAACAAATAAATCTGTTTTGCGGTTTAACTCTTTTTCAGATAAGGAACAGACCAGACCGGTGGAAGCAGTCTTGGCCCCTGGGACGTTTGTGTGGCTGAAAGTGATGAAAAGCAAGAATTGGGCGAGTCCAAAGTGGGAGGGACCGTACCAGGTTCTGTTGGCAATGCCTACTGCAGTTAGAGTGGCCGAGAGGACGTCCTGGGTTCATTTGACACATTGCAAACCGGTAAAGAACTTTTAACTTGATAAAATCTTTGTGACTGATACACAACCAGACAGAGATGGCCAAAAACAAAGCGAATAGAAATTTAGATCAACCCCAGAGATGTTGCATAATCATTTAGTTGAGTGTACCTTTATTGACTGTAATTGTGACAATTTTCCTCTTGTTGTGGTTTATCCTACACACAACCACACAAGTGAAAGTGGGAAGGCGTGACGAAACGTCTATAGACTGTCATCCAAATTTTAACACATACCTAGCCATGAAATGTGTATATGCAGAGACTATGAACATTTCAAATTGCTGGGTTTGTACAGCTATACCAACAGCATATGGAGGACTGATAATGTCCGCTGTCCCTTTGGGGATAAATAAGACTTGGGAGAATTTACTCTTCGATACAGGAACTGTGAGATCACAGGACAAAATAGCTTTATTTTTACCTGTCACACAAAAAGGAGTTGTATGTTTTTATAAAAATGATACCCTCCAGGTGGGCTGGAGCAATTGTAATATAACCATATCTTACCAATGCTATATTAAGAATAGTAATGGCAATACTTTTTGCAATACTAATTATGATTCATATTTGAACTCATTGAAAACAACTATGAATGACATTCGCAAGAATCCAGTTTTGTTTAAACAATTGTCAGTTATAGATCAGAAAATGTTTTATGCAGGGCTGATGCGTATTAGTACTAAAGTAGAAAACTTTTATTTTATTTGTGGGAAAAAGGCATATAAATGGTTACCTGAGAATTGGTCCGGCAGTTGTTTTTTGGGTTATTTGGTTCTGGCAATAAGACATACTGCAGAATTACCTTTGGGTAAGATACGAAACGTGAGAGAAGCAGCTCGAAAACCTGAAGGTCCGGTTGAAAAACTTGTGAATCCAGTCGGAAAGAGTGAAGCTGGCTGGAAAGATCATAATGCTGTGAAAGACAAAAGCAAATTGACTCATATGGACTTGAGTGACAGTGTTATATCCTGGGCAGGAATATTCCCAGCCTATGGAGCAGTCAAATCGATCTGGGAGCTGAGGAAGTTGTCGAAACTTCTCGAAGTAATGAGTAATGCAACTTTTTCTGCCCTAGAACTGGTGACTGATGAACTGAATGCAATGAGAACTGTTGTGCTACAAAATCGAATGGCTCTTGACTTCACCCTAGCGGCGAGAGGTGGTACGTGCGAGCTTATCAAAGAAGAATGTTGTGCGTATATACCAGATAACAGGCATGAAATTGATAATCACCTAGAGGTAATTCAGTAAGTATCAGCCATGACTGAACCAGGCCCAAACCCACTGACTGACTTTTTCCAGAATCTATTTGGGGGGTGGGGTACCATCCTAATGAATATTCTGATTGCCATTTGTGTGGGTATACTTCTAATAGGAGCATGTGTTTGCTGTGGAATTCCCTGCATGAAAAGATTAATCAAAGATTTTATTGATGTATCTGTTACTGAAACTTTGTACCAAGATATTGAGATTGAGAGATTGATCTCAGATTACATTTTTTCTGAAGTATAGATTGAATGACTCACCTAGCTGAAAATCCTAAGTGGAAGAAGTTGTGAGATGAAATGACACTATGCATACTTCGAAATAGAATAAAAAGTATTAATAGGGGGGAAAATGTTAGAACAATGTGTATTTGAATATATGAGAAATGCTAGTTTAAAAGCAAAGTAGTATATAATGCATTTTATTCTATTAATCATATAGTAGAGAGGATTAATTCATGTTTAAATGTAAAGTAGTTTTGAAACTGCAGTGTGGCTTGAAGCAAGCTAACCTTCGACCCTGGCAGATGCTAGCTTAGCAAGTTTTAATGTTTATGCTTTTCACAAGTGATTATCTGCTGGGTCAGGAAATTAAATGTGTGAAATAATGAAATCTTCTGCTCTTTCCTGCTGGGATGATTTGGCCTTGTATATGTATTACTGAGATAACACGCAGCTGTGTGAGAAAGTGTAACAGAGAACAAAGATGTGTATTAAAAGACTGAATCTGCTATTGTATCCGAACTGATTTGAAACCTTGAAGAAATAACTTTACAGAAAGACATTATGTCTGACCAGGTGGATAGCAAGGCCGTATTGTTACCAGAGGAAAACTTTTTTAAAATATACAGCATCAGCAGTTTTAATGAATAGAAGACTGTAAGCTAAAGTGATGTAGATGCCCTGTGGCATACCACGTCAGTAAGGTGGGCACAGCTTGAATGTTAAACCTATATAAAATGGTGTGCTTCCTGTTTCATGTTAGACAAAATTCTGTACTTGCCTCCTGGTGTACACTAGTAAACTTTTGAATCTGAACCTCCTGTGTATTGAATTCTTGATTTTATTTAACACAAACTGTGTGGGATCCAGAGTTTGGAGATTCCCTATATCCTTGTTTATTAGGTCCATGATTATGCGTTCCATATTTTTGCATATTAAACTGTCACTTACTACATAGGCAATCATGCATTTATATGAATGAAAACAAACCACACGGACACAATCCTAGTGGCAAGCATTTTACATCACAATGCATACTGATACACTGCCAATTGCAAACATTATACATCGCTTATAATCCACCCAATCTTTCTCACTTAAACATTACATAGCTGATTTAAGTCCTGCCACCTTTTAGACCTCATGCCTCCCTTGTATGTTTTGTTTTTGATCCACTGTTACAATGTACTACACTAACCACTTGTTAAGATTCCCCTCTCCAGCAATTATTTGCGTTCACTACAATGGCCTCCCTCTTACTTGGGTTCCTTCTTTTCAAGAGACAGTTCATGTACATGCCACAACATTTCCATGTATGCTTTTATTTTTAGTCATGGGGAAATGACACAATGTAGAAATATTGCTGAGTTTATTTCTGTTCATCATTACTTTTGGAATTATTTCAGAAAAAAAACTCTATATTAGCACTTCACATATCACTAAAAAATTTGGTGTGGATACATTTTTCCAGTGCATACACTTTAAAGCTGTCTGATTTATTTCCCAGAGAGCTAGTGCAGCACTTTTCCTCAGTACAACCAGTGTGCACACTTCAGAACTATTAAGTTTATTTTATCATAAAGCCAACAGTTTTCATCAGTGTACCCTTTCTATTGCCATAAAATATTTCCTACATTCAATTCATTGATTACTGCTCAGGTGTTTTAAGGACAGCACTACTCCACACCTTGCATTCACTAACAAAACTTTCTTACATTTGGGAAATTTCCACAGCATTTCCAAACTCATTAGCAACTTGAAATAACAATGATTTGCAGTTCACTTTCCCGTAGACAATAAGCTATTTTTGCTGTTTCAGAATTCAATAAAATATTGACATACTCAATACTTGCTTCAGTATTTTTTTCACTAGTGCTCTTGGGCACGTTTCATACTCAGTCAGCATTTTCTGAATTCATTTTTTTCAGCAGCTAATTACCTTCAGTATGCACAGTTTTGACAAGCAAACATCCAGCATTTTCAAATCTGTGTGATGAAATATTCAAAAGTATTTTATTTTGTCACTATTCACTATTCACTGTGCACTTTTTAAAACTTGCTTTAAAAATATTTAACTTCTCTCTGAGTCTAGCTTCTGTTTCTGACTCTGTTTAAAAGTGACAGATGCTTTTAATTCTGTTTGACAATCATTTACAAATTCATTAAGTTCTGTAGTACAAACCTGATTTTGCCAAAATGGTAGCCATTTCTTAGTAAGCATACAATCAGTTCTCTTTCTGCATGTGGGTATAGTAACCCAAAAAATAACAATTCCTTCTTTCTTACATTATCAGCTCTATCTATACCTGTTAAAATACTGATGTGGTATGTTAGGGAAGTATTATCACAACAAGAATAAAATATTAAGTTAATTAACAACTCAGCATCAAGTTTTTCTTACACATATTTAAAAAAGGGGAAAAAAGAAAAATGCTATACCTTTAAATCCCCTTTCAGTGACTGAAGTTTTAAAATAATGTATCCAGCTTTACTTCAGTATACTGAAACAACCTTTACATGCTTCGCACTTCAACATTTTAAGTCTAACACAATAGCAAACAATACTACAGTTGTACTCACACTCAGACTTATCATGATAACCTGGGCTAGAAAACATATCAAAGACTCACCATTGGCTTGTCTTCTCTAGTGCTTTCCAGAGGTCTTGACTCTTTATGTTATATATATATATATATATATATATATATATATATATATATATATTTATTTATCTTTTACAAAACCTGCCCTTTATCTCTCTTCAAGTCAGTGTCAGGTCTCCAGAACTCCATCTTATCTCTCTCGCTCTCTCTCTCTCTCTCCCTCTCTCCATCAATGGCTTACCTGTCTATCAAGCAATGGTTTACTCTTCTCTTCTTAGCCCTTCCTCATATATGAAAAGGTAGAGACATCATCAACTCTGAGTGAATCTGGGTGGTTTTCTTCCCAAAATGTCCAATAATACCAACCTAGAGGCCTCATAGCAGTTGCTAGGGGCACATCTATCTTTCTCCCTCTGTATATCTATTTATATACCTTTTTATAGATAGATATGTAGACAAATACACACACAAACACACACACACACACACACACACACACACACACACACACACACACACACACACACACACACACACACCAGATGCACTCTCTGAATATTTGAACAGTGTAATTTACTTCTAAGTAATTAAGTGATATCATCTATTTGTCTATTGAATATGAACACCTAAATCTCTGTAAGGAATATAAAAAATGCCTAGCTGGTCAATGAGTTATCACAGAGTCTAGACCTTGCACCTAACATAAGGAATATTATATATGCATATATTTACAGTTTTGTAACCCTCTCAGTACATTGTGAACCCTGGCCGCTCTGGATCTCAAGACTTTGGCATCAGAACTTTTCCTTCTCCACATCCCAGCAACACAGAGAACAGTTGCTACCACTGGCTAACCGACAAGGACACAACACATGCTGAAAGGGCTGTAGGGGAACTAAGAAACATTTGGGCAACTATGCTAAGGTGAGGAGATACCTCTGTTGAGATGGCTCTTCTAGTTCCAACCATCACACTGGCAAGCTAGGAGCCTTAAATATCTGTGGTAGCCACTTAGACCAAATACGGATACTCATGTTTGTAAACATGCTGACCAGTAAGCAACGTCCTAATCAAACTAGGATCTACCTGCTATTAAATGTACCATATCATTCATACAGCAAAATCCCCAAATTGTATGTTAGAATTGTGGGCACATTAGCTGTAAAGATTGGCTCTGGCAACTATCATAAATATACTCAATGAATTATTGTATTTATTCAGGTCACACATTAAACAAATAACCATCAGGTGGTTTAAATATTACTATTTATTACGGAATGGGTGACCTGTACATCTCCACCTTGATTTGTGAATGAACGGCTGTTAATGTGCAGGTAATTACCACTGAAAAATTAGTCCACCAGTTCACAGCAGCATATTAAACTGCCTTGGAGTTTGGACAATTAAATTGCCAATGACACCTTTTTTGCACTCATGAAACAGTGTTTCTATTGTTTAGTAAGTGTGAAATTAAAACAAAAATACATAAAAAACAGACTAGAAGGGTGTGCTTGTGTGCATGTGTGTGTATGTGTGTGCGAATGCATGTGTGTTTGTTTCTGTCTGTATGTGTAAATGTGCCTGCATTTCTGAATTGAATATGTGTGCTTTATTCACATTTGTAGGTTTCTCTATTTTTCTGAGTGTGTGTACGTGTGTGTGTGTGTGTGTGTGTGTGTGTGTGTGTGTGTGTGTGTGTGTGTGTGTGTGTGTGTGGATATGCACATGTGGGCATGTGAGTTTAGACATTAAATACTTACCAAAGTTATATTTGGATGTAAAATTGCTCCTCCATGAACCAGTACATATCCTACAGCAAGTCTGAAACATTATGTGGATCAACTATTTTCATCCAAAATAGTAAAACATACGTATAGTAATAAAATAAAATAAATACAAAACAATTTAACAGGTAGTCTTTTCTGTAGGGTGCAATAATGCCCTCAAAGTTGCGTGTTTTTGTATAAATAACACCGCTGGGAAGGCATTATTTACACAGTCACACACCCTGTCTGGCATTATTGCTTACTTATCATCCAGATCATGTTCATTTACTATTGTCTGATGACAGAGCTCCAACCCTGGTCTATATTAAAAAAAAATCATTCATATCATGTTCATTTACTATTGCCTGATGATAGAGCTCCAAAGCCTGGTCTATATTAAAAAAATCATCCATATCATGTTCATTTACTATTGTCTGATGACAGCACTCCAAAGCCTGGTCTATATTAAAAACAATCATCCTTATGTTCATTTACTATTGTCTGATGATAGCACTCCAAAGCCTGGTCTATATTAAAAAAAATCATCCTTATCATGTTAATTTACTATTGTCTGATGTCAGAGCTCCAAAGCCTGGTCTATATTAAAAAAAAAATCATCCTTATGTTCATTTACTATTGTCCGAAGATAGAGCTCCAAAGCCTGGTCTATATTTAAAAAAAAATCATCCATATCATGTTCATTTACTATTGTCTGAAGATAGAGCTCCAAATCCTGGTCTATATTAAAACAAATCATCCATAGCATGTTAATTTACTATTGTATGAAGATAGAGCTCCAAAGCCTGGTCTATATTAAAAAAATCATCCTTATGTTCATTTACTATTGTCTGATAGCACCCCAAAGCCTAGTCTATATTAAAAAAAATCATCCCTATCATGTTCATTTACTATTGTCTGAAGATAGAGCTCCAAAGCCTGGTCTATATTAAAAAAATCATCCTTATGTTCATTTACTATTGTCTAATGATAGCACCCCAAAGCCTAGTCTATATTAAAAAAAATCATCCATATCATGTTCATTTACTATTGTCTGATGATAGAGCTCCAAAGCCTGGTCTATATTAAAAAAAATATCCATATCATGTTCATTTACTATTGTCTGAAGATAGAGCTCCAAACTCTGGTCTATATTTAAAAAAAAACATCCTTATCATGTTCATTTACTATTGTCTGATGATAGCGCTCCAAACCCTGGCCTACATTTAAAAAAAAAAAAAAAAAAAAAAAAAAATATATATATATATATATATATATATATATATATATATATATATATGTGTGTGTGTGTGTGTGTGTGTGTGTGTGTGTGTGTGTGTGTGTGTGTGTGTGTGTGTCATTGACCTAATATTGATTTGCTGGAGATATCTACAGTTTAAAAGTGGTCCATATAAGCCAAAACATGTGTAACAAACAATCCAAATCTTCAGGATTTCTAAGATTCAACATTTCATAGATTATGAAATATTTTAGTGCAGTCATCTTCAGCTCAACTTTATATGTGATTGACTGATCTTCATTTAATAGTTTTCTGCTAGATGAAACAGTAACTTTCCTAATAAACCTAAATGAGTTTGCTGAATTTCATAGTTTGTGTGTTCAATCCATAATTGTGGCCTGGATCATTGCAGGAAAAAATGATGTACAGTAGAAATGATGTAATGACTTCTTATGACAAATATAAATCTTAATCTGACCTTCTAAATCTTAACATTGAGAGAAACATGGACTAAAAAGAGTAACATGTTAAAAGGCATGGAAATTACCAGTTTTACTATGGACATTATCATAATCCCTCCTTATCTCTCTATGATATTGTCATTATTGCTTAATACTTTATTAATCATTTACATGATTTAATTTAATAAATTACATTGAATCCCCAACTAACATCATCTCTCTTTGCTATTTCACTTTACCTCCCTTTACTGCATACTTTCTGCACTGTTGATGACTTCAGATGCATTGAATAACATAGACCTGGTTTTAAAATATCTGACAATCTACTACCCAGACGGCTAAATATTTGGACATCTGCTGTTATGTCTGTTTTAAGCATCTTTGGCAATTTGTCTGTTAAGCCAGACAAAGGTAACCATTTGATTTTCAGGGACTCATAACTGGAAGTCTATAAAGAGGAAGACTAAAAGAGCAAAAATGCAGACGTGTACAACAACTCCCAGATCACTCTTTATTAGAGTATTTATTTTTCTTTAAGGTTAGGCAGTGTCAGAGTTTGTATATATAATATCAAAGGCAAAGGAGTTTGCCCAGACACTGAGAGGTGAAGGGGGTGAGCCCCTGAATAAAAAAACTTTTAAAAGCAGGACAGCGACGTTTAACATTCAACGTTCTCCTATATTTTCATACTTTCAAAATAATTCTGGGACTGACAGTTACAAGGCCCAGAATTACTACAGGGAGTTGGAACAAGGGTTTCCATATTGGAAGAAAGCAGTCATTGTACTTCATCATGGAAAATTTCTTCAATTGTCCTAAATGCCTACTACCTAAATGTAGTCCTTTACCACTTTTATACATTTACATAAAATGCATCTACTACCAGCTTTGTGATCATGTAATAAACTCAAGCATTACTTCCAGTGAACAGCAAGGGTTTAAGTCCAGCTATGGCAGAGGTTCTTGATCTGATTAAATATACTTGAGAACAGCTTCATACTCGGAAATTTGTTAGAGTTATCCTTCTTGGCATTACAAAGCTTTTAATAGTTCCCATGTCTGGCTAATGGTGGTTGTAAACAGTTATGGCTTCATTCTCAGCACACTTAGGTAGTTGTAAGCCTTTCGGACTAGCAGAACACAAAGAATACACTGGAACAATGGTTAATGTCTGTGTACCCCAATGTTACATATTTGATTTCCTGCTGTTCACTGTTTAAGTTTAATAATATGGCTAACCCTTGTGGATGTTTCCAGCTAATGCAATATACTGATGATGCCACTGTCTCCTTCTGTGATATTTCACGAGTTCACTGATAACAAATTTGAAGCATCGTTACAGTGTATATATTTTCTTGGCTATTCTCAATACATCTTTAGCTCAAAGCATCAACAATCTTATCCTTGCTGTTCGCTCCCAGGGTCATTTTAGCTTTGACTTCTGTGTACCCTTTTATACCACCTCCCCATAGCTCAGTCAGATGCTCATTGAACCAAATCAACATAACAGTCCAAACAAGAGGTTACTTTTATTAACCTTGGTTACATTATTAATTATTATTTAAAATAATGACACTAGATAAAGAATACTGTTCCAATCACTATGGCCAATATATAGTTAAAAAAACTTTAGTAGGCCAAAGCTGCCAATACCGAAGGTGCCACATTATCCAGTATTACCTCCTATTTACTTCTCACACTTATTAACTACTTTTACCTTTCTCACCTGAATTTTTCCTTGTCATTGTTTAATTGCATTTAAGAATTTAACAGATTTTTCTAGACTTACCTAAAGACACAATGATAAAATGCATCAGTGCTTATCTCTGAACAGTCTGGACATTTCACGTTCACTCATCAGCTTTCTGTCACTCATCTATGCTTTGGTCATAACAATTATTCATGAAAATGTCCTCTTTTAGCATAACCTTCCCCTCAAATCTTTGAGCTTCATTCAGTCACATATTATCTAACCAGAAATCCTGCAACAACATTGGAGGCTCCATGTTTCCTACTGCAGCTGTGCAACTATGGAATAAATTGCCATTGAACTTGTATTATATCAGGTCATTAGTTAATTACAATATCTGATAAATATGAATGATATCCCTATTTCTCTGACATGACTGCAGATAATATGTTGTTTACTATGCATTGCCTCCCAAATGCATTATGAGTCTGTAGATACCAGTGTATCACCTGAATCCTAATAGTTATCACCTGAGCTCTGATTTGTCAGTACTTGACTGTATTTTCCACATAGCATAGCAATCTATAGCAATTTTGTTTATTGCATAGGTGCTTTAAAATGCATCTGCTTTTTCAACACCTGCTGTTATTCATGCTTATTCATATTATAAAGTTAAGTTATGCTCATGGTATGCTGTTGTCATAGTCTTTCCATTAACCTTATTACCTGTTTTTGTCTCCTGCAGACCGTGATGTCTCTCCTTGAACACTTGGTCTACCTATCCCTCTTGGCTTCCTCTAGACTAACTCTGATAAGGGCTGCGGCCACTAAGATCATCAAGATATCCCAAGTCCATGCCACACTGTCAGCAGAGGTGTTCTTCTTACTAGTATCCCCACTCAAAGAGGGCACTCAGTAATACACTGCAGATGGGACATACAATAGGTGGAGTTTGCCAGTTTCTTTCCCACTTCAGCAAGGAGTAAAAAGTCAAATGTTTGCATCATGCAAATGCCCCTCCCTCTTATCTCAAGGGTATTACACCTATCCATCCTGCCACCACAGATGCCCAATCTGCTAAACAAACCCAGATCCCCTGAGTCATAGTCAGGGCTTTATCCCCTCCATGCCAAAGTGCTAGCTCATATTAATATTCTTACATTAACAGGCTGTGAACTGCTAGCAAACTGCCTCCTGCAGTCCAGAGCTTTATTCCATCAACCTCCAATTTCCTTCTGTGCATATCTGAGAAAGTCTCTTAACCAGACTTTGCTCCTGGGTTGAGAATGAAAAATATCTTTGCAGGACATTACCCTATTCTGATTAACAAACGAACAAATAAATAAATACATATGTACATACATACATACATATGTTACAAAGTGTTTGTCCTTTCATGCACTTCCATGCAAATTACCCATCACAGATCTAAATTACAACAAATATTGTTGCACATGCATGATGGCTAATGGATGTACTGCATTTCCCATTTGCATTGTGTTGATGTACTAAATTTTTGCTAGAAGTGGGAAATAAAGTATTTATTTAGACAACAAACTAAAAATATCAGAGTTTTTTAATGGTGTCATTTTTAAGATGGTGACAATGCAGCAAGAGAAGCTAGAGGAGAAAGTTGTTTTTCTTGACAAAATAGGACATATGGGCAAGCATATGGCAGATTTGTGGCTCTGTACTACTGCTGATAAAAACTGTGATGATATAGAGATTCTCAATGAGGTATTCTAGGTAACCCCTGAAGATACGGTACATGATTTAAGAACTGAGTAGTTATGCCAAGCAGTCACAGTCATGTGATCTGAATAGCGATGATATAGTTAAGGAGCGACATGGTTCACTGGCGACATTGAAACAGACCTCCGGGTAAGTCTGAAATATAACTTTGAAGATATTTGGACATATAGTTTACATCAAGCTCCAGTGAGTGAGTTTGCAAGACAAAGAAAGAGAAATTTGTGGGAGAATACTGTACAGGAGCTGAAGAAGGGTCCAGAAGTTTATGATTTATCAAATCCAAGATGGTATTATGGCCTGCTTTTTAGACTGCTTTTTACCTTGAAGGTAGCCATTGTCTGTGGCAGACAGAAGATTCAGAAAAGCATGATTACATTGACTTGATTTGTGTATTGATGTGAGGATGAACAGGTTCTATGCAGTCATGGCAGCTAGGCAAGAAGTGTGCTGTTCAGGAGCATTCTTTATTTTTGTTGTACACTAAAGCTGGAAGGAAGGACATATGATGAATGGCAGAGCTAGAAAGAAAGAATCAAATAATTGGAAGGAGTGGATAGTGAAAGGTAGGTTACTGTGGACAGTGCAGGAAGGATGTATTAAATGAAACAGATCCTTACCTTGTGAAATGCACCCAATAGAGCACAGCATCAAAACAAACAATGGCATGAAATGAATTCATTCTGGGGCAATGATAAATAATGTGCTTTGTGAGGGGTGCAGGCAAGTCTGCTAGGTAAGCAATGTATTTTTCATAAATAATGATTAATGTACAATAAAATGCAGTAAAAACTGTTATGTTTATGTCTAAGAAAAAATAAAATTTGCTGATGTAACAGCTAGGAACACAGGTTAAAAGTAAGGTGAAGCACAATTCACAGGCAACTGTTAAATAATGGAATAGTAATGTATTTGCAGCATAATAAACAGCTATAAAACAGCAATTAAAAACGTTGGACTATCGTATTATAAAGTTGGTGCACAAGGTTGGTGAGCAACAGGGGGAGCCAAGACCAACAAACTGAAATACTGTATTATAAAGGCAGCACCCTGGTTGACCAATAATACTAGGCAAAAAATCATTCTCAGAAACGAATCTTGGGCTAAATGGTGTGCCACTAAGAATCTAACTGACCGCCAGAACTTCAGAGAGCTTAGAAACAGTACAAAAAAAGCCATCCTAGCAGACAAAAAAAAACTATTACCTTCAATTACAACAAACCTCCAAAAAGGAACCTAAAAAATTCTGGGTCAGTATTAATAATCTTTTATCCCCAGGCCAGTCTATTACACCTAACCCTCAGGACTCTAACCCAGAAAATCCCACACAGATAGCCAATGACTTTAATTCTTTCTTCACTAATACTATCCAAACTCTTGCTAGTCACCTATCTCCTGACACCTCAAAGCTACTCTCACCTACTTTAAATCTACCTCCTTCACTTCACTTACAACCTGTATCTACCTCCTTTATCTTATCACTGCTCCAAAAATTAAAACCTACCACCCCCTCTGCAGATAATCTTCCTGCAGAATTCTTGCAAATAGGAGCCAAAGCTATTGCTTATCCTATTTCTATTCTGATAAACAGGTCTATAAATGAAGGAATCTTCCCTTCCCTTCTATCTGGAAGCTATCTCACATCATCCCTCTACACAAAGGGGGAAACTCTAATGATTACTCAAACTTTCACCCCATAACACTTATGGAAAAATGTATCCATAAACAACTACTTAACCACCTTCTCCATAACAACCTACTTCCTAACTGTCAGCATGGATTCAGACCCTCCCACAGTACTACCACAGCATTACTCTCCTTTACCAACTCCATCAACTACAACCATAACAACAATAATCTATCATCTTCAGTCTTCATTGACTTATCTAAAGCTTTCAACATGGTTAACCACAAACTTCTTCTGCACATACTAAAATCTCTCTCACTTGATCCTCCTTCCTTAACTTGGTTTACATCTTACCTTGAAAACCGTCAGCAGGCAGTACTCTGGAAAAACTCACTATCTAATCTCCTTCCTATCTCTCTAGGTGTACCTCAAGGCTCTTTCCTAGGCTCCCTTCTATTTTCTATCTTTATTAACGACCTCCAATCAGCTATCCCAAACACTACCTGCATACAATATGCAGATGATTCGACTATAATCTGTACTGCTACCTCTCAAACTGAACTCCAGTCTCTTACCCAAAAAGCTTTTACCTCTGTTGAACAGTGATTCTTAGACGTTGCCTACTCCTCAACCCTAAGAAAACCAAACTGTTATTGTTCTCAACTACCCGTAAATCTACCCCACTAAACTTCACGCTCACTTCCACTGATAGTACTGTTATTTTTCCAGATTCAACTACAAAATTATTAGGGATAGCTATTGACAATTATCTCAGCTTTGATGCTCATATCAACAATACATTAAAATTAGTTAATAAAAAAATAGGATCCCTTTACAGAATCAAACCCTTCCTTACACTCATAGCAAGGATCACATTAGCCAGATCTCACCTAATCTCTACTCTTCTATATGCTTCCCCAATTTACACTCATCTCTCCAAAAACAACCTTAAGAAACTAGCTACATCTTACTATAATATTGCTCGATTTGCTGCAGGATCCCCATTTAGAACTCACCACTGCCTGAACCTAAGACAACTAGGTTGGCTTGAACTTCCTAACCAGCTTGTACTTCAACAGCTCTTAATAGCTCACAAGATTCTATACTGCCCAACTAAAATACCAATACTTTCTAACCTCATTTCACCATACATTAACCTGAAACATCTACGTTCTTCTAACAAACTACTGATTAATATTCCCAAACCCAAAAACTCTGCAGGTGACTCCCTCTTTTCAAACTCTGTTGGAAAAATGTGGAATAAACTCCCCTCTGATATCTCATCTTTATCCTCTCTACCACTTTTTAAAAAGCAACTGAAAATGCATCTTAATAAACACTGGCTTTGTTCCTGCACCAACTCAGATTAACTTTCCTTCTTCCTCTCTCTCCTTTCTTCTTACATGATTCGTTCTTTCTCTTCTCCTTGTATCCTGATAGCTCTCCCTCTACATAACATCTATGCAGATATATGCTATCACATATACACTGAATGACTTTTGTAATCCAAAATAACAAAAAAAAAAAAAAAAAAAACTTTTTTTGTATTTTTATTTTAATTTTAAAACATTGTATGATTATACTTTTCGTTTTTGCTCCTATCATATTTGTGTATTTGTGTATTAACTAGCTCTGTTTATAAATTTTAATCTTGTATTACCTTTTCTCTATTTAAACTTGTAATGACTGTTGGAGCTTATCTCCCCGGGCTTCTACTGAAAATGGACATGTATCCAACTAGACTAGCCCGGTCAACAAATGTAAAATAAATAAAAAATAAAATAATAAATAAAATAAAACAAAGTGTGATATCAGTAGTGGGTTGGCATGAAATGCATAGCATGTAGGACACTAAAAGGGAACAAACCAAAGCCTTAAGATGACCATATCTATGGAAACCCCATGCACATGCAAGAGCCAAAAGGCAGAGATCCTTTGGCTGAGTATGGTGTGTATTGGTCTGTGCATTTTGAGAATACCCTGACAATTAAGGCACTGACACATCATTTTTAACTTATAATGTTATGCATGCCCCATTAAGATGACTTAATACTACTAACAAAACATGTACATCTCCTTTTAACATGGTTTCAGTCATTTTATCTATTTTTCATATTTGTCTTTCACTACTTTAGCATGTGACTTGGAGTTGAAATATAATACAGTCAAAATATTCATTAAGTGCTATCCTGTGTTTTTATAAGCTGTCTATTGATTCGATTCTTTCCATGTTTAATGCAAACTGAAACACAGGTTTTAATTCCCAAGTGCAATGTTTATATTACAGTTTGTTTATACTTATTTCATATGAATTGAGCTTCCAGATCACATTTTCATGATCATGATGTTAAATGGAATTGACAGCTGACTATAATAATTAGTCTTAAATTGTAGGGTGAATAATGGAGCTAGTCAGGGAGACTAATACATCTGCCAGTGTACCACTTGGAAGGCTCAGTGAAATTCTAGTGTACTACTGTTATCCAATACAAGATGCCCAATTTAGCATATACTACCTTAAGGAAACATGTAAAGAGGATTCGTGATGCTGTCATTATATTAATCAGGAGATTAAATTAGGGCTCCATGACCTAATGTGTAGTATAATGATTTAGAGGAATATATAAGAAGGATTTGGAAAGCAGTGACTGTATAATTCAAGAGGTGTTTGAATTAGAGGTTTGAGATTTACTCTAAGGTATAGTTACACAGAAATTTACAATATAACTGAGAATGAAAAGATATGGCCAGGTGTCAGCCGGATTAAGACTTATTCTTAAGGTGACACTCTGGTTCTACAATATACAGTTTTCATGGAGACTGGTTGCCATTGTCTTTGATAAGGGGAACAGAAAAATTGCTGCTCTAAAGGCTTTGTAGCATGACTGTTGATTTTCTAATCGTTTCACTGTGTTAGTTTTTGAAGAAGTGTGGCTCTGTATTGGCTGAGAATTACATATAGTTGGATGGTAGGACTCGCTGGATGCTGTTTTGGTGCAATTGGGAGAATGATAAGGTAATTTTCACATTTTTTTGGATGCAGGTTTAGTAAATGAGCTGCTGTAATGGTTTGCTGAAGTGTATTGTTTTACTGCTATTGATGTCTATTTGTTTAAAACTCAGTGCAATGTATTCCATTCAAGTGCAGTCCTCATGCATAGTGCAAGTTATTTTATGGTTGACTGAGGTGTATTTTTACTGCTATTCATTTTTTATTTGTTTAAAACTCAGTAGAATGTATTCCATTTATGTGCAGTCCTCATGCATAGTGCAAGTTATTTTATCTGTAATTAGTTGCTTCCTACCCTTTCCATATCCTTATAGCTATCCCTTTGTCTACCTCTACCCTTAGGGGTATCCGGCACAATGAAGGTTATCCTGTTTCCAATAAATGCAGGCAAATCACACGAAGAAGTAACAATCCTTTTATTATAATCACCATTTTCATTAATTGAACAATAATTAAACAGTGATTACATAATAATTAAGACCATTTTCATTAAAGCCATAGTACCAAAATAAGTACTAAGCCTGGTACTTATAATAACAGTTCATTTTAACACCATATAAGTAAACAATGAACAATGAGGATAGGGGAAATAGTTATTTGGATGAAGAATTTCCCATTTTAGATAGAAATGGAGGTACAGGTAGAATGAGTCCCCCTGAGACAGTTGATGAGGTGAGAAGATCCGAGAGACTGAGAAATAGGAATCAACAATCCTATGCCCAAGCCACTATTAGGGACAACTTTGTTGAAAGGAAAAAGGGTGGAGAACCGTTTTTTTTAATTAACACAGACTATGACATGGTGCAATGTGAAATTAATTCCTTAGATCATACTGAGGGTGGGAAACAGATTGTACATACATATAACAAATTTAACATTTTCAACTATACTGATATAGAGATTAATTCATGTCATTTTGAATTATTTACCAAGGGGTTCTCTTTTGTTCCGGCCAAACAGCCTAGTGTGGAGAAGCTTATGCTGGATGTTAAACTATTCACAAGGAAATTAAACCTTATGCATATAAATTACGAATCTGCAAATAATAACAACAACTATAATAAAAGTAAGTTTACTAGGCATAGTACCTGGAATCCACCCTTGCAGTACGAAATTTTGAACTTTGAACGATGTGTTATGGACAGGATTAGGAGGGAATACAAGGTCAATACAAGAGTTAAGAGTAACTTGAATAGGGCAGAAGAAAAATTATTACAGGACCTGAGCAGTAACAAGGAACTAAGGGTGATGAAACCGGATAAGGGAGGGGGAGTGGTTTTGATGGAGACTTGGGACTACATTAGAAAAATGAAGGAGATATTGGATAAGGACGAGAATTATAGTCTTATTACTAAAAATGAGATTAATGTACTTTACAAGAAAATTGACCTTATTATTGAGGACAACTTGTTAACGGGATTAATAGATTTACCACTATATAATTATTTTAGAGTTCAAAAGCCTGTTATTCCTGGTATTTTTGGAATACCCAAGGTACACAAATCTACACTTGACCCCCCTTTAAGACCAATAGTTGCTTCCCAAGGATCAAAAACTCAGCCCATGGCCATATATGTGGATGCTATGACCAAACCAATATACTCTAAGTGGAAGCACATTTTAAAAGACTCCTGGGATTTTTTAAGCAAAATAGGGAAATGTGTTTTCTTAGAAAGTGTGTTCTTTATCACTATTGACGTAAAGGAATTATTTACAGTTATCCCTCAGGAAATTGGGATGGAGTGGTTTGAGAAGGTGTTATTGGAGATGGATTGGCTCACACCAACAGATTTTAGAAATGTTTTATTAAGTATGGAACTTGTTTTAAAATACAATTTTATATACTTCGAGGGTGATTATTATCACCAGAAAGGAGGAGTGGCCATGGGGTCAGCCTGTGCCCCTATATTTGCGAATACCATTATGTTATATTGGGAAAGGGAATTTGTTTTTAATACTGAATATAACCAACATATAGTGGAATATTATAGGTTTTTGGACGATATTTTTATCCTATGGAAAGGAACAAGGGAAGAGATAGAAGTATTTATAAGATATATTAACAACACTACGTCATTTTTGAAATTTACACATCAGATTGACACTGACGAAACACATTTTTTGGATATAAAACTTACTAAGGATAGGACAAACAAATGTTACAAGTCCAATATATATAGGAAGGAACACTTTTCAAATGCCTATTTACAGATGATCAGGATGGCCAGAATGATTTCTGACAACGTTGAATTTATGAATGATTTTTTAGAGGGTTTATTTGAACTTATCACTTCAGTAAAAGAATATGTTGTCTTAGGGAGAAGTACGAAAAAATATACACCACTTTTAAAACAGGAAATAGAGGTAGTTGATAACCCAGTTGACAACAGTAATATGAAGAGTGATGATGAAATAAATTTTACACCCTATTTAACCACACCCTATTTCTATGGTACGAGCTGGTTCAAGAGGAATATAGATGAAATATGGGATATGTTTAAAAGTGTTGCAACTAGAACCGAAGTTTTTAAGACCCAATTGAGATTTAGTTTTAGAAGAAACTTCAATATTAAAAATATTATAGAAAGAAAGGGTATTCGGGTGGAAGGGATTAGTAGGAAACATGGAACATATAAGTGTGGCAGGTGCGCACAATGTTCCTATATTTATGAGAACAAAGAGTTTAGGATATCCAGTATTCCCTTCAAACTAACAGCTAAAAATTATAGTAGCTGTTATACGAAAGGGGTGGTCTACTTAGTGTTTTGTAAAGAGTGTGAAAGCTATTATGTTGGAAAAACAGAAAGAAAGTTAAAAAACAGAATCTATGAACATATCAGAGACATAAATAGACATAATGAAAATAACGCATTATACAGGCACGCAATGAAATGTGAAAAAGCTGACTTTAAATTTTGGGTACTTGAGGTGGTGGGACACCCAGAGCGAGGAGGTGACTGGGAGACCAAAGTAGAATACAGAGAAATGATTTGGCAGTTAAAATTAGATGCATGCTGTGATAAAGGTTTAAATGACCATATCTCTATTGTCCCAGCACTTAAAATATTGGCCACAGATCCCAAAATTACAAAATATTGAAGTAAATGCAATAATTCAGTATTTAATATTTAATATTTAACACCCAATATTCAATATTTGATAATTAATACTTGTATATTTAAATGCACATTTGCACATACGTTTAATTATTAAACATTTAATATTTATTTATTCATATAGATTTACTTATTTATATATTAATTCATTAATTCATTAATATATGTATTCATATATATGTGTATATGTTTATTTATTTATTTATTTATTTATATATATATATATATATAATATGGGTTATTTATATACAACAAAGGTTCATTTTAAATATTTTAAACCTTTTAAATATTTTGCACCTTTTCAATATATGTGACAAAGAACCACACACTTATTTTCAGTTTCATTTTTCATTTTCAGTTCATATCTACCCATGGGGTGAGGAGCTTCAATTATCAATATAAGTTTTACACTTTAGCTATGTGAAGTGACACACAGACCTCCGTTTTTTAAAAATGCATCTTTCAGTATAGGGTTATGTGAATTTCAGCATTGTCTACTTATTAATTTATTTATTTTATTTTATTTTAAACATGGGTCCCTGGAATGTTAGTATAGGTCCTTGAAAGTATTATACCAACATACAAATTTATTAACAATTTATTAATGACATGGATTATAAGTTCTTAAAAAAACTGTAAGCTTCTTTTAAGCAGCACTTTATGACTTTTTATCTGTTTATCTATTTCATAAAAACCAGGTTTTAGGAATGTTCATTGTTTACTTATATGGTGTTAAAATGAACTGTTATTATAAGTACCAGGCTTAGTACTTATTTTGGTACTATGGCTTTAATGAAAATGGTCTTAATTATTGTGTAATCACTGTTTAATTATTGTTCAATTAATGAAAATGGTGATTATAAAAGGAACGGTCGAGGGGTAAAAAGTTATTCTGATGAAGTCTCTCGACCTTTGCTTTTGGATGTGATTCGTTATTTTATCGTAATAAAAGGATTGTTACTTCTTCGTGTGATTTGCCTGCATTTATTGGAAACAGGATAACCTTCATTGTGCTGGATATCCCTGGGGATTATTTTGTTTGGTGCTTCTGTTTTTGGTTACCTCTACCCTTACCTACTCCCCCTTTGGTTTCTCCACTGCTTCCTCCTGGTATAAGTTCTACTCTTGTAATACTCTAATGCAGATTTTTATTACTTTTTGTTTTTCATTTTTATCCCCTGTTCCTCATTCCAGCCAGTTTCTGCCATCATCTCCCATGTTCAACAACCGCTTGTGGAATTCATTTGTTCCCTGCTATTTTCTCGTACTCAGCAGTGTGACTTCTTTCCACAGCCTTTACTCTTTCTTTATGCCACTTATACATAATTCCCAAGTATGCTCTGCTTCATTTCAAATGTGTAACCCCAAATCCTCTGTGCCTGCTACCACCCACAGTACCAGAGTGTCTGCTTCATTCTTGCCTCCTCCTCCTTCTCACACCTTCAGCATCTAGTCTCCTTTCCATGATCCTTTATCAATGCCATATTAGATACCTTCTATGATTTCCTGCTCTTTATACTTCCTGCCTGTGCCTTTCTTCCTTAATAGTATCTTATGCATTCTTTCCATCTGTTTTCCCCTTTCTCATTCTCTTTCCTTTGACCTTGTTCTTAACACTTCATAGATCCATTTTGACTTTTGTCTTCATAACCTCTTCCAATTCCTCTAGGGTAGCATCCTCTTTCCTTTTGTCCTCCTTGTTCTTATATCATGTTGTCCTGTTACCTTTTTGTAGGGCTCCCTGAATAGCAATTAGTTCTGACAGGTATTCTGCATTAACTCCTCCAGCATCATCCATATCTGCATACCAAATATTCCTCTTCAGCTATTTCCGCTGCTCCTCAAAAATTCATTTTTCTTCCCCATCTTCACCTTCTACCCTTCTGTTCCCCATTGAAGTTTATTTTTATTTACTTATTTTTTCATTCATTTGTTGGCTGGGTCACCATAACATTGGCCTCTTTTCAGAAGAGACCTAAGAAGAGAAATTCCCCTATTATTCAATAGATGCCATGGGATCTTTCACATTTACCTGAGCTACTGTCAACTCGAGCAGATGGAGCCTAAGTTTAGCATCTCATCAGTACCCACAGCATTTTAGACCAAAGCAACACATGCTACTCAGTTGTTTTTTTGCTACTTCATTCATGTCCTTTAGTAAGCTTCTCAGTGTCTTCTCTCTTTTGTATATCAATTTCCCATCTGGTTCTATCCAGTGAATGATGTTACATGTTAGCACATATATTGAGATAAGTGTGAACCCAAAGCTCCACATTTTCCTATTCATTCTCATTTTTACCTTGCTCAGTCTGTTTCTCCATTTCTTTTACTGATTCATTCCTCTATGCCATTTACATTTGTTGTAGCTTTTTCTCTCTAAGGACTATTTATTGCAGATTAGGGGAGGAATATGGGTAGTAAAATGTATCCTTGCCACATTCATTTTTCCAAGAAATACATGAATCTTCACATACACCCACCTCTCTAAAGAGTAGCTCTTGCCTTTTCTCATCTTCCTCTAGAATATTCCCTCTTGTCTCACTGACAGTCTACTCATAATAGATCCCTAGGTACTTGCTGAACTGTCTTTTTTCTCTCACCTGTTACACCTTTCTCCTTCTGTTTTCCTAAACTGCCACTTCATTTTTGTTACACCTGGATCCCATCACTTCCATAAACTCAGATGCCTTGGTTGTAGTTCCCATTGCTGTGACCAAATCCTCTGACATTAACTTGCAGTTGGCTGCATATAACACAAGCTGATATGACATACCCTCCTTTTCTTCAAGTATTGCTAAATTATGTCTGACTTGTACTGCCAGCTCCTTGGTTATACGTTTGGATAGGCCTGGGGATAGTGGCACCCCCTGTCTGGTCCCCCTCTCAATCCTTGACTCCTGGCATAGTCCTTCATTTAGGAGTGTTTCAGTTTATGGGGCTTGATATATGGCATATACCTAATATATGAAAAGTTCCACTACCTGACTTATCTGTAGTGTCTTCCATAGAAATTCCTATATCACCATATCAAAGGTTTGATGCAGTGAATGACACACAGACACCTTTCCTGTCCTTCTTCTTTTCCTTTCCATGCATAAATTACAACAGGTCCTGTCATTTTTTCTGCCTCCCTTCCCTTCACAAAGTCATTTTGCCATGTTTGTCTTATTTTTGGCAATACATCATCCCATCTTCCTGCAAATTTCTTTGCCACAAACAAGATATCTACTTTAATCAAAGAGATAGGCCTAGGATTTTCCATTCCCTTCCATTTCCTCCCCCAATAGGTATCATGGTTATACTGGCCGTCCTCATACTGTTAGATATTTTATCCAAGACCTGTACTCTATTGCATAGCATCCTCTAGGACCTTCGGCGTTGCTTCCCCCTCCCCATTTGTAGAACTCTAGTGGAAAACCTTCTGGCCCTCCAGCTTTCTTCTCCTTCATGTTGTATATTGCTTTCCTTATCTCATTCCATATCACATTTTCAATTAGCTTGCATCATTGTTCCTACTCCTGCATATATCCATCTACATTCTTTCCCCAGTTCTGCTTTGAGACTTATGTCCCCTCCTGTTGTTTGTAAATCTCCCTGTGGTATTCCTTGAATATTTCACTGAGTGCACTGCATGTGAATTGTTTTTACTGTTGTTTTTGCTACTTTTCTGTAAAAAAAAAATACTGTAATCCTGTTTCCTACCTTTCCTGTAACTAGTGTTCCAGATACAGATTTGCTGTATCCAGGACTGTATGGAAGCTTCTGAGCCGCCCCAAGCCTTTTTGTGTTGGAGGGTAGCCTTCTAGCTTATCAGTGGGAGTGGCAAGCACTAGGTAGCCTGTCTACCACATGAGTGGTTCTGGCCCAGAAATTGTAGTTAATGGCCGTGTGGGCAATCTCTTCCATCTCTCTCAACTTTCTTATTTGAAAGCCAGAATTTGCACTTGTTTCTGTCCTGTAACTCGTCTAGTGCAGATACAGATTCTTAGTTTTAGCACTTAAATTTGCTTATTCATGCTCAGCACTTGTTCAGAACTTGTAAGCACTAAATAAGCTACTAATTACTATAGCACTCAATCTTCCTCATTACCTAGAGGAAAGCAGTTCTTGTACTTACTTTTCTCACTTATTTACAGGAAAATAGTTTTTTATTCAGGCATGTCCAAGGGTCGGCTCCCGGTGTTCTCTCCTATCTATCTGATGAGTCTGGACATCTTGAGGCAATGTAGAAATTGCCTTATGTACACAGACAACCCTCTCCTCCTACCACCCAATACTACAACCTGTGAGAGATGCACTTATCTTGCCAAACTGGAGGTAAAGCTCTCTCCAACCAAGACTGAACTTGACAGTCATGAGGAGAAGGTAAACATTTGCACCACACCACACTCATCACATAGTCTCACTAAATCTACACCACCAAAATCCACACATAGTAACACAAAAACATTCGCGGAGGCTCTCAACAATAATCTGTCTAAGCAACAGAGACCTCCAAAGCAGAAACACAAGCAACCTCCATCATCCAAAACAACACAAATGACACATAGCCCACAGACTCAATGTGCCACTCAACCACAGCCAATAAGGCAAAACAACGTACCCAACACACTAGTCATAGGTGACTCTATAGTCAGGCACACTGATGTCCCACTCACCAGGCTAAACAAGGAGAAGGTTACTGTCAGCTGCCTGTCGGGTGCCAGGATCTGCCACATAACCCACGCAGTCAAGTCACTCCACAACAAGTACAAATATGACTCTGTCATTGTCCATGTTGGTGTAAATGACCTGAGACATACACCCTGGACTACATGAAAAGAGACATGGAAGAGCTCTCCAATCTTGTAGCCCAGGGCAGGTATGACCCTAGCCCTGAGTAACATTCTGTCATCGCCCCGAATGATACCGCAGTACAAGGGCAAAATGATTGACTTCAACAATTGGCTAAGCTTCTGGTGTCATTCTAAGGGGATCCAGTATCTGTCTGCTTGGGATGACATGGTCGACAGACCATGATGCTTTGCCACAGATGGCCTGCACCTGTTGCCCCTGGGATTCTGGATACTGGCTAAAGCTCTTGCTGCCTTTATAGTGCCTGTTTTAGACAAGGTTCAAATAACAAATTCACCACCGTAACAGGAACAGGCAAGCAAAAACTAAGGATAATGCTACTCAATGTTAGAAGTCTAAATCTCAAAATGCACTCACTCGAGGCACTCCTTAAAATGGAGAACATCGATATCTGTACAGTGACTGAGACCTGGTTCAAGGCTCCAGAGACCACTCCTGCACTACCAGGCTATAACTCATACCACACTTTTCGGCCATGTAACCTGGAACGAAACACCAAAGGCGGAGGTGTGTCCATATTCATTAAGGATATCCACGCCTCCAGGCTAGTTGCTCAGCATAATGCATCCAAGGTTATCCAAGTGCAACTAACTCTGGGCAAAACTGCAATCCAAATTGTAGTTTGCTACAGATCTCCCACCATGCCCCAGGATTCCCACTCCTCTTTTCTTGATGTACTGGAAAATATTAGGGTTCAACCAAACACCCTAATAATGAGCGACTTCAACTACCCCACCATTAACTGGGAAATACTTGTGTACCAACTCCTTAGCTCAACGCTTTCTGGAATTCATAAACTCCAATGCCCTGGATCAACTTATCCACACTCCCACCAGGGGCAACAATATTCTAGACCTAGTCATTACCAACATGAGTGACCGGTGTTCCACACCTGAAGTCAACTCCTCGTTGGTCCAATCCGACCATAAGCTAATCACCCCTGATATCCTCATCCCGCCCCCACCCCCCATTAAGGAAACTATGGTAAAGAAATTCTCCAAAGCCAACTTCATGCTTCTTAAGACAGAAGTGGTGAACTTCATGACACCCATGCAGATGGACAATACAGTTACAACTGCTGAATCCTACACAAATGCACTCTATAAGCACTTACATGAGTGCATGGATCGTGCTATCCCAAACAGAACCAAGATGCTATCCTCCAAAAAAAGGAAGCCAATCTGGTGGTCCCCTGCCATAAACAAACTGTACAACAGAAGGAAGAAACTGTTGCAAAACAGATTAAAATCCCATGAGTAGAGGAGCTCCCTGGTCAGCCTCAGTAAGAAGCTTTGATCCCTTATAAAATCCTCCAAAGCTAGTTACGAAAACAAAATCGCTACTAATTCTAAGGGCAACCACAAAGCATTCTATAGCTATGTCAAGAATCTCGATGGAAAAACCCAGATCTGCTCTGAGTTACAGCACAAAGGCACGAAAATTACAGAATCAACTGATATTGCCAACATCCTGGCAGATAGGTTCAGTGCTAACTTTACTCACCCCTCACCCACTAAAGGGCCCATATCTATATAGGAAGAATGCAGAGTCCCTGTAATCACAATTACGTAGGTAAAAGCTGCACTCTCTAAAGTCAAAAACACAGCATCCATGCGAATGGACAACATCCCAGGCTGCGTTTTACACGAACTTCAGAACAAACTGGCTCTCCACTTAAGCACCATGTTCAATAATAGCCTCGCATCAGACTTTGTGCCCACTGAATGGTGCACAGCAACAGTTATCCCACTCCACAAAGGGGGAGCCACCACTGATCCCGGGAACTATCGACCTATTAGCCTGACGAGCCTGGTCTGCAAGGCCATGGAATGTATCATCATGGAACTCATAAACAAAGACATTGGTAACCTCCAAACTCTGAATCCCACCCAGTTCGGATTTGTGAAAGGTAGATCATGCCTCCTGAACCTGATCGACTTCTTTGAGGCAGTCACCAAAGCCATAGATGAGAGTAAGGTGGTTCACACAGCCTATCTTGACCTCACCAAGGCTTTCGACACCATCCCCCATTCTGGAATTATAGCTAAAGTCACTAAACTAGGTATAAATCCCTACGTCGCAAGATGGGTTGCCAACTGGCTCACTGACAGAACCCACACTATAAAAGTTGCAGACTCCAAATCTGACCTCAAAGCAGTGACAAGTGGAGTACCATGGGGTTCCATCCTGGGAGCTCTCCTGTTTGGTATCTACTTCTCTGAAGCACAGGCTAACACAGAAAGCCTCTGGCTAATGAAGTTTGCAGATGACTGCAAACTAGGAGGCATAGTAAAGTCCCCAAATGATGTGGACATCCTGCAGAAGGGCCTCACTGAGACAGATGTCTGGTGTCAGAGCCATGGCCTCAAGCTCAATTCTAAAAAGTGCAGTGTCATCCCCTTTGGTAAAAACTCTGTACCCATGAACTACCACATAGGCAGCAATCTACTTAACACCGAATGTGTGATAAGAGACCTTGGGACCCAGGTGGACAGTAGTCTCTCCTTTGATAGTCACATCACCACAGTAGTCAGGAAGTCCTTCTACATGGCACACCTCATCATAAAAGGGTTCTCATCCAGGAAAAAAGAGGTTATTGTTCCCCTCTACTCAACACTCATTAGACCCATTATAGAGTACAACGCCCCATTTGGAATGTACCTCACAAGACATCTGCAGCAGCTGGAAAGGCCACAGAAGAACCTCACAAAGAGGATTGCTGGCCTCAAACAAATGCCCTACATTGACCACCTCAAAAAACTCCAGCTTTACTCCATAGCATATCGTCTACTCCGAGGTGATCTCTGCCTAACATATAAAGCTATGTCAAACCCAGAGCTGTTGGACATGCTACACCTAAAGAAATCCCTCCAAGCTACACACTCCAGGAACCTAAACCTTGTCACCACAATAAACAGGACATGCTGGAGGGATAGATTCCTGTCCCAGATACTTCCCATACTCTGAAACAGGCTACCCATCTATGTCAAGCAAAGTTCTTCATTAGCACTCTTCAAGAAAAATCTTGATGAGTGGATGGGAAATAGGAAATACACCCCGGGGATAACTTCTGTGTCTCTGCTTGACAGTGGCACAGGAACCTTTCTTGGGTGGCATAAGCCAGGGAACCTTGTTGGCTAGGCTTACATAGGCCCTTGGGCTGATAGCCTAGTATCTACCTATTAACCTATGAACTTATGAACCTATGAGTTGCTCATACACCTCTAAATATTTTCCATCTTCTACATTTCTCCTCTGTATCTCTCTCTCTGTCTGCTTTTTCTTTGATTTGTTACCTAGCTCTTTCCCTAGAGACCCCCAGAACCATTGTTGAATATCATACTCCATACTAATTTTGCTCTCTGATTCTATTCTTATTGCTTTTTCTATTATCTGCTTTTCTCTTTTATTTTTATTTTCCCACCTTTCCTCTGTACCACATCTAAGTCTTTCTTTTGATCCAGTCCCACTAATGTTCATCCAGTCTGTCCCTGTCTTTCATACTGTCCTGTATTAACTCCTTTAATACTCTTTACAGCATTTCCTTCTCCTCTATTCGCTTCTGTTTATATCTTGCCGAACTCCATCCCTGCCCTTTGTTTTCCCTTCCTGCACAATTACCTTAAGTCACATAACTGCATGATTTGATATATGTGTGACCTGCATTTGGATTTCTTCCTTTAGTTTCACTAAGTTTTTCCTCCCTAACGTCTGTCTAGCCTACTTATGTGTACCAAAATGTTTTTCCTGAAGGTGTATTCCCTTTTAATTCTATACCGTTCCCTCCATATGTCTAGCCACCATCCCCCTTTCATTCCTTCAGCTAATTATTGTCTCATCTCTTTGTTATGTCCCTTCCTTTCAAACATCGTCCCCCGGATTCATGAAGCTCGGCGCAAGGCCGGTGTAAGGCCTGCGCTGGCCGTGCAGCATATAAATGGTGTAGTAGTGCCATATGCATATTAATGAAGGTGCGCTGCCACCACATCCACGTGCATAGGACACGTGCGCGAGTGCATGGGGCATTACTAATCTGCGCCCGGAGGCGTGTCAATGTCGGCTGGCGATGAGCAACCTAAACTGCTGAATATTATAGCCTGCCTGCAATAGTAATCACACCTATCAGTGTCCGTGGATAATGAAACATATGCAAAGCATGCAAGACAGTTCCCGGCCACACAAAATGGAGAACCAAACAGAAATGCACGCAACACAATATGAGTTTCCATCCATGGAACAAATGATATTTAAAATCGTGTGTCCGTAATGTACTGCACTGTCAGCAGTTATACCCAGTGGAAGTGAAGCGCATCATGTCAGCGCACCGCCAATACACACGTCTAGCCCCATGGGCATGGTCACCAGCAGTCCCACAGTGGTAGTGATAGTACACAGCTGGGCAGTTGTGGCTATATAACAACCGTAAAGAAACCTGACAGTCCAAATTGTATACCAAACACACACAAACATATGTATATTAAAATGTGCTATAAACATGAACAGGAACGTAACCGGCACATACACATAGGATGCTATATGCGGAACCGGGATATCCAAAAGCAGAACCCATGCATGCAAATGCATTATGCAACAACCCCTGTATAGCACATAACCCGCACCCATGTCTGAATGTCCACCAAATCCAGCTACCAGCCTTGCGCAGCCATACAGCTACACATAGCGAGTATTCCCCATATGTAGTAGGAAGTATCGTCCTCGGCAGTGTCAGGATTGCAAATATGTATCCCACGTTTGTAAACATCCCATCACAGTTACGTAAATCCAAATGCCCGCGCGTTCATGTTTCGGCAAAATGTGTGTACATCCCGCGTGGGATAAGTTACCTGTTGAAACCCCAGAGTTGTTTACACGGCACGGTGTCCAGTACTGCACACATCTGGACAAAACATGTATGTGTAGTCACGGTACTGTTCAGTATCTACAAAGACATGCAAAACATACTACGCAGGATGGAACAGCTGTCCACCATGCAGGTCTCCCCACTAGGGTTGCCACCTGTTCAGATGCCCAAGGTGGGACATCCCTTGTAGAAATGTGAGAATTTGCAGGATAAAACATACCCCCGGCCAGTGCAAAGGACAGAATTACACTTGTTTGCCAAGATAATAGCTTATGTCATAGCATGTGAATAGCTTATGCTAACCCAAATAATAGTTATGTGTTTCAGATACAAAATACCTGTATCAAGCAACTATTAAAGAAAATAAGAAATATACCTGTGTCTTAAAATCACAGGACACTTGCCATGTCTTAGGTGTCATCGCAGGACACAACTGTCCAAAGTGGGACTTCCCCTCGCAAAGAGGAAGAGGTGGTAACCCTACTCCCCACTGAATTATCGACAGTATATATTCAACCCAATCACATACCGACACCACCACTCAACCTATTACAGCAACAAAATCTGGACAAAGCCTAAAATGATGGGTGGACAAATAGGGATAGATGTAAGTACTGCTCTCACAAACTTCAAAAGTTCACAGAATAATAGTATGTACATTAGCATGAAATGTTATGAAGGATGTGGGGTAGTCCCCGAGTATTACAGAGGGCCGTACATTCTTACTGTAACAAACCTTCACATATGTTTACTGTACTACTGCATACCTGTAGTTAATTCATAGCTAATTCATGTCCAAAATAATAATCCTCGTATGAATGAATACAGGAAATAGTCAAATGTGAATGTGAACACCACTCACCGTGGATAATGTATTGTAACCACCCCCACCCATATTCTGTATTGCCAACATTATAAGCTGCTGACAGGTGCCCAAACACCTGTGTCTGTAAACACAGGTAAAATAATGTGAATGGGAACACCAACACCGTGGATTATGTATTGTAACTACCCCCACCCATATTATGTATTGCCAACATTATAAGCTGCTGACAGGTGCCCAAACACCTGTGTCTGTGAACACAGATAAAATGTTTAAAATGGACAAACTCTGTCCATGTGCTTTGTCTGACATTTGAACATGGTCAGGTTAGTTCCGTTCACCAGGCAGACAAGCCTAAACCCAGATCACCACATGAACACCCTGACAATTAAAGACTTGTATGTGTCAGGATTATAAGCCTTGGGGTTCTGAATATCCCTGCAGTGATGAAATATGCAGCTTGGGTCCAGAGCAGTAGGGAATAGGGAATGTGTAATATGTAGTACCGCATTTTTCCCAGCAGGAGAATGGATGCCTGTGTCGTAAGTGAAGCGGTGAGGCATATGTTAATGTAGCTATGTACTATGGGTATGCATATAAATGAGTCAGAACACCAAACGTATAGTGGTTACAGCATCCGGCCAACGTGAATGCAGTCCCAGTTCAACTACGACTACAGCACATATAATGTTAAAGTGTAATGAATGCGTCTGTGCTGTACAGACATTTAAATATGTAAAGGTGAACGTGTGTTTCACATGTCCGTTAACCGGATTACAGATATTTTACTGGTACTGTCACAAGTAATAAAGCCCACGTAAGCACAAAGACTTAGTAAACATATGTAACCCACAATAAGGATATGCATGTGCGCCTGCGTAACCCACAATAAGGAAATGCAAGTGCGCCTGTGCGTGTGTAATCCGCTCACAGCATAGCAAATGAATGCTGGTTTCTACACGTAATGTCTATATATGGATATATACATTTGTGTATAGATATATATATCCACAGACTTAAACTAAATAAATATATGAAATAAAGAATGTACAGACATATATATATATATATATATATATATATATATATATATATATAAATATATATATATATATATATATAAATATATATATACATACATATATATATATATATATATATATATATATATATATATATATATATATATATATATATATATATATATATATATATATATACACACTCAAACACATACATCAATTGATATATACCTAACAAACATATAAACAATTGTCCTCGTAGATATAACACATGTACATAAATAGGTTACACCATAGCTAGTATGGATACACATAACAGACATGCAAGTAAGGTAAATACACTGCTTCTCTCAAAACTACTGCCCGGAAAGTATCAGTGTGCCAGATCTGTAAGTCCTACTCTTTAAACATGGATATAGGTGTCCTTTGCAGGACTCCAAAAATAGTGAATCTATAAATGCATTGTCCTGTAATGATTGCTGCAAAGAAGTGTCATCCGCAACTACAATATAGCTGTACATGCAACAGTAGCTTGTGCAAGTGTAATAACACATGGGTTGACAGAATGTAAGACATATGTACCGACATGCGGAGAGTGGATAGTGCTTAGAAGTGTCATCATACTTTATTATCGCTGACATTAAATATGTGTTATGACTACTGTGGAGGGGTGTCAGGTCTGGGAATCATGGGTATGCAATAATGGGCCTAGGTGCCTAGGTGTTGGTTGGCACAGATTTATGAGGTCCGCCCCATGGGAGTGATTAATATACCTATGTGGGTATAGCAAATGCCTCTAACTTCCTAAAATGAAGAACCCATCTACTGGATATCGTGTAAACTATTGGGGGAAGACGTAGGGAGTTATATTAGTGTTGTGTAAGCGATTATCATGGACGTACATGTGTACGAATAAGATGGTAACCATACCTCTCAATCAGAATAAGACATCTGGACAAAGGCATTTTAAAATAAGTACAAATAGGGAATATCTCAAATATTCCTCTTACAAAGTCAGAACGTTGATAGAATAATGGATCAGTCAATAGTATGAATGTTTTGAGGGTTATTAACTGCAAACAACAAATGTCTGTCATTATTGTCTAACCCCACAGTCCCAAATGACTTCCCACTAAATTACCAGAAAGGCACAATATTATTAAAAAAGGAACAAAATCAGACGTCTAAGTTCGGGACATTTACCCAAAATGTGTACAGTTGAGAGGTATGAAGGTAACCCTGACCTAAATAAATGTACAGAACTAGTGCGATTAGGTGGACAGGTTTGAAGAAAGACGTGATGACAAATGACAAAACATGAATAAGTCAAAAGCATGTACCTCGACAAATCTGGATGAATACTAATGCCCTGTGATAGTCAATGTGGAAGGTTAATAGAAACAACATAAATGTGTCCCTCAGGGTGCTATGCAGTGTCCCCGATACAGTGTTCAGTCTCCCACACACACATGTGAGTTCTGCCACTGACGGAAAGCGCAAATACTGGCGAACACATAAGGTAGATGATATCAGAATATGTTTTGATCAGCACCTGTTGGCTTTTGTGAGGAACACAACACTCTGGGCGGGTGTGTCCTACAAAAGGAATGTAATGGCATCTGGCCTGTGATTTCTCCATATATTGTGTGTAGTGGTGTAATAAAATGACATATCTTGTATCAGAAACAGATACATGTTATAGGAAACAGTATCATCGACTATACCACTACAAGACAAATCTGAAGGTATGAAAAGTGCTGAAGTAGTCAGTTTAGTATTGACCGCAGGTATGTGTGGACTTGTCAAATGTCACAGCTGTACATATAGTTCCTATAGCGCTGTCACCTCTACAAATGATGAAAGTGGGAGGTGCTCTGCAGAAATGACAGACGTAGCAGGTCAAAACATACCTACAGCCATGCTTACTCCACAAATAGACATATTAGCACACATCAAAGCTTAGGCCAGGATTCATGAAGCTTTGGTCAGTGTACGAGCAGAGTAAGAGTAGAGCAAGGCAAGATGTCTGCCGAGCTATTCAGCAATATCCTGTAGGGGTGTGTAACACAGCCCCTCAAACGAACGTTGCACGGACAATGTTAGGATATGCAAATTACCCCATTTGTAGGTGAAAGCTATGCAAATGATGTAAAATATGCGATACATGAAACAGTAAGCTATCCGTGCAAGAGTAGAGGTATGTGCAGAAATGTACATGGATGTTAACCGAGTAACGTTCTGCAAGTAGCTAAACGGAGCAATGCCATCTGCAAATAAGGGATGGTTTAGTGGAAGAAGCATGCCAATGGCCAAATATAAGGCCAGTGGCATGTATTCCCATTGGAAATTAATAAAACTCTAGTTGTCCTCCCACGATCTCCGGTGTTTAAGCGTAGCGCAGCGGCGCGAGTACGCGCTGTGCATACAAAACAAGACAAATATGTAAAATATACATACAATTTGTAATGTCAGTTAAAAGTTATTGCGTCATGCATGTGAATGGCAAGCTGAAGACAACATGGCTACTGAGTAGTGGTTGCTATGTGTGGAAGCGCACACTCAGAGATGTAACCAAGCATTAGTAGGCAATCCTATGCAATTGAGGCTGAGGATAGTGCAGCACAATTTGTCATGCCATATGGGCCAAGCCTCTACAGTGTAAGAGTAGGTTAAGGGGACTATCAGCGTAGAATATAGGTGACATCATGAGTGTGTATGTATAAAACACTGTAATCTTATTGGAGCAGTGTGTCACATGTCTGCTGTCAGTGACTCATCAGTGGAAGAGGCGTGTTATGATTTATCCTAGGTAAAGTCAGTAAACTGACGGTGTACGCCATGGATATCACTGAAGTTCCTTGCAAACCTGGTGAAGTGTGTTTGCGCCCGTGCAAGCCTGTAAGCCTGAGTAAGCATGTGTGCATGTGTGTCAGTCCGTGTGCGCGACATGAAGAACGAGTAAGCGACTGTAAGATTGTTGAAGCCCGTGTAATGTTGTGTAAGCCAGTGTAAGTGTTTGTATGCATGTATAAGCCTGTGTGCGCACATGGAAGTGGATATGCACTTCACTGTGCTCCTATGCGCGGCGCCGCTCACTGTGGACACAAAGTGAAAAGGAAGGTAAACAAATAGCAGTAAGTTAACCAAGGAGAACTACCACAGCTAGCAGGTGAAAACAATCAGACTGAGTATATTACACAGCCAGTACAGTAGGCCAGCACAGCACAGCACGTACAACTCTACAAACAGTAGTCCACCATGTTTTTCTCAGACACACTGCAACACTGTAGTATACTAAGAGAAGTGCAAACTGTAAAAGCTTAACTGAGACAACATAATGTTAGGGGCTGCCATTGCTATTATACATCAACATATGCAACATGTGGAGGGTTGTGCCAATGTGAATGCTGCTCAGCATCACACAGTGAGTAGACGGAGAGGAGTGTGCAGGCACAGGGTAACCTACCAGGGGCTACATGAGCTGGAGATAGTAGAGCACTATAGAGTGGACGGAGACCTCCTGCAGAAGATTGTGGATCTGTGCAGGCCATGTCTCACACACAGAACCAACAGAGGGAAACCTATCCCAGTGGAAACCAAGGTATGTGTTGCCCTAAGGATACCAGCAACAGGTACCTTCCAGAGATCAACTGGTGATATGATGTGGATTTTACAAACATCAGCATCCATGGTACTGCACCAGTTCATGAATGCTATGTCAGCACATGTCAGTGATGATGTATATATCCCCAATTCCCGTAAGGTATTGGGCAGCAATATGTGTCGTTTCCACACAATAGTGGAATACCCTAAGAACTGTGTGCAATACACTGCATGCACATATGCATCAAACCACCAGCCAGTGAGTGTGGTAGGGCCTACATCATCCACAAGGGCTTCCCCTCCATGAAGTGGTGGTTTTTGTGTGATGGCCAGCCCGTAATAATGAATGTGTGTGCTGGATGCCCTGGAAGCTGCAATGCTTCCGATATGTGGCATCTGACGCAGGTGTACAAAACATTTGGCAATGGGGACAACCTTCATGGTCACCAAGTGGGGGATGCCGGATGTGCAGTTCAACTGTGGCTGATCACACACATCAGAAATGCACACACACATGAACAGGAATGTCATAATGAGGCACATGCACATACAGAAACCTTACTTTAGCATGTGTTTGTGTCGCTGAAGTCACAGTTCTGGTGCCTGGACACATCTGGTGGAGCATTACCGCACTTGTCAACTACATGTATCAGAATTGTCTGTAGCCCAGGTCATCTGTGTCACACACACACACACACACACACACACACACACACACACACACACACACACACACACACACACACACACACACATGACAGTTTATATACATAGTGTGAGTGACTGTTCATGTATGTGTAATACTGCAGAACAGTTCAAACACAGCAAAGTATGTCAATAATGGACATTCATCATAGTTGTACAACCACCTTGGATGATATGCATGCAGAACTCTCATTGCAAATGTGATACAGTGATGCACTTCACAATACCATTGTAAATGCAAATATCAAATGACAAATGACATAGCACATATCTATATGTACACATTGTTACCCATTATACATATTGGGGTGTAATACCTATGTGTTACTGTTGGTAAAGTATGTGTAGTAAATGTGGATAACTGACTCTGTTTAGCCTTATAGGTGTACAGCATGGGTTGGATAACACATATCTGTCTGTATGATACCCTTGTGTAGACTAACTGTGTCATGTGCAGAATGCATTCTAGGCCACAGTATGAATTCCCAGATGTGGACAGGAATATCCCTATTGTCTTTGCTTGTAACTAACATGGCTACATGTCAAACAGTAATGGTCCCAGCAATGTGTGGCGGTCAATACCAGTGTGAACTGGTATAGTATAGTACATGTAGGATCCACATGCTACTGTGTGACCTACATGTGTGGGTCAGTTGTGAAAATATCATATAACAATTGGTCATTCAGACTGTTGAGGTTGTGTCTACTACCATACTGCAAAACTATGACAGATAGTAATAGTATCAACCACAGCACCGTGTAAAACCATAGCAATCACACATGTATAGACAAGTACAACAATATGTGTAGTATAATGCATACTGGCCACCAATAGAAAGTATGACGTGTTAACAGTGTGAAATACAGGGCATGTCACCATTCCAATGTGTCCACTATACATGTAGATGCAGACAGTGCACCTTCACCATGTTCACATATAGATACTTGTAAATCTGTACTACACACATCACACACGTACTGCACACTCTGTAACACATGCTGCCAATACTACACACGTCAGTCAAATGGCACATGGATGGATAATACATCTTCAGAATTAACAGTGCTGTACACTATACTACATTGATGATCATAGCTGGAATGTATCATGCCTGCTTACATACACCTAGAAGGAAATCACACTTTGTGTTAACAACATTGTAACATTATTACAGTGCTATGAAGCCACCCTGTGCATCAGCACCATGTTAGTCTGTACATGCATCAATGTTACACATTACAAGAGGTGGCACAGGTGTCATCATATGCACAGGGTATGTAGTTTCTTTTCCAGAGCCTGTCAGTGAACCAGCCAATCAACATGTATGCATTTGTGTGTTTGTGAGGGACAACAGGTTTTGCATGGCCCAATGTTGATGCAATGTGTGTGTGTGTATGTGTTATCCCTAGCTGTTTGTTTTATGTGTGTCTCTGCATGTACACTGTTTCAGCATGTGTCAGCCATATACTGGAGGTTGTGGGACAGTCACAGACTGTACCTGCCAGGCTGTACAGATCGCCATTCCTGGCCATGGACACCCCTCCATGCATTCAACCACAGTCCAGTCCTGCACCTGGCAATGTATACACATACATATATGGGATCAGTATCACAACCTGTGGATAAACGGGTGTCAGTAATGTTAACCTGATTTGCATAGTATTGTCATGTAATACATAAGTATATGAGCCATAGTCATCCTCCAAAGTAATAACCACTGCTGACTGCTGCTGAGATGTGCACATGACCGTTTAAAGGTGCTGTACTATCATTGTTTTCAATGTCCCTAGTAATACCCAGCAACAAAATAACTGGTCACTACACAACTATAACCCAGGATCACTACAGCACAGAGTATGTGCATTATCACAGAGGCATAGCACATTCAGATACATCCAAGGTGAACATGTACAGACAATGCAGCACATTCAATAGTGCTAATATCCACATACATATTACAAAGATATATATATATATATATATATATATATATATATATATATATACACACACACACACACACACACACACACACACACACACACACACACACACACACACACACACACACACACACACACACACACACACACACACACACACTTGGAAGGGCCGGGAGTTGAACATACACCTACCTACTCTAACACACTACAGCATTACGCATTTACAGAACGCTACCGAGATTAATGAACACAGCACTCCCAGAGGCATACTTCTAGGTGGGTGACATCATCCGCAAAGGCAAAGATGCCGATAGGGAATGTATGTGTTGTGAGGCATCTAAAAGCATTACTGTGTCCCCAGGCAGCTGGAAACCCACACACACACACACACACACACACACACACACACACACACACACACACACACACACACACACTTGGAAGGGCCAGGAGTTGAACATACACCTACCTACTCTAACACACTACAGCATTACGCATTTACAGAACGCGCTACCAAGATTACTGAACACAGCACTCCCAGAGGCATACTTCTAGGTGGGTGACATCATCCGCAAAGGCAAAGACGCCGATAGGGAATGTATGTGTTGTGAGGCATCTAAAAGCATTACTGTGTCCCCAGGCAGCTGGAAACACACACACACACACACACACACACACACACACACACACACACACACACACACACACACTTGGAAGGGCCAGGAGTTGAACATACACCTACCTACTCTAACACACTACAGCATTACGCATTTACAGAACGCGCTACCAAGATTACTGAACACAAAACTCCCAGAGACATACTTCTAGGTAGGTGACATCATCCGCAAAGGCAAAGATGCCGATAGGAAATGTTTAGAGAGTGAGCGGTCTGAAAGCATATTACTGTCCCAAGGTAGACGTACACAAACACGGCAGTGCTGTCATCGGGCCAACTAAATATCTACGGAGCACTACAACACTAAATAGATATGGGATGCGCCACAGACAGTACACCCTTCGAGAGAGCAACCAGTGTGTTCAATGTAGGCATCCATCGTGACATGGAAATTGGACATCTGTTGCCTGGATGACCACCATGGCTATACAGGATGTCAATGGCCATGCCCACATGCTTAGTATCACACGTCTGTTTGGAATGTACTATGTGTCCATCTACACAATGGCGTACTGGGCATGCTCACACACTTAGCAGTTGCAAAGGGCCAACTTGCATGCACACGGAGTCTAATCACAGAAGGGCACAGTGTGGAATATACTGTGTGTCCATCTACACAATGGAGTACTGGGCATGCTCACACACTTAGCAGTTGCAAAGTGCCATCTTGCATGCACACGGAGTCTAATCATGGAAGGGCGCAGTGTGGAATGTACTGTGTGTCCATCTACACAACGGCGTACTGGGCATGCTCACACACTTAGCAGTTGCAAAGTGCCATCTTGCATGCACACAGACTCTAATCACGGAAGGGCGCAGTGTGGAATGTACTGTGTGTCCATCTACACAACGGCGTACTGGGCATGCTTACACACTTAGCAGTTGCAAAGGGCCATCTTGCATGCACACGAACTCTAATCACGGAAGGGCGCAGTGTGGAATGTACTGTGTGTCCATCTACACAACACCGTACTGGGCATGGTCACACACTTAGCAGTTGCAAAGGGCCAACTTGCATGCACACGGGCACAGTAAGATATAACTGTCCTCACGCACAGGGCGGTCACACATGCAGTGACCTGTACACACACAGCTGCTATCACAGCTGTCACAGGTGCAGGTCACACACGTACACACTGCAGTGTACACTGTAGCTGTCAAGTCAGCACCATGTCGTCGGTGCAGCACTACACAGCCTTACGGTCCCACAACACCATGTGACACATGACCACTGGGCTGTACAGCGGTGAACACCAGCTGTGCAGAGTACACATGTACCAACAGGGATCCAACAGGTGTTATGCATTGCAATGATACCAGTATACATGAACAGGTCGGCCCAAGACATACCATGGCCCTTACACAGCTGTGACACCTGACTGTTGCTGTACACCAATGAACACAAGTCTGGGTATGTCATACATGTGATTGTGTGGATGTGTGCATGGACTGCACACACAACACATACATACATAGCCTTTGATGTACCTCATGCATAACACTGGCCTAATCAATGCTACACATGCGAATGGAAGGTGGGCCCATGTCTGTTGAATGCTCACACTACAGGGGGTAGCAGTGTTGACCGGGACACATACCCTTGTACTGGTCGCCTGTGACACCCGTGATATCATACCGCAGTCCATGTGTTATGTATGTCAACACACATGTCCAACAATAGCAATGCATACAAACATGGCAACAGGAGACACATGTGACATCTGTACTGTGCATGCAGCAACCATGCATGTGCAGTGGCCGATGTCCGTAACATAGTTGCACCTACCTACGACATGCAAACGCAATGCAGACCCATCATTGACACCTGTATACGGTAACATACAAACAGCACGTATGGAGGGATGTGTCTACATAACGTGGTGAACCACCTGTCTAGATGTATGCGTGCAGGAGGTGGCTCACAATTGTGTCACACACCATCCTATTATGCCATGTGCAAACAGTACGCTATATCGCTGTTACGTGACGGTGCTGACATAATGCATACACAGCGGTCAGGTGTTAACAACTATATGTCACATGGCACCTGTAACACCTACTACCTCCCGTGTGCATATAGCAGCACATTTGCCAGATATAGCGTTGGTAAACATAATGCAATCAATACCGCTGCATGTCTATCAAACGTGTCATCATATGGCAGGTATATCATTCCCAGCACTGCCATGTGTGTCCGAATGTGTGACCAGGGATGCAACATATCATGGGGAATTGCTACACATCCCTGTACACCATTGTAGAGATCTGTACATACGTCAGTGTGGGAAGCATGACGTCGGCCGGTGAGGTGCATCACACACGTCGGCTGTCCGTATACACATGTGTGGTCACCACAGTGTGGGTGTGTCTGTATGTATGTCTGGTGCTTGGTGTGAGGGTGTATGCTAATATATGGTGGGAAATGATCACTAACCCCACATGGTGACTAACCCGTAATGGTGATGCATTGCACAACCCTGTTGATGCCATAGGTCCCAGCCATACTGGCTACCTGTGCATGTCCCTTCTCTGTGACATGCCGTGTGGGTGCATAGTACTGTGAGGGTTATGACCACACAGGCAAGGGTCCCTACCTGCACACTATGGGGTGTGCATTATAGTGGTGTACACCCCGTGAATGCGGCCATGTTCCCGTACTGTTACAGGGTCCTACTGCTGCACAGTGTGGCCTCCAGCTACCAAGTGACACCTCACATCATCATTGGCCAGGCCGCTGTGTACAACCCCTGCACCATGTCACCAAACCTGTAATGTGTCCTGCTATGTATGTCACGTCTCTGTCCAGTGTAGCCTGTGGCACCGACCACATGCGTCAGGTGCAGTATATGTGCGGACATCTGTGAATTGTTGGTGTGTCCAACAGTCAGGTTGAGGGTACATGTAGCATGCTGATATTGCCAGACTTGCCTGTGAGTAATCCACAGTTACACGTGGGGGACTGCAAACACTGCTACCTGTAGGCACATGCCAGTACACCATAGGAGGGAACCAGGGTATCACAACCAACATGGTGCTACAGATGTAACCGAGACACATACCGTGAACACATCACAATGCATGCTGCACCTGCACTACATGGTATGACTGGTGCATGTCGACAGTACACAACCTAAGTCATATACACTTCTCTCAGTATTCACACACAAACACTGCAACATACACATCCCTCACTATGCATACACAGGTAATATTACATACACCTCTCACTATGCTGTTCACCCTGTGCATCAGAATATTTGTGCATAACCTTGCACTGATGGTGTGGATAACAGGGATGCGGCACAGGCTTCATCATATGCACAGGGTGATATGTTTGCCAGGGGCATAGGCTGCACCAATGGATAACATCATGTGTGTGTGTGTAAGGGCCAGTGAGTTGACTGGACATGTCTGTGCAGAATGCATGTGGATGTTGTGAAGCCCTACAGTTGTGTTTGCTGTGTGCGTGTATGTGTGTACACAGTTCTGCCATTTGTGAGGCCTACACGGGGTATAATTGACAGCCCCAGATTGTATAGAGCAGGTTGTACAGCTCATGTTGTCCGTCCACGGCCACGTGACCTGTGCCTGCCTGGGATTGCACGGGCACTACCAGGTGGAGATACAAAGTGGCTACTGTCCGACGACACATGTCCGCTGGAACCGTGTCCCCACTGAGACCATCCAGGGCCATGTCCACATGGCCTGCTGTGTCCTGGTGTTGACAGCGCAGCACCAGCTGCACTGCTACTGCTACCGGCACTATGGGAGCGGGCATGTGAGGTGGCATGCTCACGTTGACCTACACTAGGTGGTGATGCTGACCTACATACATGTGGCCTACGCCTCACTCCTACCAGGTGTTCCAGCACAGACAGCTCCCGCTCGCGGATTGCCATGCCTCAGTCAAGGATTCCGACCATTTCACCTAATCACCTATCCAGAACATTAGCAATCTGCAATTGAGGATTTGCCAGTGCCTGGATGCTGTCATTTAGGGTATGGATAGCAGCCCTCTGCAGCCTCTGCCCTTTTCTGTATTGCCATTCAGCACATGCCTGTGCCACCATTACAGTCTGGAACATGCGTCTGGTAATACCAGCTGCTGAGCTCTGTCCTGCAGGTGCATGTCTGCCAGAGGTCCTCCTATGAGCAGCACCGGCCACATGCCTGTGTGGCACATCTGCAGTCATTACACTGACACCATGGTGTGTAGACACACCTTCTGTAGCCACCACACATTCCTGTTCCACGCTAACAGATGCTGACTGTCCTTCCTCTATGGTCACTGGTGATGCGGTATGTGTTGGCAGCTGAACTGTGTGCGGGGAAGAGGGGGACATAGCTGGAATGGTAACCATTGGCACAGATTCAGCCCCTGACAACCCTGCTTGTACCTCATGCATGTGTTCATCACCGCTAGTATCTGTGGGGACACTAACATCAGATGGACCGCAGGAGGGTAACGCACCTACATCACCTGTGAATGCAAAGAAATACTGTAAAGTACAATAGACACAGACACACACACAGACACGCACACAGACACACACAGACACACACAAACACAGACACACACACACACAAACACAGACACACACACACAAACACAGACACACACAGGCACACCATGCATGTGATTTTTCAGATGACATGCAGCATGCCTGCGATACAGCAGAGGGCATGCAGCTCAGACATTAATAGTGTTAGTAAGCATACCTCCCTGGGGTGCACACTACAGCAAGCAGGTGTCATATCAGTAGCCATGCAGTTCACACAATCATGGTAGTATGCATGCATCCCCGTGATACACCATGTGGCCCAGAACAGGATAACAGTACACATGGCTGACGTGACCTTGACATGTAATCTGCTGACATGTGCATTAACATGCATACATGTTTGACACAATGGTGTCCTGACACATGTACAGCATCATAATGGGCTTCACATTGCAGTGTTGTGTGTATGCCCTACAGATAGAATGCATGTTTAGCAAATGTGCATGAGCATGGGAGGGTAGTGTGAGCCATCTACATTGCTATACAGTGTGAAGTACAGACACTGTGCCATTGCATGGCAACATGAGGCATCTATGTTGCTGTAGAATGCATAATATGTACACATTGCATAGCCATAACTGCAACACAGTCGTGATGTTCAACAGATCGTATATGGTAGACTTCAGTGACACCTCCAGTAGCTGTGCACAGGCTTTTAGGTTGTCCAGTGTACCACATCAACTGTATAATCGGTCAACTAAGGCTATAATTGGACCATGTGTGGACAATGTGCAACAGGGTGTATACACATCCCAAGTACTGTGTGGCTACATGTCTCTGGCCATCCCCCATGGCCATGTGTGCACATGTGTTGCCCAATTCTGTATGATGGGCATCTTTTCCACATGTCTGTGTTGTCCCATATGACATACACCCATAGATGTCAGATATGTCACAATCCACAGGGCTATGCAGACAATGGGTTGTATGTTTGGTATGTGGGGTATAGGTCATGCGATAGTGTGACAATATTGCAGACAGAACACTACATGTCTGGGACATGTCAGGTGGCACATCACAATGTGTGCACCCAATGCAGGGGCATATGACACAATGGTGACCCCTGTGGGCTGCCCATATCACAGCTCACTGTGTGGTACTGTGTGCGTACCACACATGTTGTTCCAATGCATACTACATATGCCTCCATTGTAGAACACCTCCACTGTTGTATGCACAGCTGACCACACATGTTGCAATGACAAGTACTGTGGTTTCAAGTCGGTGTATCATTACATTTGTATATATTGCACATGGGTGGTGTGTGTGAATGAAGGGTGGTGTGACCTGCATATCATGACTGGAACAAACATCAGGTGTGCAAGTGTTAACTGGCCACATGGCAAATGGATCTACACTGTAACATGCCTGATACTGATGACAGTCTCACCTGCAACAGACCCATGGCTGTGCAACATGCCAGTGGTACCTGTATAGGGGTGACACACCAGTATGAACATTATCCATGACTGTATGACAGCCACAGGTTGCACTGTGCATGTGAACACATTTACCTGTGTAATAGCATATAGTATGCACATGTGTGCATACACAACGTAGCATACTGTAGTATGCAGCATGTGTGTCCACATACCTTGCATATGTTGTTACTTTACATAATGTACAGTGACACATGCAACTACATGGGATCTAATAGCCATATGTGCATTACTGACTTACCAGGCAACTCCAGGCTCATTGGTTGGGAGACACCCACCTCCACAATGGCAGCTAGTGTTTCTGGATGCTGTTCCCTGGGTGTCCCCAGACTGGCCAGTAGCTCCTCGGTGTGTGTGAGTGGGGGCTGGGTTGGTGGCCCACCACCTGTCCCACCTTGTTCCCTGGCGATTGCAGTGGCACACTGTTTTGCATGTCGTATCAGGTCCGTGCAGTGTCTGTGCACCTGCTGGTAGGTGCGGTTATGGCCACCCACATCATTCACCCTCCTGCGTAGATCCTGCCACAGGTCATCCTGCTGCTGGGCATGCTGTGGCACATGGCTGAACAACAAGTCATAGTTGTCATGGAGCTGTGGGATGAGGACATCATCCTCCTGGCGGGTGTATGCTGGGAGGCGTGTACGGGGCATTATCTGTAAGACATAATGATGGTGACAGGTCACAGTTTCAGAGATGTACAGAGATACTGCTGCACATACATTTCTATGACATCTACTACATCTGCACAATTATCTTTGCAAAGCATCATGACACTGACACGACTGACATGTTTGTGTCACACATGTCACACCCATTATGCACTGGATATCATCACCATATATGTGTGTCACCTCATTACAGTGTTCATACTCCATGTAAATGCTGTCTTGCTGTGGGCATGTCTATTTGCCTGCACTTGTGTTCTTACCTATCTGCACATGCCTCGATGTGTCCACGGTACTACTGTTGACCTGGATGCTGTGTATATGTCACATATCAACACAGACACAGCCGTAATGGACTTGAGCAGTGACAATGCACACATACGCATGGACACCTGTACATGCATGTGTTTTGCCATATACATCTACACAGCACTGTACAACTGTTCAACATCCTGCCATGGATCGCCTGTATTGCACATGTGATAGACATGGGACAATGGCTAGTCAGACGACATTCGCAGGGATGGATATCAACCATAGCATGTGCGGGCACGGTTTCCAAGCTGTAACAGACAGCCTTGTGCCACCGCAAGGTGCATCAGTGCCACATTACTGATCCAGTCAGTTGATAGTACATCTACCATGCGGCCATCATACCATGTATGACTGGGATGACATGTGCAGCTTTGATGGACAGGGTTGCATGGTATGCAGGAGTATGTCACATATATGGCACAGGGATCTGTCCAGCCTGTGGCGATCCTAGTATTAGGACGGTGGCTGTCCATGACATATGCCATATAGATCAGGATATGGACATGTAGCATGTCCATCATCATGGTGTAGCAAATGTCCTTCTGCAAGGTAGACAGCATGCTGCATAGTGGAGGTGTGGATTGTGAAGGCTGGTATCGCACATCCATGCATAGCCATTACCCTTTACAGGTGGTATGTGATCCAATATTGGTCACCACAGTGCTGTATATGCCTGTCCAGTGATCTCCGTGCTCATGGATGGCACCCTGACATGACATGGGTACCTCATATGACTACCTAAGGGGCCTGGAGACGTCAACATGTCGGGGGGTGCACTGCACAGCACCATCCCTTACACAGTGTCCATAATGTTGACCACAGCCTAGGTAGTAGTTTATGGGTACAGGGATGTTCACCTAGCGGTGACACTGCTGGTATCATCCATCAGACTGTGCACATATGTCACACACCTCACCCACACAGCCCATTCTGTATGTTGTTCACAACACTGACACAGCTATACTGATAGGTCATGGCCATTCACAGCCTTACATACACAGATGCCTAACATTTGTCTGTGTGGTATGGGCTACAATGAGGGTGGGGTACAACACATTAACCCTGTTATATACAGGCATGTCCAACTGTCATGTACCAGTGCTACTGCCTGTCTATATGGGGGATATGTCGTACATGTGGCAATAGAGCAATTGTCTCATGTACACATTCAATGCTCACCTCCGAACATACAGCACTACAGCCTGTGGGGGATGCACTTCTGCAGCCGTGCTGGGGGCATAGCTCTCAGGTGTACCTCATTACGAGGAACGTACCTCATTTGGGGTTCTAAAAGGTGCATGTTCCTCAAGGTTCCACATTGGAAGGGTCTGTCACACATTCATTGTTGTAAATAATTTAACTGCTAGCCATGGCTAAATAGATGGGAATCATATTAATTCATTGGAATATCTTTTTTATACGTAAGACCAGCCTATTTTAGCCATCGTATGCCCTTCCTAGTTGGCGCTGTTAGTAAGCCAGTTGTAAGTGTTCCACGTTTTGCCGATTTGTCACACAGTATGAGGGCTAATGTTCCTCAGTTTGGGGACAGGAAGTTGACAGCTATGGCTGGGGGTAATGCTGTCACCAACCCTGACTGCACCTGACAGTCATTTGGGGATGTGTAACATTCGCAACACACCCCACCCATCACATAGTCTTACATGATCTACACCACTGGCCACACCTACAAGGACAACTTGTGCAGTACGTCTCCATACTCACTGTAGTCACCAGAGGTAGCCCCCATCATGGAAGACAACAACACCAGCTTATAGCCCACAGACTCATGTGTGCCCATCACATACAGCCAATAGTGAGTTATAACATTCACAACACACCAGTCATAGCTGACTCTGTAGGGAGTCACACTGCAGTTCCACACAGCAGGCTACACAAGGCATTAGTCGCTTACATCTTGCTGTTGGGTAACTGCTTCTACAACATAACCTATGCACCCATGCCACACCTCACCAGGTACGATATGACTGTCATTCTCCATGTTAGTGTGACTGCTCTGTGATGCCACTTCACAGACTATGTGTGCAGGGACATGCAATAGCTCACCAGTCTTATAGCCCTGAGGGTGTGGGCCTAGCCCTGGGGAGCATTTTGCATTCTTCCGGACACGATACCACTGTCCAATGACTGACTGTGTCACTTCAACAGTTGCCTATGCTCCTATTGTCATTCCACAGGCATGTGGTATCTGTCCGCTATGGCTGTCCTGGTCAAACACAATGCTGTGGCACAGATGACTTGCACCTGTCAGCCCTGGGAGTACAGCTCACATGTAAGGCTCTTGCTGCTTCTATACAGCCTGTCTTGCACAGTTTCCAATAACTGTCACCGGCAGGGCGGTAACTGGCAGGCACGACATGGGGTCATGTGACACAATGCTTGCATCTTCCTCTGTGATGCAAGGCACACCTTATAATGCACCACTCAAACATCTCTGCAGTGACTGGGACCTGCCTCTAGGCTCTGCAGAGCACACCTGCAATGACAGGTTATAGACAGACCATACCTTTCAGGCACATACCTGGACCGGCACACCCACAGCTAAGGGGTTCCCATATCCCACTATGTTTTGCATACATCCTGGCAAGTTACTTAGCACAATGCATCAGAGGTGCTCCACGTGCAACTAACTGTGTCCGGGACCGCTATACACATTGTAACAAGTGACAGAGTCAACATCATACCCCACGGGTAACATACCTTCTATGTTGGTATAGTGGACAGTGGGCCTCAGACAGCTACTACTGATGTGTGACTGACACTACCCCACACTTCACTGGGATAGCCACTCATGTACCGACACATCCATGAGTCATACCCTCCGCTCTGCTGGATCAACCCATACACACCACCTCCAAGACCTACATTACCCTTGGCATGAACACTACCACCATGTGACTGGTGTTACACACCTGAGGTTATCCCCTCATTGGTGGATTCTGAACATATGCTAATCGACCTTGTTAGCCACATCCCGGCAACACACCCATCACAGCATACTCAGTACATGTGTACTACAACACCTACTAGAGACGTCTGCTGACAGCGGTTGTTAACATCATGACACCCGTGCAGATGGACAATGCACATACAAATGCTGACACATACCCCAGTACACTTCATTAGCATGTACACAACTGCATGGATCATGCTATTCCACACAGAGCCATGATGGTACACACCAGATAACAGATGCCACTCTGGTGGTCATGTTCCATGGACATATGATGTACAACAACAGGTGTAGGCTGTTGCACAGTGGTGTACATTCCCATGTGTGGGGTGGCTCACTGGTCAGCCGTGGTGGGGCCACAGGGTCCCTCATCACATACTCCAAGACTAGCTACGTAAACATGACTGCCACACATTCCGGGGTGTACCACCAGGCATTATGGTGGTATGTCAGTATTCGATGGCAACACCCACATCTGCTGTCACATACAACATTCACTCAGGATCATTGCAGACCCAGGTGTTGTTGGCAACATGCTGGAGGATGGATTCAATGCTGACATTACACCTTCTCACTCACTACAGGGCCGCAATCCATACATGAACATTGTGGTGTCCCTGTGGTCACACCTACACAGTACTGACCTACACTCTATATGTCCTGGGACACTGGCCCCATGTCACCTTCCAACGTCCCAGGCTGTGATGTCCACCAACCTCTGAATTACATGTCTCCCCACTAGGCCACCATATTCAGTAATAGCCTTGTTTCAGACATTGTAACCCCTGAATGGCACACAGCAGCATTTATCGCACTACACACAGGTGGCACCGCATTGCACGAGTGGGACTATAGTCCTACACACCTGACTGGACTGTTCTGCATGGCTATGGGGCACATCATCAAGGACATCATTCACAGAGACATTGTTGGGCTCCTGTCCTTTGCTGCCACCCGGGTTGGGCTTGTTAAGGCCAGAGCATGGCCCCTACACATGGTGGACTCCTTTCATACAGTTACCAGGGCAGTTTCTGATGGTACGGGAGTCCACACATCTTACATTGTCCTCTCATTGCCTTTCAGCACCATTCCCCATTCTGGTATTGACAACATACACATCCACCTGCACATCGTACCCTGTGTCTCAGGATGTTATGCTATGTGGCTCATGGACAGGACACACAGTGAGGCCAGCATACCATAGTACCTACTACATGTCAGGTACGTTTGGCATACCACGGTCCTCAGTCATAGGGCCCCTCATGTTCAGTATATGCTTCCCTGTGGAACAGGCTAGCACAGGGGACTTTCCCTGCCTAGCTTTCAAACCCTTACATACCAAGTGCCATGATTGCTCCACCAGCTGATACTGACTCCAACCATACGGGTGTCGCTGTGACAGATACATAATATGACTATCATGGCATCAAGCTGCATGACACAAGGTGCATGCACATCACCTTTGCATTACACCATTCACCCACTGACTATCACATGGATGGTAGTCCCCTACATACATATCACATTGTACAAGTTTGCAGTACACACATATGTCACACCCACTCCTGTGGTTACCGTATTGCCACTGTGGCGTGGATATCCTTCTACGTGGCCACACCTATCTGTACTGGGTGTGTAGCTGGTACATAGGCACCCATTGTACCTCTGAACTCAAGACATCTACACACATTCAAGGGAACACCACCCCATTTAGGGTGTACCTTACACAACGGCTACAGCTTTATATGCCACAACATTAACACGTCATGACGTTTACTGAGCTCCAACAGTTTAAATATGTGGCTGCACTACGGACACCACATCTGTACACATTTGCATACTACATACTCAGGGGTGACCTCTGCTGATCAGACAGGGCCCATGTCCACAACATTATTGCTGGATATACTCCTCATACGCGACATAAGCAGAGGCCACTGTGAGCAACATGCTCATGGATATGTGCACACATGCCACAATGAGTGGGATGTGCTTCTGGGTTACATTCCCAAACCGGACACTCACCATGCTGTGGAACATAAGTCCTATGTACATCACGCAGGGACACTCAGTAGCACTGTTCATGTGATACCTCCCTTGGTGGTTGGGAGACACATGTAGGCCTGGGATCACTGCAGTGGCTGTACTGTGCAGAGGTGCAGGTGACACCTGGCTCTGCTGTTCACACGACACTACCCTAGAGAGGTGCCACTAGTGTGAACACTGTAGTTATGCTTACACATGGACTTGCCAGACTGCATAGTACCCCACTATGCACCTGTGAAGCTATTACATGTCCTTTGTGCATGGTTACTTGGTAGCCCTTCCATTTAGATTAGCTATCATGCTATTACTATGTCCCATACCTACAGGCCATATGTATCCTGTTATTGTACATACCAATAGACGATACCTGTGGTATGCATGATATGCCTGTTATGCTGTGTAGAATATCTGTCATATCTGCCTATAATACTATACATTACACATATTTCACATAGTATCCCATAATGCAAAGCATACTTGCACAGCGGGACCACCTTACATATGTCATTAACGTTATATGCCCATACACATGCGTGCTGTGACAGTATATCAACATATACAATCCCCTGTTATGGCACGTCCTTGTTGGACATACCCTACCACTGACGACGGGTTGTATGGCATTGTTCTGTTTAACGCCCTCATGTAGCATCACTTGTGGTGTCTGTGCTGTGTACCTTGTGTCCCACTGCTGGACGCACAGTTTCTATAAGCGCTAGTATGCTCAGCAAGACATCACTACATAAATACCTTTCCCCACTTTATGCATTGCGGACACGTTTAATAAATGCAAACCAGGCTATACATACAGTAAAACTAATTAATACAGATCATGCTATACATAACCTTACATATCGGGCGTTCTACATACCTTGTTGTCGTTACAGCATTTTGTTTCTATCTCTCTCACAGTGTTTCAACTGTTATTCGGTATGAGCATACGGTTTGAATGTCTGGCAAGTCATCCTTATATACGTCAATACCTGAAACATGTGGATTCATCCCACCAATTGGTGTTCCTGAGTGACTAATTACTTGCATATCAGCTGTGCAGCTACTCCATTTGCCAATTACGCGGCGACAGTGGGGTATAATTGGATTCTCCACTTGGGCGTTGCCTATTTGCCCTACCTTCGGGGAGACGGTCTGTATTGTGTTTTGTTATGTGTAACTGCAACTGCTATGCATGGAGACAAGTATAGTTTGGATTCATGTCCCCTGTGGATTGTGTGTGACAGGTAGAGTATTTGGTTCAACATGCGGGTGTACCTGTCATCCCAACGTCTGATAATGGAGTATTGCAATCAAAACCTGTAACATGGCTGTTTGTTCCATTATACAACGCCTGCAATTTTGCATGATGCCTTTAATTGTGTCTCTCACACGGTATGTTGAGGGTTCTGCAGATGTAATTGACTGACTGGATGTTTGTGCTGCTATTACAGTCTGTATTGCTTTAGTTTCTAGTGTGGGGGATGTCGGTGGTTGTACGTAACATATACAGGTTTGTGGGCCTTGCATTTCTACATAATCCGTATATATGTGTGTGGGCTCCATCCCTAATTAGAGAGCTAACAGTTAGTAGACTTATGTTACGGGATTGTACGTTGGGCCATTGTTAATTGGTTTCTATATTGTCTGCAGGTGAGCTTGCTACTTGTATACCTCCGTAATTGCAGCGATATATCAGGGAGATATGTGTAAGTGACAGCTATCCCTTGTATTTCTGTCCCAGATATTTGCAGTCATTGTGGTTCTGTTGTTAAAAGAGCCTGTTTGCCATGGGTTGCCACCTTTTCATATGGTCATTGCTGGACACTTGCGGGGCACAAAGCGGTGTTTACAGGCCAACACGTAGCCACGGTCAGTACACAGGTTAGCACATACCTTTATCCTCACTACATACCTATTGTTGTGTGACTTTGGCTACTTATCATATTGCATGTAACATTTAAGTTTCTTACATACAGGCATAACTATTAAATACGACTGTTACATTATATATGGGACATATTTATGTCCTACCATCTCAGACATGTGCCCTTTGTACTGTTTTATGTCAGGATACACCTGCCCAGGGTGGGGCTGTCCCTCCTACTGTGGGACAGGTAGTAACCGTATGCCTATGGCTAGCTATACCCACACCTACCGTACTGATCTGCCTCTGACTTGGCACTAACAAACACATGTTTCGGACACACACACACATTACAGTCACACAGAGATGCACACGGCACCCTCAACGCACACTTACACAGACTACGGCACTCACAGACACAGTTGAACACAGTACCTACGTGGACCACGACACCGGCAGCGGTGACTAACTGTCCCTTCATATCATCATACTATTACTCCCGGATGTACTGTTCGGTACTGTGTTCTATCGGTCTTTCAGCCTCGTGGTTACGCATGTCGGTATGCTACACATTCCATGGTTGGCGGTATCCTATTTATTTGTACCTCCAAGATGTTATGAATGTCGTTGAACTATCTATTATATTTGCAGATATCGCTGAATCCATCTATATCACCATATATCCCTCTATTGCCCTTTCTATCTGTATTATATATATGCATATGTGTACATATATATATCTATATATATATATATATATATATATATATATATATATATATATATATATATATATATATATATATATATATATATATATATATATCTGGCGGGGAACGTGACAGGCACACAGCACCACCATATGCTGTAAGACTCATGTACTGTTCAGGTGTTGGCATTCCCTGTTCCACTGGCTGTTGTGTTTACAATGTTTGAGGGCTGCCTATGTAGGAGTCACACATTGGGCCACCTATACATTACAATTTACAGGTGGTAATGTTTGTGTGCCATCCATTTTACTGTGTGTGCAGGTGGAGAGGTGTCAGTCCGTAGGGGCCTACACTGTCAGAGTATGTGCTATACGGTCCCTCTTTGCCAAGGCGTAGGCATATTGGGCACGCCTCCGTCTGCCTACTGGGGCTGGCACAGTGTGCTCATGGTCTGAATCCCTCTGTGCCTGTAATGGCCTTGGCAATTGCGGTGGGCTATGAGGGCCTTCACCATTTTGTTCCTGCTGCAGCTGCTTCCACAGGATCATATTATGTAGCATGGCACATACTATGACGATGTGGGCACACATGCCTGGAGAGTACTGCAAGGCTCCACCAGATGTATCCAAGCACCGGAACCGTGATTTCAGCATCCTGAACACACACTCTATGATGATTCTGGTTTGTGCGTGTGCCTCATTATGGCGTTCTTGCATGGGTGTGTGTGCATTTCTGATGGGAGTCATCATCCACGGCTCCAGTGCATAGCCAGCATCCCCCACGAGATGGCCATGCGGGATGTCCCCCCTGACAAATACCTGATACAGCTGTGAGGCATGCCAGATATGGGAGTCATGGTAGCTTCCAGGGCTGCCAGCACACACATCCATGATAATGCCCTGGGCATTGCACATGACCTGGCAGTTGATGGAGTAGAATCCCTTGCGGTTTATGTAGCGCCTACCCTGCTCACCGGGTGGTGACTTGATTTGTATGTGCGTGCAGTCTATCGCACCCAGTACCTCCGGGTATTGTGCCACATGGTGGAAGTGGCGCATATTGCTGGTCAAATCCCCCTGAGTTCTGGGGAAGTATATCTGCTCATTGGCATGTGAAAACATGGCATCCAAGAACTGGTGTAGTACCCTGGATGCTGATGCCTGTGAGATACCCATTATATCTCCAGTTGGCCTTTTAAAGGTACCTGTGGCCAGTATTTGCAGGCTTACACATACCTTCGTGTCCACTGGGATGGGTTCTCCTCTGTTGTTTCTGGTTCTCAGGCGTGGCTGGCACAGCTCCACTATTTGCTGTAAGATGTCCCTGTCCACCCTGTAACGCTCTACTATCTTCAGGTCATGTAGCCCCTGGTAGGTTACCCTTGGTCTGAACACTCTTCTTCTCCTCCGAGGCCTGCGGTGGTTGTCGGCATCATCCTCCACAACACCGTCAGTCTCTAACACATGCTGATGAATCACAGCTATGGCAGCTCCCAACATGTACATTTTAAAAGTTCCCCGTGTGTTTACACCTATGGTGCGGTGTTTGGGAATACACAGGTGTGTGTTGGGTGCTTTCACACTTTATACTATTGTGCTGTGAACACCGATGATGTCATAGGGTGTGTATGTACGATCATAGCTACAGGTTATCTTATGTGTTTTACTGCCGGAACTACTATTGTGGTGCCTTTGGTGTTGCATTACATTTGCCTGCCGTGAATTACCTCATGACCTTCCCTTTACATTTCTGCACGTTGCACCTACCATTTTCTGGCGTGCATCCTGCAGCCTACTTTCATTTGTACTTTCCTGGACCTGGCGTATCTTGCGTTTATGTGTGCTACTGCCGGTCTGCTGTCAGTTTGCTTTGCTATGCTGTGTCAAGTCTCCTATCTTTGCAATCCAATACCTCCCCTCTTTTCTTTGCATTCAAATGCCTCCCCTATCCTGTTTTGCAGGTTTCTGCAAGCAGACTTGTCAGCTGCCGTCGATTTGCCTTCGTGGGTTGATTCGTGTTGATTGCTCATTAGTACTCCAATTACCCTACTTCCGCATTTCCTTCTTTTCTTCCCCTGACCTTCCTGTTTCTGCTATTGTTTGCAGTGCGTACGTCCGATTACTGGGTTTCGGGCACATTTTCATCCTCGTACACATGCGCTTTTGGGCACCATGTGTGCTCTCAGCTAAACGATTCCTCCCCACCCCTGTCCTGCAGCTTTGCTTAGCAACGGACAGGCCAGATTTGCAATGCTCCAATGTGCTTACTGCTACAGTGGCACACTCCTCTGCTGATGTCATGTATCTCCTCTGAGCCACTCTTTGGTGTTATACCGCTGCACCGTATGGTACAACCTTCATCCGGCGGGACATTTGCGATTCAGTATTATCTGCCTCATTTGCATGGCATTGACTACTAATTCATAGTTACCGCGCCGAACACTATCGCAAGCCCTTAGCAACCCTTGCACCTTGGTTGTGGTGTTCCATGCCTACCATTGTGTATTATGCTGTAAACCTGATTTCTATTACGTTGCGATTTTATGACATTTTTATATTATTTCTTTAGGTTACAGCTTCCGCACACATGCCCTGTGGTTGTGCTGTGCGTTACTGTGGACATGACATTAAAAGTTGTTATTTATGTGTTGTGCATCTTTTCTTATGCCATTGGCTGTGTATTTCGCCATTGGCATATGTTAACATTGTGATACCTGGGTCTGGCCCTCTTCCATAGCTCCGATGTTCTGTTTGGGAAAATGTAAACCGTGTTTTTTGGTTTACATTTCCGTGGGCTTACGCTACGCCTGCACCACTTCATGAATCGCTATATGCCTTCATTTACATGGTGCGACACTGCACATGCGGTGATTAGCATACCTACACCGGGGGCTGCGCAGATCTGGCGTACGCCAGTAGTGCACGTGGAATTGGATCGTACCTGAATCGTTCGACGGCCATATTTGGCATTATAATGCCTATGCTATGCATGCGCCTGGCGCAAGCTACATGAATCCCAGGGCGTATCTTTTTCTGGTCCTGTAGAACATTGTAACTACTATTATTTCTATTAGAAACCTTCCTGTCTGTGATCATTTAGAAAAAAAATTCTTGTATAATCCTTCTTCATCTCTGTTTGGTGCACATGTTTCTTATTGTCAAGAATATATGTTTCACCCTTCCCTACCAGATGAGCCATCTATCTATCCCACTTTTTATAACTTTTCTGTCGATGTATAAAGTCATCTACAAAATACAGTTGCTAGTATCCTCTTTCCTCCCCCTGCCTTGCTGTCCATTTCTCGTTTGCTTAGTCATAAGACAATATCTTCTCCCCATCTCTGATTTTCAGATTTGTTTCTGATAATATAGCAGTCTCTCCCATTCCCTTTATATTTTACTGTATTCTCCTTCTTTTAATACATTTGATGAACCCACAATGTTCCACATAGTTAACTGGATTTTCCTTGTTGTTTTTGTCCAGCCCATTGTGTTCCTTTGCAGTTGCCCATGCTCAAACCAATACACCTTGTCCCCTACCTTTTGCTCTTGCATGTGCATGGGGACTCCATAGATATGATCCTCTTTAGACTTTTGTTTGTTCCTTTTCAGTGTCCCACACACTAATGCATTTCATGCTAATTCACCACCGATATCACAATTTGTTTCATAGGTTCATAGGTTCATAGGTAGATACTAGGCTATCTGCCCTAGGGCATTTATAAGCCTAGCCAGAGTGTATTTGGCTTCTGCCTCCCTATTAGATTAGCCTACTGTGCCTCTGTAAAGTAGGTCACAGAAGGTACTCTTTTAAGATTAGTTTACTGTGCCTCTGTCTAGCAGGGACACAGAAGAGATCCCAGGGGTGAATTTGCGATTTCCCATTCACGCGTCCAGATTTCGCTTGAAGAGGGTGAGCGAGGGGCTATGTCTAACATGAATTGGGATTCTATTCCAGAGTGAGGGGAGCCTCTGGGAAATGAATCTGTCCCTCCAGCATGTCCTATTTATTTTTGTGCTGAGGTTTAGGTCCCTGGAGCCTGTAGCTCTAAGAGACTTGGATTTTTTGAGGTGGAGTATGTCCATTAATTCTGGGTTTGACATGGCTTTGTACATCAGGCATAGATCGCCTCTGAGTAGGCGGTATGCAATGAGTAGTGCTGGAGTTTCTTTAGTCAAGCTGCATAGGACATCTGTTTGTAGCCCATGATCCTCTTGGTGAGGTGCTTTTGGGGTCTCTCCAGTTGCTGCAGGTGTCGGGTAAGGTACATCCCAAAATGGGCATTGTATTCAATTATGGGCCTGATGAGTGATGAATAGAGGGGCACAATGACCTCTCTTGATCTAGATGTGAACCCTTTCATGATAAGGTGGGCTATATGGAAGGTCTTTCTAACCACTTTGGCAACGTGATTATCAAAGGAGAGATTACTATCTACGTTGGTCCCCAAATCTCTAATTACTTCTTCCGTACTTAATGGATTACCACCTATGTGGTAATTTGTGGGCACCTTGTTTTTCCCAAAGGGGATGACTATGCACTTTTTAGCATTTAGCTTGAGGCCGTGGCTCTGGCACCAAGCATCCGTCTCTGTGAGACCCTTTTGGAGGATGCTTGTGTCAGCTGGAGATTCGATTATGTCCCCCAGTTTGCAGTCATCTGCGAACTTTGACAGCCATAATCCCCCCATGTTAGCCTGAACCTCAGAGAAGTATATACTGAACAAGAGAGGTCCCAGAACTGAGCCCTGTGGGATGCCACTTGTAACTAGTTTGGATTCGGACATGGCACCTGCAATTCTGACCATGTGGGTTCTATCTCTGAGCCAGTTTGCAACCCATCTTGTGATATAGGGGTTGATATTTAAGCTGGTAAGCTTATTTATGATGCCCGAGTGGGGTATTGTGTCGAAGGCTTTTGCGAGGTCCAGGTAGGCTGTGTGGACTACCTTGCCCTCATCTATGGCTTTGGTAACTGTTTCAAAGAAATCAACTAGGTTTAGGAGGCAAGATCTTCCCTTAACAAAGCCGAATTGGGTAGGGTCCAGTGTCTGGAGGCTCCCAATGTCTTTGTTTATGAGTTCCATGATAATACGCTCCATAGCTTTACAGACCAGACTAGTCAGGCTTATGGGGCGATAGTTTCTGGGGTCCGTTGTGGCAGCACCTTTGTGGAATGGGACCACTGTAGCTGTACGCCATTCTTTGGGTACATATCCTGTAGTAAGGCTAAGTTTGAACAGTGACTTAATGTGAGGGTTCAGTTCTTCTTGGAGCTCGTGTAAGACACAGCCTGGGACACTGTCCGGTCCCATAGATGCTGTGTTTTTTGCTTTGGAGAGGGCAGCTTTCACCTGTGCATCTGTGATGTCAGGGAGGTTACATTCAGTTGGGATAGGCATTTGCGCCTTTGGGGGAGGGGTGGGAGAAGTTTGCGCTGAATCTGTCTGCCAGGATGTTGGCTATGTCTGTAGGTTTGGTATAGTTTGTACCGTTATGCAACAATTCAGAGCATATCTGGGAGTTTCCGCCCATTCCTGACATAACTAAAGAAGGCCTTGTGATTATCTTTAGTGTGTAGGGCAATTTTTCTTTCGAAACTAGCCTTTGATGATTTTATGAGGGATTGAAGTTTCTTGCTAATACTGATCAGAGATGCCTTCCCCTTTTGGGATTTTGCTCTGTCATGTAGTATCTTCCTCCTTCTGTTGTATAGCTTATTTATGGCCGGGGTCCACCAGACCGGTCTTCTGTTTTTGGAGGAGTGAGTCTTGGTTTTATTTCAGATAGCACGATCCATGCATTCCTGCAGGTGCTAATAGAATGCATTTGTAAAGGATTCTGTGGATTGGGCTGTATTATCCTCTGGCCCAGGGGCTTTGAAGGATTCCACCTCAGTCTTGAGAAGTGCAAAGTTGGCTTTTGAGAAATTCTTTACATTGATTTCCTTGGCTGGGGGTGGGGATGGGATATGGATGTCCAGGGAAATTTGTTTATGGTCTGATCTTACCAATGAGGGGTTTACCTCTGTTGTGGAACATAGAGACCCCATGTTGGTGATGACCAGGTCCAATATGTTGTTCCCTCTTATGGGAGTGGAGACCAGTTGTTCCATTGTGTTAGAGTTTATAAATTCAAGGAACCATTGGGTGAGGGTGTTTGGGCTTGAGTAGTTTTCCCAGTCAATGTTTGGGTAGTTGAAGTTACCCAATAACATAGTTATTATATTATAGCATTCAGTTCATTGGTTTCCGCTCCCTCTCTTACTCTCCAAACTTGTGCATCAGCTTTATAATATGATAGCCCAACATTTTCTAATTGTCGTTTTATAGTTATTTACTATGCTACAAATACACTGTTATTCCATTATTTCACAGTTGCCTGTGGATTGTGCTTCATCTTACTTTTAATTTCTGCCCCCAGTTCTTACATCAGCAAATTTCACTTATTTTTTTCTAAGACTTGGATGTAACAGTTATGTTTACTGTATTTTACTGTACATCAATCAGTATTTATGAAAAATATATTGCTTACCTAGAAGACTTGCCTTGGATCCCATAAACTGCATTATGTATCATTGCTCCCAGAATTAATTCATGTAATCCCATTGTTTGTTAAGTTTTGATGTTGTGCTCTGTTAGGTGTATTTCACAAGGTAAAGATATATTTAATTTAATACATCCTTCCAGCAATGTGACAGTAACCTGCCTTTCACTGTCCATTCCTTCCAGTTATTTATTGATGTTTTCTTTCCTTCTGAGGTCCCTTTCAGTGTTTCTGTAGTCCTGCCTTCTCCCTCTGCCATTCATCATAAGTGCTTCTATCCTGCTTGTTTAGTGTCTTATTTAGTCAGTAGTTCACTTGTGAGTTGCCTTTACCATGCCATGCAATATTCTCCTGTCTCCTTAAAGGACTCCCTTGTCTGTCCCTGCTTCTGCATCTTTTTATGACTTGTGCTTAAATCTCCCTTGGGAAAGGATTCTCATTCCTCTATCCTTTCACATAACTATTTCATTTGTTCCCCCTCCACCAAGGGCCAGATCTAAGACTAGGTGACCTGCTGGCTGGGGGTTGGGGGGGCAAGCCATACCACATTAATTAAAAAATAAATAAGAAGGAAAGAAAAACTCTCCCTACAGTGTTAAAAAAATACTGCTTTCCTTCTCTGCTTGATGTCGAACACCAAACAAATGCTGCTGTTTTAACATTTCCTACTTGGAATGCAGAAGCTCCAGCTTTTTCATTGTTGCAAAGCCAATGAGACTGGAGTTGACATGCACAGCAAATGAGAAACTTTACAAGGGAGGCACTTGTATTCAACAGAAGAACATTTGTGCATTTCTTTGTGTTTTTTTTTTTTATTATTTGCAGCATTAGGAACATTTTGCTTTGCTAATGACATGCTATGGGAGAGGAATGTCCTGTCTGAGGAGGGGAACTGATTGCCTTTTGCAGCTTTGTTAACTGTGAGCTAGGAACCAACTTGTTTTTTGCAGCTTTTGTCTGCTACTCTCACAACTTTTAAAACCTGCAGTATTAAAATAATATTTTGGAAATGTCCTTGATTCAGGACCTTTGTTCTTACGTAATTTAGTTCTATACCTGATTCTGGAAATAAGAGGTTGAGAGTTATGTGGGACACGTTGTTATCAACCTTCCATCTCCAAAATAAGCAACGCTTCCTCTCATAATGTGGAATAAATGGGCACAATTTGGAATGATTACTAACAATTTCAACTAGGAAGCTCTCATGGTGGTTAAAATTTGTCGCTTTAAACTTAAGAAAGTTATTTTAATGCATGAATATGAATTAGTATTATATACCGTAGCTATTAGTGACAGACACCATCAGTGGGGAACAATGGGAAGTACTGACTTTTCAAGACTCAAAATGAGGATTTGTCCTCATAATGAGGTACTTTTCAGATATGTGACTTAAAGAGACACACATAGACAAAATAAGTAGATCATAATTTCCTTGCAGGAGCTGCATTACAAGGGTTTTACAGAACTCTCATCATAGAATTCAAATGTGATCTAACACATTATTTGCATACCCAAAATGTAATGCTTTAAAATCGCCTGTTATGCCTAAATTTTAATTTGTTTTTGAATCAAGAGGTTTAAGCCAGTTTTCATGCACTGATGTCTTATTTAAATTTTCTTAGACTGATACAGCAAGAAAATATTTTCCTTGCTACATTTTAATAAATTAAATTATAGCATGAAAATGTATGTTATACATAGTAATATTTCTGCATTGTTTTTTTTTCTTTTTATTTGAGGGTTGCTGGGTAAAAGATTTTGCAGTATTTATATTATATTTAACTGTTTTGCTTTATTCATTTTACTAATTAATGACTACATATGTCTGGTTTATGTTAAACACTGTAAACATGTTGCATTTTTGTAATATATTCTTTCAGTACCTTCTTTACAGCATCCTGCAACTATACAGGGATTACATTTATCGGGTCATATAGTCTGCATAATTTGAAGGGATAATAAGTCCCTGATCTTCAGCATCCAATATGTAGTGGTTGTTTTATATTACTGTGATAGGCTTCCATATGAGATCCAATTGTAAAGAATTTCTGCATTCAATTAAAGTTGTTACTGTAACAGCTGGTGCAGAAGACTAAAGCTCCAACTTATTAATAAGCAGCTTCTTGTGGCAAGGGTACAAGGTTTCAATATTTCCACATCCATTTGCCTTCTCTGTGACATGGAATAACCTGCTTACCCTGGCAGAGCTTTGGAGCAATAAGGAGTTCCTTTTCCAGGACTGCATGCCTAGTAAATATGAACATGGTGTTATTTGCCAGTCACTCTCTATTACATAATTGACCTAGTTCAGTAAATATTATGCCAATATCACCAGCACATCAATGTTTTAAAGAAATATTTGTAATGTGTTATTCAAGGGCAACAGTCACTGCTTTTGTAGATGAAGCACTGAAATGCAAAGTTGTTTGCCAGTAGCAAATTCTGCATTAGTAGTAGTTCTCTTTAGTGTGGATCATTCAGATAATGTTTGCTTCTGCAGATATTGTGCATATTGACTTAGTAGATGCTATCAGATGATTAATACTGTTTATGCTCTTCTAAATATTCTTCTATTTAAACTGCAGTATACATGGCTGGATCTTATGGTGTGATGCTAGTGATTTGATGGAGTGCATCCATAGCTACCAATGATGTACATGTAATTTATTTCTTCATAAAATTAAAGTGTGTACACAAGTCAACAAAGTGGGTGCTCCCTGTGGAAGATTATGCACTTATCATATGATCATTTTTAAACTCTCTTTAATCTGGCTTTGCTGGACTAGTCTGCATACCTGAGTGTGTGAAATAAGCTAGAATACTTTGGCTACTGTGTGTTTTTGTGAAAAAAATTAAAATATTTGACTTCAGTCATTATTCATTTTTTACACGGACATCCGAGAAGAATGCAGTCAACCATATAGCTATAATTGCTGGGTTTAATGTCAGTGGATAAAATGACTGACCCTGCTGAGTTGATAAAAGTAAGTCTTTCGTCTATCTTTGAAGGACTAGTTTATAGTTGTGTAAAGCAAAGTAGAATACTTTATTGTGGGCAATTGTATCACACTCAAGCACGTGATGGATACACAGTCAATAATGTGGACATAATTGTTGAGCATTGATATTGGTGGAGTCTAATGCTAACTCTAAGTGGCCCTTGAAATGTTCTAAAATGGGAAATTTTGTCATTATTAGTTTAAACATTTTGTTTAACTGCTTACTGGAAAAAAATCTTAAAAATTAAAAATTTAAAACACTCTAACGCATGTTGCTGTACTAACAAATGCTTTTGTATTAAACAAGAAATAGAATTTAAAACAATCAGAAATGTGAATCAAAGAACACATGCATTTATATGTGGTCCTAAAATGTGTGAGGGGGGTCATGATGTCAAAATAGCCTGGGGCACATGGTGCACTTAATCTACCACTGGCCAGATGCATTTTCAATGAATGTGAGTTTCAATACATTTTCAATAAATGCAAGTTTCATGAGAAGTAAAGTTTACTGTTGCTCTTGCTATGCCTCCTTTCAAAATGAGATTGTTTTATATAGCAAAATCAGTATGTGTGCTCTAAACGTGGAAAAGTTTAAATCCAACTCTCTGTAATCTTCATAAAAGAAAAGAAAAAAATATTATGTAGAGTGACAGGTTTGCACGGTATTTATGGGCCTGGTCTGCCTTTGCCTCCACCATCTTGTCTCTTTCTAATTTTCTAGTGGTTGCCTTGTGATTTGTTTATTTCCTGCTCATCTTTTGTACTTGCATGCAGCCTCTCTGTACTTCCTGGTCTTGCCTTCAGCATTTGACATTACATGTCCTGTCAGTGTCTTTGCGTCACTTCTCCTTCGGTTAAGGTTGCTCTCCCAGTCCATGTCTGGTAGAGTTGTTTAGCTCTGTGTGTGATAAGTTTGTTTAACCTTTTCAGCCTCCTCCATATTGTGTAGTCTGAGCCATTCTCTTTCCTGGTGCATGTGCAGAATTGCAAGGTATGTCAAGCATGCAGCTTTTCAGTTCATTCTTACTTCATTTAATACCTCTAGCATAGCTTTCTTCCCCTTGTAGAGTGTTTCTGAATAATTATTCACTAGCTTTATGAAGATGCTAGAAAACAGGATAACTGTGTCTTGCTTGCCTTATTAACTTCTTTTTTTATAGCAAAGAAATGAAAATGGGCAGGATTCACGAAGGCTTGCACGGAGTCTAAGAGTAGTGTAAGACTCCATGCAGCCTTTGCGATCCAGGAACAGCCCAAAGTCCGTGTAAGAGACCAGCTAAAACGGCTCTTAGACGGAGTGGGCGTGGATAAGCTAATCACCTCACTTGCAGCCAAATAGCATGCAAATGAGGATGATTAGCGATCCAAGAAGCCCAGAACAGCCTGTGTAAGAGCCGTTTTAGCTGCAGAAAGGTACTCAGTTGACAACTGAGTACGTTTCTGCAAAAACCATAATGGAGCCATGTCAGCTCCAAATAAAGGGTGCATATGTGTCAGGCAGCATGCCAATGGCCAAATATGTGGCCATTGGCAAGGTAACCTGATGCAAATATATTAAAAATATATTTTTTTTTTCGGCGATCCAGCGCAGCCCCGCGCAAACGGGCTGTGCTGTATAAAACATAAAAACGAAGGTTATAAACCCACAAATGTGGGTTTTATGCAATACATGGAATGTCAATGCAGAGACCAGCAGACCAAAACCAACATGGCCACCGTGTAGTGGTTGCTAAGGGGGGAAGCTGAGTCTAAGAGATGTAACTAAGCATTAGTAGGCAATCTGATGCAAATGAGTGTTAGGATACTGAATTCCACTGTCATATAGCAAATGAGCACAGTTTGAGTAGTGTAAGAGTTACAGAAGGGGGAGGAACAGAGTAGGAGATAGGTGACATCACAGGGGGGAATGGTATAAAGAAATGCAGTTCATTGGAGATCAGAGTTACATGACAGATGTCAGACAGATATCATGGAAAGAGGTGTGCCACTAGATAAGCATGAGAAAGTCAAGAAATGGAAGGTGTACACTGTTGCCTACACCAAAGTTTCTTGCTGGGCATGCATGCGCACGTGTGTGCGCCATGAAGCACGAGTAAGACAGTGTGTGCGCGTGTAAGAAAGACTGAGCATGTGGGAGTGTGTTGGGAGATGTTTAACACTGTTTGCGCGGGTGTGCACGCGTTTTAATCCGAATAAGCAGATTCTGAACCATGTAAGCATGTGTGCGCGCGTGTAAGCCACTGTGCGCGTGTTTCTGCTGGTTTGCACATGGCTCCTCCCTGAGGAAACAGAGAGGAAAAAGGAAGCAACAGATTTAGTAGGAAGCTAGCAGGGAATACTGCTGGAGCTAGCAGGTGAAAACAATTAGAAGCAGGCAATTACACAAGCAGAATAGTAGCCCAGCCCAGCACTTAAAACTCTGCAAGCAGCAGTGCAGGATGTTTCTCTCAAGAGGCACTGCAAGACAGGAGTAAGTTATTAGAAGTGAAAACTGATAAAGCTGAACTCAGAGCAGAAATGTTAGGGGCTGCCATAGCTGTCATAATGAGACATAGGCGACTTGCTGAGGGTGGTGACAATGCAGATGGTGCCAGACAACCCACAATGAGGAGATGGAGAAGAGTGTACAGGCCCAGGGTCACCTACCACGGGTTACATGAGCTGGAGATAGTAGCGTGCTATTGAGTGGACAGAGACCTCCTGCAGCAAATAGTGGAGCTGTGCAGGCCACGCCTCACACACAGAACCAACAGAGGGGAACCCATCCCAGTGGAAACCAAGGTATGTGTTGGCCTAAGAATACTAGCAACAGGTACCTTCCAGAGACCAACTGGTGATATGATGGGGATATCACAGGCATCAGCCTCCAGGGTACTGAACCAGTTCCTGGATGCCATGTCAGCACATGTCGGTGATCATGTATATTTCCCCAATGCCCGTGAGGTATTGGCCAGCAATATGCGTCTCTTCCAGCAAATAGCGGAATACCCTGAGGTAGTGGGTGCAATAGACTGCACGCACATATGCATCAAAGCACCAGCCGGTGAGCGGGGTAGGGCATACATCAACCGCAAGGGCTACCCCTCCATCTACTGCCAGGTCGTGTGATGCCCAGGGCATAATAATGAATGTGTGTGCTGGCTGTCCTGGGAGCTACCATGATTCCCACATCTGGCATTTGACGCAGCTGTACCAGACATTTGCCAATGGGGACATCCCGCACGGACACCTAGTGGGGGATGCAGGTTATGCACTGGAGCCGTGGCTGATGACACCCATCAGAAACGCACACACACCTGAACAGGAATGCCATAATGAGGCACACGCACAAATACGTAATGTAATAGAGCATGTGTTTGGGCTGCTCAAGTCACGGTTCCGGTGTCTGGACACATCTGGTGGAGCCTTGCAGTACACACCAACTACATGTACCCAAATTGTCATGGTATGTGCTATGCTACATAACATGATCTTGTGAAAACAGCTGCAGCAGGACCAGCATAGGGCCGGGCCAAACAGCCCCCCACCATTGCCAAGGCCATCACAGGCAGAGCGTGACTCGGAGGAGGAACAACCTGAGCCTGCCCCAGTAGGCAGAAGGAGGCGTGCCCAGTATGCCCTGGCCTTGTCTAAGAGGCAACGCATAGCACATACACTGGCTCAGTAGGAACCCTGGGAATGATACCCCCTCTGACTCACTCAAATAATAACATGGATGCCTACAATGACATGACCTGCTCACAAACATGTACAGGGAAGTGTAATATGCGCATCCGACAGAGGCAGCCCTGCAGCACCACCTGAGGCATGAATGCCATGTGTTAAGTAATGTAACACCATGTACTATATGCACACCTGAGGACCCTGTCTAACATCCTACCCTCACCAAGCATCATGCCACAATATGACAATGAGATGATCAAGTGCAATAATTGATTGAAGTATCGCAGTTAGTCAAAGGGGATCCAATGTGTGCCAGTCTGGGATGACATGCTGAGCATGACATGATGCTCCACCTGCTAGAACTGGCGTGCACCTATCAGTGCAGGCCGTATGGATACTGGCAAAGGCTGTTGTTACCCACAGTGTGCCATGAATAGGTAAGGCTCAAAACACAAACCTATCTCCATAGGTATCAGAAGGGATAAGAATAAGATAAGGGATAAGTCGAAACAGCAAGATGCATGCAGTCTAAACTCACCCAGTATGGGGAATGTTGATATCTGTGCTGTAACAGAAAACTGAGTCAAGGCTCACAACAGCACCCTAACACTACCAGGTTACACCTCATACTGTGCTGTACAGCCTCAAAACATGGAACAAGCTACAAAAGGAGGGTGACTAGCAAGAATTGTCAAGGATAACCACTCCCCCATGTTGGTACCACAACAAGAAGCAGCATGGACTAGCCATGGTCAAGTAACAGTGGCTAAAACTGCCCCCCAGTTTATAGCCTGCTGTGGACTACTGTCCCAACACCAGGAACTACACCTGGCCTATGCTGGAATACATGAATATATCAAGTCCTCCAAACCACATTATATTGGGTGACTGAAAATACCCAGACATAGACTGGGAGCATTATACTAGCTCCAACAGTGTAGGACAAAAGTTCATAGAATCCATAAACCAAAAGGCCCAGGAACAATGTACCACTCCCACAAGAGGGGTAAACATATTGGATGTGATAATCAGCAACATGGGTACTGGATGGCAAGATGAGAAGTGTATTGCTCACTGGTAAAACCAGACCATAGAGTAATCACACTGGATATACAAATCCTGACCACAGTCCCTGGCCAGAAAACCACAGTGGAAAACATGTGTAAAACAATATTTGCACTCCTCCAAACTGATGTGGAATCCATTAAAGGTCCTGTGCAGGTGCAAAATATGGGCCACACCTCAGAACCTGTAATACAGCCATTCCATGAACACTGCCAGGAATGCTTGGATTATGCAATCCTAAATTAAAACAAGACACAATGCCATACGCACAGACATCTGGCATGGTGGACACCAGCCATAACCAAACCATGCAAGAGAATGAGGAAGCTACTACATGATAGAGCAAACATAAACAATGAAGTAATCACAGATCAGTAGTATGGCAATAAAATCTGTCCACACATACAATCCACTAAGGCCAGCCACAACAAGTTGAATCTGTGAATCCTGAGGCAATGTTACACCTGCCCCAAGTACACAGACAACCCCCAACTCCACCCAAGAAATAGAAATATATGTGAGAGATGCAACCATCTATCCAAACTGGAGGCTGAGCTCCCTCAACTCAGTACTCCCAAAACTAGTCAGGAGGAGAAGGTAACCACACACACCACAAACACAGTCCCACATAGACCTATCACAACTGCAAACCAAACACATAAACACAGAAAAACATTCCCGGAGACACAAATTACAAACACAGCACATCAACAGAGGCCTCTAAAGCAGACACCCAATCAAACAACCTCCAAACATAGCACATGCAACACATAGTACACAAAGCTGGTGTGCCAAACAGTCACAGGCCAGAAGGAGAAACAACATGCCTGATACAGTTGTAATAGGTGACTCCATAGTCAGACACACTGCTGTCCCACACACCAGACTGAACAAGGGAAAGGGTACAGTAAGCTGCCTGTAGGCTGCCACAATACGCCACATAACAGAAGTATGCAGGTCACTCCAAAGCAAGTAGAAATATGATGCAGTCATAGTCCATGCTGGTGTGAATGACCTGAGATGTACCTCCCTAGACTACATGAAAAGAGACATAGATGAGCTCTCTGATTATGTAGTCCAGGCCGGTATGACACTCACCGTACCCTTACCAAGAATAATGCCACAGTACAAACACGGAATGATCAGTCATAGCAAGTGGCACACTTATTGGTGTCATTCCAAGGGGATCCAATGTCTGCTGCTTGGGATGTCATGCTTGACAAGCCACGCAGCTGTTCTTGGGATGGCTTGCACCTGTTACCCTGGGTCTGGGTATTGGATAAGGCCTTTGCCACCTCCATAGAGCCTTTTGTAGGCAAGGCTGAAAAGACTAACCCACCACCCTAGAAAACATAAGTGGAAAGAAACATAAGGGTAATGCTGACCAATGCCAGATGTGTAAACCCCAATATGCATGCTCCCAAGGCCATCCCCAGTATGGAGAACATCGATGGCTGTGCAGTGACAGAAACCTGCTGCAAGCCTCCTGACAGCACACCAGCACTACCAGGTTATACCACATATCATGTGTCATGGCCCCAAAACCTGGAACAAAACATAAAAGGAGGGTGAGTATCCATATTCAGCACAGACACCCATACGTCCAGGTAACTGACAATGCACAAGGCATTGGAGTCCACCCATGTGCAACTAACTGTAGGCAAGACTGCTGTACAGTCTGTAGCATGCTACAGAACACACTCTCACACACAGGAACCCCACCCAGCCATCCTGAAGACACTGGACAGTATGAATGTCCCACCAAATACTAAACAAGGTACCACAAATTACCACATAGGTGGTAAACCATTATGTATGGAAGGGGTAATCAGGGACCTAGGGACACAAGTGGACAGTTACCTGTTATGTGACACTCACATTGCCAATGTGGCTAGGAAGACTGTCTACATTTGACACTGTATCAGGAAAGGATTCACGTCTATGTCAACAGAGGTCATTGTGCCCCTATACTGTTCTCTTATCACACCCATAATCTAGTACAATGCCTCATATGGGATGTACCTTACCTGACACCTGCAGCAGTTAGAAAGACCTCAAAGGTACCTCACCAAGAGGATAAAGGGTCTCAAATATATGTCATATGCTGCCTGGCTGTAGACACCCCAGCTGAATGCAGTCACATACTGCCTACACAGAGGCATTGCATGCCTGTTGTAGAAGGCCATGCCCAACACAGGAGTAATGGACATGCTCCACCCCAGAAAACTCAAAGCCATCGGAGCTGTGAGAGTGAGAGATGTCAACCTCAACAAATAATGAAATAGGATGTGCTGGTGGGACAGATACATAATCCAGAGGCTCCCCACACCCTGGACCAGAATCCCACTCCATGTTAGGCAGAGCCCCTCACTGACACTCAACAGGAATCTTGCCAAGTGGATGGATGATTGTAGAGTTACACTGGGGGTCTTCACTGTGTCATGTCCAGACAGAGGCACAGCAAAGCAAATCATAAATGGCCATAATATTCACATAGCAAGGGGTGGCAAAAGCCACACACACTCTGGCTAGGCTAACAAATGCCCTAGGGTGGATAGCCTAGTATGAACCTATGAACCTATGAAGATACAAATTGTACAGGACACTAAGGATAATCCCAAGGCTTTCACAACTGATGGTAGGAACCGTGTTGGGAATTCACAGATATGCTCTGAATCACACAAATATCACAAACACACACACATATTGCCAACATACATCCTGACAGGTGTAGTGAACCCCCCCCCCCACCCAGAATGCAGAATATCCATCCCAGCAGACTGCTGGCCCCCTGACATTGCAGATGCTGAGGTAACAGCCAGCATCTACAAAGCAAAACACACAGCAGCAATGGTATGAGATGGTGTCCTGGGCTGAGTGCAACATGGACTCCAAGATGAATGGAATGCCAAATCACACTACTGCTCAATGTCAGCCTTACCACAGAATATGTACCCAAAGAGCAGTGTACAACAACAGTGGTCCTTCTCAACAAAGGTGTTGCCTGAATGGATACTGAAAACGACTACCCCAGAATCCTGAGAAGCTCGGTCTGCACAGCTATGGAAAGGATCAGCATGTACCACAGACATAAAGATATTGGGGACCTACTGACACCAGACCCTACCCAGTGTGGCTTTCTTAAGTGCAGATCCTGCCCCTAAACATGTTTGACTCAATTGAAACAGTCATTAAGGTCAATGATGAGGGCAATGTGGTCCACACAGCGTAGCTGGACCTTGCAAAGGCTTCTATACAATACCCTACATGTTCATTATAGATAAGCTCACCAGCTTAAATATAAACCCCTATGTCAGTAGAGGGGTTGCAAACCAGACCAAGGACAGAACAGACATGGTCAGACATGCTGCAGCCATGTCAGAGTACAAACCAGATATAACTGGCATCCCACAAGTCTTGGTCCTGGGATCTCCCTCGTCTGGTATATATGTCCCATAGGTACCGGCAAACATGGAAGGACTGTGTCTGAACATGTTTGCGGAGGACTACAAACTTCTCACCATATATGATCCACCAGCTGACACAAGCATCCCACAAAAGGGCCACATAGAAACAGACAACTGGTGCCATAGCCATGTCAGCAAGCTAATTGCAGAAAAGTGTATAGTCAACCCCCGTGGATATACAGTAAGTGCCCACCAATTACCACATAGGTGTTAACCCATTGCGTAGTTAACATGTAATGAGAGACCTGGGGACACAAGGTGATAGATATCCTGCATTGGACAAACATGTGCTGTAGTGTTTACAGAAACATACCATATACCCACCTAATCATGAAGGTTGTCAGATCTAGATAAGGGGAGGTCATTGTGGTTCTGCAGTCATCCTTCATCAGCGGTACAATTGACTACAATAGCCCCTGTGGGATGTACCTCAGCAGACACCTCCATCAACCGTAAAGTCCCCAACAGTACCTCACCAGGAGTATCAAAGAGCTTGCACAGATGCCATGTGTTGCCTGTGTTGCTGGTATCAATAAACATGCTGCACCTTGTACAATCTGAATGGCAGTGAGCTATGCACATGAGAGACCTGAACCCCAGCACTGACTTACATAGGACAAGCTGTACTGCATGATCTATAACACAGAAGCCACCCCCACCCATGAGTGAACTCCCAGTACAGGCTACCCATAGAGTCACTTATCAATTTTCCTCAATAGGAACCTTGATGAGTGGATGGGAGATAGTAGCTTTATCCTGGGTATCACTGTCATGTCACAGGTAGACAGAGGCACAGTATACTAACCATGACATATGTCATGGCAAACTCCACTTACAATGTGTTTTGAAGGACAAACACACTCTCCAACTAGCATTAGACATGGACTAGGGCACATCGCTAGTGTTTGCAAATGTACACCTATGTTGTGGAATACACTACCAATGTTGGACAAGCCTGGTTTAAGTAGTTCATATCTGAACAGAATGCAACATGGTCAGATGTACACAACTGGCCCCCAACCAGGCTGTTGTGCTCACTATCAAAATGTAAAGCAGTGATAGCACTAAAGCCCAGGATACTGTCCACCACAGTCAAAGTACTACCAGTACACTATACAGTACTACAGTGTTAGTTCAGTGTGAAAGGATGTTGACAACTGTATGCAAAGTATCCCATGCAAACACTGCAGGCACAGTATAATCCTGTTGTGTTCACACACAAAGCAGTTGTACAGTAACTACACAACATGACACACAACACACAACCATAAACGGGTGATATTTGTTGAAGTTCACACTCATCCACAAATGTGGTGGGCTGCAGAGTTCAACATATGGAATGCTCACACTGGGCATGCTCACACACTTTGATAAATGAGACATATGTCAGACAACATGCCATGGGAAGGCTGAACTGGGCATGCTCACACACTTAGGCCAAATCTCAGTTTAGCAGTTGGACACACATATCTGGTATTTTACGTGTTATTCCAGGAACCAACCCCATTACAGCAGTCTGCCCAGTGCACACAGTTAAATGACTACAGAGACATACGTGATATAGTGGATCCCTCCCATATGCAAACATCTTCCACAGATGCACAAGTTGTTCATACAAACAGGGAATGCTATGGCAATAAAGATGTGCAAACAGTCTATCAGCAACAAATAATGTGCATTTGACAATTAAACATATGGGTGTAGAGGTCAACACTAGGCTGTTTGCCCTAGGGAATGACAGCTTAGCCAGAGTGTGCTTGGCGTCTGCCTCCCCACAGGATGCACATTCCCCTTTCTAAACACCGATGATGTCAGCACCCTGTAAGTACAGCAGGAGAAAAGAAACCTCCCAGTAATGCGAATAGCGACCTCTGCTAATGCGTCTGTCATAACATAATTAGGTAGGGGTTTGAATCCTGCAAATGCTCAGTGTGTGTGTGAGTGGGGTTGGTGTGTGTGTAAGTCTGTTGGAGAGAAATGTCCCTTTTGGCAACTGGAAAAACACACCACAGGATGCACATTCCCCTTTCTAAACACAAATGATGTCAGCACTCTATAAGTATAGCAGGAGAAGGAAAACCTCCCAGTAATGCGAATAGCACACTCTGCTAATGTGTCTGTCTCAAGTGTCATAACATAGTTAGGTAGGGGTTTGATTCCTGCAAATGCTCAGTGTGTGTATGAGTGGGGTTTGTGTGTGTTTAAGTCATTGGGAGAGAAATGTTCCTTTTGGCAACTGGGAAAACACACTACAGGATGCACATTCCCCTTTCTAAACACAGATGATGTCAGCACTCTATAAGTATAGCAGGAGAAGGGAAACCTCCCAGTAATGCGAATAGCGCGCTCTGCTAACACATCCGTCTGAAGTGTCATAACATAGTTAGTTAGGGGTTTGAATCCTGTAAGTGTGTGTGTTTGTCTTAGGGGGATTCATGTGTGTGAGGGCAATGTCCCTTTTGGCAACTAGGAGAACAGACTACAGGATGCACATTCCCCTTTCTAAACACCGATGATGTCAGCACTCTATAAGTATAGCAGGAGAAGGGAAACCTCCCAGTAATGCGAATAGCGCACTCCGCTAATGCGGCTGTCTGAAGTGTCATAACATAGTTAGTTAGGAGTTTGAATCCTGCAAATGGCAAGTGTGTGTTTGTCTGAGGGGGGTTAGTGTGTGTGTGAGAAAGATGTCCCTTTTGGCAACTAGGAGAACAGACTACAGGATGCACATTTCCCTTTCTAAACACTGATGATGTCAGCACCCTATAAATACAGTAAGAAAAGGGAAACCTCCCAGTAATGTGAATAGCACACTCTGCTAATGCGTCTGTCTCGAGTGTCATAACATAGTCAGACAGGGGCTTGAATCCTGTAAATGGCAAGTGTGTGTTTTTTGGCTGAGGGGGGTTAGTGTGTGTGAGGGAAATGTCCCTTTTGGCAACTAGGTGAACAGACTACAGGATGCCCATTTCCCTTTCTAAACACTGTTCAGCTGAAAGCCATGGCTCTGGCACAAGTTGTCTGTTTCTATGATGCCCTTTGGAAGATGCTTGTGTCAGCTGGAGAGTTGATTATGGTAGCCATTTCGCAGTCATCTGCATATTTAGTCAGCCACAGTCCGTCCGTGTTGGCCTGTACCTCCAATAAATATATACCAAACAAGAGAGGTCCCAGGACTGAGCCTTGTGGGACACAACTCGTAACTGGTTTGGAGTCTGGCATGGCTCCAGCAATTCTAACCATGTGGGTTCTGTCCTTGAGCCAGTGTGCAATCCATCTAGTGACATAGGGGCTTATATTTAAGCTGGTGAGCTTCTCTAGAAAGCCCAAGTGGGGTATTGTTGTGAAGGCTTTTGCGAGGTCCAGGTAGGCTGTGTGAACCACCCTCCCCTCATCAATAGCCTTGTTGACTGTTTCAAAGAAATCAACCAGGTTAAACCTGGTAGTGCTGATGTGCTCTCAGTAGCCCTGAACCAGGCATCTGTTACTGCACAGATATCGATGTTCTCCATGCCAAGGAGAGTTTCGGGTGCATGCATCTGGAGGTTTAGACTTCTGGCGTTGGGTAGCATTACTCTTAGTTTCTTATCCCTTGTGATACCTATGAAGGTGGGTTTGTCATTTGAGCCTTGCCTAACATAGGCACTATGGGGTTAGCAAGAGCCTTTGCCAATATCTGAAAGCCCAGGGGTGACAGGTGCAGGCCGTCCCTAGCGAAGCAGGTAGTTCAACAGAAGATGAATATGTGAAGGTGTAGTGCCTGTGATTAGTTAGCAGTAGCATATATGACTGCTCATGTGGACACATGCCAGGTAAGTCATATGCACTGTGTCACAGGCAATGTACATGTGAACAGGACAAACAGTGACATCCTGTCAAGTGGGACATGGACATACATATAGTAAGCTATGCAGATGGCACTAGGATTCCACAGAAGCTCTATAACTATGCATTGCAGGTGTGATCAGTATTCCAGGGTAATTGCAAGCAAACATGCATGCAAACAAAGCTACAGTAAACAGGGCTGCATGTAGTCCATTGTACAACAAACAAGCTGTACCACTTCCAGTAGGTAACACTGCAAATATGCAGGCATTATGCACATGTACATGGAAATACACGGGTCAGATGGCTAGGGTCCAGTCTCAGCGCACAGAAGTGTACAGACCATGTACTGTCAGGATGTACAATAACTGGATGAAAACCCATGTGCTCATACCTGCAGTAATACACATGTCAAATAACAGACACTGAGCCTTCACTCAGTGGTTCCATACTTAGTAGGATGTATGCTACCTGGCCTGCCACCACAGTATCCCTGACATATATGGGGACTCTCCCTCCTGTGACAGTTAGTTTTGTGTGTCGGGGCTGTCTAGCATGGTATGAGATGTGAGCATGCAGTGCTAGGATGCTCCTGTGTGTCCTGTACCAGTCGTGTAGTACTGCACACATATCAACATCCTCAAACATCTGCATTGCAGAGTCCAGTGTGGGCAACATGCCACTTGCAATTTACATGTCCATCATTGCGTATTACTACATTCATTACCTTATCCCCTGTGCTACCTATGTATGTAGCCTTCTGTTGACATCATTACCACCAGTATGCCATGTGCAGATGATACACTATGGTACTTACCATGGGTGTAGACAACAGTACATGACAATCACACACTTACTGCATCAGGCATGCTGTGATATACCCACAATTAATTCAGCACACAGTACTGTTAACAGCATGATACTATTACTACACATCTATGTGGTTACCCTGTGCATCAGCAACATGTTAACCTGTACCTGCACAGTTGTTACAGATTGCAGGAGGTGGCACAGTTTCATCATATGCACAGGGTGTGAACTTGGTATGCCTGAGTCAGCCACCGATACCACCGATTGACATGTATGTGTATGTGTGTTGGTGAGGGACAGCAGTAGAAGGTGGGGCAATGTTGATGCAGTGTGTGCATGTATGCGGTAGCCCTAGGTGTTGTCAATTTGCATGTGTGTATGGATGCACACAGTTCCACCTCATGGCTGCCATATACTGCTGTTTGTGGACAGCCACAGACTGTACCTGCCAGGTCATACAGATCAGTGTCTCTGGCCACGGACACGGTACCTGTGCCTTGCAGGGGTGCTACGGACCGTATCCGGTACCAACCCAGACTGGGTACTGTCATCAGAAGCAGGTATTCTTTGACTGGACACAGATCCCTGTTGGGTCTGGCCAGAGCCACGTGCACGTGGTCTCCTGCGGCGGTCTGATGACAGCACAGACCCAGCATTGCTGGGGCTGCTGCTGGCACTATGGGGTGGCCGCGGCCCTGTTGTCTGCGATGACTGCCAGCTGCTGCTGTTGCTGGCATACGGCCACATCGACGCCTCAGCCGCCCACCATCGCCCTGGCTCATGGACATGTAGTTGTGGAACCGGTCTAATATGTCCCCACAATGTCTGTCTATGACATCGGTGAAATCACGGATGGCAGCCGCAATGTCACGCATACTGTCAGTCATGGCTGTGCGACATGCTGTCAGCTCCCTCAGACCCTGTCTGGTGTACCATTCCATATGTAACTGTGCCTGCATGACAGCCCGAAACATAGCTGAGGTTGTAAGACCTCTGTCGGCACGTCTGACAGGGGCAGTACGCCCACGGATGCTCCCACGAGAACCCCTGGACATCTGTCTGTGTGGTACCATCTCTGGGCCATGCCCATGGCTGCTGTGTTGGGAGGCATGTGCCACAGATACCACATTACCCTGGTCAATGCCCACTGTCTGCTGTCCATCACCTAGGGACAATGGTGACAAAGGGTGCATTGGCAGGATAACTGTGCGCATTGATGGGGTCGACAGCTGTGTACTGTCAATTGGCTGACCAATGGCGGACCCTGGCATACCTTCCTGTGCCATTACACAGATGTCATCATTATCAGTACCCACGGCACCTGATTCAGGTTCCCTGCTACATGACACCAGAGCAGCACCAGACCCTGTGGGAGGGAAACAGGAAACACAGTTTACAAGTCTACACATTACCAGTGATGCACACATGCACACATGCACACATGCACAGGTGCACAGGTGCACACATGCACACATGCACAGGTGCACACATGCACACATGCATGGGTGCACACATGCACAGGTGCACCCATGCACACATGCACACATGCACAGGTGCACACATGTACACATGCACAGGTGCACACATGTACACATGCACACATGCACACATGCACACATGCACAGGTGCACACATGTACACATGCACACATGCACAGGTGCACACATGCACCCATGCACAGGTGCACAGGTGTACACATGCACACATGCACACATGCACAGGTGCACACATGCACACATGCACACATGCACCCATGCACAGGTGCACACATGCACACATGCACACATGCACAGGTGCACACATGCACACATGCACACATGCACAGGTGCACACATGCACACATGCACAGGTGCACACATGTACACGTACACACATGCACACATGCACACATGCACAGGTGCACACATGCACACATGCACACAGTTTAACACAATTGTACAGTACTCAGTATGCCTGATATCAACACACAGACACAGACACACCTACATGCATACAAAGAGCACTACTAAGTGAGCCAAATAGTACTATTACTATCAAGACTATTACAGGAATTGTTAATACACACTCACCACCATGGATAGGCTGCATTGCTGTTATACCAGAGGGACCTGCAGATGTGAAGAAACTAATGTCAGTGGGCACAACTGTGCCATTGTTACTGAGTATGATACAGGTCAGTAGTACAACAGTCGCCTTTCACAGGTCAGCTGCTAATATTGAGGATATCACACTTGCACATTAAATACAATGGTGACAGCTACAAACCAAGGACACACCTCACACATGCATTAACTACCAGTGTACACAACAGTCAACTATACATATGGCATATTACCTGCACGTTCACTGTCTTGCTGCTGCGTGGCTCCAGCCTCCATCATAATGCATGTCTGCTGCTGTTGTTGTTGCTGGCGGACTGGAGCCACTACACTCATGAGTAGTCCCTCCAGTCTGGTGAGTGGGGGATGTGTAGCTACCCCACCACCTGTGGCAACCTGTTGCCTGTGGATATCCGATGCACGCTGACGGACATGTCTGATTAAATCACTGCAGTGATGTCGTACCTGCTCATATGTCCTATTATGCGTGCCTATGTCATTTACCCGACGGACAAGGTCTTGCCACAGTGCAGCCCTCTCCTGCTGATTCTGGCTGGTGCGGGAAAAGAGTATTGCATAATCCCGCACCAGGCTCTGGTGTATCTCCTCATCCTCAGCTGTGGAGTAAGTGGGATTCCGCGGGTGGGCCATGTACCTGAGGCCATGTACCTGAGAAAGAAAATAACCTGATATCAGCAATATATGTCAGCAGAATTTGGCACACATACTACACATGCTACTCGACTGTTATGATACAACATGTCTCACATATATAGCATCTGTCTGTCTATTGGTGGATATACATGTAAATGGCCAGGTATCAGTGCTCAGCCAGCAACTGTGCAACAGTACCTGGCACACTCCATATGACATACTACCAAACCCCAGCAGTCAGAACACTGATTCAGGTCAAGAGCACCTCCTCACTCTGGGGGTTTGTATCTAGGTACTGTATGGCCTACATCATCAACTACTGTGAGCTGACCACACACTGATTGCCCTGGATATACAATTCCACCTCCATCACCAGCACAAATGACTATAGTAAATAACATTACAGATGCAAACTTTACACTTTGTAACAGTGACATGGTATCCTTTCAGCCCACTGGGCCAGTGGCAGATACAACCCACAATGCTGACCCCTACACAATTGCTTTCTACAGACATCTCCGAGAATGCGTGGATCATGCAATCCCATATATGACCAAGACACTCTCCACAAAGGGACAGCATCCTGTCTGGTGGACCCCAGCCATAGACAGATTGTATTACAGAAGATGGAAGCTACTGCAAGACAGAGCATAATTCCATAAAGGGAGGGCATGTCTGAGCAGCACTAGTAAGGATCTATTTTCCATCATACAAACATCTATGGACAACTTTGAGAGGGAAATCAAGAGGGACACTACAGATAACCAGAAGGCCTTCTTCAGTTATGTTAGCAACCTGGTCAGAATCCATCCTCTATGCCCATAGTTAGTACACAACAACAAATATTTCACTGACACCACAGATATTGACAACATTGTGGCAGACAGGTTCAGTGCAGGTGTCACCCCGCCCTCTCCCCCAAAATAAGACATAGTTATCCCAGCTGACTGTAACCTCCCTGTCATCACAGATGTCCAGGTGAGAGCCACCCTCAGGACAGCAGAATACACAATATGAATGGGACCTGATGGTATCCCCAGTTGAATGCTACATAAACTCTGACAGGAGCTAAACACACATATAGAAGTGCTATGTAACACTAGCCTGACTACAGGATATGTACCTGTACACTGACGCACAGCAGCAGTGAATCCACTCCATGAAGGAGGCACCTCAACATACCAATACAATACAACACAATACATTACATTACAATACAATACTATACAATATGCTATTGCCCCTGGGACTACAGCAGCGTACTGTTCTGCTACCCTGACCATTGTGACACATGTGGTGTGATGGTAACTGCTGCTGTCACACAGTTACACAGGGTGACTCATATGGCATATTACCTATCTGACTAACATTCAGCAGGGGTATGTGTGACATGTACTCATGGGGAGTCTTGCTTCTTAACACTGTGTGGTTTATTGCAGGGTATGTCTTATCTGAGGGTAGGAACTTTTACCTCCACATGTGCACTCTATTGCAGTGGCACGGACGACACACAGCAGTCATTTAGGTTGTGGATGGTGTGAGGTGTTACTATGGTTGTTGGACATCTGTCATGGGTGTGACTTACATATGTAAATCTGGGAGTGGTAACCTCTATGTGGGTAATATATGTGTACTCTGTGGTGTTGTCAGTCACTGTGCATTGGTAATGTGTTTGAGTGCATTGTCACAGTGTTGTACATGTCACTGTGTCCTTCTCCATATCTGTAGCTGTCATGTGAGGTCCATACCATGGCATCCATTATGTGGTGTGGAGGGTACACCGACCTACATGTCCATAGCTGACACACCATGTTCGCTGACACATACCATGTGCAGGTATTCCAGGGATAGTGTGCCACTGTGAATATCATTGGGGCCACTATTGTACACATTTATGACCCTGTTCACCCCTGACACATGCAGTGGTGGGCAGCCAATCACATATCTGGTGGTTACTGGTGTAGGTGATTTGAAATGTGGTATGGTACTCCGGTTTTGACACTGGTGTTCACTCCATGCCTTTGTCACCAGGCACCTGTTGCAATACATCTGTACACATGTGCCTCACTCAGAATTTATATACATCTCTTTCTCTCTCTCTCTCTATATATATATATATATATATATATATATATATGTATATAGATATATCTATATGTATATATATATATATATATATATATATATATATATATATATATATATAGATATATCTATATGTGTATATATATATATATATATATATATATATATATATATATATATATATATATATATATATGTCTGTATACATATACACATATATATATATTGATGTACATATATTGCTATAGATGTGGAGGGGGGGCACACACGGGGTGAGAGTGACAGACCGGGTGGGACAGGGTGTGTTGAAGGTCATATACAGTCATACCTGTAGATAGTCAGATCAGTCTGTCTATGTATATGTATCTACATATATCTATATCTGTATGTGTGCATTACATATATATGTTTGTACAATATTTTATCTACATCTGTCTATGTATTCCTAAATCTCTCTCTATGTATGTATACATATATGCATATCATATATATATATATATATATATATCTATATATATATATATATATATATATATATATATATATATATACATACACATACATATGTTGACATACATACGTATCCATATGATAGACAGGTATATCAACATGTTTGTCTACCATACTGTATACACACACTAACATACTGCTAAACATACATAACTGTGAAACCTACTTTGTACATGGCACTACAACCTACAATCAACCAACATTGATATGTGCACATAGATGCTCTCACATACAAATGTATGTACAGCCTTCACTGATAGTTGCTGTATGTCCCCTGCCCTTAACACATCTTCATATACATATGGATACAGACCAATGACACATATGGAGGGTTCACAGTATGTAGACCTTTATAGTATTACTTTACATTACCTGTGTTTGTCACAGCTGCTTGTGTTGCCGTCTGGTTCTCTGTCCTGCTGCTCCACTTCCCAGTTGTCAGCTTTCAGGTGGCTGTTGCTGAACAATTTGTTTGTGTCTGCTTAATTGCAATTTTCTCTGTCTCTGTCTTTGTCTCTCTCTCTCTCTCTGTCTGTCTGTCTCTCTCTCACGTCCTTCTCAGGGTGCAATGAAAGTATTGCATGTGTGGACTGGGAGTACAGCATACTTTTGTAGGTATTTGCATATGCCTATGTGATGGCCTCTGCACCAATTGTTAGCCAGCATTTGCTAATTGCATGCAGCCAGTTGTGTACTGATTGCAGTTCTCTCTGTGATTTCAGAACAGTGCTATAAAAAGGTATGTGAGATAGGCGTAGCCCTTTCAGATTTTAAGGGCAGGGACCATGCTGTTATGCTGTGGACAATGTTCTGTGAGTGTAAAGGTTGGTATCTCTCTCATATTTCCAGCTGTGTTGTAGATTAACATTCCTCCATTCATTTCTCCAGTTTCCTGTACTAACTGTGTATGTACACTGACACCTACAACTACTACTACTGTTAATGTGTGTGTGCTTTCCTTTCACTTTTGCTTGCACTTTGTTGCTAAGGCTTCAATATTTGCCCTTTACAGTCACTACTTGTATGCCTGCTAGGTGTCCTGACTGTAGTGTGCTGCTGTAGCTTTCCTATTTTCCATGTACATTCACACCTTGGAATGCTTGCTATATCTGCTAGGGTGTTACAGCATACAGTGTGGTCTGGCCATGGTGTGGGCCTTGACATCTATTAGGGTATTTGAGTATGCTGCTGAGCAGGCCCCAGAGACTTTCAGGTTCATCTGTTATCTGCCTTATGGAATGGTACATATAGGTTCATAGGTTGGTACTAGGCTATCAGCCCTAGGGCCTATACAAGCCTAGCCATAACAATTCCCTGGCTATTTCTTCCCAATTATTTACTTTCCTGGACCCCTGTCTAGCAGGGCGACTGACGTGATCCCTGGGGTGAATTTCCTTTCTCCCATCCAAATGTCAAGGTTCCTCTTGAAGAGGTCCAAAGAGGCACTCTGCTTGACATGTATGGGCAATCTATTCCAGAGTCTGGGGAGTCTCTGGGTCAGGAACCTATCCCTCCAGCATGTTTTGTTTATTGTGATGACAAGGTTTAGATCCCTGGAGCGTGTAGCTCTGAGGGATTGGGATTTCTTTAAGTGTAGCATGTCCAACAGCTTTGGGTTTGACATGGCCTTGTATGTTAAGCAGAGATCGCCTCTGAGTAGACGATATGCGACAGAGTATAGCTGGAGTTTTTTAAGGCGGTCAGTGTAGGGCATCTGCTTTAGGCCTGTGATTCTTTTAGTGAGGTATTTCTGAGCCCTTTCCAGTTGTTGCAGATGTCTTGAGAGGTACATACCAAATGGGGCGTTGTATTCTATAATGGGTCTAATGAGGGATGAGTACAGTGGGACAATGACCTCCTTTTTTCTGGATGAAAAGCCCTTCGTGATGAGGTGTGCCACATAGAAGGATTTCCTGACTGTTATGGCGATGTGGTTATCGAAGGTGAGACCACTGTCCACCTGTGTCCCTAAGTCTCTTATCACACTTTCTGTGTTTAGTGTACTGCCACCTATATGGTAATTCATGGATACATGTTTTTTCCAAAGGGGATAACAATACATTTCTTGGCATTGAGCTTGAGCCCATGGCTCTGGCACCAAGCATCTGTTTCTGTAAGGCCCTTTGTAGACTATCCACATCATTTGGGATTCAATAATGGCTCCCAGTTTGCAGTCATCTGCAAACTTTGTTAGCCAGAGTCCCTTAGTGTTGACCTGTACTTCAGAGAAGTAGATGCCAAACAAGAGGACTGAACCCTGAGGTACTCCACTTGTCACTTGTCTGGAGCTGGATTTGGAGTCGGCTACTTTTACAGTGTGGGTTCTATCAGTAAGCCATTTAGCAACCCATTGGGTGACATAGGGATTAATACCCAACTTAGTAAGTTTATCTATGATTCCAGAGTGGGGAATGGTGTCAAAGGCCTTGGCAAGGTCTAGATAGGCTGTGTGGACCACCTTACCCTTGTCCATGGCTCTGGAGACTGATTCAAAGAAGTCAATCAGGTTCAGGAGACAAGATCGGCCCTTCACAAACCCAAACTGGGTAGGGTCCAGTGTTTGAAGGTTGCCAATGTCTTTGTTTATAAGTTCCAATATCAGTGGGGTACACCCATTAAAATGTCTGGTATGCTGCGGTTGTGACTGTGGGTTAGCATGAGCATATGTATTACTACACTTTTTCTGCCATGCAAGTGGTGAATACTTTCAGGACTCCATAGTTACCATTGCATGTGTTACACCTTTCTGCCTACTGTTTGTACATTTCACATGGAGTCTGTGGGGCATCCCTGTAAGTCATTCACTGTTGCTATGTCTAGGCTCTTAACTATTCAAATATGGTGGTGTCAGACCCGTCATGTGTACAGATATTTGCAGGTTGTCCACATTTCTGCCTCATATTTTGGTCAATATCTCATGCACACCTTTTTCTGGCAAATCACTCTGGGCTCAAGTCAGAATATGGTGACAAACATTCAAGTTTCAGACTTCATACCCTTCCAAACATCCCACAAAATGCAGACCCTGTTACTCTCTGAACTGTCTGCGTTTGTTGTAACATTATTTGTAATGTGTCCCTGGTTTTGGGCCTTTGCTCCACATATTTTATTACTTGGTCCAGATGTGTTCCTGTAAGAGGTTGTGGGGTATCGGCAGTGATTATCCTGCTGTGAGTATGTGTGTGGCTTGCAAGGTGCTATAGTGACATTATTACCTACTAGCTACCAACTAGCATGGCTGTTTCTGTTCACACACTACTATTATGGAAATCCACTAGTTTTGATAGCAATTCTAAATGGCATGCTTTGTGTACTACACATCTATATTCCCTTTACATTCATTCCTACTATTACATGATATATGATTTTAGCACAATGTTCTTGTATAAGAGTCATGGCTTAGTGGTAAGTCATGCAGACTACTGTTTCCTGGGTTCGGGACTGCCAGTGGGATTTTATTTTACTTCTGAACTGACTACAAGACCTGTCAATCAAAGTGACTAAGGCACTTTTAAGCAGTTGTAACCGGGTTAGCGCTGGTTTGCGCGGAGCTCACGCATGCGCATTGGCATTTAGCTCCGCGCACACAAGCACACACCCGCTTACAACCGCATAAACGTGCTTACTCTTGTGCACACCCGTGCTATTTTCTTTGAAAGAAATGAAAATGGGGAGACAGAAAAGTGGTGAAAAAGGGGTCACAAAGAGGATAAGACAGTAGGGAAACAAGCTTGGGTTTTGCAGGAGGGATGTAGGTAAGGCCCATAGCTGCCCATTTCTTCATCAGCAACAGCTGTGCATATGTATGTAATTTGGTGTGACATTTGAAACCTTCCACCCCTGAGAGAGGTGTCAGGACAACAATAATACTTGTTGTACAGCCAATTGTAATTGATAGGTTCCATGTCCAGCAGACATGTGTGTGGAATGGGCAGCTATGTATGGGGCGTAATTTTTTGTGGGTACAGAGTGCCCTTTTTTTTTTTTTTTTTTTTCAGGTGAGAGTGGTATGTCAGGTGAAGGAAGTCGGTACAGCTGGGGAGGTAGGTTGGGTAGGTAAACAGACAAGACAAACAAAACGCATAGAGGGGCGGTGTATGACACATGTGGGGGGGTTACACAATTGACGAGGATGGAGGTTTGGATATCCAGAGCCCATGAGCCCACAGATGGCAACAGTGGAACTGATATCCCCACCCATAGGCAGTTGCCACTGTTCCTTCATTGCCCAGGATGGGGCTGTGCTGGGGGCTGTGTAGACAGGGCAACAGGCATGCCCATTAGTTGCGCCACCCGTGCCTCGAGCTGGCGTAGGTGCTCGAGAACAGAGTCCCGAATCTCCCTACGCCCCACAGTCCGGACGCTACGGAGGGTGAGTGGTGGTTCTCCTCCAGCCACACTTGCAGAGGGGGGACGAGCCCCATCCCCTGCAGCGCTTCCACCCGTAGGTGGCACAGGGCCACCGGAGGAGGGTCCGGACTCGGCACTAGTGCCAGGTGCACTCGCCAGCTGAGGTGGGAGAGGTGGGTCCGCTGGAACCCGCCTTCACTGTCGTCCTATGTTTTGCATTATGTCATGACAGTTTGGGTTAGTGACATATAATACCATTCACAATTAGTTGTAACAGCATGCATTAGTATTCCCATTAACCAAACACCCAGATATTCACACCATTGAACAGCATGCATAACACATGCATAATTTGAACAGAAATACACAGTCCAACAACATGCAGGGTTAATTGATGGCAACAGGCCATCAGGTGTGGATGTATGAACAGGGCAGATGCATCAACGGACATGCAAATATATATGACCCAACAGGACAAACGTCCAGGGGTGTTAATTGTGATTGCACATACCATTTTCACGTGGAATGGGTTATATGTGGTTATAGGGTGGGGTAAAGAAAGTAATATTAACACCTTCGAATAACAATACATATGCTGTACATTTCTAATAGCTACAGTTATATACACACTACTGTTCTAATTACAGTTTCCTATATGATAACTATTTCAACTTGGTGATAGGACTGTTACTGCAACATCAATATACATTTTATTGTTCTTCATACACATTCATATCTAACTTTGTTCAGCTACATCATCCTGCTACATTTGCTTTATACAGCTGTAGACAAGTGTGGATGTTTGGTATATCAGACAATCATCCTATCTGCATATGGCAGACTGAGAGCAACATATCCAGATTTTGGGATACACATTCCAGATGCAGCAACACTTTGAACAGATTTCGCTGTTTGGTTTTGAATCTCACATGCATTTCATTCTGTCTTGACTGCAGTATACTTTATTCAGGGGTTATTACTACTGTATTGCTGGATTCATGACACTTTCTCACACTCTCTCACTTGCTTTCATTTTATTATTCAGGATGGTACTTACTTCTAGGCTTTATTGACATGTTTTACCTGTAGTTATTACAATCCTTTCCAGCAGTCTCACTTCTGTCATGTTTCAGTATTTCCACAGGGATATATTTCACACATGTGATTTCATCATCTTCTGCAGCTATACTTTTCAGCCTGCTGCAGGTTGTGTACTATTTTCTTACAGGTAGGGCATTTTTATTTCAGAATATATGTCAGACAGTTTCATTTTTCGGTTTAACTTACAGGCTGAAACACACTTTTGTAATCAAGCAATACTTGCAGACACTTTCACACTGTTACTTGCACATTTTATTCCTTACTGACTACACTGCAATCTTTTGCTGACTGTCATACTTTTATATTTCTTTACAGTTACTGGTAGTGGATTACTGACCTGCCAGGTGGCGCAACTGCACCTGCCTATCGCCATAGGCTCTGCGGTTCGCAAAACGGACACCTGCAGCTGTAATATAAATGAAGTAATATTGGAATACACATCTCCATAATATCAGCTAGTTTAATTTCTTACATACATAATTAAATGTTACTTAGTCAGTAGTGGGGCATTGGGTGTTTGTCGGGCCTCCTGGATCCAAAGGTTCAGTTGGTCCTGCTTGCATCTCTTCAGGTCTGCATGGTGGTGATGGACCTGCTCACCAGTCCTTGGAATCCCTGTGGCACTGGTGAGATCATGAGCCAACCGGTCCCACGCCTCGGCCCTGTATGCTCCCCAGAGGACCTGGCCCTGCATGAGTTGGGCCTCATGATTATGGACTAGGAGCCAGACCATGTACCTGGACTCCTCAACACCCCACCTCTGTGCTCAAAAGCAACTACCCTCTCCTACTCCTGTCATTCTGCCTGCAGGTCAGTTCTACAATCGTTTATGTTGTGTATTCCCGCCTATGGGGCTTATATAGTCCGTTTTTCCCGCACATATCTGTGATTGGCCATTTTAGAATTGTATCAACTTCAGTAAACCTGCATTGTCATGCTCTAGTTTGTATTCATTCCTATATATTAGCTATTATTGCGTTTAAAGGTACTGCTGTCATGGCTTAGTGGTTCTGTACCTTGACTATGGTGTATAGTATCCTGGGTTCGAACCTGGCCACTGCTTTTTATTTTTCATGACTGTCTAGACATGCCGATGGGTGTGTCTGTGTAAAGGCAGTTTTGATACGGCTTGCTCAACGTTGCCCGTCGGTTAGCTTGTTTGCGCGATGCACAGCTCCGCGCAAATGGGGTACGCTGCTTTAAGCCTCATTTGGCTATCGGCACGCATATTACGCTCAGCTCAGTTAGGGGCACATAGATTTAGCGTGTTAGACCACTGCTCAGCTACGGGCACTCATTTTGCACCAGTTAAACCACTGCTCATCTACGGGCAGATGCACTCACTCTGTTAAACTGTAACTCAGCTATGAGCACATCTGGCATTTTTTATTCTTTTGTTACCTCACATTTCTTCAATATAAATGGGCTATTTCATTACATTTTACATAAATTGTGGTTTTATGTGTACATATTCGTCAGGGACTTGTTTCCTGCTTATTTTGCAAAAAAAAAAAAAATCGGTGTTGTGGGGGCTCGAACCATGAATGCCTGCTCTTCAGCCAACATCTCTACTGCTACGCTATTGCTTCTTGGCTTACTTTGCACATTTAGTTCTTATATGCTTTCCCACTGACTGCTAACTGTAGCTGCGCTACGGGCACACCCGCACAAACGAGCGCACTCACGGTTAAACATCTTTACAATTTAAAAAAAATATATAACATGTTCATTTATATATTTTATGTTCATAGTCTGTGGGGGCATGTGTTGTGTTGTGTTTATTCACATTTCCGTGGACTCTGTTGTGGATGTTTACTTTGGGCACTTTTACACTTCTGGGGGCGTGTCCGCTTGCAGGGCTCGGCCTACGGACACGCCCCCTACTGTCTTACACGGACCGTGTTAGACTTCGGTGTGATTCAGCATGCTCTCATGAATATGCACAGCATGCTGACATCACTCCGTTTAACTGCAGCCTCCGTGTAAGAGTTATAACTCTTACACAGAGGCTTTGTGAATCCTTGCCAATGTGTCAAAACATACCTTGGTCTGCTTTCTGCTGCTGCTTGCTGCTGTCCCACTCTGTTTATCTACTCTATTAGTGTTTCTTAATTTCCAGGTATCATAAATCTTTTCATGCAATAGCTGTATTATACATTGTTCCATTCCATTGTTGTTACTCTCTCTTGTTTTCAAATTATCTTACTTATTTTTGAATGATTTTTCAAGATTAACCCTCTTTTCTCCATTTTAGTCTGTTAGTTGCTGAATTCTGTGATTTGCTTTTGCAGCTAAGATTTAATTGATTTTTTTTCTTCTGGACCTAGCAGCTTCCATTGCAGCCTTGTGTGTGTTGATATTTTATTGTTTGTTTGTTTGTTTAAAGGAATTCATGTTCTGTCCTACTGTGATCATCCTTTCAAACAAAATGCACAGTCGTTTCTCATTTGTATTTTTAAAAGCAGCCATCTATTCCTCATTTTGTCCCTGCTCACTCATCTTTCCTTCTAGGTTGTTTTTCTTCCATGGGGAATATGTGAATTGGGCATATCTAAAGATTAGAAATGAACTTCAAGATCTATTCATAGAAGGATCTATATCAAAAGATGTGCTGAATTATCTCTCAGTTACATATCTTAGTGTTTGTGTGATGTTTGGTTTGCCCAAGCTACACAAAAATTTGGCACAGCCACCCATGCGCCCAATAGTGGATTCAAAGGGGTCCATTACTCAACCACTTGCAAAATACTTGGGCTCTAGATTAAAACATTTGGTATACAGTGAAGTTCATATTTGTAAGGACTCATAGAGTTTCTTAAAATCAATTAATAATATACCATTTAAAGAATCGTATATACTCCTTACTATTGATATAAAAGACCTATATTCTGTCATTCCTCACAATATTGGCCTTGAATGGTTCACACAGTTTTTGTATGATAAAGAGGTAGAACATTTTGAGGTGTTATTATATGCACAACTTATGGAGATGGTCCTAAAAAAATAATTTCATTCTGTTTGATAATGAAATTTTTTTGCAGTGGGAAGGGGTTGCCAAGGGTTCGGCCTGTGGTGGCTTATACACCAATATAGTGGTGACACAATGGGAAAGGAAATATTTATTTCCCTGTAGTTATTATGCCTATATTAGATATTATTGTCGATTTTGGATGATATGTTTGTGTTGTGGGATGGACCATCTGAAAAAATCAAACAGTTTATGGCATTTATTGATTCTACCACACAGTTTTTGAGATTCACCCATAATCTTAATTTACACAAGATTTCATATTTAGATATTTTATTAATTAAAGAAGAAATGGAAAATTTTCATCTAAGATATATAGAAAGGAAATGTAGTCTAATTCACTACTATACTACACTAGTACCCATCCCCAAAAACAAAAGAAAGCCATAGTGAAGGGGCAGCTGGTCCATGCAGCACGGATGGTCTCTAACATGGATGATTTTTTAGATGACTGTGACTGCCTAAAAAATATGTTCCTAAGAAGAGATTATCCAGTGAAATTTGTTAATGACATTGTAATAGAGGTAGTTAATAAAAGAGAAAGGAATTTTTAATTACCTCTGTTATCTGAATCTCAAATACAGGATGCGATTGTGATTAATGAATTGTCTATTGTGAATGATATTACCATTAAAAACTATAATACATCCTTTATAACTAGTTTTACAGTTGACAGTATGGACATAAAAATATTCTGGAGAAAAATTGGACTATTTTGAGGCAGGAAAAGAGTTTGAGACAATTTATAGTCCTAAGCCCACAATGTTTTTTAGGAGATGTAGAAATTTGTAAAGTTCATTTGAAAGATACCATGGCTTAGATAATAAGAATGTTGGATATATGAGTAAGTGTTGTATGTGCCATTTCTGTAAACATATAAAGGAAGGAGGGGTGTTTCAAATTAATAATTTTAATCTAAAAACCAAATGTAAATATAACTGCAACTCGGCGAGAGTAATATATTGTGCAATGTGTGATTTATGCGGTTGCTATTATGTTGGCAAAACAGACAGAAAATTGAAAAATCGAATTTATGAACACCTGTATGAAGTTCGAAAGAATTTATTTTATTTTATTTTACATTTGTTGACTGGGCTAGTCCAGCTGGATATATGTCCATTTTCAGTGGAGGCTCGGGGAGAAAAGCTGCGCAAATTACAACAACATAAAAGGTCAAGACAAAGACAATAACAGTATAATTTGGTACATAAGAAGTTTTAACAATTATAGTACAAGCCTAAGATTATATATTTTATATTTCAGTAGGAAAAAGGAAAAATTTATCTAAGAATAGATGAATAAGACTAATACATTTGTATTAGAAATGGTGTAGTACAAATCTTTATAACATATTACAAAATTAGATACACCTAGTAATTTATGATAAGAGATACTAAGGTCTCACAAAAACCTAAGAAAGAAAAACACTAGAGATCAATAGATAGAGTATAGAAGAACAGCAAACAAGGATGGATTTCTAGTGTTATTTAACACATAGGTTGTGATACTATATGAAGGTGTTTGATCATTCCACAGTATATACTTATTTACATGAGAAAAAAGCCTAAGGAAGGTTAAGCTCACTAAAAATTAGTGAGACAACACAATATCATGATCATGGGAGGCTAGGAATTGTGGGAGTCTAGTTAATAGTTAGGTACTTAGTCTGGGTTAACACAGGGGCATAGCCAGTGTGATTTGAGGTAGGGTTTAAGCTTGTTTTAAAATAGGCTGACAGAGACAAAGGAAACTAATACTTTAAGCAAACATGTAATGGAGAATGAGGGGCACTCCTTTAAAATTTTTGTAATAGATAATATTTGTGCTGAAATAAGAGGGGGTGCCTGGTCATTATTATTGGAGAAAAGGGAACTTTACTGGCAGCTCCTTTTGGATGCTTGCAGCTGGCCAAGATTGAACACAAGTATTTCTATTAGTTCCATTTTAAGACTTAAAGCATTCAAGAGATAATATCTAAGCTTATATTTCCCTATGTTTTTTAATAACCTTTATTTATGCAGTTATTTATTGATCTGCATATTGCACATTGAGTTGGTATTTAGGTCCAGATTTATATACATTATTTAATATTTATTATTACATAATGTATTAGTATATTATATATACATGCATTTATATTTATAGTGACTATGTATTTATGATGTTTTAATGTCTTATTTTATGTCATTTTAATGTGTCATTGATTCTTAAATGTCTTTTAAATGTAGATGATTTATGACTTTAAGGGGACATAGCTTTTAGTTGACTTTGTACATGCGATTGCTTAGATTATACTCACACCTCTTTCATCTGCTTAAATATTTAAATTTATTATATTCTGGTACTTGTATGTCAAATTAATTCCATATCTCACTAATAGCAATAAATTCATACCATGCAGACAGCACAACTGATTTCAACTTGTTAGCTTTGCTGCTTAAACTTTGGTTATTACAATAGTAATATTTTAATGATGTATTAAATTTACTATTTCTATTGCACATGGAATTGCACTTAGACACCCTAAAAACATTTCAGCACAATGCCTGAGCAAGTCTGACAATATTTCAGATCCAGAGTAATTAAGAGCAACTCCATCCTCGGAAAACTTTTTAAATCATATACATAAGTCTCCCATTTTTTTGATTAATTGAGTTTTATAAACTAAAAAAATGTATTAAACAATTATTAAATAATTTTGTCTTTGAGCACTTGTGATCTGACCATGATCATTGAAAACAGAGAAGAATGTCATATAATATAAACTCAATATTTAAAGTTAAAAAAGTATTACATTTAGTATTGCATTTTTTCAAATTATTTAATGGTGCAAACCTTAAATCATTAGCACCTCCCTGCAAAATAAATTTATTTTTGGCTGGATTATATGCATTTATTGTTGGTTGGATTAACCTTTATTAATCTTGGTAACAGATCCAAATAGTCTATTAACCTCAATCCTATTAAAGAGAAATCTGTGATACATTCTTTATTCAATGATGTTACTTAACTAGTAATGCTTTTTACATTTGCAACCCCAATAACCAATAATTAAAAGTGAAAATGTGTTTTCTCTTTTAGCTTTTATGGTAATGTAACCAACCTTGTCATTTAGATTTTTAATATCCTTGTCTTCTTTGCTTTACCCTCCAAAAGCTATTCTTTTTTTTTTTTTTTTTTTTTTTTGTCAAATTTGTCTGCCACCATCCATTCTGCTCTTCTATACTATTACTAATATAAGTTGAACTTGGGTTATGTAGACTGGTACCAGGTAAAGAATTAAAAATATTCCACAAGTTTGCTGAATTCAGAATATCACCCTGCCTCTTAGAATGAATAAAACAGTGATGTATACTGACAGCAACTAAATTATGTTCTGCTTCAGTTTCATTTCTAACCCTGTTTATATTATAAGATTGTATATCCTATAATGTTACAGCCTTCATAAATTTAGAGTTATTCCCTTCAGTCAACATTTAAAAGCCTACACAAATACAATCCTATAGAGCAGAATATAAGGCCATTAACATATTCCACAAGTCATTCAGAACGCCATGCTAACAAACACACATAGAGAAATGGGTACAGGAAAAAAGTGACCATTGCTTCTGTGCAACACAGGATATCCCTTTTACAGTAGGATTGGTGAGCTTTATTCATTCCTCATGGCATCACTACTCTTCTTGAAACATGTTCCCTAAACTTACTGCACAACATATTTTGAATATTACAAAGTAGATATCCAAATATTCCATAGAGAGGTATATATGGAGATGGTGTTTTATATACTGTCTGTATGACACACTTTTTATTGCACCGCTTGTGTAATGTGATTCCACCACCATTGTCACTCTGCCGTTACCTGCCCCTTTACTGCATCTATATTACATAATCAAACTTTTAAAAGTTTGAATGTCATATGGTCGACACCATATGATCAAACTTTTAAAAGTTTGAAAATGTAATAAAAAAATAAAAACAAAGAAAAAAAAACTACCTGAATGGTTTAAGCAGGGGGGCACCCCCCTGCACCCCCCACATGGGGTGCTGTGCCCCCCCACTCTTTAAATATACCAAACCCGAGATTTCACTACAGTGCAGAAAAGGGAAATCTTCCCATTTCACACTGTACAGAGATCTCCGTTGAAACATTCAAACTTTTAAAAGTTTGATCATATGGTGTTGATCATATGACATTTGAACCTTTAACAGTATGACAATGTGATATAGACCCTCTTTGTTTATTTATTTATTTATTTATGTATTTATTTTACATTGATTTTACATTTGTTAACTGGGTTAGTCTGGCTGAGCTTTTGGCTCATTTTCAGCAGAGACCCAGGGAGAAAAGCTCCTCAGGACTAGAAAACAATTTATTAAATTTTAGTAACATAATAGTAACAATCAGCTATAGGATCTTCCAAGGAAAGACCTGGAGAGAAGAAAAGCTCCTCAGGCAATTCAGTTATACAGAGTATTAACAATTGGCAGACAAGTATGTCAGTTGTTGCAAACAAGGTTTTAAACAATTAGCAGAAGTAAATGTGACTAATTACAATATTATTTAAGCTGCTTAGAGCAAAATGAGTTAATAGTTAGGCAGATGCTTATTTAAAGTGGGTAGGATCTAGTTGTATAGGAGTTTGGAAACAAGAAAGGAAAGTAAGAATGGCTGGTAGGAGATGTAGGGGAGGTAGAGTATATTAGACAGACTAGACAGGAGGTTGTTTTGAGACTGTATGAATTAAGAGTGGTTGTAGTTAGAGGAAGGGAAGAGGTAGAAGAGGCAGGGGAATAGTGTTAGAGATACATTAAGAGTGAGGTGGTGAAATAGGTGAAAGGATGGTGGTTTCAGGGTGGTTGGCTACAGTGGCAAGACTACTTTGTTTTTAGGTATTTCCTTGTGGCTAATTTGAAACTTTTGCTATGCTGGAGGGATTTTATTTCCCAGGGGAGTTGTTTCCAGGAGGTAGCTGGGTTATAGTTATAGAGAAGGAAGCCTATTTTGGTTTTGGGTTTGTAGATATTTGATAATTCTTGATTTGAACTGTGTAACATCCCAGCAGGGGGATATTTGGATATGATAGTGGAGAGGCTGCGGCAGAAGGAGGGTAGATAGAGGATAGAGTGGATGATTTGTAGTTGGTATAGTTGGAGCAGCTGAGGGAATTCTAGCCAGTCCAGTTGCTGTAGTGCTAAGCAGTGTTGTGACTTTTAGGTTTGGTTAGCAACAAATCTGGCGATCTTATTATAGGTAGTTTCAAGCTTGGAAATAAGTGTAGAATTTAGGTTTGTGAATATGTGACAGCTGTACAGGAGTGTTGGGAGTAATAAAGCCTCGGAGAGAGTTATTCGGGCATTGTTAGTTAAGTATTTCTTGCTATGGAAAAGGTGTCCAAGTTTCTGATGAGTTATTTTTACCAAGTTAGTAATATGGAGATCAAACTTAAGCTGATCATCTATTGTAACACCTAGCAATTTAGTACAAGATTGGTAAATGTACTTTGGAGTGTGGAGATGGTTTTAGGGAGGAAGAGTAGGAGCTTAGTTTTTTTTTGGATTAAGTATTAGTTTATTATCACTAAGCCAAGTCTCAATGGTGTGGAAGGATGCCTGGTAGTTGAGTGGAGGTCAGTTGGGTTGTCAGCAGTGGTTATAACAGTTGAGTCATCAGCATATTGCATAAGAGATGACTGAGGACAAGAGGAGTAGAGCAAATTGGTGAAAATATTAAAGAGTAGTGGTCCAAGTATGGATCCTTGGGGGACTCCCATTTGTACAGTGAGAGGGGAGGATAGTGCAGAAAGCCATTTAACTGATTGCTGGTTGGTAGAGAGATAGCTGGAGAACCAGGAGATAGTAGGGGGAGAGAAATGCAAGTTAGTGAGTTTATCTAGAAGGAGTGGGTGAGAGACAGTGTCAAAGGCTTTAGAAAGGTCAAGGAATAGGCATGAGACAAGTTTATTGTTATCACGAGCTAAGGAGACTATGTTGATGAATGATATGAGTGAAGTAGTTGTACTATGCTTGGGACGGAAACTATGCTGTGTGGGTGTGAGAAGGTTTTCTTGGTGAAGGTAATGCATTACCTGCTTGTGAATGCATTTCTCTAGGATATTCGAGAGTGGAGAGAGTATGGCAATCAGTCTGAAGTTGGATATGTCTGAGGAGTAGCTCCCTTTGTGAATGGGTAGAGTAAAGAAATTCTTCCATACAGTGGGGACATAGGGTTCAGAAATGGATCAGTTGATTAAGATGGATACAGGCTAGGCAAGAGGTTCAGAGGCAATCTGCAGGAAGTAAGAGGGTAGCTTGACAACAGATGGGGAGCAAGGTTTAAGTTTAGAGAGTAAGGACTTTACATAGTTAGTTGATACTGCTTTTAGAGAGAAGGAGTTAGGAGGGTTTGGAAGAGGTATAGAGTTTGTGGACTTTACTTATTATCCGTGTCATTTTATGGAGATTTTCACTCATCTTCTGCTGAAAATGGTCTGTGCTATATTGGACAGTGCATAAGCCCTAATTAATGGTTTACTTAATGTTCCAAAGGAGTCATTATTCAGATTTTCTCCCAATTACATCAGATTCACTTTGTCCTTAATCTACTGATTCCTATGATAGAGTCTAGTGTACATAGTTCATATTGACTGACATTCTTTTACCTGCTTCTCTATTTCTATGCATTGTGTAATTGCATTCTTATATCTTTTCCACCTGGTTCTCTGCAGTAAGGAAGGAACACCAGATGAGGTCATCTAATATAGTATACCAAATAAATGCAGACATAAATAAATCATGTTTATTATACTCTCTCATTGTTGACAAAGTTTTAATTTCTCATTTTGTAGCAAATTTCTACTGTTACTGCTTCACTGTTCCTTTCTTGCCTTTCTTGGTTTAAATGTATGATACATGCTTTTTATCAGCCAAATTTCCTTTCAAACATATACCTGAGTGTGATTTATGGAGTGCTATGCATGTAGCCTTACCAGTACCCTGTACAATGAAAAGAAGACCTCGCTGCCTCTGAAAGCCAGTCTGCATGAAACTGACAGGAATCCTAGGAATCACTGCTCTATCATATCCCATATTTTAGTATATATGTCAGTGTAACTCCTGATTCCTTTTCCTGTTTCATCTTGTTTTCATATAGAACTAAAGAGCGTGTTTTACTGTGGCTATTGTTTTCATTTTATCTATTTGTTCACAGGGTAAGGCCACTGGACACAAGTGTACCTTTCTGTGGTTGATCTGGAAACACTGTCTGATTAAGTGACTTGTTCAGAGTCACACAGTAGGCATATATAGGTAGGAGGAGCAAATCATTAACCACTTAGACTTTCAGTCATCTACACTAACTGCTAGGCAATGGAATACAGATATGTTAGTTTTATACTATATAAATATGGAATTTTTGCATTAGGACTAGCTACCATTGCTGTGTCCACCATGCAGGCTGTCAGAGGTCTCTCTGGAGGTTTCTTGGTTGAACTCTTATGTGTTAATAAGGATAATATGATTTTAAGTTGTTACTAACCACTATTAAGGAAGCCAACATTAAATCAAAAGAAACTTGTAATGGTAAACACAATGAAGGTGTGTTCCGCAGAAAGATGACCCATGAATCATATATACACTGCAATAGAATGTTTTATAAAAACAACTATTTTAAAAGTGCTACAGCTGCAATATTTTGCTTATAGTCTCTTGGATAAGCTTTCTTAACTTGACCCAAGTATTTGTTTGATATGCAAGAATGGGTATAAAAGCCAAAATAATCATGTGATTTTGTCTTTGCAGTTCAAGGTACATAATAAGTTGTAAAATGTGCCTTTAATATCAGCATTTAGGTTCATAGATTAGTACTAGGCTAAATGCACTTATGGGCCATTTTAAGCCTATCCAATTATTCATGTGAAAATCAAACCCTGCAGTTTGTCTTTGCAAGGTAAACACCTTAACCATTATGCTAACCTCCCACCCATTTAAGATGTTTTTTTTTAATTATATATTATGCTTAAAATGGCCAACAGTGATGCTTTGTTAGTCTAAAATTGTTCTTAGACACAAAATTTAAAGGCATCCAATATTTGACAACCAGTGTTGCAATTTTTTAACTTTGTTTTAATACTGTTTCTGACCAGCTGTGTGTATATACATCTACAATTATAACCTTAATGAAAAGTTAAATGAATTTGATGGCTTTTTATAATTCTGCATGTCTAGTTGAAGACAATCATTTGAAAGGCATACCCGAAGGGTTTTCCGTTCAGTTTGAAAAGCTAGTACCAATTTGGCTGTCACTGGTTGCAGCCCAAAATATGTTTGTATTGTATATAATTTAGCATTGCTACTTGCCAAAACTTGATCAATACTGTTTACTGGATTTTAATCAGTATTCCTTAGTGAATGTCCCCATTATGCTCCATCTTTATCAGGACTATAGTAATATTTTACACGTTTGCAGCTCCTATGATAACATTGATTTTTTTTTATGAAATACCTTTATTGAATTATCTCTTGTGACACAGGCAAAGTTACATTCATATAAAAGAAAACAAAGTGCATTAACAAATTCATGTTTACAAACAGTATACTTCACATATATTGCTATACATCATATAACCTAAGCAGCATTACATAAATTATTGAATTCCTGCCCTTTTTTTTGTTAAACAAGAAGCATCTTTACTAAACCATCACTTACTACATAAGCAATCATACATTTATTTAAATGAAAACAAACCACACCAAGATAATCCTAGATGCAAGCAATTTACATCACAAACCATAATGACATACTCTCAATTACAAACATTATGCATCATTTAAAATCTACCCAGTCATTTCAGTTAAACATTACATAGCTCATTTGAGTCCTAACTTCTTTTAATGCACCTTATAAACTCATAAAATGGGTATCTGAGCAATAATCAAGTCCCAATAATATTAAAATATGTCTATTACAAAAATACCTGCTATGTAAAACTATCTGAGCCATTTTAGTTTTAATGTACTTCTTATACAGACAGTTCATTAAGACATGGTTGCTGATTGTCATTGAATATTAAGTGACAATTTTGCACTATTTGCTCCAGAATAAGTCACCACCACTAGGACTAAACTGAATATAATCCAGTATAGAAAACAAAATTTGTTTATAGAAAAAAGTATTTTGCAGTACTCATACACAAAACGGTTCTTATTTTTCACAGGAATAGGATACATGCCTTTATATATGTACAGGCATAACTATGTCATTTTTTTTCTTGTAAAGAAGTACAAACATTTAAATCAAATAGATACATAAACTACAACAAAACTATTCAAGATAAATACTTATCGATCTTTTATGTCTTCCGCAAGTGGGAAAATAATACAACTGCTCCTTTAATGGTGCATCTGCAATATACACATAAACTTCATTTAACTATTTCCTTTGGTTTGTTGGAGATAAAATTGGAAAATGTGCTAAAATAATAGTCGCTATTCTTTTAAGGTGTTATTATCAATGTTATGTTTAACACACAATTTTAAATCTTCCACTTGATCCTCTCCATTCTGCAAAATAGTAACATCATTTGCATGTATATCAGCTACAGCTTCAAGCATCAAAAATTTCCCTGCATAGCTTAATGGTTAAGATGTTTACCTCACAGACCCAAGGTGCATGGTTTAGCTCTCACTGTGGGAAAATTAGCTAGGCTTCATATGACCTACAAGACCAGCTAGCCTAGTAATTGCCCATGAACCATAAGCATCCGTATATGTTTATTCACACATTTCAGAATCAGATCTAACAATCTAGACAAATAAACTACTTGACTGTAGAACACTTTTTTAAAAGTAGTAAGGATGTTTACTGCTAAATCAAGGCAGTTATTCACAATCATGGGATGTATATATATATATATATATATATATATATATATATATATATATATATATATAACTTTAAAAACTTCCCAGGCTTAGGAGAAAGAAGTGACACAGAGATGATCACTTAGTGCTTTCATTTTTTATTGTAGAAGAACTTCATCAGAAATAACAGCACCAAATATGTTAGAAGGTTTAAATAGAAGAAATGCAAGCCATAAAAACCATTTACATTAAAATAAGAACCAAAGAAGTCCAAGAAAGCAAGCAGTAAAATTTCTAACAGTACAACTGGAAAAAATCATCTTAAAGCATGAGTAAACATGAAGTTAGTTAATAATAAATTAAGTCTATAATAAAGAACGAAAGCGCTAAATGATCAGTCTCCGTGTCAGTTCTTTCTCCTAAGCCTAAAGTTGTTTTGTATTTCTTCATATTTTATTCAATGGTTTCTTTGACACTGGTATTATTCCATTTAGGGCATTATGGAGGAGCATGTTAACACGGGACATGGCACAGATAGCCAGCCTTTGTTTGATGCACCTACAAATTCAGTGGCTCCGAATTTCGGTAATATGGTGAACAAGCTGCTTGATTCTACTAATAAAACACAGGACTTATTGAACAGATGTAGAGCTTTCTGTCACCAGCAGGCTGTGATCCGGGATAATACCTCAGTGAACCTCATAGGTTACCAGCTAATAATTCATCGCCAGATGACTCCCAAAGTTCTAATACTTCTACATTTTCTACCTCCACCAATGACTCGTTTGCTGCAGATCATAACTTTCTCAGAGATTTATTGCGATCGGGTAGTCTTACTAATCCATTTACATCTGACAGAAATGAGCAAACGTCTCCTATGCCTATCAATGAAAGGTCTGATCTGAGAGATACACGAGGTAACTGTAAGTCCTTGGTGTTTAAGATGGAAAGACTGTTTATGGTTTTCAAGAGTATTCCATATGAAAATGTATATCTTGATGCATGCATTTTTCATAATATTGTACCACAGGGTTTGCGTATGCTTAAATATCCTAACCACATGACTTTGGATTCCCCTTTATACTCTGAATTGACTGATCTGTTTAATGACTTGTGAATTCATACTCTTAAAATCTTGATTAAACATAATATTAAGAAGTTGGATGACTTGAGAAATGAAATTGCTGCCCTACATGAGCAAATACTCCTTCACCCTGACTTCTTCCAAGATCGTCCATTGTTCGAAGGGATTGCTCAAAGGGTGGTTAGACATGTTCATTTCTATTATTACCATTAAACACAAAACTTCAGAGGGATTTATGGCAATATACTAACAGACTAGTTTACCCTGTTGACAATATTAATTCCAGGGTTGTGTTTCAGCAGCATGATCCAAGGCAGCAACAACAACAAAATACTTGCACCTGCCTCACCCTGTTTATCATAATTACAGACCAACCACTGCAGCTTCTCCTCCCACACCATTTGCTGTTGATAACAGCAGTACGGCGATGGAAGTGGTGCATAACCTGCAGGCGCCACCCCAACCTTTTATGTCTCCAGGGAGAATGAATCCTTTCCACAGGGGTCATACATCGATGAACATACGAGGGAGAGGATGAGGCCAAGGAATAAGGGGGAAAGGTTACAACAGATTCCAAAACCTAGGCTGACCAATAACCATGAGCAGCTCTTCACGAGCCCTGAATTAAACTCTACTGATAGTGCTAGTTCTGGGTCTGCTCAGGCTGTAGTGTCCAACTGCAGTGTGGTCTTTAATTTCACAAACAGAACATTTTTTCCTGACCATATGAAGGTTTTAAATAGAGGGTTTACTTACATTCTGGCTCAGAGAGCTCCTTTGTCTGATGTTCTTTTAGATTTACATTTATATATTAGGAAGCTTAACCTAAAGTGTTTTTTGCAGATGAAGATGATGATTTTTCCATACAAACAATGGACATTAATGACATTTCTTAGACTTTTCCCAAAACCCCTCTCAGGAGAAAAAGTGTTTTTAATCCATTACTGAACAGTAACTTTATCAACTTTTTTGAAAGTTTGTGAAAAAGACTTGAGACTTTTATCTGCCACTGACAACAGGGACAATTTGTTTAATTTATCACACGGTGAAATGCAAGCTCTGAAGTCTTTCTCAGCTGATACCACTTTATGTGTTATGAAAGCTGACAAGGGCACTGGATTGTACTTATGGAGCAGGCTGACTATATTAATAGGCTTGAGATTGATCTTAGCAATAGTGATTATTATAAAAAAAGTTAAACTGTTTGCACCAACATTTCCATACAATTGATGTTAAGTGAAGCCAACAAGTATAAAACCAGCGAAAGCAAACAGAGTAGGCAAGCCAAAACTCCAAGTAAAAGCAAAGTAAACGTATTTTTAATAATAAGAACGTTTTCGCTCCTGGCCAAAACCAAGAGCTTCCTCAGACAATACAAAAATAGCGCCATTTCCTTTTAAATACAACAAACACATGATGTCATATCCTGCATTATCATAAGTTGAGCGTTTTTTTAAAAAACAAGGATTTTAAAAAGTTTTTATTAAAACAATTTGTTGTGGGGTTTAAAGTAAATGGTGTAATAAAAACTTACATTGCATATTTACCCCACATAGTACCCATGCTAAGTAAAAAACATAAACAATACCAAATACTAAAACATGCTTAAGAATTTGAGACAAATTGATTTCTTTATAGATGGTTTCAAAAAGTTCTTTTTGAAAAACCAATCACCAAACAAACAAATCGATAGGCTATAACCCATGAAACTAGATTATGTTAAACCAGGATGGTTTATTCTTTGAGGGAATTTTTCCCAAATTATTTTATGTAAATATAAAATGTCATATAATTTTTGAAGTTTCTTTTACCTGAAAAACAGTGTCAATTTCTAAGGTAACTTTTGTATTTCAAAATGATGGAGATGTTACACAAGTCATTTAAGCCCGGTGGTGAAAAAGCATTTAACAGTAACTGCCATTCTAATTCTTTTAGTTCAAGAAGAAGTGACTGGGGGCCCCCCCTAACCCCTACCTTCACACCATCAATTCCCATAAAGGAAAAGCTGTGCCCTATATTATCTAGTACATGTTTAGATAGGGCGTTGTCCATTTTCTTGTTTTTTATGGCGTAATTATGCTGGTATACACGGTCACGCAATCTGCGGTCCGTTTTTCCAACATAAAATGCTGGACAACAATTACAGAGCGCAATATAGATGATCGACTTAGAGTCACAAATGAACTTCTGTCTAATAAAGAATTTTTCACCTCTAATCGTGAACGAGTTCCCTGTTTTTAGAAGCCTACACCAATTACAGAACCCACACACAAATGTGCCAGTCTGTCTAGGCGCCCCAGGGGATAGGTTTTCATTTTGTAAAAGTTCTTTTAAATTCTTCCCTCTTTTAAATATAAAACCGGGAAAAACACCCAAGATTTCAAACAGATGGGTGTTATTTGTAATGAACTCCCAGTTTTTCTTAACAATACCACACATGCTGGAAATGTTTTTGTTGTATGTAAGAATAAACCTATTTTTAAAATCAACAACTGGGGGTGCGGGATTCTTGTCTATGTTAATATGTTCATTCAAATTCGGATTTCCAACAACCTCACCTGAGTCAATCAATGTTTCAGTAGGGTTTTGATGATTCCTCTGAACAGTGCCCTGTAGGAGTGGTTGGTAAAACCCTGTGTTTCTTTTGAAAGAGACCTCATCTATAAGGTTGTCCAAAAAGTCAACAGGGTAACCTCTGTTTTGAAACATGTTTCTAAGAGTACTGCACTCCTCTTCGAAATCAGCAAGAGTACTACACATACGTGTTGCTCTCACTAATTGGCCTTTGAAGATGGACTTCTTCTGGTTCAAGGGGTGGTTACTGGAAAAATGAAGGAAGGCATTGCAATAAGTGTTCTTCCTAAAGATCTTAGAACAGAAACAGTTATTTTGGACATCCTTAATGAGTTTCACATCTAAATATTCCACTTCACTCATTGAGAAGTGGTGAGTGAATGTTAGAAAAGAACATGACCCATTCATGTAATTCACTAAATCAGTGGCTGTATCAGAGTTCCCTTCAAGAAGGACAAATGCATCATCTAAGAACCTAGTGTAAAATATTGAAGCCTTTTTAAAGGGGAGATGTTCAAAAAGAAAATGCTTTTCCCAATAGGCCACCACTAGGTTCGCTACACTGCCTCCACATGGTGATCCCATGGCGATACCCCTTTTCTGGATGTAGTGCTCATTGTTGAAAATAAAGAAATTAGATTTTTCCTGACCATATGAAGGTTTTAAATAGAGGGTTTACTTACATTCTGGCTCAGAGAGCTCCTTTGTCTGATGTTCTTTTAGATTTACATTTATATATTAGGAAGCTTAACCTAAAGTGTTTTTTGCAGATGAAGATGATGATTTTTCCATACAAACAATGGACATTAATGACATTTCTTAGACTTTTCCCAAAACCCCTCTCAGGAGAAAAAGTGTTTTTAATCCATTACTGAACAGTAACTTTATCAACTTTTTTGAAAGTTTGTGAAAAAGACTTGAGACTTTTATCTGCCACTGACAACAGGGACAATTTGTTTAATTTATCACACGGTGAAATGCAAGCTCTGAAGTCTTTCTCAGCTGATACCACTTTATGTGTTATGAAAGCTGACAAGGGCACTGGATTGTCCTTATGGAGCAGGAAGACTATATTAATAGGCTTGAGATTGATCTTAGCAATAGTGATTATTATAAAAAAAGTTAAACTGTTTGCACCAACATTTCCATACAATTGATGTTAAGGTATATTCTCTTAAAGCAGAACAGTATACATTTTTAGAAGAATTACAGTTTCTGTCAGTACCTAATCCTAATTTTGCCAAATGTTTTGGGATTCTGAAAATACATAGAAATGCACAGGATCCTCCATTCTATCATATTATCTCTAATAAACGTACTAAAATGGAACAGATTTCTAAGCATTTGGATAGTGTGCATAACCCTATTGTGCAAAAGAACACCATTTTATGTCAAAGACTCCTGGGTTTTTTTAAATGATTTATTTAAAGCTAATGTAGCTGTTTCTCACTGCATTTTTGTTACTCTTGATGTTGTCTCACTATACACTAATATTCCTCAAAAGACAGAAAAGAATTGTTGTTATTGTATCTTAAGAAGTATGCAAATTTTTATGACACTAGACATTTTTCCTGACCATATGAAGGTTTTAAATAGAGGGTTTACTTACATTCTGGCTCAGAGAGCTCCTTTGTCTGATGTTCTTTTAGATTTACATTTATATATTAGGAAGCTTAACCTAAAGTGTTTTTTGCAGATGAAGATGATGATTTTTCCATACAAACAATGGACATTAATGACATTTCTTAGACTTTTCCCAAAACCCCTCTCAGGAGAAAAAGTGTTTTTAATCCATTACTGAACAGTAACTTTATCAACTTTTTTGAAAGTTTGTGAAAAAGACTTGAGACTTTTATCTGCCACTGACAACAGGGACAATTTGTTTAATTTATCACACGGTGAAATGCAAGCTCTGAAGTCTTTCTCAGCTGATACCACTTTATGTGTTATGAAAGCTGACAAGGGCACTGGATTGTCCTTATGGAGCAGGCTGACTATATTAATAGGCTTGAGATTGATCTTAGCAATAGTGATTATTATAAAAAAAGTTAAACTGTTTGCACCAACATTTCCATACAATTGATGTTAAGGTATATTCTCTTAAAGCAGAACAGTATACATTTTTAGAAGAATTACAGTTTCTGTCAGTACCTAATCCTAATTTTGCCAAATGTTTTGGGATTCTGAAAATACATAGAAATGCACAGGATCCTCCATTCTATCATATTATCTCTAATAAACGTACTAAAATGGAACAGATTTCTGAGCATTTGGATAGTGTGCATAACCCTATTGTGCAAAAGAACACCATTTTATGTCAAAGACTCCTGGGTTTTTTTAAATGATTTATTTAAAGCTAATGTAGCTATTTCTCACTGCATTTTTGTTACTCTTGATGTTGTCTCACTATACACTAATATTCCTCAAAAGACAGAAAAGAATTGTTGTTATTGTATCTTAAGAAGTATGCAAATTTTTATGACACTAGAGTTAGGACTTTGGACGTTCTGATTGATATGGTTATGTGTAATAATTTATTTTATTTTAATGGAAACATTTATCAGCAGGTTAAAGGTGTAGTGATGGGAATGAAGATGACCTCATCTTATGCTAATCTTGTTCTAGCAACTTGGGAAAGAGAGAAATTAATTTTTTACCAGGTTTTTCTCACACTAGATTATATTGCCATTTTATTGATGATATTTTATTGCGTGGACTGGGACTCCTTCACAACTAGATGCATTCATTGCTGAGTTGTCCAACAGTATTGGTTTCTTGAACTTTGTTAGGTCTGGCTGTGGCACCTCTGTTTCTTTCCTTGACATTATGATTTCTGTGGACATACATAACAAATGCATTGTTTCCAACATTTATAGGAAAGAAACATACAAAAATAACTATTAAGGTTTCACTAGCCAGCACCCATACTACATGAAGATGAATGTTTTATGAGGCAGTTTATTAAGCTTTGCCGTATTGTTAGTGATGATGCCTTGTTCTTAAAAGAGTCTGGAAATCTACGGGAATTTTTTATACAAAAACATTACCCTACCACCCTCATTGATAAAGTGGCCAGTGAAATCTCTGCAGATAGATAGTAAATTTCAACTGATTCATAAATATGGTTTTACTCCAAAACACAGAACCTCTGACTCTGCTGATGAAAGATCCTTGAGTTTTCAAATTCCTATTAGCAGAGACATGCAAGCTATTAGAGAGGTTGTAACAAAAAATTGGAATATTATTTCCAGCAGTGATTCTGCATCTGAAGTAGTGGGGAGTTCTCCATTGTTTTCTTATAAGAGGACAAGGACTTTGTGAAGTAGTTTTGAAAACAAAGGTTCACCTTTTCTACTTGATCACATTCGCATCTAATCTGACCAAGCTGGCATGCATGCTTGCAGTAAATGCGTATGCTGCCAATATGTGTTTAAAGGTGCCTTTTTCATTTTTCTGCACAACAGTTTTAAAATTACTTTTACCAACTATTTGAATTGCAATTCCATTAATGTAGTATATGCTGCTGTCTTTGTTTCATGTAATGTTTTTTTTATATTGGGAAAACTTGTCACAAACTCTCAGATCACATTAAAGAACATTACAGTGCAATCAGAGCTCTAGATTCATGGAATGCACTGGCCAGACATGTTTCTAGGTGCACTGACTTTGTCAAATTCAGTTTTTTTAATAATTGAGCAAGTAAATGTTTTTTAGGGGGATTATTTGACACTTTTGGAAGTTAGAGAACTCCAATGGCAACTGCTACTGGGAGCTGACAGTATGCCTGGTTTAAATGACACCCATAACTTGAAAGTGTGTATTAAGATGGCATACTTAACTGTTTGTTAATTTTTATTGTTAATTCTTGGTGACTGCACTATGTGGCTATCTCTTGCATATGTTTATAAATTACTTTGCACAGCTTTTTTTTTGCAATGTTTAATGAATACGAGCAGAAATTTCATTATTTAGTTTATGATTGGTCATTTTTTCATGCCTTACAGGGCCATTGGCTAGTTAGCCATTTACTTCTTGAGGATTGGTTATGTAGGCATTTAATGTTTATTCATTACAGTATTTTGCCTCTTAATACCATTGGCTTTTATTTTCTTTAGCAGAATATTATTGGTGGTGATTAATACAAATGCTCACTCTGGCCGGGTAGACTTTTTTCCCACTGAAGACTAAGCTGTAGTTTAAATTGTAAATGATTTGAATTTATATGATTGGTAGAATGGAATGTTCTTATATTATTCCATACAGCACTCCTCTAATATCCCAAGTCTATCCCTGCAAGCCTCTTTACTTCCCTCCACAATTCTACAAACTTACCTTCTGAGTGTCACTCTTTACTGATTGTTCTTGTCGACATTTTTTCCCTCTCTGGCTCTACCCTCTTTGTTCACTCTGCTCCCCTACTCTACCCCTCAATTCCCACCCACCCCAACTGCTCCTACATTTATACATCACAGGCCACACCCCTTCCCCTAATTATCCAATTACCAAACTAATTTCTCCTTAAACAGTACATACATACACACCCATACTCTTACTGCTCTTCATACTACTTGCCCTAATATACTCTCTCTCTCTCCAAACTATCTCATTAACAACCCTTTTTCTGACTTCACACTATCTTCTTCCTTACCATGCCCTTATTACACTAACCGAAACTTACAAATCTTTTTCTCTTACTTGCTGTAATACCCATTCTATTTATACCCTATGTCCTTACCTTGTATGAAAACCTACATTATACATCCCCTAAAACAAACATTACCTTTGAGTCAACCAACCTCCCATAGCCATGCTAACATCACTTGTACCGCAACCTACCTCTCCCCAAAGTATCATAGGTTACCCCATATTACTTTTCAGCAAGTCAGAAAGTCACAAAATATTCTCTGCAAACTCTTTAAGTTCTTATTTCCTTTTCAACAACACCCTCTACTTCACGGTGATATTCATCCCAACCCAGGACCATACAACAACACCCCACTTAATCCCCACCAACCCCATCCCACCACCACTTTCACTCCCACTAGAACTCCAAACTCCTTACTCATAGCTCATCTTAACATACAGAGCATAAACAATAAAATTAGCCAACGTCATGCTCTACTAGACACACACTCCTTTGATGTCCTATGTCTAACAGAAACCTGGCTCAAATCAGGAACAAAGGACAATGAAGTCATCCCACCAGGTTATAATATAATAAGATTAGACCGTACATACAAAAAGGGTGGTGGGGTAGCAATTCTGTATAAATCTGAGCTCCATGTTTCCTCAGTGGATTTGCAACTACCTTTAGATTGTAATGTAGAAATCCTTATCTCTAAGCTTCAGGTCAATGCTAGCAAATCAATTTAGATAATTTGATCCTACCTACCTCCAGGCAATAACATCAACATCCTTGAAAATGTCCTCTGCTGGCTTTCTTCCTCCTTCCCACAAGAAACCATTGTACTTGATGATTTCAATATAGTCTGGAATAGCTGTACCTCATGCAAACCTTCAGTCCATATAAATATCTATGGCTTCTCTCAAATTATCACCACCCCAACCAGAATCCATAAACCCAGTAGCAAAGAGAGTACCTTAGACTGGATCCTAGTAAAGAACTATCCCCTCTCTTATAAAGCAGATACCCTTCCTGACGATATTAGTGACCACTTCCTTACTTATACAATCAGACAAAAAACCTTCATTCCCAACCAAACCATCTTTAAAACCACATGAAACAAGCAACATTTTAATCTTGTAAGCTTCCAAGCTGAGCTACAAGCCTGTGACTGGTCTCCCTTAAAACAACTCTCCCTTGTGGAAGCAGTATATCCTATTTTAACTCCAAATTCCAAAAACAAGAAAACATGAATGCAGGTTATTTATGACAATGAAGTATTTACAAATTATTTAAAAAGGTAGGCTAAAACCTCTAAACAGATATCAAACATTAAAACCAAAATAAAGTATTTACAAGGTGTCTATTGTTGACATATAATTGACTTTCTATACAATTGTTTCCTGATTATAATCTGCTGCAGTCATTATTCTCCAGTATTTCAGTTACTTTTTGCCATGCTACGTATAATGATGTAGTTCTTTCAGTTCTTCCTTTAATAGTGTTCATTTCCAATTACGATACTGCTGACACCATATTCATGAATTGCTTAAAAGTTGTCGAAGCTTTGAATTTCCAGTTTGATGTAATGTTCTTCCTTGCAATAGCTAGGAGAGTCCATAAGATTACATATTTTGTTCTTGGCACACAGTCAGGTACAGGTGCATTAAACAAAATAATAGATTTGGAAATCTGGAATTTATCATTGAATACCATTTGCAGAAAATAATTTATTTTATCCCAATATGGTTTAATCAAATGGCATTCGTAGAACATATGTTGCCAGTCTGCTTTTATTGATAAATCACATCTCCAGCAGTCAATATTTTTCTTAAACATAAGTTCCATTTTATGAGGGGTTACATAAGATCTGTGTATGAATTGCCATGTAAAAAGTCTCCAATGTAATGAAAGTGATGTCTGCTTTGGAGAGAGAAGAATTAGTTTTTTATCTCTGTCATTTGGCACATGTCCATTAACTGATCCATAATAATTCCATATTTTGTCATTATTATGCATTTTTATTTTTTTGTTTGTTTTATAAATAGATGATAAGTATCCCTTTCCAGTAATGGGTTGATTCGTTAGTAATATTATATGTTCTATAAGGTTAGGAACATTTTGTCTTAGTGATGGTTGCATTGTTTCTTGTTTGCTTAATATATACTGTCTTAATTCTTGTACATGTAACCACGAACTATCTTCCATATTTAATTTCTGTTTAATCTGGTCTATTGTCAGAGGTTTTCCAGAGTTTAGCAATTGATGCCAATATATTAATCCCTTTTCTTTAAGCATGTTGACTACTTCCATATTAAATGTTATTATATTACCTTGTGTGTACGCTACTGGATATAAAAGAAATGACAATGTTTTAATATCAGGATTGCTATTAATAAGATTTTGGAAAATTTTTAATGTATAAGTAATGTATTTGGAACTTATATTTTTATTCTTATGTATCATCATATATTCCTTCATCAGCCATAGAAAATTGTTTGGTATGAAAACTGTATACTTTTTTGCTACTACAAATCCTGATTTTAACCAGATTCTCTCATGAACTAGCTTCCATTTTGATGTATATTTTGTATTTAGCCATAATGATATTGTTTTAATAATGGATGAATGCAAATATATTTCTATGTCTGGTAAACCTATGCCACCTATATCCCAATCATCTAGATGATACTTCATAGCTATCCTTGTTTTTTTTTGGATACCATAGGAATCTTACCATTAAATTATTTAATTGTTTTAGGTGTTATTTAGCTGGTGGCAAAGAACAAGCTTGTATGACATAAAAAATTTTTTGGAAATATGATCATTTTAATTATATAAAGCCTTTCTTCCATTGAAAAGAAGAATTTATTCCATCTTTGTATTAGATTTTTAATATTATTTAAGGTCTCTTTATAATTTGTTTTAATTGAAGTATCTAGGTTGTTAGTTATTATAATTCCCAAGTATTTAATTATATTATCGGTAGAGATATATTTATGGTATTTTTTTATTTAGATTAGCATTTATAAGCAATACATTTGTTTTGTTCTCATTAAATGTAAGACTTGAAACGTTTTGAAAGTTTTGAATTGAGTCCCATAATGCTTTTAAACTGGTATTATTATTTTTTAAGGTAATTAAAATATCATCAGCAAAAAGTTGAATTTTAAGCTCTAGGCTGTTGTCTAGTTGTATTCCTTCAATATTTTTATCTATACGTATATTATTTGCTAAGGGTTCAATGATTAGCGCAAACAATAATGGAGAAAGAGGGCAGCCTTGTTTTGTGCCCTTAGTTATTTTATTAGATTTAGACAGACAAGATCCCAGTTTTATATAAGCCAAGGATTTTTCATATAATGATTTTATTAACAAAGTGAAGTTGTTTGAGAAGCCATATTCTTCTAAAACTAACCACAGATAATCCCAGTTCACTGAATCAAATGCGTTATTTATATCTAAGCTAATAACATTCATTTTGTTTTTTGTGACATTTATATAATCAATTAAGGAAAGAATTATTTTAATGTTGTCATAAGTGTTCCTATCTTTTATAAAACCTGTTTGATCCTCCTCTATCAAAAGTGGTAGTAATTGTTTTATTCGAGCAGCATGTATTGCCATAAAAATGTTATAATCTATATTAAGAAGTGAAATGGGTCTGTATGATGAACATTCACTGGGATCTTTATTTTATTTCAGAATTGGTGATATTAATGTGTACTTCCAAGAAGGAGGAATGTCTTTACCATTTTTAACTGATGTAAAGACATTCAATAACAACAGCAAAGCCTCATTTGATAGTAATTTAAACATTTCTGGGGTGATATTATCTATACCTGGAGCTTTGTTTAATTTTAGCTTATTTACTTCAGCTTTAAGTTCTGTCATTGTTATTTGTTTATCTATTAGTTGTACCTGCTCCTCTAATAACCTAACTTTAACATTGTTTTTGAGAAAAGCTTTCAATGCTGAATGTGTTTCTGTTTTCTCATTTTGATTATTAAGTTTATGAAAAAATAGCCTAAAAGCTTCTAGTATTCCTTCTAAATCAGATACTTTCTTTTTGGTTTCTATATTATGTATTTCCTTGATTTGATTTGTTTTAATAATCTTTTTAGTCGTATTTGCTATTCTTTGTTGGTTTTTAGGGTTCATTGAATAGTAACATAGTTTAATTTTTTCTAAGTTGATCATTGTTTTGTGGTGTAGCGTCTCTGAGTATTTTTTATTAGTATCTTCTAGTTCTTTTATTAAGTTGATGTTTCCATTTTGAATATCAAGCCTTAAATTATCTACTTTTGACTGTAATTCCATAAATTCCTTATTCCACTGTTTTTATTTTTTTTTATACCATCCCACCGCTCTTCCATATAGGTATGCTTTCAATGCATCCCATATATATATTTCAGATACATCTTTTGTAAGATTGATATCTAGGAATGTTTGTGTCTCTTTAATGTAAAATTCCTTAAAATCTTTGAGATTTGTTATGTAAGATGGTATTCTTGTTACTGATATCCTTCTCTTGAAACATAAGTCTATCTCAAACGTTATGGTGTTTTGGTCCGAAAATGGACATGAAATTGTCTTGACTTTATTTAATTTAGAGGTTAAATCCTTTGTTATGTACACTCTATCTATTCTAGAGTATGTATTATGTCTATGGGAAAAATGTGTAAAGAATAGTGAATCTGGGATAGCATACTCATTTATGTCAACTATATTAAAAGTTTCAACAAACTCAGATAACAACTTTGTTAAAGGTGATCTCTTATGTGTAGTTTTAGTATTTGTGTCAGTTTCTTTTATAATGCAATTGAAATCTCCAGCTATGATTAAATTGACTTTGGTATATTGTACAATGTCTTCTAAGTGTTGTTTGGCCAACACCTAGTCCTGGTATCCAATAAATATTCACTAATGTATATATCATTTCATTGATAGATATTGTCACTAGACAAAACATTCCTGAGTTGTCATGGAATGTGTTTATGATTTTAGGCATTAAAGTAGTGTTTTTCCACAAAATTGCTACTCCCCTTCACTTCTGATTATAGGCGGAACTTACTAGTATTGTATAATTTTTATTGTTTATTTTATTTATGTCTTCCTGTGTAAGGTGTGTTTCCTGTAAAAATACTAGTTGCGCTTCACATAGTTTTAAATATCTATAAAGACTTCCCATTTTGCAGCTGTTATTTAAACCATTTACATTAAGAGATATACATTTTGCAATTGGATTTATATTAGCTTTGCTTTTATCCATATTCATATACTCGTAACAATGTGTAGATGTGTGTACATGAAGAGAATGACTTGTTCTTTCCTCTTCCAACAGTATTACAATAGATTATAGACACCCAATAAAAGTAAATTACAAGATCATAACTGAGAACAATATAAGATAAACAACCACCAAACCCCTCCATGAGAAAAAACATCTCATCCTTGAATGATCTAATCATTCAAGCGATCTCTCTAAGTCTGCATTTCAGCATCCTCCACTGGCCCCACCATATGGTAGTTTTATAATGAAAAGTATCTTATATATCTTTTAAGTATACATGTATCTGTCTTTACAGATTACTTAAATACAGTCTTTATCTATTTTTAATATTTTATAAAACACTAAGGCAACACAACTATACATAGATTTAATACTTAACTATTTGGTTTTGTTTAAATTGTAAAGGAAAATCTTTTATTTTAATATATATTTTGTGTAGCAATAACGGTTATGCATCTTATAAATAATATGCTTGCTGTCAATCTCCCTTATAGTGCGAGTGGCATTCATAGGTATCAAATTTATTGTAATGGTCTACCTATATATATATATATATATATATATATATATATATATACATATATATACATATACATACACACACATATATATATATATATATATATATATATATATATATATATATATATATATATATACATACATACATACACACACACATATATGCATACATACATAAAAAAAATGTTAAGCATTATATGCATCAGTTAACCATGCCACAAGTTGATTAAATCAGAAAGTATCCGTAACAATGAATATAACATTACATTTGTATTGTCATTTATCAGTAATCTTATAGTCTTCTTTTAATTCAAAAAGTCATATTTTAGTGGTATGAATGCTACTAATTTGTTTTTGGCATTGGTATTATATAGTTTAAGACTATATTTCTTAGCAATTCCTATATATTTATTAGTGCCACTGGCATATTTCATCGCTAGTGTACCACATATGTCATATGTCAAATAGCATCTCATACTCCTTATGATATTACAGAATTTATCTGCAGCGTTATAACTGTAAGGTTGGAAAATATGAGAAGCAAAGTAGGCTTTAAATATGCTATAACACAATTGTTTGGTACTTATTATTGTCAACTCTTTTACATACACAGGAAAAGATAACCTTATATGACCATCAACCATTTTCCTTCATTTTTCTCTTCATCCTTCTATTCTCCATTTTTAATAAATATTTGTTTCTATTGTGGCTTCTTTGAATTTAGTAAGGGTACTCCATATCATATTATAGATAATATACAATGTTCAAACAGAGAACATGCCCAATATAGAGACATATTCTCAACTCAAGTGGTCCACACCATATATTTATAACACTGCAGTCAGAAATATACTAATGAATATGCAATAACTAGCAGCTTTGCAGCATGTGTGTGTCTCTAACAAGTACATACCTTTAGGATATTAAAAAGAATAGATAGCACGCTCTTGTTTCATAATTAACAAATGCACACAGCATGGTATTTACTTTCATGCATATCAGGTACCAACAGCAATATGTTAGTAAATGCCTATGCTATTCAAATCATATTTTAATGCTGATTGATATGAGATGTAGCTGACAATGACTTTAGCGTTTGTGATGTTATATAATATATATTCAGTATTATAAGTAAAAGTATGCTGCATGTCTATTTGCAATCTAAGGTTCAAGGCTGATCAATTTAGACATACAAGACAATCTCTTTAGCCTTGGTTATATAATGGGAGTTACTGTGTCTCTACACAACCATTGATTTTCAGTGAGGATGTTCAATATTAATATAACTTGCCTTTAATAAAAGCATACTTATAATTCAGCAGTTCTTTCCTATATATATATATATATATATATATATATATATATATATATATATATATATAACAATATCATAAGCAAGACTGAGATTTTTTCTTGCTCATTACTGCTTAATGATTGCGTTACTTGAACAATTTAATATTTGCAGAGTATCTTGATAATTAAATAGCAACTCCTTTTCACCCTTAAAATGCCTAATAACACATAGCTACATTCATGAACCTTAATTGACTTACTATCCTTAAGGTTGAGTACACTAGCTGCAGTGTGTTTACAAATATGTTATATAGTTACAGTCAAGGACTTAAATATATTATTTATTTATAAAATTAAGTTAAATTATAGTAATTTATGTGGGTGATCTTATCAGAAAAGATTATAGTAAAGTCTGTATGTGTTAGCTATTCATACAGTTTCTTCCAAGTGATATACTTCTTTTTAAGCTTTGTGTGCTGTTTATGTGTACAATTCAAAATGAATAACAAATATTACAATATAATAAAACATCATGTATGTGTTGATACCTTCTAAATTCATTAGGCACTTCAGTGTACTTTTAATATTTGTTAAAACTGTAAAAACACTTTGCCATCTCATAAATAGTGTGCTGGTTACTTTAAGTAGCTTAGGAGCTGACACCACACCCATACTGTCTTGTTTTAGTGCTGACATCACTCATGACTGTTTACTTTCATTTTGTGCTGTTAGAAGGTTTAACACACTGTATTGGATTCTAACTGAAGAACCTTCATTCAGGGGTTGTAAAATAAGAGTTCCCAGCTCGTGACAATGGCGGGAAGACAAAAACAAAGTAAGTGAAGTTTTTAGGGCTTTTTTTAAACTGAACACCAGCTCATTAAACTTCTATTAGTTTTCTTAACATTAAGGGCATATATACAAGCCAAACAGTTGTTTATTAGTCAAAAAGGCACTATTAGCATCAAAGAATAGATAATTACTTTTCAAGGCACTTTTTGACAGTTATTACTATCAGTTTTTATATATTATTATGTGTATTAAATACATCAGTTTAGATATTTCATGCAGCTTAGTGTAAATAATATAAAAAGGAATCATGCTCATTTAAACACACCACATTAATATGTCAGTGTAAATATATCATATTCTATACTAGCAGTAAAAGGAAGGTAATTTATAAATGAACTATCTAAACATCATTTAGAGTTAGAAAAATCATGACTGTAAGTATTTACACTGTAATAGAGAAAGATATGTTACCTTGCTTAAAATGTCCTGCTTATCTTGTATTTATATTTTTTCAAAGACTGACACATGTGTAAAGCATGAATGCTTTCAAAGAACTTTTTTGCCTTACAGAGCAAATAGAAGACAATAATGCTTGTGTTTTTCATATGTCTTTTATCGTTTCTTCTTCTTCTTGTCAGCAGTGCTCCATTCATTTTTTTCTAAGTGACGCTTAACCCCAAATTGGGAGAAGTCCATTTCTTCCACATTATCCAAGGTTTTATTAGCTGAAAGATAAGAAACTGTTGCTTGCAGAGTGTGAAAAGTTTTAGGACCTTCAGTAAAAAATATTTTTATTCTTGCAGGGAACAGCAAGTGGACTTTAAGTTGTCTTTTTTTCAATTCCTTTATCAGAGGGAGACATTCTTTTCTTGCAGTTATAACTTCAGCAGAATAATCATTATCAAATATGATTATGTTGTCTTTGTATTTAACTGGAGAAGTTGACCATGCTGTTTTTAAAATAAGTTCCTTGTCCTGTGATGAAAAAAACTTTACTATTATTGATCTCGGGTGATTTTTGATTTGATGGTTGATGAAGCAGCTCTTAAGGATCTGTGGGCTCTTTCAATTCCATAAGAAAGAGCTTCAGGCAATTTTAAAACTTCTGGTAACCAGGTAGTAAGGAAAGTCACCATGTTATCTCCCTCTGTTTTCTCTGGTAGCCCATAGATGTGAAGGTTATTTCATCTGGACCTGTTCTCTAGATCCTCTATTTTATTTTGTAATGAAGCATTTTGTTGTGATAAAAAATGTAGCTGAAGATCTTGTTCTGAGAGTCTGCCCTCAGTATCATTTAAGGATCTCTCTATGTCAGCTATTTGAGACTTCTGTTGTGTCATTATTTCGTGTAGTTGCTGTATTTGTTTTGTAGATCTCTCCTCAAAAGTGTCCAGTTTGGTATTCATTTTGTCAAATTTCACTGACAAGTCTTGTATAGCATTTAATAAAGACTGTATCTCCTTTTTCATCGTCTGGTCCTGTGTGGTATGCTTAGAAAAGTTCATTTTCAGTAGATTCAGATACCTTCCTTCTTGTTTTTGACAGGAAAAATAATGTTTAAAGCCAATTTTTTTGCACTGTAGACTTCTAGTGATATTAGTAGAAGTAATTCAACAAAATAGGTTTGTCTACAATATCTAGTTTTTAAAAATTCCTGTCAGAAATATCTTTTGAGTGTAGAGCTGAGAAAAGATGCTGCCAACCAGTCTACATCCTAGCCATGCCCCCGTACACAGTTATTTTGATGTTATTTTCTACAATGTTAGCCTACAGCAATAATGTATATGACATTTTAGTTTTATGTTTCTTTTTTCTTTTTTACTTCTGTTACATTAACTTAATATTGATGTTTATCTCCCTGGGCCTCTACTGAAAATGGACATGTATCCAATTAGACTAGCCCAGTCAACAAATGTAAAATAAAAATAAATAAATACATTTATTTTTTACATTGTTTAAATGTGTGTTCCACTTGATGTTTTTTGCACTGTAATATGTACTCCTTTTAACGCATTGTATGCGAGTATGAGCTACTTCTCCTATTTTTATTAATGATTGGTCCTTTTTTCTTGCTTTAATTAGTTACTGGATAATTAGTATTTCTTAAGAAGAGGTATGTTGATTTTTCATGTGTATCACATATGTATGGTTACTCTTATTTAGATTAGTTTATTTTCACTAGGGATGCATCGAGGGTTTATTCCTTATTATTTCATTTTTTCCTTGCTGAATTTCAGCAGGTTATGATTGGTTATTAACTAGCTTCATGTCTATTCATGCTTTAAGATGATTTTTTCCAATTGTACTGTTAGAAATTTTGCTGCCTGCTTTCTTGGACTTCATTGGCTCCTAGTTTAATGTAATTAATTTTTATGGTTTGCATTTCTTCTATTTAAACCTTGTAACATATTTGGTGCTGTTATTTCTGATGAAGTTCATGTCAGTTCTTTCTCCTAAGCCTGGGAAGTTTTTAAAGTTGTTTTTGTGTTTCTTCATATTTTATTCAATGGTTTCTTTGACATACATATATACATATACATACATATATATATATATATATATATATATATATATATATATATATATATATATATATATATATGTGTGTGTGTGTGTGTGTGTGTGTGTGTGTGTGTGTGTATATATATATATATAAATATATATATATATATATATATATATATATATATATATATATATATATATATATATATATATATATATATATATATATATATGTGTGTGTGTGTGTGTGTGTATATATATATATATATATGTGTGTGTGTGTGTGTGTGTGTGTGTGTGTGTGTGTGTATATATGTGTGTGTGTGTGTGTGTGTGTGTGTGTGTGTGTGTGTGTGTGTGTGTGTACGTATCTAAATAGATACAAATATTAGTATGAGATGTACATTTTGCTAAATACTTCCTTACATATTCTGTACACTATTATCATGGAATACAGGATTATAAGGAAGTGACATTTATTGTTTCAAGCAATATGTCCCCTTCATCCAACAGTTTTATTAGGTTTTTAGAAAATGCACAACTCTTTGACAAATCAAATTTAAATTTAATTTCGCTTCCAAATCCCTTTAATGAAATGTTCACATACATGCTAAAGGTTCTGTCTTCGAACCAGATGTTGAGACTACTGATCTGAATGCAGGATATGACATTCTTTATACAGTTTGGATTTTCAAAAAATATATCCCACTTTTTGAGAAAGCAGCTTTCAAAAACTAGATAGTTACAAATAAATGGACTGTTCACTTAGCAAATGCAATAAAATGTGATAGTTCTAATATTGCCTACAAAGAAAAGCTATGTAATGTGACTAACATACACTGAGTTTCATCAAATGATAACAGTTATATAGCAGCAACAGAATCCACATGATTCATAGCTATAAGTCCGCACCCCAGAGTTATTTGTGGTCAATTATCTTAAACAGTCATCAGCATGTAACTATGTAAAAGCTTTGTTTTATTCTAAAGTTACATTACCATAATGAGTGACAGTGACATTAGCCAACTAAAGTTTAATACCACTGGTATCTATGTTTTTAAATGGTGGATTAAAACTGCTCTTTTTGTGTACTCTTTAATTAGAAACAAATAGAAACAAGATGCCCAGTGTCATCTTTGGCCAAATTGTAATTTAAACTGAATATTCTCATCAATAACATATACTTGTAAGTATCAGAGGATTATAGGATCACAGCAGGTTACTAGGCTAACATAGGATTATAGGATCACAGGAGGTTACTAGGCTAACAGCCCCAGGGCCCTTAAAAGCCTATTCAAGTTCAAGCCATGTTCCCAAGGGTGTTTGGTTCAAGCGGACACTAAAATCAGCAACTACTGCCCCTGTCCAAGAGGGACACAGGTGGAACCCCCCCCAGGGTGAATTCCTGGTTACCCATCCAATCATCCAAATTATTTTTAAATAGGGACAATGAGGGGCTTTGTTTAACTTGAATAGGAAGCTTGTTCCAAAGGTGGGGCAACCTCTGTGAGACAAATCTGTCTCTCCAAGAAGTTCTGTTAATGTTTCATACCAGGTTAAGATCCTTTGAGTGAGTGACCCTTGTGCTATTTGACTTGCGAATGTGCAGCATTTCCATTAAGGCTGGGTCAGAGATTGCTCTATATGCAAGGCAAAGGTCACCTCTGAGCAGTCTGTATGACACAGAGCAAAGTGACAATGATTTCAGTCTGTCCGCATCAGACAGATCTTGAATACCCAGAATTTTTTTTGTAAGTAACCTTTGTCATCTCTCTGATTGCTGCAGATGTTTAGAAAGGAACATATCAAATTTCCTTGATGAGGGAAGAGTACAGGGGGTATTAACCTCGCTTTTTTTTTCTAGAGGCAATGCCCTTACTTATGACATGAGCAATACAAGATGCCCTTCTTAAAACTGGGAACACGTGATCAATGTTAAGGCTGCTATTGACCTGTGTGCCCAGATCTCAACACTGACTGTGTGCTTAGGATATTGCTATTGATGTGGTAGTTTGCAGGAACATCAGCCCTACTGAAGAGGAAGGCAATGCATTTTTTTTGCATTAAGTTTAAGACCATGACTTTGGCACCAGTCATTAGTTTGTGTAAGACCTTGCAGGATGTTGACATCATGGGGGGGGGGGGTTCAATGATTGCTACCAGTTTGAAGTCATCAGCAAACTTTGTCAGCCACAGTCCTTTAGTTTTAGACTGTACTTCATAGAAGTAGATTCTGAACAGTAGGGGTCCCAGAACCAACCCCTGTGGAACACCACTGGTTACAGGTGAGCTGGAAGAGGTGTAATTCCCTATTTTGACAGTATGAGTTCTATCAGTGAGACAGTTTGCAACCCACCTGACAATATATGGGTTGATACCAAGCTGGGTAGTTTATCAATGATGCCTGAATGGGGGATTGTGTCAAAGGCCTTGGCTAAGTCTAAGTAGGCCGTATGCAGAGATTTTCCCTCATCTAGGGCTTTGGTGTTCAATCTAATAGAGAACATTTGTGAAGGCCAACTCACTCAGATTCTTAACCTTGAATTAACTTCTGTTCCAGCTTTCTCCATTTCCACTTTACTGAAAAAAAAATCTAAGCTTGTTTCCCCCCTTTCCTGTAACAAGTCTAGTCCAGATGCAGATCTGCTGTATCCAGGACTGTTTGTAAGATCCTGAGCACCCCCCCCCACCCCGCTTAACTAGAGTTAAACTATTCCTGGAACCATAAAGTCTGCTCTTCAAATTTTCCCTTGCAACTAGCCAGCTTTTTAGTTTTAGCACTCAAATCTGTTTCTTTGAGCTCAGCACTTGTTCAGAACTCGTAAGCACCAAATAAGCTACAAATTACTACAGCATTCAACTTTCCTCACTTGTCTAGAGGAAAACAGTTTTTAGTACTTAACAAATAAGCACCTATCGAGGCATGTCTAAAGCTCAATGCCAAAAAGTGCATTGTCATCCCCTTTGGTAAAAACTCTGTACCCATGAACTACCACATAGGTGGTAGTCTACTTAATACTGAAAGTGTGATAAGAGAACTTGGGGCACAGGTGGACAGTAGTCTCTCCTTTGATAATCACATCACCACAGTGGTCAGGAAATCCTTATACGTGGCATTGCTCATCACAAAAGGTTTCTCATCCAGAAAAAACAGGTCATTGTTCTCCTCTACTCATCACTCATTAAATCCATTGTAGAGTACAATGCCATTTTTGATATGTATCTCACAAGACATCTACAACAACTGGAAAGGCCACAGAAATACCTCACTAAGAGGATTACTGGCCTCAAACAGATGCCCTACACAGACCGTCTCAAAAAACTCCAGCTTTACTCCGTCGCATATCACCTACTCAGAGGTGATCTCTGCCTAACATACAAAGCTATGTCAAACCCAGAGCTGTTGGACATGCTCCACTTAAAGAAATCCCAATCCCTCTGAGCTACACGCTCTAGGGACATAAACCTTGTCACCACAATAAACAGAACATGCTGGAGGGATAGATTCCTGTCCCAGAGACTTCCCATACTCTGGAACAGACTACCTATCTGTGTCAAACAGAGCTCCTCATTAGCAGGCTTCAAGAAAAATCTTGATGATTGGATGTAATCAGAAATTCCCACGGGGATCACTTCTATGGCTCTGCTTGATAGGGGCACAGGAAAATAATTTTCTTCGGTGGCAAAAGCCAGGGTACCTTTTTGGCTACGCTTGTATAGGCCCTAGCGCCAATAGCCTAGTACCTACCTATGAACCTATGAACCTATGACTGTCTCAAAGAAGTCCACCAAGTTTAACATGCATGATCACTCCTTGACAAAGCCAAACTGGGTGGGGTCAAGCATTTTGAAATTTCCTGTATCTTTGCTAATAAGGTCCATGATGATTCGTTCCATGGCCTTGCAGATTAGGCTGGTCAGGCTAATGGGTCTATAGTTCTCAGAGTCCATGGATACACCCCGCTTTGTGCAAAGGGATGATAGTAGCCATATTCCATTCTGCTGGGAAGAAGCCAGTCCTTAGGCTGTATTTGAAAAGCATGTCCAATGATGATGCTAATTCCTATTTTAACCCATGTAGACTGCAGCCTGGGATGTTGTCTGATCTCATAGAAGCTGTGTTTTTGGCCTAGGAGAGGGTGTTTAAGACCTGATCAAGATACTAGGTGGCAGACAGATATTAGGGATGCTTTGGGGTATATGTGGCGGGGACAGGGGAGTGAAGTTTTCACTGAACCTGTCAGCCAGCAGGCTTGCAATATCCACAGGTTCTGTGTATGTAGTACTATTAACTGCAAGTTCATCACAAATTTGGCCTTATCTTTGAGGTTATGGATGTAACTTACAAATGCCTTACCGTTATCTTTAGTTAGGGAAGCTAAGCTGGATTTGTAGTTAGCTTTGGACAACTTCACTAGGAGTCTTATTTGCTTGTTTACGTTGAGGAGTGAGTGTTTCCAGTTTTGAAATCATTCCTTCCAACTGTTGGAGCAATTTATTTCTCCTGTTATATAGCATATTAATGGCAGTTGTCTACCAGGCAGGTTTGTTTTTCCTTGAAGATCTTGCTTTGGTTCAGTCAGATATGGCACATTCAATACAACTGTACATTTGCTTGTATAAATCATTGTTGTACAACTCAGCATAGGTGCCTGTTCCATCAGTGGGGGAGGAGGTACAAAGCTATTTATGCTGTCATGTAAGAGGTTGTAATTGGCCTTGGAGTTTTTAAGTCTAGCTGTTGCTAAGGGGGCGTAGGGCTTGTGTTCTAGTTACTTCTAGTTCATAGGTTCATAGGTTCATACTAGGCTATCTGCCCTAGGGCATTTATAAGCTTAGCCAGAATGTGTTTGGCTTTCGCCACCCATTTTAAATTTATTTTGCTATGCCCTTTTTCGAGGCTAGTATACTGTGCCTCTGTCTAACAGTGACACAGAAGTGATACCCGGGGTAAACCTACGATCTCCCATCCACTCATCAAGATTCCTCTTGAAGAGAGTCAGTGAGGGACTCTGCCTAACTTGGACTGGATTTTAGACTGATTTGCGATCAGATCTTATCAGGGATGGCTACACACTGTGGGTGGTACAGCAGTCCGCTATATTGGTGATTAACAGATCCAGGATGTTTGACCCCTTGTGGGTGTGTCAACCAGCTGGTCCTGGGCATTGTAGTTAATGAGGTCCAGGAACCTTTTGGACAAGTGAGTTAGAACATTTATAACTTACCCAGTCAATGGATGGGTAATTAAAGCCACCAAAAACAGAACATTTGGTTGTGTCTTTATTGACTCAAGTAGACCCAAGTAGGCTGAGTGGACGTCATGATTCATGGAGGGGGTCCTGTAGCTGGCAATGACCCAAAGTGGGGCCTTACCTACAGTTAATTGCTCCTGAAGTAATTTAAGGGAATTGTGCTGTTTAATCAATCTAAAGGTATATTTATCTTTAATAAATATTGATACACCACCTCCTTCAGTTTTCACATCTTCTGTTTGTGATCTGAATGTGTGGAAGAAAATGTGCAACAATTTCAGAAAAAAAAACAGTTCAAATAAACAATGATATGGTAAAAATGCAGTTCAAAAGTGCAATATACAGTGAAAAATGCTACTTAAGTATTGCTGAGATCAGCAGATGCCTTGAAATTGATGACATTAATATAGTAGAGCAGTAAGCGGTCACCAAACTCTGTGTAGCTTTGTTAAAACAAGTGCAAACCTGCGCAAACACAATGCTTATGTAGCAAATGAGAACAGACTAATTTAAATAAACTGATCAATAAAAATGCTCAAAACTGAGCACTGTTCCAGCAACCTTCAATCAGATGACTTCTAACTGCATACTCCTGCCACTAGGTTGCAGAGAAACCCTCTCCAACAAAAGATGGCCTGGTTTAGTGCTCGAGTTGTATAAACAGAACTAAATTCAGCAAGTCTAAATCTAGTGTATGTTACAGCAAACAAAGTACAACAATTTCAGAAAAAAAACCCAGTTCAAATAAGCAGTGATATGGTAAAAAATCAGTTCTAAAGTGCAATATACAATAAAAAATTCTACTTAGGTTTTGTAGAGATCAGTAGATGTCTTGGATTTATCAGATAAATACGGCAGAGCAGTAACTGGTCACCGAACTCTGTGGAGCTTTGTTAACACAAACGCAAACCCACATAAATACGGTGCTTATATAGCAAATCAGAGCAAACTCATTTAAACAAATTAATCTATGCTACAGAAAACAAAGTGCAACAATTTCAGAAAAAAAGGTTTAAATAAGCAGGCACAATAAGCCTTCAACCAGCAGCTTCCAGCTCAGAAGGGCAGAGGCTACCCTTTGCTCCCACAAGAGTGCAGAGCACAAACCTTCTTAATGTAAAACAATTGGCCTGAATCCCAAGTGCTTAAAACCAGAACTAAGCCATTTTTAGAACAGACACACTAAGCCTTCAACCAGCAATTCCCATCTTACAAGGATGTAAGCTACCTCTCCTGCCACAAGAGTGTAGACTACAAACCTTCTTAATGTAAAACTGGCCTCAAGCTCACGTACTTAAACCAAAATTAAGAGGCTTAGCATAACAGCTACAATTTAATCAGGCTATTAACAAGCAGTAATAAATGCATCAGAATAAATGTGATTGAACACTTAAGAACAAGCAGCAAAAGCAAAATAAAGTAATACAGTAAGAAGAAACACAAATACATAAAAAGCAGCTGAATAATGCGCATTTTTTAAGTTAAGTGGGAAGGGAGGAAACAGAAGATAATTCAAGGTTAAGAAACTAAGGGGTTGGACCTTCCCAAATGATCTCTCTGTACTCAGTAGAATGAGTGGATGAGATGGGACTTGGAGGAGTGTCCAAAATCAGATTTATACTAGGGGCAGGCAACGCAAAAGCCACCAAGTTAAAGAATGCAACATTTGTGCCAGTGAGTGGGAAAAATAAAATGCTGACAGACCAGCAATATTCAGCCAGAGTACAGAAAGCAAGCCAAACAAGCACTCCAGCTAAATAGAGATATTTGTAGCAAAATGAGGAATGCTATTCCGCAGCTCCTCCCACTAATCACCTGATGTTATTCACTGTTTGCAAAGGAATTCTTTGCTAACTTTTCTAACCAACACTAGCCAAGACCTTTTGGGTGTGCACAATACAACCCTAAAATCAGTAGGCTCAACTGCACACTTAAAAGTAACTTGCTTTTTTAAAAACAGATTATCTTAGCTGCATCTCTTATCCTCTCAGCCATTTACTGTATTGCCAGCACTTGTCACGGTGGTTGCCCTCCCATTCCTGTTTTGGAAAGTGAAAGATTCATTGCCCCCATCTTTTATAATGTATTCCCCTTTCACTCTCGTGATTACATAGGGATCTAACTTGAACTTATTGAAAGACTTGTTTCCTCCTAACAAGATGACTTGTCATAGGTATCTGGTCTCACAGAACTGTGATTCTTTTTGGTTGGTTTAAAAACTGTGCTTTTCACTACATAGAATACAGAAGGCATTATAAGAGATCTGGGAACACAGGTTGACCAGCAGCCTCTCTTTTGACCACCACATTGCCACTGTGGTCAGAAAGTCCTTCTATGTGGCACAACTCATTACTAAGGGTTTTGCATCCAGGAAGAAAGAGGTCATTGTCTCCCTCTGCTCTTCCCGCATTAGGCCATTCATCAAGTACAATGCCCCATTTGGTATGTACCTCACTAGATACCTGCAACAACAAGAGCGGCCACAAAAGTACCTCACAAAGAGGATCCGAGGGCTTAAACACTTGTCTTATATGGTCAGACTCAAAAAACTCCAACTATTCTCTGTCTCATATCGCCTACTTAGAGGTGATCTCTGCTTGACTTACAAAGCTATGTCTGACCCAGCTCTGTTAGAAATGCTACATCTAAAGAAATCCCAATCCCTCCACATCACAGGCTCCAGAGACCTCAACCTCATTACCACAATCAACAGAACGTGCTGGAGGGACAGGTTCATAACCCAGAGACTGTCCATGCTATGGAATAGACTTCCCATACATGTCAATTAGAGCACCTCAATGGCCCTCTTCAAGAGAAATCTTGATGAGTGGATGGGAAACAGAAAATTCACCCCGGAGATCACTCCAGTAGCCCTAATCGACAGAGGCACTGGGAACTAAGGTTGGGTGGCATGATGCCAGGGTAATCCTATGGGCTAGGCTTGCAAAGGCTCCAGGGCCATTAGGCTAGTACACACCTATGAACCTGTAGACAATGCTCTTCTCTTAGGCTTTCTTATCACAATGCTGTTTTTTACATTTATGTATTTATATGGTTTCCTCTTGTCTCCTTACTCTGTGCACTATGTTATCAAAGATAAAATATTATAGTGGTTTGAATCTTGTGGTTTAGATATTTCTGTTTTAAGCTCAGTAAGATTAATATAGGCACAAATTCTTTGTTAACACTTATGGTAACATTCATATTAACCTGTATCAATGAGAATACAGTCTTCATGTGTTTATTATCTTCTAGTTGTTACTGACCAGCCAGTATCCACTTTCTGGGCATATGATTTAAGTATTTGTTGCATTTCACTTCTAGTGTTTGAATTTGCTATAAACTTCCCTAACATTGTTAATTTCCCTATTTGCATAGTTTCCTTGTATATGGCTTCCTGACTTTTGGAAGATTGGAATGGGCAGAGATCTTTTAATCCTGAGTGAATGTGAGATTTTTGCAACCTCTTCAACTATGGTAAGCATACCCTAATTTAAAATCTATCTGACTTTTAACTGGCATGCATAACCATAGCCCAAAAGGTTGCAAATGTTTGTACTACATACAAAATGGCTGTTTGTCTGAAAAATAAAACTGAGGCTTTGTTTTGCCACCATTTTTATGTGTTGTCAATCATGTTCATCCCTCTCTTAGCTACAGATATTTAGGCCATTGCTGGCTTGATAAATATTCATTTCCATGAGTTATTTAGGCACAAGCTGATTGAAATATATTATTTTGTTTTATTTACATTTTGTTGTTTTCTACAGCTAATAAAGGTTTTATTTATTTTAGTTATTTAAACTTGATTACCGAAAATGTCAAGCTTTGAAGAAACATTTTCAGTGGCGGTATAATATACAACAAAAATATAACAAACATTTTCACAGTCTGGACAATAATGTATACAGTAACACTGAGTGATGAAGAATACATTGAAAATGACAGCTGTAAGTGCAAATGGTCATTACAAGAATCCATGTAAGAATATGGATATTGGCCTATGAAGGACCTCCCTGCTTCAGCTGTTGCTGCTGTGAGACAAAGGGTCATCTTGGATCTACTCAATGTGGACTTACCTTTCCTGCTCAGACGTGCAGCAGCAGAGCCATTAAAACTCTTGCTTCAACTGTGGACACTGTCAGACAGTCAAAGGATCTGGTTGGATCTACCTCAGAACAGACTCACCTTTCCTGTAGGCAGTACATAAGTAGGGTATGTATAACACCTGCTTCGATAGTTTTCATTATGAGGCAGTAAGATAGTCAGCTACAATATATCGTAAAGTGCACTCATCTTCCTGCTATTAACGGTATCAGTGTGCACTGCTTCAGTTATTGCAGTATCAGAGGTTAGTATCTATATCAAGGCAGACTTGCTTTTCCTGCAAAACAGTGTAAGAGCAGATCTATTAGGTACCCATGTTAGTTATACCTAAAGTATTGTAATAGCTGTCTGGAGTAGCTTCACAATGTGACTAAGTCCACACCATTATTAAGTATCTCTTACTGTCCTACTTTCACTGTCATACTTTCACTATCAACTTTGTGTGCATAGTAAGCATCACTTCCTTAGCTTTACACAAGTCCACTGTGTAGCCTTCTCCAGCAACATAAGGCTTAACTCTTACAGAACTACCCATGTAAGCCTTTGTTATCTTTGCTATCTTTAAAACATTGTTACTCAGAACTGGCATCCTCTTTGGGTGTGATCTTTGTGGTTCTGAATGATGTACGCTTCCTGAATTGCCCCCCCCCCCCAATTGCACCCATTTCTTTTAATATAAGAACAAATACTCATTCTTAAATTTCCTTTGCCAAACTCTTTTTTGCTGTTTGCAAATCACAACCATGTCTCTCAACTGTACAGATTTTCTCAGAATGTCCAGATTTTTGCCTTATTTTGGTCTGTTCCACATAAAAATTGTTTTTTTTTTTGACAAATCACTGGAATGATCTAAGGATTGAAGTTACTAAATAATGACATTTATTTGAATTTCAGACTTCATATCCTTCAGAAAATGCAAGGTAACACAAAACCTTTTATTCTAGCAACTTTATAAGTTTATAAAAGCAATATTTAAACGGTGACCCTATTTTGGAGCCTTTGTCCCCCCATTATGTCTGGTTTTCTCCATATTTCTTGCATTCAGAGGTTGAGAAGTATGAAGAATACTTGTTCATGACCTTGCATATGTTGACTCTTGCTATTACACTTACCAGTCTCCTGCTCTTTACCCACTTTGACTTCCACCATTTCCAACGTGATGTGCATATATAGGCACTGACTGATTACTGCACCTGCATGACGATGGTCCACTTTAGTCCCCTCCTCCCCCCATTTCTAGCTGCCACTGAGATGGCTACCTTTATATTTACTAATCTTCACCCCATATTTATTCCAACCATCACACAACACAAACCATCTCCAACAAAATCAGTAAATGCACAACTTCATTTATAGATACACAACATTAAGCACTACTCTAGTAATCCTTACTGCACACCTAATCATTTACTTATAAAAAAATACTTTTTTGAGACCATTACTAATACAACTATAAAATCAGTTATGAAACTACACATCTCTTTCTATGTAATCCTGATCACCTCACTAATAATGTTAACAAACATACTACCAACAAACAATATCAAACCTCAGCCAGGGCTGCCATGATCACTATCACACCCAGTCTTAATGCAACACTGGCAAACACTCACTAAATTAAATGCCACAACTACATACATATAACTACACCTATAACATATGACAGTGAACGACAAATGAAACCAGCACAGAAAAAAGTCAAATTTGGTGACAAAGTAAAACATATTTTACAAAAATGTACTTCATTGTACAAATAGATCTCCTCTTATGCAAATATACAGTCTAACCCTAGACAAACATTCAGCAATGCAAAAGAAACATCATTTATAGGCAGTCTTTTTGTACTTTCACAACAAAGTTTACACAGACTGTAGTTCAGTGAATGATTCTTTTTTAGAAGTTAACAATATTCAAATACTGTCTCCAATAACAGTGCTGGTAAACAATAGCAGTCTGTAGAAATTCTGGATAACAGTAACAATGCTGATAAATATATCCAAAGTTTCTGCAGGTATATTCTGATTCTCCTGAATTATATTAACTGAAACAGCTACTTCCTCCTGATTAGCATGGATATTTGACCTGATTTCTGTACTCAGGTTCGAGTGTCTGTACTGCAGTCCAAAAGCTGACTTCCTTTCTGGAATTCTGAATATTTAATCTTTTCTGTATGTCAGTCGTGACTTCCCTGACTGCTTCTGAAGTATATTATCATAATACCAAAAACCCTATCATGTTTTACATGCCTCTTTAGCCTTGTTTTCCCCAAGTCATGTCTTGCTTGTGCCTTATCTAGCATTCCATTGCAAGTACATCTTTCCCTTGGAAGGGAACATTCGGTATTTCTGCATTTCTGCACATTTCATGCTTCATCTTTCCTTTCTAATGAATTTGTCTTTCCCTGAAACAAAATACATACACGAAAACACAAGTCTGACTCTATTTTCAGGCTTATTATTCTACCTTAAAGGACAACCGCACTCACAGACCCAAAAAAACATGTTTATTTCATCATGGTTTGGTGTTTCCTACATTTTAACACCACTCTGGGACTATTTAGAGCTTTTTAGATATTTTTATATGCAATTTCTGACTCTGACCACATGGGGTCTGGCATCTTGAAATAATTCTGATTGTTTATTCTGCCTCTAAGTATCCTACAATGCATTGTTTGTCTCCAAAAAATTGCATCAGATCTGCCACTTTTCCCTAAAGCTCCTGTCAAGTCCACTGATTTTACAGGCATTCACTGCTGTGTTATAGTCACCTACTTTTGGTTAAAATGTTATCCTTTTTCAATGACTACTTCAAACACAAGCATTGCAAATGCTACAGAACTATGGTTGCCACCTTTTCAAATACCCAAAGTGGGACATTTTTTGTAGAAATGTCAGATTTTGCAGGACTAAACATACCCATGACCAGTACAAAGGATAGAACTTCACCTTTTTGCCAAAATAAAAGCTTATTCTTGGAGCATTTGAGTTGCTTATGCTATTTCATATAACATTTAAGTGTTTTAGATAAAAAAAATAACTGTTTTATGCAACTATTAAAGAAAACGTAGGAAATATTTTTGTCCTAAAATCTCAGGACATTTGCTATTTTTTTTATTTTTTTCGCAGGACACGACTGCCCAAAGAGGGACTGTCCCTCGCAAAGTGGGACAGGTGGTAACCCTATACAGAACAGAACTGAAAAGTGCATTTTATTGCTCTTTCTTCTTAGAAATGCTAACTTGATTTCTTTGCAATAAAAAAAATCTCCCACTATAAGGAAGGAAAGGCCTACAAGAAAACAGTCACCTGGTCACCTGCTGTGAGCTGTCGATCACATGCAGATAATGGGTTATATTACCCTTAGCTCTTTGACAGCTAGGGAAGGTAGATGTGAAGGGGGAGGGGCGATACTTTGAAGAACCAGATTTAAAGGTAATTTGACCCATTATCTGCATGTGATCGACAGCTCACAGCAGGTGACCAGACTAATGTACTGTTTTCTTGTAGGCCTTTCCTTCCTTATAGTGGGAGATTTTTTTTATTGCACTCCTCCTGTCAAATTTAGAACCAAGCTTCATAGCACTGGGAATAATCACTGTTTTGCAAAGCATCAAATTCCCCTTATTTTTCCTTCCTGTCTGGTTAAATGGCTAACAAATGATGCACTTTAAACACAAAATATTTCACAGACTTGCATGACAGAACTCTCATGCTTTTTTTAAGTGGTAATTTAAGAAAATTACAGTATTGCATACTTTTTGTAATCTGATGTAGTATTGTTGATTAATTGTGACAGACATCTGCTTCTTATGTAAAAACATGCAATTAATGTCTATGCATGGCCATTGCAAATTTATGCTCTTAGTTTTTGCAGCTGTTACTTTGCCACATATCGGTAGGGCTCTTCAGAAAAGTGAGATTATAGTTTGACATTTTTGCTAGGTTAAGAGTGGACTGGGCAAGGCAGCCCTGACATCACAATGTGGGAGGCCCACTGGCTCTTCTACACAGCATGCAAATCAGGTGGGTATTACATGACTTTGGGGGAGGAAACGTCTCGGTAGCTAGAGAAAGACCTCTGGCAGATGTGACATCATCATTTCAGAGCCAGCTAGAGGTTTTTCAACTTGGTTTTCAAAGTGAAAGTAAAACAGTATGGAAAAGTAGGAAGCCTAACAGGGAAAACAGTCGAGTAGATAAGTTTTTATGGCTGCATGGGTGATTTTTCTAGGCTGCATCAACGAACATAAACTAAAAGAGATAGCAGGTTGAGCAATCTGCTTTAATATCCCGTTGTTGTCCTTTAATGTACTATAGTAAATTAACTATGAATACCCCCACTCTTAACAATAATGAATAAGGAAATATCCAATTGTTATTTAACTATTCCTGTGGTAGTAGGTGTAAGCGTAGGGCTACAATACAGATAGTCCTGGGTTCTAATACAGGAAATGCAAAATATATTTACTGTTGTTCCATTTCACTTTATGTTAGATGTCACATAAAAAAGTTAAACATAATTATGAATAACAATCACAATGATTATGTATTGCAGTGGAGCTCATACGAATTATATGCATGACAGCGTATACAGACTACTATGTTTCTATAATTATAATTGTGCCATCTGGCCTTAGATGGCCTTCAGACTTCAGTAAGACTCATACACACATGAATGTATAAACCGAGACCTTGTCAGCTCGCACACATACATGGTTAACCTCTCAGTTTGTCATGTGTACTTATATATAATTCATGAAGATGTCTAAGAAGCACTTTCTCTGTTGCAAAGATGGAAAATCACTGCTGTTGAAGAAAATCAGCTACCCACTGATATCACTCTAACCTCCTCCTTACCTCTGTTCAAACAAAAAATCAAACTGTATTTCCAAAATCACTGGCTCTGTTCCTGTAGGACTCCTGACTAATTTCCTCTTTCCCCTCATTCACTAGAACTTTACACTTTACTTAGTAAATATACTTTTTCCTTCTTCTTATTGCCCTGTTGCTCTCCTCTAATGCTCTAACCTACTCCTCCTTTTTCTCTCCCCTGTCCTCTCGTACACATTCTTACCCTTCTCCTTTCCAGACTATTGCTTCTTTCCCTCTTCCTCCTTTGTATTCCTTTTTATCTCCTGTTCTATTTCTCTTCATCATTTTTTTTGAAACCATGTTGCTAATCCTGACTTTGTGTAATGCTTTTTACTAAACAACTATTTTATAGTATGTTCCTCAGGTATTTGATGTATATTTTTTTTGTTTGTTTCATGTTACTAAATGTATATTCATTTTGTACTGAATTATTTATTCTGTAAATTGTCCCGTTGAAATTTAGTATGTATGGAGCTTTTCTCCTCGGGCCTCTACTGAAATTGGACATATATCCAGCTAGACTAGCCCGGTTAACAAATGTAAAATAAAAATAAAATAAAAAATGTTTTGCCTCTTATGCATAGGTTTGAATCTCACATTGTAAAAATCAGTTTTATCAGTGTAGTAAGCCAAACCAAAAATGCATTAGGTCATGAAATGTATACCCCCAGTACATGTCTGCAAATTGAAATCACTTAACAGGTTCAGCAGCAAACAACCCTCAAGCTAATGCAAAGTGTCAGATTAACCTTCCAGTTTCTAAAACTACTTCCTTGTCTGACACTGTTGCTCTCTGCTTAATATTGAGCAAATGCAATTGGCATCATTGTTTAAGGTTGCATGCCACCACTAAACTTGATAACAGGCATGGGTAGGAAATCATTATTAGCTATTGCTGTCATCTGAATAGACATGTCTGGTGGTCGATGGGAACGTGCCCAATTTAGGGCACAGATGTGGGGTGTTCAGGAGTCCAGAATTTTTTTGAACTCCTTGTAAAGTGCCACAGACAAAGGTTTTTGCAGGGGGACTATACCAGCTCACAGACAAAGGCTTTTGCAGGGGGACTATACCAGCTCCCAGTATAAGTCCGAGGCTTGGAGTAGTCTTGGCAAGGCTGTCTCCAGTGTGACTGGCATTATTCCACACAGTGGAGAAGCATGTAGGCCTCACATTAATGACCTGAAAAGGTGCAAGGAAGATACACTCAACCCATGGCTAAATGAGTTCAGGACTGGTAGCATCCCACAGTTGTGTAAGTATACTAGTAAGGAGAATTTATAGTCGCTAGAAAGCTACATAAAGGCAATTTTGATATGCATAATGCTCTTCTGTTATATTCTCTTCATTCCACAGCGAATGCAAAGATTACTGAAAATACAAAGGCCCATGATGAGCATCTAAAGAGACTGAGGGAAGCAAGAGGTATGTATGCAGCACAAGAAAAGTATCATTGTAGCTTTTAAATTAAACATTTCTTTCTATACAGTTGTAGCTAAATGTAAGCATGCATATCCTAACTGTAAAAGCAAGCATGCATGCTTCAGTCTGTTGCACAATCCAACTGTAAGAGTCAAGTGTAAGACTGTAGTCAGATGTTTTGGGATTAAATAACACAAATATAAAATAGTACAGTCCTTTAAAAATATTATATAAATTAATTTCTACACAAGAGGCATAAATGCTCTGCTAACTTAATCTGTATAATTGGACCAAGCATATGTGCAATATCTGCACATTGCAAGGATTACTTTGAGCAATCCTTAATTATAGTTTGTAGTTGTTAAGTATACTTAAATGTAAAATCCAGGTAAAATACTTTTATTATTGTGATAATGGACTGTATGTCACGACGGTACTAATTTTCTCTTTTTTTCTCTCATCCCAACCCTTCTCTCTCTTTTTTGTTCTATATGTCATCAAAATGTTTTCATGTCATTAATCTCTGACAAATCACAAAATGCTTTACAGCACAGCAAGGTAGGCCAACCCCAGTGGCTCAACATGACCCCACTCCACAGGCTCCAGCACTGACACCCAATTCATTTGGGAACCAACCTAGCAGTATTGCTTCTGTTGCCCTTGCACTACCTGTTCCCTCAGGTTGCATTACTCCAGAAGCTAGTCCTGTGGTACCCTCTGGGAGTACTGGCAGAGGATGGGATTTTATCACCCACCAGGAGATAACAGGGTTGGTGCATAGACTCATGCACAGCACCATTGGTGCACGCCCATGCCAGATGGAGAATCTGTTCTCCCATATGGTCCATAAGAGAAGACATCAACATCCAGCAGAGTAAGTGGATAGGGATGAAAGTCCTCCAGGTGAGGAACAGATTCTCACTGTCTTCAAGTTTGATGAGCATGGGCATCTGTAGTCCCCCCAACCCCAATCATGGTGTCCCCAACCTTGTGTGTCTCTCATCATCCCTGTGTCTTATCTTGGGCTGGGGTGCCTTCTGTGTGGAGTTTACATGTTCTCCCTGTGTTCGCGTGGGTTTCCTCTGGGTACTCCGGTTTCCTCCCACATTCCAAAAACATGCATCTGGAGCATTTCTCCCTGGGCCTCCGCTGAAAACAGGCTCTGTGGAACCTAGTCGGACTTTCCCGGTCAACAAATGTTAAATAAAAAATAAAATAAATAAATAAATTGTTTGCCCTATTTGTTTGCATCTGCATCCACACCTACTCTACTTACCCGACCTAGAAATACTTATATCCCTTACCCAACATTCCTCTCGTACTGAAGTAAAAAAAAAAAATAGGCACTTGTCCAACAAAAAATATATACATCATCCTAAACATAGCTCTCCACTTCACAAACCTGTCTTCTTGACAGACTTGATTTGGTCCAGTTGGCTATGCAACATAATTGCTTTGTTGTCACCCCTGTTTGTTGAGGTGACAGTGCAAATTCAGCTAATATTCTTTACATATTTTCATTTCACACTGTGGAATAAGTGGATTGCTATGGTTCTTCCTTACCTTCCTCCTGCACATTCCTATATTGCTTTCCCTTTGCTCTTCTACCTGGTTGCCCCCCCCTCCCCCCCATTCACCACTTTCCTGTCTACTCCATTTTAACAAACTTTAATCTGGTCAAAAAATAGAATCAGACAACACACAAGTAAAAAAAAAAATAATAATAGAGCCCTTCACTTTTTGGCCTCTGTGTTTTCCCGGAGTTTGGCATTAGCACCAATGCCAAGCAATGATGAATGGCTCTTCCTTGGTGCAGTTACCGCCATCCAATGCTGCTTAAACACATTGCACTACCATAACACACAGTGAATGTAGAATAAATAATTATTTCATTGTATTAGAAAAGCATATTTACAACTATTAGATACATCTGGATTTGAAGCCTATATCATCTAGGCTCCAAAAGAAACGTGTCAATGCATTTGCACCTGTTGCCTGCACAGCGTCAGCTAAGAGCAGCACCTGTGTTTCATACACTCATTACTTAGAACTCTCATAATTTTATCAATAAGGCTCACGTTTGCTCCCTGATTAACTATACACAAACGAGAAAGCAGTAGAAATGTGCACCTCATGTGTAAACACTTTGCCATTGATCGTGCAAACCAGCTGCTCAGTGGTGTGCTACTGAAATTTTATATTAGGATGTATAACTTACGTTTATTGTCCATGTAGTCTTCATGCCATGAAACTACATGTAAAAGCACAAACAAGGGAAAGGCACTTTTTAAGAAAAGAACACATATTCACACTGCAGCCATCTGTTACCTCCACCATGCACTGCAAACGTGGTTTTTCAGTACTTGTTAAAAATATATCAACTACACTACAGAAATAAATAATAAATGTTTTCTTATATACCATCAACATTTTTATAATGCCAATACACATTCAGATTTTACAGTAGTTGTAGTAATGTGGATAGCTGTTTGCATACAATTTGACAATGTGTCTCTTAATGTATACCTGCACATTGGAAACACAACAGCAGATACTACATATTGCACATTCATCAATCTGGTGACATGCAGAACTAATATCTTCACAGTTGTACATGGCTAGCTATTCATTTCAGACAGGCCTCACAACGTCTTCTCTCAAACATCAAATGCTGATGTCATCCACTATAAATTGACTTGCAGCCTTGTAAAAGTCAGATTTGTGCCATGCTGCTTGTGTAAAGTATTGAGGCCTCTAGGCTGTGTATCTAGATAGGTAGGGGGTTCTGCAGTCAACTGGTGTGTGTGTGTGTGTGTGTGTGTGTGTGTGTGTCTCTGTCTAGTGAGAAGAGCATGATTGTATATCCTACAGTCCCATGGAATATCAATATTTTGGCAGCTGAACATGCCTACGCATTAATTTCATGCAGGCCTCCCAACATCTTCTCTCAAACATCCAGTGATGATGTTGTCTACAATAAATTGCCCTGCAGCATAGTAAAAGTCAGACTTGTGCTGTATTGCTTGCATAAAGTACTGTGTTCTCTAGCCTGTGCACTTAGGTAGTGGTTCTAATCTCACTGCAGTCAACTGGTTGGTGTGTGCATGTATGTGCATCTGTGTTTGTGAACTTGCTTGACATTTGAGAGAGCATTTTACACCAGCATGTCAGACATTGCTATTACCATCTTCCTTTCAACAGACTCTGCTGATACCATCAACTATAGCTGTCTCTTAAGCAGTTTCTGTTAATGTCACAAGCTAGGTTAAGATCCCTAGAGCATGTGACTCTTGTGCCATTAGATATGTGGATGTGTAGCATTTCCATCAGGACATAGAGACTGGCTTATAGGCCAGGTGCAAGTCACCTCATCCTATACAATACAGAGAACAGTGACAGGGTTTTCAGTCTATTCACGTACGTCATGGCATGATTTGTAGGCCCTGTATTTTCTTGTTTAGAAACCCTGTGGTCTCTTCAGCTGCTGCAGGTGTTTGGTGAGGTACATGCAAAAAAGACCATTGCACTTTCTTAGTGTTTTGATAAGGGTCGAGAACAGTGGTGCTATCCTCAGACCTGGATATGATGGGCTGACTTATGAGGTGTAGAGCATATAAGGGTTTCCTTACAACTGTGGAAATTTAGTGGTTGAAGTTCAGATTGCTATCTACCTGTGTTCCCAGGTCTTGTACCACTGGATTTGAGCTTGGGGGGATGTTGTCAATGCTATAATTATTAGGAAATTCCTCTTTGCAAAAGGCAAAAATAGTGGCACTTTTTTGCATTTATTTTCAGACTGTGTGGTTTTGGCACCAATCATTTGTCTGTGTTAGCCCGTCCTGGAATATGTTTACATCATTGGTGGACTGAATAATTGCACCCAATTTGCAATCATCAGCATACTTGGTAAGCCAAAGGTTGTATACTTTAGCCTGGACTTCCAAGAAATAGATGCTGAACAGTAAAGCAGCCAACACAGAACATTGTGGTGATGGCTGTACAGCTAGAGGTTGAGTCACCAACTTTGACAGTAGGTGTTCTGTCAGGGAGACAATTGCAAAACCATCTAGTGATGTGTTAATCCTCAGCTGGGAGAGTTTCTCAATGATACCCAAGTGAGGGACTGGGTTAAAACCCTTGGCCAGATCAACATAGGCAGTATGCACTGCCTTACCTTCATCCAGGTCTTTGTTGACTTTATCAAAGAAGTCTAATAGGTTTACTAAGCATGATCTACCCTAACAAAGCCAAATTGGGTTGGGTCTAGAATTTGAAGGTCACCTATGTCCTTGTTGATAAGGTCCATGATGATTCTTTCCATGGCTTTGTAGATGAGACTGGTTAGACTTATAGGTCTATAGTTTCCAGGATTGGTTGATGGTCCCCCTTTGTGAAAGGGGATTACTGTTGCTGTTTTCCATTGCACTAGAACAAAGTCAGTTCTCAGACTATGGTTAAAAGAATGATAATTGCGTCCACTATATCCTGCTTTAAATTGCTTAGTAAGAACCTTGGTATGTTATCTGGTACCATGGAGGTTTTTAGCCTTGGAGACTACAGATATGACCTGATGTCTAGAGATAATAGGCAGGGGACTGGTGTTGGGTGTGTTTTGGGGTATGGCCGATGGGGCCAGCGGGATGAAATTTGCACCGAATCTAGCAGCTAGCAGGTTGGTCATTTCGTCTGCTGCAGCTTTATATGTTTAGACTCCTAACATTAAGCAGCAGAAATTTGAGTTTGCCTCCACTGGATGTTATGTCAGAACTTTTGTTGCTTTCACATTGCCTAACAAAGGCACTATGGGGGGTAAGTCCTTTGATGGTATCTGACAGCCTAGAGGACAGAGGTTCAGATTATCTCTGGCAAAGCAATGTGGCTTGTCAACCATGTAAGCCCAGGCTGAGAGATACTGTATCACCTGGACTGACACCAGACACTAAGCAAATTGCTGAAGTCCATCAGTTTTGTTTATATTGTGGCATCATCCTGGGTGAAGGTAGAATGCTGCTTCGGGCTATGGTCAAACTTGATTGGGACACAATCTGACAGTTGAGTCATGTGTTTCTTCATATAGTCCAGAGAGGAATGTTATGAAAACAAACACACAACCCAATGATAATGTAGACATCACACTCCTATGAGCAGACCAAGTGGTATATGACCTGTGTACTGAGGTAGATGGTGTGGAGAACATCCAGCAGCATGTGCCCACAGTGGTAACTACTCCCTTGTATGTAACAACTCCTGAGTATGTGCAGAACATCCACATCAAAGGCCATAATACAGCCATAGTTCACAGCCTTCATCACACCAGTAACTGAATATAATGCACCCTTCTTCATGTACCTCCCTACACATCTTCCAGGGATGCGTAACTTAAGTGCACCACCTTTGTCACAATGACATACCACACATCTTATTAGCCATACCTTGGCATTTTTCTTGTTGCATAAACATTACTGTCTGATGTTGCAGAACCCCCATCAAGTTGTTACATCCGATGCATGCATGATACCTGTTATGGTAATGCACACAGTACATACATGCATACATAGCTGTTTGACAGCATTGATGGCATGGGCTATATTCATGACAGTGGGGATTGTGCCATATATATGCCATGCACACCAGTCAACTAGCCTGGATTTATCATAATCTCACATACAGGTATAGCAGTGTCCCTTCTAACACCTCCAGCAGATGCTACAATGTCAGGATGGTGTGCTTAACTACCCTCATAGATTGCTGACATGTCATAATATTTGTGCAAGTGTGTTCATGCAAAACCATCTATGATCGCTGACAATCACATATGTAATGTCAGAGACATGGGATTACTAGTGGTATTATTCTGATATTGTCCATAATTGTGCATGCTTCTGTTTACTGTTGTCCATGAGCCTGTAACCATATGTCCCACTTGGCGGAGACCTCTGCTGACATTACAGTCATATTCAGGCAACTCATTTTGCACAGATTCAGAATATGCACCAAACCCCTATTGTATACAACATCCCTGATAGATATCCTCTCCATTATTCATGTCAGGATGCTTATATCACAAAGACATCTTCTCCATTGTTATATCACCTTGTGTGACAGTCTCATAATATAAATTTTCCCTGAGCTGTCTGTACTGTATCATGTCGATATATGATTAGTGTTCTTGCTATAGCTGTCTACATTTACATGCTCTCATCTGCTGTACATTAAGATGATTCACCTGTCCACTTTTACTGTGTTCATTGCTGCAATTCATCTGTGTGTTCCTATTCAATACACACACTTGCCCTGTTTATTTTAAATGTCAGTCCATGTACCATTACAGATCATTTCCACAACTTTTATTCAGCATGCCTGAAGTGGGATTCCAAAGCACTCTGTGTTTGGACTATATACATTGCTATATTATTAACCCTAGTAATCACTATGGCATTCTGTGCAACTGCAACCTAGTTTGCCCATAAGTCACCAGGTCTACATGTCTGCTGCTGTCTGTGTTGCTTTTCATGGTTTCCTGGCCAGCAACACTGTTTCTAGCCACAAAACTGCACTTGTTTACATTTAAATTCACTGCCCAAACACGTAAACTCTGTCTAGGAGTCACACTAAGTTTACATAGAGTTTATTAACTCCCCAAGAAAGCATATGCATTTCTGACATCTATTTTACTGTATGGACACAATCTCAATGTGACTTGCAGTCTAATATAAATTATTAGTTATATACAACACTTACCCATTAAAAACTAACTTTAGCAAGGTTACTGTTAAGACATGTCAGATATACATATATAACAAGATATGTATTTACTATAACCATGAAAAATGCACAGATTCAAATTATTTTTTCCATTTTATTTATTACATGAATCTGACAATCTTTAATGTTAGAGTAATACCTCTCAACCTCTTAGAGCAAGAAATCTGGACAAATCCATAAATAATAGGAGATAAAGACCCAAAAATAGGGACACTTTAAATACTGCTCTTATAAACTTAGAAAGTTGATAAAATGACAGGTTTTGTGTTAGGATGAATTTTCTGCATGCAGTGGAGTCTGAAACTCAAATGTCTGTCATTATTTTCTGACTTCAGTACTTTATGACCTGCCAATAATTTGCCAGAAAACCAAAATTTTATGAAAAACAGACCAAAAATATGAAACAAAAATCTGGGCATTCTGTGAAATATGTACAGTTGAGAGGTATGGTTAGAGTGAATATGATTTACTGCAGACCAGAGGCATGGCTCAGTCACTGAACTTATTTGTTGACCTCAATGAATATATTCATGGGAAACAGATCTTTGAACTCACAATATCATTGAAAAGCAGTTATGTTTTTCATTTCTTGTAGTTCTGCAAAATAAGCTTCTCCATTTTTTTACTTAGTAATGTACTAGGAAATCATACCGTTTTATATTTTTGTTTTATATCCTGTTCATTTGGCCCAACCCTTTCTAGAAGTCACTGTTTTTGTTTCAGAATAAAACTTAATTACATTTCATTCTGCTGAATTCTTGTGTCACATTTACTACAAAACAATGTAATTTAATCTGCCATGATGCTGCTGCATTTGTAGGGCATTATCTGCAAAAGACAAAAAAAAAATGGATGTGGAATGATACAAATGACTATTTTATGTTTGACCTGATATGGAACATAGAGATTTGTTTCAACACATTTCCCCTTTTTATCAAGGTTGCTGTTAAGACATAGGACACACTGTCTTCAGCCTTGCCACACAAGCCACTTTCCTTTAGAGATGCCAGTCATAGAATGAAGGAGACATTTACTTGGGAGGCCAAGAAGTTCTCCCAGGCCCATGATAGGTATAGGTACATTTAGGGCCTACCAGAATCAAGGCCTCTGGCCATACTTCCACTATTAAAAGTCCCGGATGATGTTTTAATTTGGCATCCTTGTAGCCTTATTCCCAGCCCCCTGCCCCTAGGAATTCATACTAGTTTTAATATAGTCCATGACTCCCACAAGCACCTGTACAAAAAATGCTGCAAATTTACCAGGGGTGTCCGTGGATTCTAGCAGGGAATAGAATGTCTACAACTAGTAACATGACTAAATTACAGAGAGTAAGATACTCAAATAATTTAAAAGAAAAGATACTACAGCTGTCCTAACCATTAAGGCCCTCAGCTGCGAGACTCTCTTAGTGAAGTAGCAGAAGTCCCTCTATGAACAGATGAGATTTAATGCAGAGAGGATAAAGGATGAGTCTTTAACCTGTGTCACCTCAGATCTTAGGTGCCAGGCACTTCATGAAATATGGTTGTGATTTTGCAGTTCCATCATGCAGGGTAGCTTCTGTGTTGACAGTGGTTAGGAGACATGGCTATCTGAGGACTCAGCCCTTACCAAAGCATGCCAAAGCAGAGCTCCGGGATGCTATACTGGATAAGAGCTACTCCTTGGATACCCTACAGAGAAGTGCTGAAGAAACTGGAGGATAAGGGTAAAAATATTTAGCTGGTCAAGGAAGTTTTTCATTCCCCACCATCTATATATGTCAGAAATTATCCAAACAAAAGTTGTACTTTTCCTGATGAATAAGACAGGAACTGAGCCCAAAAAGGAAAGAAGGCATATAGATTAAGGACAAAAACAGAAAAAAAGTATGGCAAAATGTGGAAAATGTGGAAAACACCAAAGGCAGACCTGAAGACAATCATGGTCTTAATAACTAAATGGATTTAGTCACAACCCCTTCACTATCCCAACCCTCATGCTCCTCCCTTTCATATCAAAATAGGAGACAGATTGCAATTGTTTGCTGACAATTGAAAAGGCATTACTCATCACGGATGTGTGCTAAGGGTTTAAAAATGAGGCTACAGTGAACAGTTTTTAAAGAAACTAGAATTTAGGGGAATCCCTCTTGATCCAAAAGTCCAGCAGACACATCTGATACCATAACCATTAGAAAACCTCATAGAAAGGAAGCCATGCAGAAGGTACCAGAAAAAGAAGAAAATGATTCTATTCAATGCATTTTTCTAGCTGCAGGAAAAAAGGGTCTTATCTATTCTAGATGTTTCAAGACTGAACAAGCCTTTGTTGATCCCAAAATTAAAGATGGTGACATTAAAAAACCTCTTACTCCTGTCATGAGCGGTTATGGTGACATTAGCTCTAAAGGTGCCTTTCCAAACATCTCTATTGCAAAAATGGAGAGGAAATTTCTAAGGTTTGAGGCAGGGGATCACACTAATAATTCATATCATTGCCTTTTGTCTTGCTTGTTGCACAGAGATTATTTAATATATAGCTGTCTCCAATAATTGCTTTCTGCAGGACAAAGTGTGTTCACCTCTGTCTCTACCAGTAGGATTATCTCATTTAGGTGTCATCTCTGCCAGTGGTAAAAAAAAAGGCTACAAAAAACACTAACCTGATTTAAGAATGTGACTGTCTCTGAAATGTCAAAACTCTCAGTTACAGCCAGCAAGACAAGTCACTTTTCTTAGAGCTTTTCTAGACACAGAAAAGCTAAATGGTTTCCTACGTCAGGCAAGTTCCTGTTTTTAATACTGAATTACAACAAGATTGGCAGTTGTAACAATATCACCTGCAGAGAATTCCTTTGAGTCTTGGAATACATGGACTGATGGTTTCCCTGATGAGATTGCACAATCAAAACTGGAAATACTATATCAAAAAAAGTTGGTGCTAGCATGCACATTCCCTCCAGACCAGCATTCCACTTCTACCTTGCATCAAGGAGGAATTTGCTTGCGGATTGGGAAAATTTCTAGGAATCAATGAGCACTCCTCAAGGTAAACCTGGGTCTCATCTTCTTACAACAGATTCCTCAGACTACATAGAGAGCCCATATGGGGAGCTGACAATGCAGGGAACATCAGATAAGATCTTCACAAAATAAATACATAAATATCAGACATTATTATGGTTATTCTAACCTTCAGAGGGTTCAAGCACATTTGGAAACAGGCAACCCTGAATATCAAGGAAGACAATACTATAGTTATGTAGTGCATTTGTCCTTCTAATAAAATGTTAAGCCAAGACCCTTTCTGTCTGAGTTGGTTGTAGCTTAGGTGGATGTAAAAGATCACGCAGCATTTATCAAAAAGTGTAGGGGAAGTTAACCAGTGCCTTCACCAAATTTCCCCTAATCAGTATAAATTTCGCCCTCTGGTCTCTCCTGAAAAGAGGCCATTGGCCTAGTTGGAGTAACCCAGTCAAGAAAGTGTAAGATAAAATAAATAAATAAACAAGCATTTGGGAGCTCACTCCTATCTACGATGTACACTAGCCACACAGGTAGTAGGACTGGCACAGGAGGCAGTGCTGATAGTTAGAGTTCTCACAGGATGTCACAAAATAACAGCTTGGCAGACAAGTCATCCCTTTACTAAACAGCTTGGTAGACAAGTTAAGGAAAGCATCACAAACCCTAGTTAATGGAAGTTAACAAGAGACGTGTTCTTGTCTCTAGTCCACAAGTGGGTTATGCCAGAAACAGATCGTTTCCTTCTCCAAGAAAGATCTTAGCAACAAATGCATTTTCTATTCTTCCCTAAATAGGTCTGTATCTTTTTCCAATCCCTCCCAGTTCCCTAATCCCCAAGATATTACAAACGATCATGGAGTACAGGCAAAGACCATCATGACAGCACCCCTTTTAGCCCTGGTAGCATTGCTTCTGGAAAAAACATACATACTAGCACGTGGACCACCTAATTCCAGAAGAGGGTGGCGAGCATTCAGCTAGGCTTGCAGACTTTAAGACTGATAGAGTGAATGATTTAACACTCATCCCTTCCAAAGGCGAATGTTTTCTAATGATATACTTCACAACTTAAAGAAGGGCAGGAAACCCAGGATAATAAAATATTATACAGTCAAGAGGAAAAGGTTCTCAAATTGATGCTGAGATAGAAAACACAACCCATTATAAGCACAGGTGTTCCTGGTCCTCACCTCGCCAGAAAGAGGTTTTAAACTTATGGCACTGTTTTAAGGTATGTTCTTATCCATCTCTGTCTGCTGTCACTGGAACCTCATCTGTTCTCCAAACCCCCAAAAGTTACAGTTCTTGAAAAGGATTTTATATAGGATACCAAACAAAAGGAATGAGATTGCTCCATCTTGGGACCATAATTTTTGCTGGGAAAGCTAACACTTGCTCCTTTTAAGCTAGCTGCCTCCAGTTAATAGATTTGTAGGTTCATACTAGGCTAATGATAATCAGGTTCTTTAAAAGCTTAGTCATGCAACCCAACCCAGTTTTGTCTCGGATTACCTTAGATGTATGTATGGTGGAGTATGTTACTAAGGAGGGAGATAGCAGTTATGTGTGTCTGTGCGGTATGTTAGTTAAGGATTCATTTACTTCCTGTCAGCTGTCCTTCAGAGACAGGGGCACAGACCAGGGGTGAGTTTGCAATTTCCCATGCAATGATCAAGGTTTCATTTGAAACAAGGTCGGGGATGAACTCTGCTTCTTGTGGATTTGGAGTTTATTCTATAGTGCGCAGATCCTTTGAGACACATCAGCCTTTCTAGCATGTTCTATTTATGTCACAGGGAAAGTTTATGTCCTTGGATCTAGTTTATCTGGTGCTGTTTGTTTTGTGGATGTGCAAGATATCCATGAGAGCTTATATGCCAGGCAAAGATTGCCTCTCAGTAACTTGTAGGATACTGAATACAGAGATATAGCCTTAAGGTAATCTGTATAGGACAAGGTATTAATACTCTGGAGTCTCCTGCTGAAGAACTTCTGAGGGCATGTCAGCTGTTACAAGTAACTGGATAGGTGCATAACAATGGGAGAATTGACAGCTCTGATAAAGGCTGAGTAGAGTGGTACTACAACTTCCTTGGACCTGGATGCCATACCCTTGCTTCTCAGTTGGGTAATATAGAATGATTGGCTACATGTGGACACATGCAAGATTACTGTCTATATATGTTCTCATATCCCTAACTACTGGGTCAAATCTTAAGAGTGTTTTATTGATGGAGTAATTTGCTTGGGTGGATGATTTCCTAAAGGGGACTACAAAGTATTCCTTCATGATGAGTTTTAAATCAATGGCTTTGGCACCAGTCATTTGTGTTAGACCCTCTTGTAGGATACCTCTGTCATGGAGAGAATCTGTAATTCCTCCCAATTTACAGTCATCTGCATACTTGGTGAGCCAGATGCCTTTGACATTAGCCTTTACTTCCAATAAGTAGATTCCTAACATGAGCGGGTCCAGCACGGTGCACTGGGGTACTCAACTGGAGACAAGTCTCCTGGTGGAGGTGGTCTCATTGATCCTTACTTCTTCTGCTGTGGATTCAAGCTCAAGAATACTAATCTAAAATGGTCCTAGTTCAATTGGTGATTTATGAGTTATCTCAGGCGGAAAATTAGTATAAATGTATTTATTTTAATTTATTATTTATTTAACATTTGTTTACCAGGAAAGTCCGACTGGACACAGGTCCTTTTTCAGCGGAGGCCCTGGGAGAAAAGCTTCATGTGTAACTTTTAAATTTTAATACATGCATTACAATAATCAATCAAGTACGAAGTAAATAAAATGTAGTATAGATAAGAAAGTACAAATTTGTTACTTCTTGACAACGGAACCTAGGCTTTGAACATAGCTAGTACTATATGTAAAGTATGACTTATGTCAAGATATAAGGTTAAGACAGGTCGGTAGGAATAAAGATAAAACACCGTGGAAGAAGTTGCCTATGGTTGGGTATACTGTGATGTATCAGAACATTCATGAGGGGTTAGTACAGGAACATAGCTACTTATTTTTTAGATAAGCTTTAAGTGATGGCTTAAAATGATTAGTGGATGAGATTGAGAGAATGGAGTTAGGAAGGGAGTTCCATATACACAATATATAGCTGAAAAATAAAGATTCTCCTGCAGTGTTGTTGGCCTTGGAGATGGTGAGTAAGTTCTTATTGTTAGAGTGAAGTGATCTGCTGGAACTGTAAGGAAGGATGAGATTTTGTAGTGCAGGAGTTCTGGTTGGTTGTGTTACAATTTTGTGAGTTAGAGAGAGGTGGTTGTAAAGAATAATACTGGGAAGTACAAGCCAGTCTAGTATCCTTAAAGCTGTACAGTGATATGTTCCATGTGGGCAGTCAGATGAAAACTTAGCAATTTCATTGTAACATACTTCTAGTTTAGATAAGTCAGTTTTCCTAAGATTAGTTAAAATTGGAGAGGCATATAGTAGAGTGGAGAGCAGATTAGTTTTGTACTAATGCAATTTTGGCCATTTTGGTCAGGAACCTTTTGTGCCTATATAGACCTCCAAGTTTCTTATGGACTTTTTTATTGTTAGGGAGACATGTAAGTCAAATTTTAGGATATTCTCTATTTCCATTCCAAGGAGCTTTGTATGGGTTGTCAGGGTGATGATAGTATTGTCTTTGGCTATTATGTTAAATGGTGGACACGAGATAGATGTCTTGTTAGGTTGGAAGAGTAATCATTTAGTTTTGTTTGGGTTCAGGATTAGATGGGCAATGGCTAACCATGTTTCAACAGAAGTGAAAGACTCCTGTGTTTGACATTGAAGAGCTGATAAAGAAGTGGCAGTACAGATAAGTGTTGAATCGAATAGTAATTAGATGGGCTACATAGAAGGATTTCCTAACTACTTTGGCAATATGATGCCAAAGGAGAGATTACTATTTACCTGGGTCCCCAGATCTCTTATTACCTCTTCTGTATTCAGGGGGTTGCCACCTATGTGGTAACTCATGGGTGTTTCGTTTTTCCCAAACAGGATGACTATGTATTTTTTGGCATTGAGCTTGAGACCATGACTTTGACACCAGGTGTCCGTCTCAGTAAGGCCCTTTTGGAGAATGTCCGTGTGAGCCGGAGAGTCAATTATGGCTCCTGGTTTGCAGTCATCAGTGAATTTGGTTAGCCATAGTCCTCCTGTATTTGCTTGTACTTCTGAGAAGTATATGCTGAACAGTAGGGGTCCCTGGACTGAGACTTGTGGGACACCACTTATGACTGGTTTAGAGTTGGACCTGGAGCCCACTATTCTTACCGTGTGAGTTCTGTCTGTAAGCCAGTTGGCAACCCATCTTGTGACGTAAGTGTTTATGTTCAGGCTGGTGAGTTTTTCTATAATTCCTGAGTGGGGAATGGTGTCAAAAGCCTTGGCGAGGTCAAGGTAGGCTGTGTGAACTACCTTCCCCTCATTTATGGCCTTGGTGACTGTCTCAAAGAAGTCAACCATGTTTAGTAGGCATGATCTGCCCTTAACAAAGCCAAACTGGGTCGGGTCAAGTGTTTGAAGGTTCCCAATACCTTTTTTAATGAGTTCCATGATGATGCACTCTATAGCCTTGCAGACTAGGCTAGTCAGGCTTATGGGGTGATAATTACCAGGGTCAGTTGTGGCCCCTCCTTTGTGGAGCTGAATAACTGTTGCTGTGTGCCATTCTATGGGCACATAGCCTGTAGAGAGGCTGAGGTTGAACAGTGTGTTTAGGTGGGGGGTTCGTTCGTTCTGTAGTTCGTGCAAGATGCAGCCTGGGACACCATCTGGCCCCATTGATACTGTGCTTTTGGCTTTTGAAAGGGCTGTTTTCACCTGTGCATCTGTGATTTCCAGGACACTACCCTTTTTTAGTATTGTTCTGTGCCCTTTTGGGGGTGAGAGGGGGGTGAAGTTTGCACTGAATCTATCTGTCAGGATGTTGGTAATATCAGTGGGTTCAGTATATTTTGTGCTATTTTGCACTAGCTCAGAGCATAACTGTGAGTTGCCACATAGATTCTTGACATAGCTAAAGAAAGCTTTGTGGTTATCTTTCGAATCCTTGGCTATTTTTCTTTCAAAGTTAGCCTTGGAGGATTTTATGAGGGGACCTTAGTTTCTTACTGATACTAATAAGGGATGTCTTTCCTTCTTGGGATTTGCTTTTTTTCTGAACTAGTTTCCTCCTTCTAATGTATAGCCTGTTTATGGCAGGGGTCAGCCAGACTGGTTTCCTTCTCTTATGGGAGTGAGTCTTGGTTTTGCTAGGGATGGCACGATCCATGCTTCCTTATAGGTGCTCATAGAGTGCATTTGTAAAGGTTCCTGCATCTTGGACACTGTTATCCTTTAGTGTGGGGGCTGTGAAACTTACCACCTCTGTCTTAAGTAAGGTGAAGTTTGCTATAGAAAAGTTTTTCACTGTGGTTTCCTTGTTTGGAGGTGGTGGTGTGGTGTGGATATCAAGAGTGATTAGTTTGTAGTCTGATCTAATCAGTGACGGGTTGACCTATGGTGTGGAACACCTGTCGCCCATGTTGGTGATGACCAGGTCCAATATGTTTTCACCTCTGGTAGGGGAGTTTACCAGCTGATCCAGGGCATTTGAGTTGATAAATTCCAGGAAGCGCTGGACCTAGGAGTTTGTACTTGAGTAGTTTTCCCAGTTAATGGTAGGGTAATTGAAATCGCCCATTATCAGGGTGTTTGGTAGGACTTTCATGTTTTCCAGTGTCTCCAGAAAGGCAGAGTGGTGGTCCTGGGTCATGGAGGGTGATCTGTAGCAGGCCACAATTTGCATTGCAGATTTGCCTGATGTTAGTTGCACATGGATGATCTTGGCGGTATCATGCTGCACCACTAACCTGGAGGTGTAGGTATCCTGGATGAATTATGGATACACCCCCTCCTTTGTGTTTCGGTCCATGTTCTGTGGCCAAAATGTGTGGTATGAGTTGTAGCCCAGTAGTGTTGGGGTGCTCTGTGGAGCCTTGAACCAGGTTTCAGTTACTGCAAAGATGTTGACGTTCTCCAAACTGAGGAGTGCTTCGAGCGCGTGCATTTTGAGATTTAAACTCCTGGCGTTGAGTAGCATAACCCTCATTTTTTTATTTGTGCTGCTTACGGAGGTGGGTTTGACTTTTGAGCCTTGCCTTAAAAAGGCACTATGGGGGCAGCAAGGGCCTTGGCCAGTATTTAAAAGCCTAGGAGTGACAGGTGCAAGCCGTCTCTTGCGAAGCAACAAGGCCTGTCGAGCATGTTGTCCCAGGCTGACAGATACTAGATCCCCTTTGAATGACACCAGAAGCTTAGCTAACTATTGAAACTGATCATTTTTTTCTTTATACTGTGGTATCATTCTTGGTGAGGGCAGGATGCTACTCAGGGTCAGAGTCATACCCGCCTGGGCTACATGATCAGAGAGTTCTTCCTTGTCTCTTTTCATGTAGTCCAGGGAGGTCCTTCTCAGGTCATTCACACCAACATGAACAGTGACAAAGTCATATTTGTACTTGTTCTGGAGTGACCTGAGTGCTTGTGTTATGTGGTGGATTCTGGCTCCAGACAGGCAGCTAACAGTAGCCTTCTCCTTGTCCAGCCTAGTGAGTGAGACGTCATTGTGCCTGACTATAGAGTCGCCTATTACTAGTCTGTTAGGTATGTTATTTCGCCTTAAGGGCTGTGATTGTGCGACACAATGATTTTTGTGTTTTATGTGTTGTCTGGTTTGTGACAGGAGGTGCAGGTTTTTTGGGTGTCTGCTTTGGTGGTTTGTGATGCTTTTGCAGGTTTTTATTTAGAGCCTCCAAGTATGATTTTGTGTATTTATGTGTATTTTTTTCCAGTGCTGATTTAGTATGTCTATGTGAGGCTGGAGGTGTGGTGCAAGCGTTAACCTTCTTCTCATGACTGCCTGTTCCAGTCTTGGGTGGAGAGAGCTTAGCCTCCAATTTAGCTATATGATTGCATCTCTCGCATATGTTAATGTTTTGTGGTAACACACAGCTACCATGTGGAGTAGCTGTGTGAAGATTATTAGTAAAGAGAGAGAAAAGGAGAGGGCCTAAGATAGACCTTGGGGGACTTCAATGGATAAAGGAAGGCATGGAGATAGGTCACCTTGCCATAGAACAGATTGTTGATGGCCAGATAAATAGTTTATAAACCAAGCTGTGGCAGATGGTGAGAAGGATAGTTCAGTTAGTACATCTATTAGTTTGGAATGGGAGACAATATCAAAAGCTTATCATAGGTCTAGAAAGATCGCAGATACAAAGTTGTTATTCCTGTGATGATTTACGGTATTATTGAAGGATAAGAGAGCTGTAGTGGTACTATGTGATGGGTGAAACCCATGTGGAGTGTTAGAGAGAAGGTTATTTGTTAATAAGAATTTCATGACCTGGAGATGAATACACTTTTCGAGTAGCTTAGAAAGAGGTGAAAGAATAGCAATTGGATGATAGTTTGTCAGTTCTGTGGAAGGTCCCCCTTTATGAAGTCGGATTACAAGGGAGATTTTCCATAATTGACGAACCTTGTTTTAAGAATGGATCTGTTTATAAGGATTGATACTGGGAAGGCTATAGATTCAGCTGCAATTTTGAGGTATTCACTGGTTAAGTTATCTATGGCAAGTGTAGTAGGTTTTATTTTCTGGAGTAGTTTTTTTATAGTGGCTGTAGGAACTGAGGAGAAGGAGAATTTGGCATTGCTAGTTGTAGACTTGGCTGGTTTAGTATCAGGAGTAGGGGTTTGCTGCTTGGAAAAGGCAGTTATTGATTCAGTAAAATGTTAAAAATGATGGCTATGCTATTGGAACTGTTGTGGATGTTTGGGGTTGGTGTAGTAGATGTTTTGAACTTCATGCATCAATCAACACAAAAGAGTTTTAGTCAGAATATCCAAGTCTAGTATAACCTAATGGCAACTCTTATTCCATATTTTTGAATGGCTTGTGTTGCTACAGATCAGAGAGGAGCCATTGAGAGTATTTCAAGAGGTCACAAACTCAAACCAATTGAAAAAAAAATAAATGCAAATGAAGAACGCAATCCCCACCCTCTATAACTTTTACAATGAATTCATTAATTACTGCCAATGAAAAGAGAAACCGCACCGGCAGTGATTGCCAATGGAACAACAATCATGGAGTTCAACATCAATAAGCTGGACTACATGAGATGACAGTTTCTCCAGTTTGCACTCAGCAAGGTAAAGGGAAACGGACTGAGAGGATTTTAACACACCTACTTATTAATAGAGTTCTAGAATAAATGGTGGTGCCATCTTGCATTGGCAGTGATGTGTCCAGTATACACAGGGTAAAAGGAAATTCTGCAAGAAATCATTGCCTTGTGATAAGCCAAGTGAAGCTTCAGATAATGTTGCAAATATTGATTGGTCCAGTAAACTCTCAAGTAATGCAGCAAACTCCTCTATTGAGTGCATTCATCTCTTCTGATTGGCAAATGATAACACAGCTGACACTAGACCTCATTTTGAAATTCACACTTCTGAACTGCATATTACTCATAAATCTCTGTAAATGTAGTGTATTGTTAAAGTGTTTAAGTCTGAAATTTCATTAAAATCCATATGCAGCACCATGTCTTATAAATATGTGGGCCAGAATAGAAGCACAGAAGGCTCACTTGAGTCATCAATCTGATACAATTTATTGAATGATTTATAGGTACAATTCATGCTATTACCACTTGTTTTTGATTCAGCAGGACCATTAAGGTAACATTCATAACAGCTGTTTATAGCAATATATGAAGAAATTAAAAACCTTAAGCAAATATACATATTTATTATTTATAGACATAAACAGGCAGTGAGATGTTTAAGTCTTCCAAATGTGGTATCTCAGCAAGCTTTTGTATAGTAGACATCAATTTTAGGAAGTGGGGTTGCTAATTTAGAAGACGTGAGGTACAAACTGAAAAGAGAAATGGAGGAAAGAAATGTGTGTGGCCTCTTCTTCATCTCATAATTTTCTCATATTTACTGGGAGCTCTGATTTTTTATCCCTAGTCATGTGGGTCAGTACCTTCAATCAGAAGTTAGATTATCTCCATCACTTTCTAGATCTCCTGAATAGCCACTTGAATTAATCAATGACTTCTCTATTTATGCATTTCATGCTAAACTATAACATTGAGAATGTAGCCTATTTTGTTTTAAATATGTGTTTGTATATTTTGAAACTTTATTTTTCCAAGTATGAATGTATAGCCCTATATGATGTTAGGCGATAAAATAAAAAAAAAATAACATATGCCAATTAATCATCTATGGCATTTTAGCACCAGACAGATGCAGAATATACTGAATGTGCTTCCATTAATAGTGTAAACATGGACTTATTTCAAACAATCACCATCATATGAAACTGCAGATACCCCAATCACCTCCACAAAATCCATCTTCTCATTAAAGGAGCTTAGCAAACTGGGCAAACTCTTTACCATACAAAGATTTGTTAACAGTAATGACAGCTTAAAGTAAACACATCTGTTTCTAGTCGCCTAGCTACAGATTTTTACAAAATGTTCCCTCATCCAACTAGAAATATATAATTTAAAGGAAACTGAGCTAGAATGTATTTTTACCCAGCTATATATTTGAGTCACACATCTATAGTCACTCTTTCACAACAAACAAAAACAGAAACGGAGATGATTTGTATCAATAAGATAATGTGAGACAGCCATTTTGCAGCTATAACCATCCCACTAACTGAAGAAAACCATGTAAGACTATAATATCTCATGTCTGACCTACTTCACTGCTCCTCACCTTAAACTAGAAAGAGCTATTAACCAAAGACTAGTGACTAGTGGTATAAATCTAATAATCTCTCACCTAGGCAACACATTCTTGCCAAAGGCTTCTGGTTGAAATGATGGCACTTTAAACACTGAGTGCTTTGCCAAAGAGTAAAAAAGCACCAAAAATTCAGAAGCATTGGATTTTAAGCATTGCTCTTCTTCTTTGCACTTCCTTTTTGCAAGGGGCAAGCCCTCCTACACCCCTTTGATGGGGTCAAGCCAGATTGCCATACCATTGAGAAAAGGGAGTATTCTGAAAAATAGTCAACTTAGACTCATTAAGTCCGTTTTTTCAAACATTCATTCTCTGCTTTATGGGACTAGCTAAAATGGGTTCTGACATTTCCTACATAAACCTTTCTTTGAGCTATAGCCAAACTAGTAGCTCTAGATGGGCAGCACAGCTAATCAGAACTTAGAGTTCATCTTTCCAAAACTCCTTTCCTGACTACAGCTAGCATAGTTGCACAGGTAATGTTAGAGATTGGAAAGGAAATCTGGAACCAAAATAAAGGGGAAATACAAGGATAGTATATAAGCAAACTGTTTAGGCAGTGGTAAAGAGGGTGGAAACAAACATTAAATTATTATTTTTTGCATGTTTTCCCAACAGTTGCATCATCCTTGCATCCTACTCCCATGCTTTACATCCATCGTCATGTCCACACATGACCGGTCTTCCTCCATTTGCAGTCTGAGACTGGTGCAGATCCTCAGAGCATCCTGGGGGTCTAGCATCCTACCACTCACTGGGGGTATTTTTTAGGGCCTATCCCCATTCCTCCCAATTCCCAGTGCAATTACATGGTTTTGTACAAGGGTCAATATACATTGACAACACACAGCTTATTGCCCACTTCTGCAGCAGCTCAGCCAGACTGACTAAACCTCCCCTTCTCTGGAATATGCCTCCCCATATATGAAATACCAGCATTTACCATGGTTAATCATAGAGAATGCCTAACAACCCCCAGATGTGCATCCAACCTGCCACTCTGTAAGTCACCTGAGTACTAACTGATCTCGTACTTTCTCAGCTATGGGAGGATTTTATCCTTGTTTTGCCTACCGTAACCTTTGAGTACAGTGCTTTATCTGCCTTGTGCTGTGTTTAAACTGACAACTAATGTCACTTATCTTCTTGTTCTATTGCCTTACAAAGAGATGGGACATATTTTACTTCATTAACTGCTTGGAAAAAATGTTTCTGTTTTCTTAAGCCTGAACATCTGCACTCCAAACAAACTTACTTCTCTCCCTCCTTTCAGCTTTGTAGGCATTTCCAGTAGAGCCATATACAGCTATCAGCAACTGATAATCAAATGTTTGTTAGGGAAAGCAACTGCCTGTGGAATTTGATGTGCAAGACAAAGCCGTGTTTTTATACTCTTTGTTGTGATGATCCTGTTTTTATTACTGTGCACAAATTGTTGCTGAATTGCGATTACTTTACAAACCTCTAGCTGTGCTGTTTGGCTGCTCTTGCTAAACTGCTGTTATTGTTCTTGCAGTAAATGTACAAATGAACCATTATCAGTTGCTATTGCTCTACATGAAGGAAAATGTCACAAAGTGACCTTTAACATGCTTATCAATTTAATTCTTTATAACTGCTGAGTCTCAAACAAGCAGTGCCGCTATATAGCAGTGAATCTGTAGCCTTTGAGTGTAATATCACACCTCTTAACTGTACAGATTTTTGCAGAACTTCCAGGTTTTTGTCTCATTGTTTGTTCTGTTTCTCATAAAATTGTGGTTTTCTGGCAAATCAATGGAAATTCTTTGAGGTATGAAGTCAGAAAATAATGACAGATATTTGAGATTCAGACTTTCCACCTTTTAGAAAATTCATGCTAATGCAAAATCTGCTATTCTATCAACTTTCTAAGTTTGTAAGAGCAATATTTAAAAATTGTCCCTATTTTTGAGCCTTTGTCCCCCATTATGTATAGCTTTGTCCAGATTTCTTGCACTAAAAAGTTGAGAGGTATGGAGTGTACGTAAGCGTTATTATTTATAGATGTGCTTTTACATGTTTTTACAGATGCTGTAGTGAACTGACTACCCAAAATGGCCATGTATTGGAAATGTCTGTTCAAACTCTAATGTAGTCTTGTTCCTGTGCCGAGCATCACACTAGTCATTTCAATGTACAGGAAACACCACAAGCATTCTGGCAGGATATTTCTATAGTGCCTCTCATGTGTTGCTCGTTTGGCTAAATCCTCCATGTACAAGTCGTTCAGAGCAAGAGATGAACTGAACTATATCTGTATCACTATTTCTCCCAGGGTCAGTGATAAAATCCCCTACCCAGCCCTCTACTAGAATGCACATACCCCAAAATTTAACAAAATCTGTGTAGGCACAGTGTAGAGCCTACACGGAATGTATCCATGTACATGGCCATGGTTCCCCCTCAGCAGAGTGCCATGCCTATTAATGATGGTGTTCTGCTGAGTTAAAGGCATGGATATTGAATCAATTTAGGCAGAGGTGTAGCAGCTGCCAGTGACTGCAGATGAGTGTAAGGCTCCCTGTAATTCTCACTGCCACTGTTCTAACATGTCATTTATATGATGTGTTATACATTTTTTAATGTTTCTTTTTTTTTTTTTTTTTTTTTTTCATGGTTCAGACTGCAGCAACGCAAAGCTGTGCACACATATAGACAGCTGACACCTGCCAGACATCTAAAAATAAAAAACGGATGTAATTAATCATAATAAAGGTTTTATTTTACTTACTGTATTATTATTATTTTTTTGCATGGTGCAGAGCACAGCAGAGCCAAGCGGAGCTCAAATATATATATATATATATATATATATATATATATATATATATATATATATATATATATGGCAAAAACCTGCCAGACATCTAAAAATACAAACTGCATGTAATTAATTATTTGTGTGTTTGCGCAGTGTAATGCTCAGCAATGCTAATAGGTAGCCAGGTAGTATATGTGAAGGTACAGTAATTTCTGCAATATCCAGCTAGCTACATTGGTAGAGTTACAGTATTATGTGCAGCAGTTCATGGGTTCAAGTCCATAAGAGGAAGAATATGACTGTAAAGGAATGTAATATTTCATTTTAATTTTATGAAGCCGTTGTGAAGTTTGGCAATGCTGCACTCTGCTATGCACTTCTCATTCATGCTAAGCAGTGCATAAACATGTTAATGGCTACAATGTTTGTGAGGTGTAAGGACAGGAAAACAGGCTATATTAAGCCCAATAGGTGGGAATTCTGCAACAGTCATTGAGTTCAATCAACTGTTGGTATGGGTGGTGCTGCTGGTGAAGGTGTGTGCTTTCAGGTGCAGAGGCGGGACATTCAGAAGTTCAGGGTCATGGTCAGGCTCCTTGTTAAAAACCATGAACCCAGGCTGATGCAGGGCAGATTCCAGGACTCAGAGTGTAAGGCAGAGTCCTGGCACCATTTGGCCAGGAGATACTGGTATCCCCTGCAGTGGTGAGCAGTGTCATTACCACCATGATGACCTGAAAAGGAGAAAGAGGGGAACCTTGGAAACCTGGGTCCAAGAGGTGAGAACAGGGAATGCCCCACAAATATTTAACTAATTTTACCTGTTTTACAAATATGCAAGCTGGATGTCTGTAAAACTGGTATGCATAATGGTGTGCTTCCCTCCTTACAGCTGCAGCTGAGAGGGCTCACAATGTCTAATCACATGCTGGAAGCTTGGCCAGGATGCACCATGAGCATGATAAGGACAGATTTAATATGCTAACTGTAGTACAATAAGAAAGAAAGAGTAAAGCATTTACTGCAATAAAGTATACACAAGAATAAATGTAGTGCAATAAATGGGCAATTAGAGCTGTAGTGCCATAAATGAACAATAAGAACTGTATTTCAATAAAATAACAGTACCAATAACAGTAAGTAATATGTTGTTCAGTGGGATTGTGTTGTCAAAACCATTGCAGTAAAGCTGTATGCAGTGATTGTCTATGGTAAGGTTGCTGCAGTCTAGTGTAACACTGTAATTGCTGTAGCCAGCAAATGTAATGTCCTACAAATTGTATTGCTTAACTCATAGTACTTTCCAAGGTTGTCTCCAGGCAAATATTGGTCACAATGCTCTCTCTTCCTCAGACAGCAGGTAATAAAGGTATATGGGTGAGGTAGCCCAGTCCATGAGCAGATATTATGTGTGGACTTCACAGATATTTCAAACCAACAACAATAAAATGTAGTCACTAGCAGTGTTGATTCTAAAATACCAGTTTTGTTAATGCATGCAGTATGGTTGTATTCCATGCATGTGTGTTCTACTGTCACAGCAGTCTAGTATAACACTGTAATAGTACTAGAATGCCAGAGGAATCTCCTGTAACTTGTATTGATCAATTCATAGTATAGTTCCAGGTGATCTCCAGGTAAGTATCAGTCACTCAATAGTCAGCAGTGACTCAGGAGCTCAGTCTATTAAATGATTTGACACACACAGTCCTGGGTTTGAATCCAGTGGTATGTAGCACTAAAGTTTCAGTATCAGTTACATAATTCTCACATTTTCTCTCTCACCAGGAACACAACAAATATATGGGTAAGGTAGCTCATATTATGAGTAGGTATTCAGTCAATTAATACATTATTTGCAGATGTCCCCCTGCAGTCACAGCTCTTTGATTCTACACCCATGCCTGCCAACTAAGGCATGATAGCTGTCTAGTTTACTTACTATACAGAAACATGCCTCTTATGTGTCACAACTTCTTGTAATGTAATTAAAACTGCCTAATCCATCTGTCAGATGATAAGCAGATAAAGTATTACCTGGAATGCAATGTATTACCAAATCCATTTATAGAACAAATCCACATTATGTCAAAGTGCTCTGTGTAGCGGTGTACCTGTATTTAATATTGCTTGGCCCATAGTGATGCACGCTAACAGCTTGAGAGGGATGTATGTATGTACTACATCAGCTATAGCAGAATTGTAGTCACTGTATGCAAAACTGAAACTACACACCAATAGAGTATTTATTTCAGTGTTTTCATGGATATAATCTGAAATGGCAGTAATAGAATGTTTTTTTTCTCTCTCCCTATCCCTTATCTTGATTTATTACTGTTATTTATTATTTGTTTGTTTGTGTCTTTTGGCTTTTCCCGGTTAGAGGTCGCCACAGCGGAACTCCGGTCCGCTAATGATTGGCAGTTTATTTTACATACCGGCTTGCCAGGCATGAGGCACAACCTTTAACGAAGGTACGCCCATTCACGCATGTCTCCACGCAGAAGATGCTCTAGCTGAGAATCTAAACGGATGGCGTCTTACTGTGAGGTGACAACGCTACTGCAGCACCACCACCGTGAGTCTGTTATTTATTATTATGATTTAATATTAACATATTCTGTTAAACTAACTATATTTTGGAAAATATGTTTCATTGCTATGTTTTATTATGATTTAATAATAACATATTTTGTTTATATTTTGGAAAATGAGGTTGATTATTGTAATATTTTATTATGATGCAATATTAACATATTACTGTTTTGTTGGCCCTATGGTTTACTTTTTACTGGCATGCTGTTACCATACTAACTGTATATTACATAATGTTGTGCTGCACATGTTATACATTAATATGTATTTGGATGAATATATATGATGTTCAATTCTGTTCATACTAATATTGGTTTGGTTATTACTAACCTTAATGTATTGCTATACCTCATATCCCTCAGCATGTCAAGGTAGACCAGTTCTGGCTGATCCCCTTACCTTGCCTCAACTGGCCATGGCACCGGATACCAGCACATCTGGGACCCAGATCGGTGGTGCCCCCTCTGCTTCCCCTGCACTACCTGCAGCATTGGGTATTACCACCTAAGGGGACTGGGCCTGGCCCCCTCTGGGAGTGGTGGCAGAGGGGGTGTTGTCACCTAGGCAGAGCTGCCAATCTTGGTGTGCAGGATAGTCCAGAGTGGCTATGAGCAGCCTGTGCCACATTGAGGGCATGCTGGCACCCTGGTGGGCAGCCATGCCCTGGTGCCCAGCCTCCTGCACAGCCACCCTTGGGGCAGTAATGGAGCAGTGTCAATAGTCCCATGAGTGGGGACATGAGTCATGCTGCTGCTGTCTGGAGGCATGTGGGATTTGAATTCCATAACACCCTACCTATCCAAGGTGTTCACCCCCCCTCATGTGTCACACACAACCCCTATCTGCTGCCTTGTCTATCTTGTCTGTTTGCAAATTCATCCACACCTACCCAACTTACCTCCCCCGACATGTACTTATGTCCCTTCCCCAACATAGGCACATGCCCCAAAAAAATATTTTCCCATACTTAGCTACCCATTTTGCACAAGCACCCACTGGACACATGCAATTCAGTCCAATTGGCTTGACAATGCAGTTACGTTGTCCTCACCCCTGTTTCTGGGGTTTGAGAATCCAAATTCATCTACAAATCTTTCAAAGTGCACAGTTGTTTCTGTACAAGAAATGGATAGTTATGGTTCTTTCCTGCACCTTTCCTGCACATGCCTCCCTGACTTTCAATACGTTTATCACCATGCTTACCCCCATTTCAACACTTTCCTATCTCCCCCTTTTTTTCTTTATGTGTTTCCAGCATGGCACTGTGAGATGTGCCACATTAAGCAGCTTCACTAAGCTCAGCTAAATAGAGCTATAATGACTATATGCGTTTCTAACATTGTAAGGCACATGTACAAAATAAACACCTCTGCCATGTTTCAAACTGAGTCGATCACACCTGCAGCACACTGCATTAACCCACCATGCAAATCTTAATTAAAACAGGTGGTTTAAACAAAGCATAGCAATTGCCAATTACAGTCATTAGGTGTGTTTCAGCATAGCTGCACTCTGTGCCACATCGCACAAACTGGAATAAAAAGTAATGAAATAAATGGGAGTGTACGTTTGACTCTGGTGCAATAGTACACCATGAGACAGCCAAAGACATGATAATGGATGCAACTGAGGCCTGTGATAGCAGGTGAATGTGCCATTTTATCAGCAACATGTAGAAAGTCACCTGCTAAGGCATTCATGTCAAATTACTTATTCAGCTGGAACTCTGGTGCAGAAATAGAGTCTATATTAGTTCACCAAAATGTTATTCTGGTGAACACATATTCAACACCTAATCAGCAAAAATCACATAAGTAATTCACTAAATTTGTTAAGGGCAACAAAATAGTTACCTGAAGCACAAAAGACCAATGTATAGTTAACTTGAACCCACCCAAGTGAGGGGGCTTTGCCCCCAACTATATATACCAACTTTGAGATTGTACTACAGTGGAGAAAAGGAAAAGTTCTGTACTTGTCCATTATGCTTTGGCCAACTATTTCATTTCAGTGACTCGCTGAAGTAATTTTCACTGATTATGGGTTGATGAATAGATGTTCACTGGAATAACATTTCGGTGACCTAATGTAGACCCCAGAAATGCATCCATATAAAGCCATGCACATACTGATGGATGTAGAAAATGTATGTCACAGCCTGTATATGTGCGCATATATCTTGCAAATACACCTGCTGCTGCAGTGACTCAGTAGCTCAGTCTGTCAAATGCCTTCCTGGCAGTATATTTTGCCACACACAGTCCTGGGTTCAAATCTAGTGCTGTGTGCATTTTAGTTCCATTATTGTGAATACAGCAATTACTGAATGACTCATGCACTCATTATCCACACAAAGCATTGCAAATTGCTTTTCAGTGTTGGACATCACAGGCCTGCAGGTAGGGACACACATCACATATCCATATTGTATTACTATGTGTCACCTAGTACTCTGTTATTGACACAAGCTGAGTAACATACATACCTTAAACACATGCTGTAATTGGAGTGTAGGGGTACCCTCACCATAGCTCTGCCTCTACAACAAGGCTGACACAGCTGGCACAGATACACCTACAGCTTCTTGTCCTCCAAAGTGTTCACATTCACTGCCTATGTCTATTACCTGCAGCAGCAGCTGCAGCCTGTGGTACGCACAGCTCTATGTAAAGGTTTCTGCTACAGACCTACCCTCTGTTGTGATGTAGTCTCCTCACCCCAGTATTGCCCATTTCTGCAGCTAAGAAAGGGGCCCTGTACTGCATGAAAGCCTTATATATTCCACAATGGTTGCATGTCATTGGCCAATGATAGTACATCTCAGCTTTGGCTGCAATTAGCATATCAGCATCACATATTGGTTTAGAGGAAATTACCTGCAAATGAAAAGCATGTCAAAATGCAAGTAGATGGCTATGGGCAAACATTCTGTATGAAACTTTCCTCACACAGATCACACCTTTGGTAATCATTACTAGTAGCACATTTCAACAGAGGATTACTGCACTCCACCAGGTATGTAACATTTTTTTTGTGTATAACAGGATGCATATGGGAGGATAGAGGTATGGGGAATAGGGATTATAGAATTAAGCCCATGTTAGACCTGTGGTAATGACATGTCACTGATACCCTGATTTCTTACGCATACAGGGGACATACAATATATCAGGGCTGCATTGTCATTTGTCATTGTGACACACTCGTGTTGTTGGACTGTCCCAATATAGTGATCATAATAGCACACTGTTATTTGTCTGGCATTGCTCATGTAACATATTTGGGGGCTGGCCATAGGGGACACACCACAGTGGACTGGAGTGTTGGGTGTATGATCATACAGCATGATCACTCATGGCACACAGGGAACTACTTTAGTAATGATACTATCTCGGTTGTATATACACATGTAGTATGTTGTCACACTGTGGGGTATGACATGTGTGGGTAAGCAGTGGATAGTGCCAGCAATTTTGTTCTGGCGTATCTGTACACAGTGGGCATCCTTGTATTTGATCCTGTAATGTGTTTTAGGACTAATGTATCACAGATGATGTGCCCCCTTCTCAGATGCATAGAATTAATTAATACTTCAAGGACTATGGGAGCATCATCACATCCTCCTAAACAAGGGGAGGCATAACAGTGAAAGCTTGCTGCATTGTGGGCAGACCTTATCCAGGATGTGAATGAGACTGGCCACCAGGACAGGGCATATGAGCAGGTCTGACACTGCACTACAGACATGGTGAATGCTGCACCAGGAAGTGCAGCTGATGTAGCCAGGCATCATGATGTCACTAGTGGTGGGCCTGTAATGGAACAACCACTCATGGCCACTGAGGAATTCCTGGTGAACCTAGGGACACAATAGCTCCCAGACATCCATCACACCATACATCATGGAGGTGGGTGACACAGTTTCCACAGCAGAGGATCATGCAGGTAAGCTTACTGTGATCACCATTGTAATATTGTAGCAGTAATTCTGTCAGGTTGTACATACCTTTACGTGGGTTTCAGTTCTGTGTGCTGTGGGGGGTTAAGCTCAATTGTACACTCATACTCAATTTCACCAATACATCAAGTAACACAGTAGCTATTGTACATGTGAGATATATGCAGCTATTACCTTATTGTGCTGCAACATGTGGTGGTACTGAAATTACCTCACCCTCACCTTTTTACAGGTCCATCAGGAGTTGTCCAAGGCCATGGTCTTCCTCCTGGTAAAGCTTGATACTGTTTTGTTATGGAACATATGTATGCTATTAAGGGTAAGGGCCAGGACAATTCCCTATGTACAGTTAATGTTGTGTTTAGCCAGAGTAGAATGTCTGTATGCTCCCGTCTAGAACAGTTACCTAGGTTTCCTACAGTTTGTAATCATAGGAGTATAGAGTTTGTAATCACAGGAGTGTAGTTGAATGAGCAGAAACACTTTTGCAGTTATAGTTCAGAGTGAATAAGCCTCCTGGTGTACATGAGGCAATTAATCCAACATGCCTTGCACATACCAAAAGGTCAATGGTACATACCTTAGGCAAACTTGTAGTTGTATATATTTATTATGATAGGTGTACTGGGTTTTATGTGTTGTTTTATCAGGTATTGTGCCATATTGCATACCTAAAACGTACATTGTACTTGCCAAGTGTCAATTGATTTGTCTGTCATGCTTCTTATAAAGGCCTTGAGTGTATTTTGCTGTGAGAAAGTCTGTTGTGCATGAAAGTGGAGATGGGAAGATGTGAAAATGATAATGCAGTTGTGGATCCTCATTATTATTAAGTTTCTTTGTGGATTTTCCATACATAATAGTGCAGGTAGTAAAGTACTGCTTTTGTCTTGGTTTCCACAAATGACCAAGAGGGTTGGGGGTCTTTCCCCACACAACCTAATGTCAGTGTCTCTTTGGACTCTGATGATGATGGTGGCCACAGTGAGGCATAGGTGGGGTTGTTGGGATCATAAGAGGTTACTATGCTATTGGCCTTGATGCCCTTATAACCTAACCAAGAGTTTAGCCCATGTTTAGACAAATCAGCACTCAATGCTCCTGTCCAGCAGGGACATGGGTGGAATTCCAGGAGTACATTTTCTGTTTCCCATCCAGTTATTCAGGTTGCACTTAAAAAGGGGAAAAGAGGACTCTGCTTGATGTGGAGAGGGAGTCTATTCCACAGATGGACGAGTCTCTGGGACACAAGTCTGGCCTACCAACAAGTCTTCTTGATGTCACAGACAAGGTTGAGAGAGTGTGCAGGTTACTTGAGTGGAGCTTGACTTGCGGATATGCAGCAGTCCCATCAACGTGGGGTCCATGATCACCTTGTATGCCAGACAAAGGTCACCTCTGAGGAGTCTGTATGAAACTGAGTAGCGGGATAGGGCTTTTAGCCTAGCTGTGTATGGTAGATGTTTGAAGCTCTGGATTCTCCTGGTGAGGAACCTCTGTGGTTCTCCAGCTGCTGCATGTGCTTTGTGAGGTACATGCCAAAAAAGGTGTTGTACTCAATAATGGGCCTTATAAGGGAAGAATACAGGGATATTATGACCTTGTCCCTGGATGAGATACCCTTACTTATGAGGTGGGCCATGTAGAAGGCTTTCCATACAACGGAAGCAATATGGTGGTCAAAAGTAAGGTTGCTATCAACCTGGGTGCCCAAATCCCTCATGACTGATTGCATGCTTAGGACATTGTTACTGATGTGATAATTTGCGAGGATGTCACTCTTCCCAAAGGGGATGATAATGCATTTTTTGGTATTCAGCCTGAGGTCATGTTTCTGGCACCAGTCACTTGTGAGACCCTCTTGGAGGATGTCCATATCACTAGGGGAACTGATGACACCACCCAGCTTGCAGTCATCTGCAAATGTGGTCAGCCATAGCCCACTAGTTTTGGCCTGCACCTCAGAAAAGTATATGCCAAATAACAGAGGCCCCAGGACCAAACCATGGGGTACTCCGCTTGTTACGAGTGTACTGCTTGAGGTGGCTTCCCCTATTTTGACTACGTGGGTTTTATCAGTGAGCCAGTATGTCACACATCTGGTGACATATGGATTGATGCCTAGTTGAGGGAGTTTATCTGTTATGCATGAGTGAGGAATAGTGTCAAAGGCTTTGGCCAGGTCAAGTTAGGTGGTGTGCAGCATCTTCCCCTCATCTATAGCTTTGGTGATAGTCTCAAAGAAGTCGACCAAATTTAGCAGACATGACCTCCCCTTGACAAAGCCAGACTGTGTAGGATCAAGTATTTGGAGCTTGTCAATGTCCTTGTTAATGAGGTCCATGATAATCCATTCCATGGCCTTGCAGATCAGGCTAGTTAGGCTGATAGGTGTATAATTTCCCAGATCGGTGGACACTTCACCTTTGTGTAAAGGGATGACAGTGGCTGTCCTCCACTCAGCTGGGATGAAGCCAGTACTCAGGCTTTGATCAAATGGGGTGCCTAAAGGTGCTGCAAGTTCCTGCCTGAGTTCACATAGGATGCAGCCTGGGATGTTATCGGGTCCCATGGAGGCTGTATTTTTTGCCTTTGAGAGAGCAGTGATGACCTATTCCCTAGATACAAGGGTAAGGGGGCAGGTACTGGGGATGTTCTGATTTACTGATGGGGGACAGAAGGGTAAAGGTTTCACTGAATATGTCAACCAACAAGTTTGCTATATCTACAGCATTTGAATATGTTGTGTCCTTGACCCCAAGTTCTGAACAGATCTGGGTGCTTCCTTTCAGGTTGCAGACATATGTGAAGAAGACCTTATGATTGTCTCTAGTAAAGGTGGCCAATATGGACTCAAAATTTGCTTTGGATGATTTCACTAGTGCTCTTATTTGCTTATTCAGACTAAGGAGACATTACTTCCAATTGGGAACCTGCTCCTTCTTGGTCAGCAATTATTTTCTTTTGTTATAGAGTTTATTTATTGCAGATGTCCACTAGATATGTTTACTCTTCCTTACGGAGGATGATTTAGTCCTGTCGGGTATTCCTGATTCTGTGTATCTATATAAAATGCTCATATAGTGCTATGGTGTAGTTTTGGCTATAGGTGCCAGTTCCTACAAAGGGGGAGGGGTCTGTGAAGCTGTTTATACCATCCTCAGGAGGATGTAATCAGCTTTGGAGAAATTTTTATGCCTGATCCTAGCTAGAGGGGGACTGGGGGAGATGGTGACTTTGAAAGTAACCACTTTGTGGTCAGATCTTACCAGGGAGGATGATACTATAGGGATGCTCCAGTGGTTACTCATGTCGGTTAATACCAAGTCCAATATATTATCACCTCTTGTGGGGGTACTGACTAGCTGTTCCAAAGCATTTACATTGACAAAATCAAGGAATCTCTATGATTTTGTGTTCTTGCATGAACTGAATCTGCCCCAGAGGTTGACATCCCTCTTCTGCTCCCGATGTCACAATTTAAAGTCAGTATGCCCACACATACCCAGTCCCCACAGGCCTGGAATATGGGACAGTCCAAGGGTGGTGATATTGAACAGGCCAGTGTGGCAACTATGGCTTCAGTGACTGAAGACACTGGCCTTAGCCAGAAAGCTGGTGAAGTCCCACACAGGTGGATTGACAGAGGTGTTCATAGGAGGACTGCTGACAATCCATCACCTGTTACAAATGTCACATTATGGGTTACCTGGTGCATGTTTTGGGCCATCATGGTGACACAGGCATGTTCTGAATGGAACACCAGATGTATATTTAGGGTTATGGATGCAGCACAGTCTGACATACGTGACTGCCTCCACCACATTGGGGACACCCTGGATTGGTTCACTGATGCAGTGGACAGATGGTGGGCTGAGACAGTGTCTGTCTTGACTCACACATTGTCTATTCTGGAACATGTGGTTGGAGTTGGGTGTCTATCCCATGGATGTAGGTCAGCAATGCCATCTGCTGAGAGTCCACACGGCCATGCACAGTTACATTCCTATAGTGGCAGTACATCCAGAAATACAGAGGGAAAGTGTGTTGTTTACATCATAATGTGGCAGGCCATGGGCACATGGTCCTGGGCATTCCCATGGGGACACAACACAGCAGACAGCAGTCACCATCAGGAACTTGCACTGCATCTGATCTTGGGCATGGAGATGCCAGTGCAACTACTGGCAGAGCCAGTTCTCATGTTCAGAGCCAGAAACAGTGAACTGTCTACTCTACAATGTACGATCCACAGCTGTACAATGTACACACATGTATGACTAACACCAAGCTTGATTGTGTACATGCACACACTCACACACCACTGTCACATGCAGGTCACCTATAGACACACATGGTACCTCACCATGGTCCATCTAACCTGTTTCCCTTCCTGACACATGCTGTCAACTATTTGGGCCAGCCTATGCCTCCATCACCCCAACACATCACCCTGTACAAGTGATGATATCTGTGCTACATCCCTGTCATCCCTCCCATTGATGCAGGGGGAATGAAGCTCTGTGTCTGATGCACAGGGTGAATTACTTGACATGCACTTGTGTAATGCAGTATTGTTTTTCCATACCAATTGTAGTGGTCAACAACATACACTGTATGCTGGCATGTGTCATGAGTACACAACATACTGTTGTGGAGCTTATGTTGTATGTTGTTGTACTGGCAGTATTGTTACACAATGACAGGTATGTCACAGACCTGTGTATATTTCTGTTCCAGGAGTCTGATAACCTGTGGACACATGATGGCAGTGAAGTGGCACAGTATGGCATGGCAGTACAGCAGAAATATGGCTTCAGAAAGGGATAGCAGTATTTGTGCATGGCTCCACATGGTTCACATCTGTATGACAGTCTACCAAGGACAATGGTGGTGGACAGCATACTCCTGTATTCATAATTTGTGATAAGGTCCACTACAGGGCAAGGTGTGACCTTGATGGAGTGCATATTCTGCCTTTCTGTAGGGAGCATGGTAGATGGATGACTCACTGTAAGGGCATTAACCTACTATGTGATGTTAGTACTACATGCTTGTGGGAGACATTTGTCTAGCAACAAACACACCCTTGCAACAGCCCCTGCATAATGGTACACAGAGCACCTCAGTGCATATCAGCAAATGCTGTTTTATTGACTGGCCAGCCATCATCTCAACACACATCGTCTGCCTGAGTCCCTCTTGCACTGGGGCAATATGTACTGGTCCTATATCAAGGGGTATAGAGATGTCTCTGTGAGGGCTGTATGGCCATTATGCTAGTTAAGTTCACATGCCCTATGGCACCATAACATGATGTACATGGCTGTAACGGCCTCAAACACAAACATTGCCTCATTCAGGTTAGTATCACTTCCACTCACTGCATACAGGACACACCAAGGCACACACATACTGCAAGTATGTAGATTAGAACAGTTACCTATGTACTGGTACACACTACAGATCCCAGTACCTGATGCACACAACACAACTCATGTCTGCTAGTATTATCAGTTTAGAACATATAATGCTTGTTGATATCAGCAAGACTTGTTGTGGTCTGTAATTTGGGGGGCATATAATCAAATGCAAATAAAATAATGCAAAACCCTAACTTTGTTTAAATTACAAAGGTTATCATACGCATGCCATATGGATGTACACATGCACCATACTGGGTGGAATGAGATCAGAACCCCTACCTATCTAGGCCTATACACTACAGATCACAGTACTTATAACATGTGCCATGGTATGTCTGATGTTTTGTGGGGTGCATGCACAAAGTGGGCTGCAGTGAGATTAGGACTACTACTTATATAGGCTTGTACACTATAGAGCACAGTATTTATTGCATGCACCACAGCTTATGTCTGATACTATACTGTCAGCTGGTAGTCTTATGCTGGCTGACATCATCAGGCCTTGTAGAAGAAGGCAGTTTAGAAACCAATGAGGTCATGTCCTTTGTGGGCTGCAGTGAGATTAGCACCCCTACCTATCTGGACTTATACAGTATAGATCACAGTACTTATTGCATGTGCCACAGGTTAAGTCTGTTGTATATGTTATTACAGGCACAGTACTTGTACAGTACACAAACTAGGCTTGTGTTGCTCAGCATCTGTGGCCTGCAGAGTGAAATTGCTTCATACTATTTTCTGCATCTAGTATCCTAACAGTGAGATAACCCTTGTTATCCTAGCTATGTGTGTACAGTTACTAGTATGGCCATATGTGGCTGCTTGCAGTTAGATAGGCAACACTGTGGGCAGGACAATGTGCCCTGTCCATACATGTGTTGACACCATTATACATTACACCATCTGCTCACCTGTGTCTGTCTGCGTGGTGACAACCAGCAGGCATAGGGTTCTGTAGGTAAGTGGATTATGTACTGCTGCACCCTTAGTTTGGATCCTTTGAGCAACATTATGGCTGTGTTATAGTGCAATTTACTCACCATTATTTTTGTTGTGACATATCTCTTCTTTTTTTTTTTTTTTTTTTTTTTAAATATTTTTATTCATTTCCAAAAACAAGAAAACATGAATGCAGGTTATTTATGACAATGAAGTATTTACAAATTATTTAAAAAGGTAGGCTAAAACCTCTAAACAGATATCAAACATTAAAACCAAAATAAAGTATTTACAAGGGTGTCTATTGTTGACATATCATTGACTTTCTATACAATTGTTTCCTGATTATAATCTGCTGCAGTCATTATTCTCCAGTATTTCAGTTACTTTTTGCCATGCTACGTATAATGATGTAGTTTTTTCAGTTCTTCCTTTAATAGTGTTCATTTCCAATTGCGATACTTCTGACACCATATTCATGAATTGCTTAAAAGTTGGAGAAGCTTTGGATTTCCAGTTTGATGTAATGTTCTTCCTTGCAATAGCTAGGAGAGTCCATAAGATTACATATTTTGTTCTTGGCACACAGTCGGGTACAGGTACATTAAACAAAATAATAGATTTGGAAATCTGGAATTTATCATTGAATACCATTTGCAGAAAATAATCTATTTTATCCCAATATGGTTTAATCAAATGGCATTCGTAGATCATATGTTGCCAGTCTGCTTTTATTGATAAATCACATCTCCAGCAGCCAATACTTTTCTTAAACATAAGTTCCATTTTATGAGGGGTTACATAAGATATGTGTATGAATTGCCATGTAAAAAGTCTCCAATGTAATGAAAGTGATGTTTGCTTTGGAGAGAGAAGAATTAGTTTTTTATCTCTATCGTTTGGCACATGTCCATTAACTGATCTATAATAATTCCATATTTTGTCATTATTATGCAGTTTTATTTTTTTGTTTGTTTTATAAATAGATGATAAGTATCCCTTTCCAGTAATGGGTTGATTCGTTAGTAATATTATATGTTCTATAAGGTTAGGAACATTTTGTCTTATCGATGGTTGCATTGTTTCTTGTTTGCTTAATATATACTGTCTTAATTCTTGTACATGTAACCACGAACTATCTTCCATATTTAATTTCTGTTTAATCTGGTCTATTGTCAGAGGTTTTCCAGAGTTTAGCAATTGATGCCAATATATTAATCCCTTTTCTTTAAGCATGTTGACTACTTCCATATTAAATGTTATTATATTACCTTGTGTGTACGCTACTGGATATAAAAGAAATGACCATGCTTTAATATCAGGATTGCTATTAATTAGATTTTGGAAAACTTTTAATGTATAAGTAATGTATTTGGAACTTATATTTTTATTCTTACATATCATCATATATTCCTTCCTCAGCCATAGAAAATTGTTTGGTATGAAATTTGTATACTTATTTGCTACTACAAATCCTGATTTTAACAAGATTCTCTCATGAACTAGCTTCCATTTTGATGTATATTTTGTATTTAGCCATAATGATATTGTTTTAATAATAGATGAATGCATATTAATTTATATGCCGCCTATATCCCAATCATCTAGATGATACTTCATAGCTATCCTTGGTTTTTTTGGATACCATAGGAATCTTACCATTAAATCATTTAATTGTTTTAGGTGCGATTTAGCTGGTGGCAAAGAACAAGCTTGTATGACATAAAGAATTTTTGGAAATATGATCATTTTAATTATATAAAGCCTTTCTGACATTGAAACGAAGAATTTATTCCATCTTTGTATTAGATTTTTAATATTATTTAAGGTCTCTTTATAATTTGTTTCAATTGTAGTATCTTGGTTGTTAGTTATTATAATTCCCAAGTATTTAATTATATTATTGGTAGAGATATATTTATGGTATTTTTTATTTAGATATTTTTTATTAGTATTTATAAGCAATACATTTGTTTCGTTCTCATTAAATTTAAGACTTGAAAAGTTTTGAAAGTTTTGAATTGAGTCCCATAATGCTTTTAAACTGCTATTATTATTTTTTTAAGGTAATTAAAATATCATCAGCAAAAAGTTGAATTTTAAGCTCTAGGCTGTTGTCTAGTTGTATTCCTTCAATATTTTTATCCATACATATATTATTTGCTAAGGGTTCAATGACTAGCGCAAACAATAACGGAGAAAGAGGGCAGCCTTGTTTTGTGCCCTTAGTCATTTTAATAGATTTAGACAGACAAGATCCCAGTTTTATATAAGCCAATGATTTTTCATGTAATGATTTTATTAACAAAGTGAAGTTGTTTGAGAAGCTATATTCTTCTAAAACTAACCACAGATAATCCCAGTTCACTGAATCAAATGCGCTATTTATGTCTAAGCTAATAACATTCATTTTGTTTTTTGTGACATTTATATAATCAATTAAGGAAATAATTCTTTTAATGTTGTCATAAGTGTTCCTATCTTTTATAAAACCTGTTTGATCCTCCTCTATCAAAAGTGGTAGTAATTGTTTTATTCGAGCAGCATGTATTACCATAAAAATGTTATAATCTATATTAAGAAGTGAAATGGGTCTGTATGATGAACATTCACTGGGATCTTTATTTTATTTCAGAATTGGTGATATTAATGTGTACTTCCAAGAAGGAGGAATGTCTTTACCATTTTTAACTGATGTAAAGACATTCAATAACAACAGCAAAGCCTCATTTGATAGTAATTTACACATTTCTGGGGTGATATTATCTATACCTGCAGCTTTGTTTAATTTTAGATTATTTACTTCAGCTTTAAGTTCTGTCATTGTTATTTGTTTATCTATTAGTTGTACCTGCTCCTCTAATAACCTAACTTTAACATTGTTTTTGAGAAAAGCTTTCAATGCTGAATGTGTTTCTGTTTTCTCATTTTGATTATTAAGTTTATGAAAAAATAGCCTACAAACTTCTAGTATTTTTTCTAAATCAGATACTTTCTTTTTGGTTTCTATATTATGTATTTCCTTGATTTGATTTGTTTTAATAATCTTTTTAGTCCTATTTGCTATTCTTCATTGGTTTTTAGGGTTCATTGAATAGTAACATAGTTTAATTTTTTCTAAGTTGATCATTGTTTTGTGGTGTAGCGTTTCTGAGTATTTTTTATTAGTATCTTCTAGTTCTTTTATTAAGTTGGTGCTTCCATTTTGAATATCAAGCTTTAAATTATCTACTTTTGACTGTAATTCCATTAATTCCTTATTCCACTGTTTTGGTTTATTTTTATACCATCCCACCGCTCTTCCATATAGGTATGCTTTCAATGCATCCCATATATATACTTCAGATACATCTTTTGTAAGACTTATATCTAGGAATGTTTGTGTCTCTTTAATATAAAATTCCTTAAAATCTTTGAGATTTGTTATGTAAGATGGTATTCTTGTTACTGATATCCTTCTCTTGAAACATAAGTCTATCTCAAACATTATGGTGTTATGGTCCAAAAATGGACATGAAATTGTCTTGACTTTATTTAATTTAGAGGTTAAATCCTTTGTTATGTACACTCTATCTATTCTAGAGTATGTATTATGTCTATGGGAAAAATGTGTAAAGAATAGTGAATCTGGGATAGAATACTCATTTATGTCAACTATATTAAAAGTTTCAACAAACTCAGATACCAACTTTGTTAAAGGTGATCTCTTACATGTAGTTTTAGTATTTGTGTCAGTTTCTTTTATAATGCAATTGAACTCACCATTATTAGGGTATGTCGGAAAATGCAGACATCCACTCACATATTTCTGTATATAACAGGGATGTATATATAAATGCAGCTGTGTGTGTAGGTGTGATATGTATATGTGTTATGCAGATATATGGGGAGAGTCTATGTATCATTTAAATATATATAGTTATATATATATATATATATATATATATATATATACACTGATATATATATATATATATATATATATATATATATATATATATATATATATATATATATATATATCACTATATATCTATTTGACACTGCATAGTTATAGATATACTATACAACTATATATGTGAGAGAGACATACTGACAATCATATCTGTATACGTATATGTCTCTATGTATAGACAGTTATACATAACAGGTAATTTCACTGAAGGGCCAACAGAATTGCATTCATTTTTACTAAGTGTACGGGCATGAACATTTGGACTGTCAGTACTTCTAAAGTGACTCCAGGCCACACCTACCTGTATTCCAGTCAGTGATTTTGTATGTTACAGACATTAGCATCTGCCCCCATTTCTGCAGTATTGCACTTCACTCCAAATGTCCACAGCATTCCCCAGCTGTCTGCTGTAACAAATATGTGACTAAGGTTGGTAATGTTATAGCACCAACAAACTGACAGTTTGCATACCTCTCACCTGTCCTGAGTTTCACATAATTTTCAGAGTTTTCTCTCATGTTTGGTCTGTTCCTCACACATTTGTGGTTTTGTGGTGCTTTATTGAATGTTGATATCAATACATTCTACTAAGTATAGGCAAACCATTGTGTGTTACACTTTATTTCCATCAGAAAATATGTAGTACTGCAACATCTTTAATTTCAGCAACTGTCTAGGTTTATGTGACCAATATTTAAACTCTGTCCCTATGTTTGAGCCTTTGTTCCCCCAGTCTTTTTGGCTTTGTCCAGATTTCTTGCACTAAGAGTTTGGGAGGTGTGAAATTCTGTGAAAACACCAACGTACTACTACCTCACATGCAAGTGAGTAATTCCAGATTAGAACCATCAGAACCATCATCCATGCTAGCTTCCCTAGTCCATTGAGCCACACAGGTCACTAGACAGAAAGGGGTCATTCATCACACAATCAACAGCATACATGTGTACATTGTTATCATGCATAAACCGAGACATACACTGTGTGAGCACTATCTGTGTTACAGCCCTGAGATTGTCCTGTTAAAAGTGGTTATATGGGTTCACTGCTGTGCTGGGGGAGGGAGAACAACAGCACATGATCAGCTGGGGTACACAGTAGTCCAAATATTATGTGTGCCCACTGTTTAACATCTCCCCTGCCTGATGTTGTGAATATTTCAACCATGAGGCCTAGTGAAAATTAAGAAACACATACTATTGGACTGGGTATCAGTTTTCCATGTGGATGTTAACTCTGACCAAATAGCCCAGTATATTTCCTTGCATAAAAGCAGTGGATACATGCATACGATACCTTATTATAGTAATCCTTACAGTTACTGTATAGGTTAGAGACTTACCTTGAGAATGCAGCAGTTGACAGAACTGTAGTTCAGGGCTGACTCTGTGATGCCAATACATGGATAGGTACAGGTTGTGTGGGTTGCCTGGCAGCATCTAATTTACTATATGGATGTGAATAAGGGTAAGGTGTCAGTCCCTAGGGCCCTAGGTTGTCAGTAAATGTGCTATGCATTGTCTCTTAGCCAGTGCCAGGGCATACTGGACATGCCTATGAATGGCTACAAGGACATCATCAGGGGGGCTTCTCCTCAGAGTCCTCCTGTGAGTGTGGCTGTGGTGACCTAGGCACTGATGGGGGGAGGGGGCAGTGTATCCCTTTCCTATGCTGATCTTGCTGCAGCTGCTTCTACAGGATAATATTGATTAGCATGACACATACTGTGAACATATGTGCACATGTGGCTGGAGAGTACTGCAGGACTTCACCAGATATATCGAGGCACCAGAACTGTGATTTCAGCAACCCAAACACATGCACTATGGTGTTCCTTGTTTGTGCTCGTGCCTCATTATGGCATTCTTCCATGGGTGTGGGTGCATGTGGGATGTTCCCCCTAGCAAACATCTGGTACAGCTGTGATGTGTGCCAGATATGGAAGTCATGACAGCTGCCAGGACTGCCAGCACATGACTTGGCAGTTTAAGGAGTGGTACCTCATGTGGTTGACATACATTCTACCCTTTTCACTGGGTAGTGCCTTGATCTGTACGCAAGTACAATCTATAGCACCCAGTGCTTTAGAGTAGTGTGCTGCACAGGAGAAGTGTTGTATATTGTTGGCCCTCACCTAAGGGGTCAGGGGAAAATATATGTGTTCACTGGCGTGTGGTAGCATGGCATCCAAGAAATGGTGGAGGACCCTGGATGATGATGCCTGTGAGACCCCATCATGTCCCCAGTTGGTCTTTGGAGGGTAACTGTGGCTATTATCTTAAGGCCTACCCATAACTTTGTTTCCACTGAAATGGGTTCCCCTCTGTTGGCTCTGGGCTGAGTTGAGGGCAGCAGAGCTCAGTGAGTTCTTGTAGTATGTCCCTGTCCACCCTGTAGCGCTCTACAATTTCCATCTCATGTGGCTTCTGAAAGGTTATCCTGAGCCTGAACACTCTTCTGCTTCTCCAGGCCTATTGTCAGCAGCAGCAGCAGCATTGACTTCAGCATCTAACACATACAAATGTAGTAGACCTGCAGCAGCCCTTAGCATTCTTTCAGTTAAATTTCCCAAGTCTGTACTCCAATGGTGCAGAGTTTGGGGGAAAATCAGATTGCAGGGTGTATGCATACTTTATAGTGTTATAATGTAGGTGCTGCCTGCATGATTGGCTACATATGATGCAGTGCACCTGCCTAATATTTCATTGGCATCATTTAATGGCCCTACTTAAAGTTTAGCAAGGATCAATGCTAATTAATACATCATTGACCTTTTAGATACTCTAAGCACTGCAGCACACAGAGCAAACATGTGCCCATTGGGTAAACACTGGCTTAACAGTCAGTCCACAGCACCCCAAAATATGTATGTTCAGCACAGACCCATGCCATGCAAACACATGAAAACACTCACCCCGTAAGTAAACAAAGCTTAGAAGTCAGTGCACACACCCCTCCAAGCTTCCATGCACAACATGGTGACACACCACACAAACAGGTGCAGCTAAGCTCCAATCAGCTTAGAAGTTCTTGTGCATGCTCTTCTGATGTCAGCTACCTCCTTTGTGACACCAACATGAATTTCTGCCTACACGGAGTGGATATGCGGATACTGTTACCCCATTATCCTATTCAGTAACTCCATCTCATTTGCATAGGGAGCCATGCTCACAACATGGATACTACACACTTCCAAGCCCTTCCACATTAGCAACAACAGCAATGCACCAATGTAGATACTGCCTGTAGGATATTGTAATACATTTCTGTCTCATGATATTAATATTTGATTTTTCCACATTTTTAAATTTTTTTTATAAGGCATGTTTGTGCACTATGGCACGCCACACAAACATGCCAAGATTATTTTAACATATTTACTGTAACTTGTGGAACACAGAGATGATAGTTTTGCTTGTATCTGTGTGTGCTATGCCATTTTTGTCCACCTACATATTTACAGCCCCTTTTGTCTGTCTACAGTCCTGTATGCCAGCTTTTTCCATGTACACTATGGTCACTGACATGGGGTCTGCAGGGCTGTCTTATCTGCTTGCTGATCACTCTACCTGTCTCATTTACATGAAATTCACCTGCTTATGAGGCGGATTGCATGCTACAGACGTTTCCGTGTTGGGGCGCTCATGCGTGCCACTCAGCAGCGTTTACTGAGTATAAAATTGTACATGGCTGTGTTAGCAGGGAGGTGCAATGCCTACACTGAAAAAAAGTGTAGGCTTTATTAAATTCTCCCCATAGTCTTCTTACATATGTAAAGTGGAAAGGAAATCTGAATCTAAACCAGAGAGAAAAACAAATACCGTAAATAATCAACTTGTTTAGGAGCACTAAAAACAGAGGAAAAAACACCAGGTTTGATCAATAATGACTCCTGGTTTTCCTTAACTAAAGAGATAGCATATATAAATCTGTGCTTATATTGTTACTCAGTTTTGCTTTACTACCTTAAGCTCTGATTACAGTGCTTTTCCCTCCCATTTGTCATACTTAAGTTGTCAATTGAATTCCCTTACCTTATTGTTCCATATCTCATTCTGTGAGTTGGAAAATACATATATTTTTGTAATGGTCGACTACTGCCCGACAGTAAGCCTCCTACATACTGCCTTGCTACACTGAGCTGCAGTTTTCTCCCCCTACCCTAGCCCCATCCCTCCAACCTGAATATCATTTCCTTGATATGTTACTATTTTTCTCAAAACTAGCCAACCACAATTCTCCTGTCTAAATCTCCTATATAAACCTTCCCCACTTAGTATACCTCTAAACAATCTCCTTTAACATCAATAACATTCACCTTATGCATTGAACTATAACTAATGTAACTATTTTATAAAACTACAGCTCACCTCTTCACTAAACTAGTCCTCTGAAAACAGATCAACTATCTAATATAACCAGACTCAATTTTCAAAGCAAATCATCAACCCTATGTACTTCAAGTAAAATAAATTAACTTTATCTCTTAGCCAAAATCTCCACTTTAATCTTACTATGAACCCTAATACAATATCAGTTGTCACAAAACCTTCAACTCCCTGCAAAGGATATAATTGCACTTGACAACTATACCCACCAGATCTCCTCCACTCCATATAGAGTCCCTATTTAGTAAAAAAAATCTGCTAAACCAGCCAGACCACTATAGTAAACATCAATATCAAACCAAAAAGCAGCTTTCCCTTTCAACCAAGCACCTATACTGCAACAAACAGTGGAAAACCCAAGTTGAAGTATTACAAATGGAAGTCAAAACTCCATCCATCCAATCTCAACCAAGAGTACACATCTAAGTTATCATCCAACTACTATATTCACAAATAGTCTAAAACACTTGCTAAGTCAGTCCTTATAGCTCCCATCCTGGACCAACTAACTAGTGTATTTTATATTCACATAACCAAGGCATTCATTACGGCTAATCTTATTCCTTTTATAAGTCTTCCATACAGCCATTTTTAATTTAGCTACAACCCCTTGATTCCATTGTTAGCTATCCAATAGTTATTTTAAAGTTATGGCAGGCAATGCATTTACATCTGCTTAATATCCTCTGCTGTCCTCCAGGGCTTCACCCTTGGTTTTCCACTATTCCTCCCATTCATAAACAATTTTGATGTGCACATTGAAACACCTGCTATCCTTCTTTATTCTACAGATTTTGCTATTTTTATATTTTCCCCATCTCAGACAACTATAGTGGGGACTTGGTTTGCTATCACAGCATGACGATCATTCCTAATCAATCTTACACAAAGGTAATGGTGATGGATTCATAAATCCTTGGGACTCCATTCAGACTGCTGCTGCATGTCAAAGGAATCTTTGATTAAATGTTAAATCTGGCTTTCATTGTTTCCAACAGGGTCTCTGTGTGCTTTACTGTGTCACTTGCTCAGTGGAACAAGCTCAAACCGCCCAGTCTTATTCATTTTATTGAGATGATTACTAATATGAACCAGCTGTTTGTGATGGTCAATAAAGCGCTGCATGATATGACCACTACTAATTCTGAAAGCACCCATTATCAAAACATTTAGGCAACTATGTAAGCAAATATGGCATCTACACTAAAGGTCCAAGCTATGCACATTCATGAAAGTGCAGCAAAGCTTTTTAAATGTAGAAGTGAGATACAGCTACTGAAAGATATGAGTTAAGAAACATAATGATCTTTACTCAGTGGAAATGCCAAGACAAAGTGAATCTGAGAATGTATGATGCCAAATCACTACCCTGTTAAAAAATAAAGACTTTCCAAACCTTTAAACCTTCCTTACCCAACTTATTAACTCTCACCATATGATGCTTTTTAACTGCTGTTCAGCAAATTCACTACAGGTTTTTCAAAAGCTCTACCAGGTCCCACTGCTCTGCTGGCAAAACTGAACAATCCCAAAAGATCTCTCACCTCCCTTATCTGAAGTTTCTCACCACCTAGCCACACTTGAATGTTATCCTTCAGTCTATCCAATTTGTCCTGCAGGAACCTAAGTGACCATTTCTCTGCATACACTTCAAGCCCCAAGAAAACAAAAACTTACTCCAGCCCCTTCTGCTTATCCTTAGCTGAGGGAATACCAATCTCTTTGCAAATGTTCACAAAACTATACAAAGTTAATTCTGTAGGTCATTGTGTGTATTGTACCTAGTCAGCCACTGTAGCTAAACAGCGCATGCATATAAGTCACTGAGCACATGCAAGATCAGTGCCATTTTGTATAGTCAGTCAGAGTGAATGCAGGCATGAATGAAGATGCACGCACAAGTGTGTTTGAAGTAATGAATCAAGTCAGTTATCTTAAGTGTATGTTCTGGTTATCCTCCTGATGTGTTTATGTACAATAAATAACTTGAATGAATACCCAGCCTCCGTGCCTCATTTGATCCATGAGACATGCAGTATAGTGTTAGAAAGGGATCTGAACTTAAAGCAGCATGCAAACCATGAGGAACACAGTTAGAACTGGAGAAATACACAGGAGCCAACTCACAAACAAGTCAGTGGTTATTCAAAGGTACTTAAACCCATTTCAATGATTTTTCAGTCACCAAATAAGTGGCGAAGCATTCAAAATGTTCAAAATAATTACAGAGATAAAAGAAATGTCTGACACTGTGACATACTGATAAAAGCATTTGAAATAAATACCAAAGTGCTCAAAATAATTTCCAAAGTGTTAAAATGTATGAAAAACCTAAACGACCAGATTTTATTTTGCAATGCACTACTTTTTCACATTAACTGAAACTTTTCAAAGTATCCAAAGTGTTCAGAGTATAGAATATCCACAGTGTTTGCAGTGTTAAAGTGAAGCCTTTTCAGAGAAACTGTTGTCCATTTGAGCATATTTACAAGTGCCTGGTATATGTTTATAGTTAAATTAATTTTGTTATTATGTCAGTGGGATTTCGTAGACCTGAACTGCTGGTGTTTAATAATATTGCTGAGAACTGGCGAGTGCTTGAGCAAGAATATGATATTTTCATACAGGCTGCATTTTCTGCTAAATATGCATGTACAAAGGCATTCATATTTCTTAAATTAGCTGGGTCAGAAGCCAATGATAGGGAGCATTCATTTGTGTGTGCACCTGCCATTTATACAGTGGATGGGGAGAACCACCATATTGTGATACAGGCTGATACACGGGGAGACCCTGAGTGCTTAAAATGTAAATTTAGAGAAATGTGTAACCTTCAAATGAATATTTCAATGGAAAGACACATGTTTTACATAAGAAATTAAATGCCTGGTGAAACTATAGCAGCATATATTACCCACTTGAGAAATAAAGCTAAAATGTGCAGATGTGATTATCTGAGAGATGAGTTGATAAAAGACAGGCTTGTGTATGGTGTTAATACTGATGCAGTATAAAAGATTTTGCTTCAAGACAGTGATTAACTTTGAGCAAAGCCATTGAGATTTGTCAAATATATGAACTTCCACAAAAGCATATGACTATGCTTATGAATGAGAAAAATGTGCATGCACTGTCTGCCAGTGCAAAAGTTGATAAAGCTAAAATGAAAAGGAAATATAAACCAAAGGGTGTGCCAAACAACCTTATTTTTTAGCTGTCATAATTGTAGAAGCAGTCATGAATCTAAATGAGAAAAGTGGTTATCTTTTGGCAAGCAGTCTCAAATGTAGAAAGTGGAATAATTTCAAAAGGTTTTGCAAGGATAAGGTGGCACATACTTATTCAAAGAAAGATTCTGAAGAAGCAAGTAGATCAGCTAGAGAGCTGTAAGCAAACTTTCTACATTGGTGTCTCTGTGATTGATGAAACAGTTAACACAGTAGATTACCAGTTGGCAGCAAAGAGTGAAATATTTTGTACTGCTCGGATTAACAGGAAACCTGTAAGAGTGAAATATTTTGTACTGTTCAGATTAACAGGAAACCTGTAGAGCTTTCCATAGACACTGTGGCTAAGTGCAATGTTATATCAGCACAAATCCTTGCCAAAGTAAGGGCTAGTGAGAAACTTGATTCAGCAAAGTGTGCAAATCTAATTGCTTATGGTGGTGAAGAGATTCAAACTGATGCTTCTATACAGACCGCTCATCCAATTGGGGACAAATTTCAACAGAAGCAGGGACAAGTCAAGAAAAAATCAGGGACAATCAGGGATACTTTTAAAATTTCAGTGCTATTAACTTGAAACATTGACAGAACCAGAGCATATGAATTAATACACATTTTCTGAAGTAAAAGAAGTTTATAACTCTTAATTATTGTCATTATTCATTAAGTGTAATTCACCACCTTTCCTCCAAATGTCACTAGTTTTAGGAGGGATTAAGAGAGACAGAGTTAAAATTTGAGCTATAATCAGGGACAGTTGAGAGGTATGCTTTTATAGTTCTTACATGCCATTCTGCAGGGAACAGCTATGACTTGCAGTTTTGCATAGTCAAAAGACATGTGCAGTCATTGTTAGGTCTCAAAGATGGTGCAAGAATGGGACTGATTTTATTTAATAAAGTGGTCCACCATATAAGTCTAAACAACAATACTAGTTTTACGCAGAATATTTTTAGTGAATATGCTGATATTTTCACAGATGAGCTTGACAAACTTCCAGTCACATATTCCATGAAGTTAAACCATGAAGTAAGCCCAGTTGTCAGACCAGCAAGGAAGGTTCCAGTGGCAATGTACAGTAAAGTAAAAGCAAATCTTGACAAAATGGTGAATTTAGGTGTACTTACTCTAGTAAAAGAACCAACTGAATGGGTATCCTCCATGGTCATAGCTCATAAGAAAACCTATTTGAATATTTATTGGTCCAAGAGACTTAAATTGCTTAAACAACCTCATCATCCAATGTGTACAGTAGAAGAAGCAGCCGCTCTCAAGCCAAATGCCACTGTTTTTTCTATCTTAGATGCAAAGAGTTCATTTTGGCAAATGTTGCTGGATCACAAATCTTCATGTTAACCACTTTCAGTACACCATTTGGTAGATACAGATTCTCGAGAATGCCATTTGGGATAAGTTCTGTCAGTAGAGTATTTCAATGGGCAGTGGAACAAACTTTTTTATGTTATCCATGTGCTATCATAGTAGACAACATTATTGGAGGGGTAATGGTGAAGTCGAACTTCATAGAAACCTCAAGAAAGTTCTAGACTAGATTTTAATTTTTTTTAAATTGAATCCTCAGAAATGTAAATTCAAACTAAAAGAAGTTACTTATGTGGGTCATTTGTTTACCAGTTATGGCTTACAACCAGATCTGTCTAAGGAAGCAGCAATTCTTGAGATGCCAGCTCCAGAGAATGTCACATCTTTACAACATTTTCTTGGTATGGTCAACTATTTAGGAAAGTTCATCACAAACCTGAAGAAACTTTCAGCACAGTTACATGAATTGACATGCAAAATGTAAACTGGTCCTGGTTGGAACAACACCAATAAACATTTGATATTCTGAAACAGAAAATGGCCAGTTCATCCACATTGAGATATTATGACAGTCACAAATCTGCAACTCTTTCGTGTAATGCTTCAAAGTATGGTCTTGGTACAGCATGTCTTCAAGAAGGCATTCCTGTCACCTATGCATCCAGAACTTTAATCCAAACTGAAATACAATATGCACAAATTGAAAAAGAGCTTTTGGCAGTTGTGTTCGTATGTTCTAAGTTCCATGATTATATTTATGGCAATCTCCAACCTCTAGTGACAATTCTGAAAAAGCCAATACATACAGGACTGGCACACTTGCAATGCATGATATTAAAATTGCAAATGTATCATTTCAATATTGTCTGCACAAAAGGCAAATTTCTATATCTTGCTGATCATTTGTCAAGAGCACCCAGACAAACAGCAGCACAGCATGAAAATTAAAAGTAGACTTTGAAGTCATGAAAGTGAAAAACTTTTCTTCATCACGTCTTGATGAACTTAGAAACCATACAGCTTCAGAACCAATTCTCCAGAAGCTGAAACACGTTATCAGTCAAGGATGGCCAGTATGATAAACTTCTTTACCACTTGATATGCAGGAGTATTTTCCCTACAGAGATGAGTTCATGATGGAGGATGGAATCATGAAAGGTTCTAAAGTGATAATTCCTACAGCATTACATCAGGAATATACCAACATTTTACATTGTGGTCACTGCACTGATTCAACTAAAGGAAGGGCAAGAGGCGTAGTATTTTGGCCTTCTATATCAAAAGACAGAGAAGGAAACTCTATCATGTTCTATTACAACAGTAGTAAATCGCATCAACAAAAAGAGCCACTTCAGTTAACCAGATTCCTGAAATACCACGGTCAGCAGTTGCTAGTGATATTTTCAAATGGAATGGTGAACATTACTTAGTGTTAGTAGACTCAAATTGGTTTGAAATTGACCTTCTTCCTATCTTATTGTCCAGCACTGCCATTATGAAATTGAAGAGACATTTTTCTGTTCATGGTAGTCTTCATAAAGTCATATCTGATAATAGTGTACAGTTAACAAGTCAGCAGTTCAAGAATTTTTCTGAGTCTTGGGACTTTGTCCGTGTTACTACTAGTCCTGGGTATCCATAATCCAATGGATTAGCCGAGTGTGCAGTTCAAAGTGCAAAGCACTTGTTGGAGAAATCCTGGAGAGATAGTACCGATATTTTTCTTAACTTACTGAAGCTCAGAAACATTCCTTGAGATAATCTTCTTGGTTCACCTGCTCAGAGACCGATTTCCAGACAGACTAGAACAAATCTTATCAGTAAACAATTATTGATTCCAAATGCAAAGAACAACAGAATGGTCTAGATTCAGCTTTTGAAAAAATACCAGCCCCAAACGTTGTACTACGATAAATCTAGCAAAAATCTCAGGCCATTAAGACAAGTTGAAATCATGAGAATGCAAATAAGTAAAGGTTATGACTGAGTGGGAATCATCAAAAATAGTTGTGAAGAACTGAGATCTTACAGCACACAATCTGATGGAATGGATTTCAGAAGGAATCAACGACACATATTACCAGTCTCTCAACCAGTGATGCAGCAGATTGCCTGTGCCAGAGACTATTTCTCAAAGTGACGCTACACTTTTTCAAATTCCAGAGGACATTGAATCTTCAAATAATCCTGATGTAATCCCTGGAGTTCCAATTGTAAAAGAATCCCCAGAGACTGTCCTGCTGCTAAATCGAGTCAAAGCTTTTGTGTGACCAGATCAGGTAGAATTTCCAGACCCATTCCAACTTGGACTTGAATTCATTTGCTGTTAAATGTTGATGTGATATCTAGCATGTACAATATCTTGTTCTCCTATTGAATGTCGAAAAATCAAAGAGGGAGGATGTAGATCATGGTGTGTATTGCACCCAGTCAGTCACTGAAGCTAGATAGCATGTGCATATAAGTTACTGAGCATGTGCAACATCAGTGCCATTTGATATAGTCAAAATGAATGCAGACATGAATGGAGATGCAATTGCGAGTGTGTTTGAAGCAATGAGTCAATCAGTTAGCCTTAATATATGTTCCAGTTATGCTTCCTGATGTCTTTATCGACAATAAAGATCTTGAACCCATCACAGTGCCGCAGTGTCTCATTTGAATACAAGAGACATGCAACAATCTCCACACCATGTTTCTCCTTACCCCATGCAACAACATCCACACCATCTTTCTCTTCGCCTATTAACAAAAATGTCATACACTTAATGAACTGCCTTACACCTCAGGCTATCCTCCTCCCAAATTCATTGAAGCATGAAGCTAAACTTTTCAAAATTAGCACAAGCCACTACACAACCCATCAGCATTACTATGTCAAAATAAAACTTCCCTTGCAGGGTCATACCCAACTTGGGCCTTTCCTGCTCTCTGATTGATAAGTGATAGAAAGCCGATTCAGTGTTCAGCTTAACAATTCATGTGCCAGCAAAGGATCTGATAACCCTGACTGCATCATCCAATAATACTGAACATTGGCTGAACCCCTGTCAATATAATCATTCCCTGACTCTCCTGAAGGAAAGGATACGCAATTGATTAACCAAAATTCCCTTGATTTCTGTTTTGATACCAAACCTAAAGGTGATACCCTAAACTAACAAGAGACTCAAAGTGGCCAATGACACTACCTTTACCTTTATCAATTTCTTTTGACGACAATCTCGGGACCACACAATCACTACCGATCTCTACATTTTACTGACTTGAAGTTCCAGCTTAACCAATTATTACCCCACAATGTTGAAAGAATAGACACTCCACCAATTAAATCCTTTCCTACTTTCTGATCCTCATAGTTCTACAGATTAGCCATCAGTTTTTCCACGCTAATAGCGATTCTCTCAAATCCCTTTGAAAAGAACCAAGGAACTCTAACAGCCCTAGCAAATCCCTGAACACCTCCCATTCACCACACCACTTCTTTACACCCACCAACTACAACTCTCCTTTACTAATCTCCATCACTACTCCCCCTTTTCACCCTTTCTTGACCACTTTTTTACCTTAAAATGACTGATTCCTCAATGTCTGTTAACACCTCACACTAATATGTCTCCCCACACAACAAAAACATGTATGATGAATATACATACTGGATATCCACACTTTCTGGCTTTTAAATCCGTCTAAACTCTCAAACCATCACGCCACACTTCTTGCATTTGTTTAGGTACCACCACTGACTTATCTTTCAAGTATCCAACCACTTATCTGAATATCTACAATGCTACCTGTGGAAGCTGCCCATTGCTTTAATTTTCCTGAACGTCTGATTGTACCACTTCCAAACACTTCCACTCCTTAAACACTGTGCCTCCCCTGTAATCAAGAAATATGCCAGGAGTGATAAAACCTGCTCTGGCTACTTCTCAATAACTATTGCCATGTAATAATCAAAACACAGTACTCAATTAACCCACAATTTATCCTGAAAACACACCTGCCTACATTTTTCCAAACGCAGCCAAAGTCACTGTCACATCTTTAGAAGGAGGTGCTTCCAACTCTGCTATAATCTGCTCCCTCTCTGCATCAAACAAATCAAATAAATCCACAAAGTCCACCTGCCACATCTTCTCTTTATCTGCAAGGTAGATGTGCTGAGTTATGAAAACTTTTTGCTCCCATATTTCCCTGATAGCTTTAACTTATAACTCTTTGACTGTACCAGAAATGCCTGCATTGTCCCTACCTCACCTGATTGATCCAGCAAAAATTTAAGCACAGTGTCTTCTGGTTCTGACATACCTGACCCTACCACAGTCATCTGCTGCCCTTGAAGTGCAAAATCACTTGACTCAATCACACTATTGATAAGTTGTGAATGTACTCTTCCTTCCACTTCATGATCATCCAACAGTCCCCGCAAATATCCTTCAGACAGTGTCACTAATCACAGTCTCACCTCCAACAATGACTGCCCCATTACCTGCAGCATGCTGTGGTTCCACTGAAACCCATTCATTTCCACCCCTTGTCTTTATAACTTCCTTCATTCTGGGAACATTCTGACAACGATCTGCTAGATTCCTGCTATTGCCTCCTCTGTCCTATGATCTGCATCAGATGCTTGACATCCTCCACTTGGGATGTTGAAGCCACCTTTTGGAAGAATTTGGCTGCTAGGACTGTATTTCCTCTCATCTCTTCCTCTAGACCTCCATGGATGCATCCTACAAAGAGAAAATAAATCATTAATCAAGCACAAGTGCTTCCACCCACATATACATATATATATATATATATATATATATATATATATATATATATATATACATATATGTATATATATCTATATATATAAAGTATATATATACATATATATATATATAGAGAGAGAGAGAAAGAGAGAGAGACATATATATATATATATGTGTATATATATATATATATATATATATATATATATATATATATATATCTATCTATCTATCTATATATATATATATATATATATATATGTGTGTGTGTGTGTGTGTGTGTGTGTGTGTGTGTGTGTGTTCCCTTCTAAATCCTGAAACCCAAAATCTTGAGACCAAAATCTTGAAAGTTCAAAATACTGAAAACTCAAAATACTAAATATTGTAATACTGAAAACACACAGGATACCAACACTTATTATATTGCAGCATATAGTATGTGTATATATATATATATATATATATATATATATATATATATATATATATATATATATATATATATATATATATATATATATATATATATATATATATATATATATATATATAAATGTTGTCTCAGCATGTCCAGCCAGTACCCTAACTACCTACAAAGCAAACCCATTGACCTGCTAACACCTATGAGCATAGAAAATTGCTTTTTAGTTTCATTTTTTATTATCCTTTTTATTATTATCTTTGTTTCATTATTATTTTATTTTTGTGACTTAAAATGCTTCCCTGTTCTTCTTGAGAGGCCATACCATATGTACCAACCCAACTACACCAAGCACTTTCCCACAAATCTCTTTGTCTCTCCTCTCCCCGCCCTTAAATAACCCTTGCTAAACCCCACCTTCAAACTTACCCAACACTCTTTTCAAGCAATTAATTCTACATATTCCTTCTCACCATCCCACCTTCCCTTTCATCCATCTCATTTACTATATTTATCTGACTTAAAGGGACAGCCCCTAGCAGGTTTTCCTAGACAGACACTTCTGTCAGGGCCAACCAGCTTAATAAACAAGATCTCAGCTTATGCAAACAAGGTCATTACAGTCTATGTTTACTAAATGTGGAGTATCCCAATGTGAAAGAAAAAGAGTGCTAAACAATGCATAACACCCACTATGACTTTGATAAATGCAGAAGTGGTTAGAAAGACCTTCTGTATAGCCCACCTTATTATGAAAGGGTTCACATCTAGATCAAGAGAGGTCATTTTGACCCTCTAATCATCACTCATCACTCATCAGGCCCATAATTGAATACAATGCCTCATTTGGGATGTACCTTACCCGACACCTGTAGCAACTGGAAAGACCCCAAAAGTACCTCGCCAAGAGGATCAAGGGACTAAAACAGATACCCTATGCAGTTATGCTAAAGAAACTCCAGCTCTACTCACTTGCTTACCGCCTACTCAGAGGCGATCTGTGCCTGACGTATAAAGCCATGTCCAACCCAGAATTAATGGACATGCAAAACCTCAGGAAATCGAAATCCATTAGAGCTACACGCTCCAGGGACTTAAACCTCAGCACAGAAATAAATAGGACATGCTGGAGGGACAGATTCATATCCGAGAGGCACCCCTCACTCTGGAACAAAATCCCAATCCATGTTAGGCAGAGCCCCTCAATGTCCCTCTTCAAGAGAAATCTTGACGAGAGGATGGGAGATCGTAGGTTTACCCCTGGGATCTCTTCTGTGTCCCTGCTTGACAGGGGTACAGTAAACTAACCTCAAAAGGGCTATCTTCTGTGACCTACTATACAGAGGCACAGTCAACTAACCTCAAAAGGGCTATCTTCTGTAACCTACTATACAGAGGCACAGTCAACTAATCTAAAAGAGTGGCGAAAGCCAAACACACTCTGGCTAGGCTTATAAATGCCCTAGGGCAGATAGCCTAGTATGAACCTACGAATAACTATCTGCCATGCATAAATGTTAGGATTACAAGGTCAGACTGTCTAACCCAGAGAGTACTAGGCAGACATCAGTCAAGCAAGATACATCAGTTTCCCAGTAGCTCAGGATGGGAGGTTGGCATAATGGTTAAGGTATTCACCTTATAGTCATGAGGTGCAGTGTTTGATTCTCAAATGGGGTAATTGGCTAGGCTTAAAATGACCCACAAGGGCAGTTAGCCTACTACTAACTTATGCACCAGTGTGATGGACAATATCCCCATTGCTCATTTTAGCACACCCAGACATGGTTTGAATCCATGGAATGGTACTGAGATATGTGCATATATACACTAAAGAAATCCTGAATATTTGTAGAAACAGTCAAAGTGTTAACAGATATTTTCCCCACAGGTCTTTCAAGTAAAGAAATGAGTGTAGTAGCTGTATGAAGTGTATACTAATACACCGTGTACAACTGTTCCACTATCCAAATCCATATGCCTGCAAATGACAACAGGATAGGTACATACACCATGCACTCTCCCCGATACATGTCCCTCAAGTGTCACTCTGTCACAGCTAGTGGTTAATGCTGCCAATAACCTTGGACACAAATAAGAATCTTGGGAAGTATGCCATTAGCAGACTCCCAAAACATCAATGCAGGTTACCCCTTCTCTGTCAACTATGTAACCCTGACATGTACTAACCCCCTCCAGTAATGTAGCCATTGTCCTCCCAGTTTGCCCAACACCATTACAGGTTGACAGTCTAATGGGTATGTATGTGCTATAGAAGCAACAAGCCATAGATAGATGTAAAGTGAGGGCAGACCTGTAGAGTGCTGAGTAGTAATGTTGTGAAAAATGGAAGCTTATACAGTTGTTAATGGACTTTTTTCTCTCCACCTACCCCTCATCTGCATCAATAATTATTATTCATATACTACGTGTATGTTGTTATCAAAACCTATTATTGGGACATGTGTTCTGTTATTGTTCATATATTTAATTGATTGCATATTAATATACCTTGTTCAAATACTATTATTGGTGGTCTGTTGCCATCAATGTAACTTGCATGCTGTTAAAATGCTTACTATTGCTTCATCTATGTGTGTGTTCTGTTTGCTATGCAACTGTTTCAGATCTGATGGCTTGGGTTAATTGGAGCACCCAAGCATGCTGTTATAACTAATTTTGAAATGTTTTGTTCATGACTAACCAATATATCTTGGATAACCTAAACACCATAGCACATTTGGAAAGGCAGATCCTGGTGGAGCCACCTGTCCCTCCCCATCTGGCTGTGACACTGGGCTCCAGCACATCTGGGACCCAACCTGGAAATTCCTCATCTGCTGGTCCTGCAACACCTTTGGGGGGAACTGCCCCAGGGGAATGACCGCAGGCAGGGAGAGGAGGCTGTCACTCTCTGTAAGTTCCGGGGTATGGTGTGCAGTGTCATCCGCTCTGAGTTGGATTGACATCTGTGCCAGATGGATAGCCACCTGATGCACCTGGTGAGGCAGGCTGCCCCTGTTGTCCAGTCCTGAGCACAGCCACCTTCGGGTCCGTGAAGGTGCAGAGGTGACTGCCCATGAGTAGGGACCTCAGTCCCACTGTATCCATCTGGGGGCTCATTGGCCTCTAATTCCCAACCACCCTCCCTATCCAAGGTGTTTACCCCCTCATGTGTCATATACTGCCCCTGTCTGCTGTCTCGTATGTCTTGTCTGTCTGCGAATGCAACATATCCTTCCAAACCTACCTCCCCAAACATACATACAGCTCTTTACCAACATCCCACTCTCACCTTAATAGAAAAGGGCATCTGTCTCACAAAAAAATCATTGCCCCATACATAGCTCTACATTTTGCCCCATGTACAGTCAAATTAATCAATCTACTCACAAATTATTCTACAAATGTCTGTCACCAACACCCCTCCCTGTGGGGTGTGAGGCTGTAAACTCCAAATTCTACACATTATTCACAGCTGCTGCTGAAGAAGAAATGTAGAGCTATGGTCCCTTCCTACACCCATCCTGCACATCCCTAGATGGTTTTCATAACATTTTACCCCCCTGCTTGCCCACACTTCACTGTTTTCCTATCACCCTTTTTTCTTTTCTTTAATTAAAATTACGTAGGTGTAAGTGGGAGTAAGTGCCGTAAAGTGAAGCTAAGATGACTTAAACATCTGTAAGCATCGCTTAGCTTCACGCAAAACTGGGCAAACCCACTTACAACTGCTATAAAGTGCTTTTACCACTCTGTCTCCATCAGCCCTTGTTCTGCCCAGTACCAAAATGATGAGCACACTATCAAGTCCCAAACCCAGAAACCTGTACACTGTAGTCAGAGCAATGCACCACTACACCATTTGAGCTGTAGGAATTTCTGATACTTTCTGAAACATATCATGTACTAGAGTCATTCAATAGTAGGGAAAACCTTTGTGGAATTAGACAGGTAAAATAGTATGATTGAGACCAAGATCTATATATATATATATATATATATATATATATATATATATATATATATATACATCGATTCACTTTATAATCCCGAAATTCTGAAATACCGAATTTTAGAATCTTGAGATCATAAAGCCGAAAGTTTACAATACCGAATCCCCAGAAGCACGAATTTTGAAATCCCGAATATTACATACACACATGCACATACGCACAACTCCCCCCAAACACAAACACATGAACCTACACTACAGACAAGAAGGGGGGCAAGCCCACCTGCACCCCCACACCTCCCCTACTTAAATATTCTAACTCCAAGGTCGCACTACACAGACACACAAGAAAACACCACCATACAAGCTACATTCCTCTTGCACACACACATCATTGTAACACAACACACTGACACACTCTAAATCCCCTAAATAAAACCCTTAAACATAAATACTTACCTAAATTTCCACCTATCCATTCATACAGCACAAAACGAGAAGCGCTAATTCAAAATCTCTGCACTTGGGGATTTTGAATTTCGCGCTTCTGGTGTTTCGGTATTGTCAGCCTTCGACTTTATGATCTCGAGATACTGAAATTCGGTATTTCAGAATTTTGGGATTATAAAGTGTTCCTATCTATCTATATGTATATATATATATATATATATATATATATATATATATATATATATATATATATATATATATATATATATATATATATATATATATATATATATATATATATATATATATAGGTAGATAGATATATAGATTATATATATAGGTTCAGAGGTTGGTACTAGGCTATCGGCCCTAAGGCCTGTACAAGCCTAGCCAAACAATTCGCTATATATTTCTTCCCATAATATTTACTTCCCTGGACCCCTGTCTAGCAGGGCGACTGACGTGATCCCCGGGGTGAATTTCATATCTTCTATCCAATTGTCAAGGTTCCTTTTGAAGAGGGCCAAGGAGGCACTCTGCTTGACATCTATGAGCAGTCTATTCCAGAGTATGTGTAGTCTCTGGGTCAGAAACCTGTCCCTCCAGCATGTTTTGTTCATTGTGATAACAAGGTTTAGATCCCTGGCATGTATGGCTCTGAGGAATTGGGATTTCTTTAAGTGGAGCATGTCCTACAGCTCAGGGTTTGACATGCCTTGTATGGTAAGCAGAGATTGCCTCTGAGTATACGATATGCCACAGAGTATAGCTGGAGTTTTTGTAGATGGTCAGCATAGGGCATCTGCTTTATGCCTTTGATTCTTTTAGTGAAGTATTTCTGCAGCCTTTCCAGCTGTTGCAGATGTCTTGTGAGGTACATACCAAATGGGGCGTTCTACTCTATAATGGGTCTAATGAGGCATGAGTACAGTGGGATAATGACCTCCTTTTTTCTGGATGAAAAGCCTTTAGTGATGAGGTGTGCCACATAGAAGGATTTCCTGACTGTTGTGGCAATGTGGTTATCGAAGGTGAGACCACTGTCCACATGTGTCCCTAAGTCTCTCACCACACTTTTGGTGTTTAGTGTACTGCCACCTATGTGGTAATTCATGGGTTCATGTTTTTTCCCAAAGGGGATAACTATACATTTCTTGGCATTAAGCTTGAGCCCATGGCTCTTGCACCAAGCATCTGTTTCTGTAAGGCCCTTTTGTAGAATATCCACATCATTTGGGGATTCAGTAATGGCTCCCAGTTTGCAGTCATCTATGAACTTTGTTAGTCAGAGTCCCTTAGTGTTGGCCTGTACTTCAGAGAAGTAGATGCCAAACAAGAGCGGTCCCAGGACTGAACTCTGAGGTACTCCACTTGTCACTTGTCTGGAGCTGGATTTGGAGCTAGCTACTTTTACAGTATGGGTTCTGTCAGTAAGCCAGTTGACAACCCATCAAGTGACATAGGGATTTATGCCCAGCTTAGTAAGTTTATCTATGATTCCAGAGTGGGGAATGGTGTTGAAGGCCTTGACAAGGTCCAGGTAGGCTGTGTGGACCGCCTTACCCTTGTCCACAGCTCTGGAGACTGATTCGAAGAAGTCAATCAGGTTCAGGAGCTAAGATAGGCCCTTCACAAACCCAAACTTGGTGGGGTCCAGTGTTTGAAGGTTGCCAATGTTTTTGTTTATATGTTCCATGATAATGCGTTCCATGCCCTTGCAGATCAGGCTCGTCAGACTGATAGGACAGTAGTTCCCGGGATTCAAGTTGGATATATAGATATATAGAAAGATGTAGATATATATGGGAACACTATATAACCTTGAAAGTTTGAAATACTGAATTTCAAACGTTCAAGACCATATAGCCGAAACCCCAAAGTACCGAAAAACAGAAGCGCGAATTTCAAAATCCCGACTATTGGGAGTTTGCAATTTGCACTTTTGGTGTGTGGTATGGTGGAAGGGTAGGTAAGTATTTCTGTTTAACTTTTTTGGTTAGGGGTTTAGTGTGTAAGTGTGTGTTGTGAGTGTGATGTGTGTGTGCGAGGGGGTTGTAGGCATGTGGTGGTGTATTCATGTGTTTGTCTGTGTAGTGCAACCTTAGTGTTAGAATTTTTTAGTAGGGGGGTGTGCAGCCCTGCACATGGGGGGTACAGGGGAGCTTGCCCCCCCCTGCTTGTCTGTAGGTTAGGTTTGTGTGTTTGTGTTTTGGGGGAAGGTGTCTGTATGTTGTGTGTAGTTTTCGATAGTTTGAATTTCATGGTTTTGGTTTTTCATATTATAGTGTTTTGGGTGTTTGTTCTCAGGATTTTGGGCATCGGTAGAGGGAGTGTTTGGTATTTAGTAGAGGATCCATAAATATATATTTGTATATATATATATATATATATATATATATATATATATATATATATACATATATATATATATATATATATATATATATATATATATATATATATATATATATTTATATATATATATATATATAGATATATATATATATATATATGGATATATATATATATATATATATATATATATATATATATATATATATATGTTGTTGTGACTTGTTGTGACTTTTGGCTTATATGAAACAAACATGTAGTGCAGTCATACCACAGAACCATACCTCTCAACCTCTTAGTGCTAGAAAGCTGGACAAAGGCTGTCAAAATGGGGGGACAATTGGTCAACAATTGGAACATATTTTAATTATCGCTCATATAAACTTAGAAAGTTGCTAGAGTAACAGGGTTTGTTGCAGCATACATTTTCTGAAGGGTATGAGGTCTGAAACTGTAATGTATGTCATTATTTACTGACATAAATCCCCTGACCATCTCAGTGATTTACTAGAAAAATACAAATAATTTGAGGAATAGAATACAAATATGAGCCAAAAGCCTGGACATTCTGCCACAATCTGGGCATGTGAGAGGCATGTTCAGAACCCCTTAGTGCAACAAATCTGGACCAAGCCTGACAAAGTGGGGTGGGGACAAAGGCATGAAAATAGGAATATATCCGAAATACTTGAGTAGATAAGCTGAGAAAGTTTTTGCAGTAACACCATCTGTTCTAATATATATTGCCTGAAATATCACAAGTTCAGGACTCAGTTGCTTCTCATTAGTTAGTGACTTCAATCTGCACATCATCCTACTGATTTGTGAGAAATACACAACCATTACGGGGACCAGACCAAAGATATGAGAGAGACAACTGAACATCCTAAGAATATCTAGACATAGCAGAACATTAGGGAAACTACGCTGAACTGCCAAGCATGTCACCCAGCACCATCCAAGCTACAGTCAGACTGACACAACATTACCAAAAATCAGCTATGGGATATTACATAAGCATTTGCAAATATATCAGGCACTACAGGGATGTAACAGTAGTGAAAAACCGACACCGGTGTGAAAGTGCATACCCACAACCAATTACAACACAGTTACAGTGACATACCGGTAAACCAACTGATCACTCGAGAATAACGACTGTGTGAACAAATATATCCTGTTTGCCACTCATACACTACCCCTACATATACCTCCTCAAGTCATAGTGTAGTAGGAATCCTGAGGTGGTACGGGACATGTCTCAGTCTGCCCCTACAAACATATACAGCCGATAGACCACCAGAAACTGGAGCAGCATGCACAGTTAGATAGAAAAGCACCCATGACACTCACAACCTCCCCCCTCCCTACACAGGCCAACTATCATTTACACACGTCACTGCTGCACAATCCTGACAGTTTGTTAACAATGGTCAGACATACAAAGACCTCTCAACTGTACAGATTCCCACAGAATGTCCAGGCTTTGGCCTCATGGCATGTCTGAGATTCTGACACATCACTGGGACGATATCAGAACTGAAGGCACTAAATAATGATATACTATACGTATCAACCTCTTAGTGCATGACATCTGGACAAAGCCTGACATAATTAGAGGACAGAGGACCAAAATCAGGGGCATATTTGAAATATTGCTGTTATAAATAGAGAAAGTTGATGGTGTTACAGGGCTTGCTGTAACATATATTATCTGAGAGATATGAAGTCAGAAACACAAATGGATGTTAGCTTTTACTGACTGCAATCCCCACAGTATCCTACTGATTTGCCATGGACAAAAACTGTCTGAGGAGCAGACCAAACATAACAGTAAAACCTCTGGCCATTTTGCGGCTGGTCCTACAGTTGAAAGTTATGTCATGCACATAACACTGTCAGACTTGACATCCTGCAGAAAAATGCATGTCCATACAAACTCTACTAATCTAACATTATTCCAACTGTATAACAGCAATACTTACATTCTGTCCCTGTGTCTGGAACCTTCTCCCCCATTTTGTTGGGTTGTCTCCACATGTCTTGTTATAAGACGTATTTCCACCTACCTTCTATGATGCTGTTGTTCACACACCTTCATGATATTCTCCTCACAGGCAAGGAAAAAGGGAAATGCCCACATGAAGTACTCAATTATATGAGTGTGTTGCCATGCCACTGGCTATTGGAATAGCAGCACAGCTGTTCTGCATGTAATTAGCAAGTGGGTGACACTAATTGGTGCACAGACCATCACCTGCTCATGAGCATTACTTTCCAAATGGCAAGCTGATGCCTATGCAAAACAGGTCTATCACTCTACATGGGTAGACAGAGAGAGAGGCAGAGGAAAAACAAGAATACTTGGGAAAAAAGGTATGCCAAACAAGTAAGCATGTAATGGAGTGCAGTAGGGGGTATACAATAATGGGAAATAGGAAGTTAAATATGTTTCAACAAGACTTTCTGTACTGATAGATTGCTGAACAGCACCTATGGCCAGAGCATCTGGCTCTGTCCGCAACTTTTCTGCTTTTCTTGCTGTCTTAACTAATTCCACCTAAAACACCATTTTTTTAGCGAATCTGTGATTTAAAAAGTTTGTCATTGTATACAACTCCGCACAGCTCCTCGTGGTGTCCTGCAGAGTGATACAGGCAACAGAAAGACCCAAGAGAGACTTTTCCAGATTTAAGTATTTTTTTTCTCTGTTTTTTTTTTGCTCCGACTGCCTTTTTCTGCCTAAAAAGTGGATTTCTAACTGATCTGTGCTTTAAAAAGTTTAAATTGCATTTGTCTTCTGCTTTTTACAGTTTTTGCACTTGTTTTATATCAATTTAAGTCGTTTTTGTATTGAATAACTGTTGTAGGCTACACACTAAAGTGCACTAGTCTGTTTATAGCATTTACAGTGTTTTCTGTGTGTTTTTCTGCTGTTTCCTGAAAAAAACAAACAAACAAAAAAACAAACAAAAAAAATTCTCTTTTCCTGCCTTTGCTGAACTAGATTAGTCCAGATTTCAGGTTTTGCTGAATTCCGGACTGTGGTATAGTTTCCTGTGTTGCCCATATCCTTACTTGGATAGGAGGAAGCTTCTCTGTTCACCAGTGAGAGTGGGGAGCTTTGAGCAGCCTATCTGTCCCTAAAGGAGTGGTCTCAGCCCTGAAACTAGTAGCTTATTGGCCGTTTTGGGTCAATTCCTATCTCTTTCAGTTTCCCTGCTTTAAAACCTGCATTTGCACAGTTTTGCGCCAGTATACAACTCTGCACAGCTCCTCGTGGTGTCCTGCAGAGTGATACAGGCAACAGAGAGACCCAAGAGAGACATTTTCCAGATCTAAGTATTTTTTTCTGTTTTTTTGCTCCGACTGCTTTTTCCCACCTAAAAAGTGAATTTCTAACTGATCTGTGCTTTAAAAAGTTTAAATTGCATTTGCCTTCTGCTTTTTACAGTTTTTGCACTTGTTTTATATCAGTTTAAGTTGTTTTTGTATTGTATAACTCTTGTAGGCTACACACTAAAGTGTGCTAGCCTGTTTTTAGCATTTACAGTGTTTTCTGTGTGTTTTTCTGCTGTTTCCTGAAAAAAACAAACAAAAAAAAAAATTTTCTTTTCCCACCTTTGCTGAAATAGATTAGTCCAGATTTCAGATTTTGCTGAATTCCGGACTGTGGTATAGTTTCCTGTGTTGCCCATATCCTTACTTGGATAGGGGGAAGCTTCTGTTCACCAGTGAGAGTGGAGAGCTTTGAGCAGCCTATCTGTCCCTGGAGGAGTGGTCTCAGCCCTGAAACTAGTAGCTTATTGGCCGTTTTGGGTCAATTCCTATCTCTCTCAGTTTCCCTGCTTTAAAACCCGCATTTGCGCAGTTTTGCATGATTTTGCGAATAGAGCAGCATTGGACAGCACAGCTTAAATGGGTTTAAATTATTCCTGGCTCCACAAAGTCTGCTCTTCACTTTTCCTTTAGAACTGTTCTAAATCTCAAAGTAAGCACTCTATTTTCATTCTAAAGCCCTGCAGTTGCTCGTATAAGTAATCTTATAAGTAAGCACTAATAAACTAAAGCACTACACCCTCTTATACTCCCTTAAAGTACTTGGCTCCTTATTGGTCCTTTTGGATCAGTTAAAAAGTAGTTTCTTATACTATTCTGGCATGTCCAAAAGTCAGTTTTGGGTTTACTCTCCAGTCCAGCTGGTGAATCTGGGAAACTTGAGGCAATGTTACAACGGCCTTATGAACACAGACCACCGTCTCCTCCTCCCAACAAGCTCAAATATATGTGAGAGATGCAACTGTATAGCCAAACTGGAGGCTGAGCTCTCTCAACCCAATACTGGCGCAGTCAGTCAGGCGGAGAAGGTAACCACACACACCACAAATACAGTCTCACATTGACCTATCGCAACAGCAAACCAAACACATAAACACACAAAAACTTACTCGGAGGCTCTAAATAAAAATTTTCCCAAGCAGCAGAGACCTCCAAAGCAGACATCCAAGCAACCGCTACCCCACAACAATACCCATGTATCACATAGTTCACAAAGTCAGTGTGCCAAACAGTCACAGCCCTTAAGGCTAAACAACACACCTAATACACTTGTAATAGGTGACTCTATTGTCAGACACACTGACATCCCACTAACCAGGATGAACAAGGAGGTCACTGTAAGCTGCCTGTCGGGTGCCAGGATCTGCCACATACAAGCACTCAGGTCACTCCAAGACAAGTACAAATATGACTCTGTCATTGTCCATGCTGGTGTGAATGACCTGAGACGTACCTCCCTGGACTACATGAAAAGAGACATAGAGGAGCTCTCTGATCATGTAGCCCAGGCCGGTATGACCCTGACCTTGAGTAGCATCTTACCCTCACCAAAAATGGTGCCACAGTAAAAAGACAAAATGATCAACTTTAACAATTGGCTAAAGTATTGGTGTCATTCAAAGGGGATCCAGTGTCTGTCAGCCTGGGATGACATGCTCGACAAGACACATTTCTTCTCTAGGGACAGCTTGCACCTGTCACCCCTGAGCTTTCGAATATTGGTTAAGGCTCTTGCCACCCCCATAGTGCCTTTTTTAGGCAAGGCTCAAAAGACAAACCCACCTCTATAGACAACATAAGGAAAAAGAAACTAAGGGTAATGCTGCTCAACGCCAGAAGTCTAAACCTCAAGATGCATGCACTCGAGGCTCTCCTCAGTATGGAGAATATCAATATCTGTGCAGTAACAGAAACCTGGTTCAAGGCTCCCGAGAGCACCCCAGCATTACCAGGTTATACCTCATACCATGCTTTTCGGCCTCAAAACTCGGACCGAACCACAAAAGGAGGGCGAGTATCCATATTCATCAAATATACCCACACCTCCAGGTTAGTGGCACTGCACGAAGTATTGGAGACCATCCATGTGCAACTAACAGTGGGCAAAACTGCCTTTCAGTTTGTAGCCTGCTACAGACCACCCTCCCAAACTCAGGAACCCCACTCCGCTTTCCTGAGAACACTGGAGAATATGAAGGTCTCTCCAAACACCATCATATTGGGTGACTTCAACTACCCAAACATAAACTGGGAGCACAATTCAAGCCCCAACACCCTCGCCCAACGCTTCCTAGAATTTATAAACTCAAATGCTATGGAACAACTGGTCACCACTCCCACAAGAGGGGAAAACATATTGGACCTGATCATCACCAACATGGGGACTCTATGTTCCATACCAGAGGTACACCCCTCATTGGTAAGATCTGACCATAAATTAATCTCACTGGACATCCATATCCCATCCCTACCCCCAGCCATGGAAACCACGGTGAAGAATTTCTCAAAAGCAAACTTCACACTTCTCAAACCGAGGTGGAATCCTTCACAGCCCCCGGGCCAGTGGAAAATATGACCCAAACCACAGAATCCTTTACAAACGCAATCTATGGACACCTACAGGAATGCATGGATTGTGCTATCCCAAATAAAACCAAGACTCACTCCTCCAAAGGCAGGAGACCTGTCTGGTGGACCCCAGCCATAAATAAGCTATACAACAGAAGGAGGAAGCTACTACATGATAGAGCAAAATCCCAAAAAGGGAAGGCATCTCTGATCAGTACTAGCAAGAAACTACAATCCCTCATAAAATTATCTAAGGCCAGCTTTGAAAGAAAAATTGCACAAGACGCTAAAGATAATCACAAGGCCTTCTTTAGTTATGTCAGGAACCTGGGTGGTAACTCCCAGATATGCTCTGAGTTAGTGCAAAAGGACAAAAAATACACTGAACCCACAGACATTGCCAACATCCTGGCAGACAGGTTCAGTGCAAACTTCTCCCCCCTCCCCCGCAAAAGAGCAAATGTCTATCCCAACAGAGTGTAGCCTCCCTGACATCACAGATGCACAGGTGAGAGCTGCCCTCTCCAAAGCAAAAAAACACAGCATCAATGGGACCGGATGGTGTCCCGGGCTGCGTCTTACATGAGCTCCAAGAAGAACTGAACCCTCACATAAAGTCACTGTTCAATTTCAGCCTTACTACAGGATATGTACCCAAGGAATGATGTACAGCAACAGTGGTCCCACTCCACAAAGGTGGTGCCACAACGGACCCCGGAAACTATTGCCCTATAAGCCTGACTAGCCTGGTCTGCAAAGCTATGGAGCATATCATCATGGAACTCATAAACAAAGACATTGGGAACCCCCAAACACTGGATCCTACCCAATTCAGCTTTGTTAAGGGCAGATCTTGCCTCTTGAACCTGGTCAACTTCTTTGAAACAGTCACCAAGGCCATAGATGAAGGGAAGGTAGTCCACACAGCCTACCAGGACCTCGCAAAAGCCTTCGATACAATACCCCACTTGGGCATCATAAATAAGCTTACCAGCTTAAATATCAACCCCTATGTCACAAGATGGGTTGCAAACTAGCTCAGGGATAGAACCCACATGGTCAGAATTGTAGGTGCCATATCAGACTCTAAACCAGTTACAAGTGCCATCCCACAAGGCTCACTCCTGGGACCTCTCTTGTTCGGTATATATTTCTCTGAGGTACAGGCTAACATGGGAGGACTATGGCTGACCAAGTTCGCAGATGACTGCAAACTGGGTGCCATAATCGACTCACCGACTGACATAAGCATCCTCCAAAAGGGTCTCGCAGAGACGGATAACTGGTGCCAGAGCCATGGCCTAAAGCTAAATGCCAAAAAGTGCATAGTCATCCCCTTTGGGAAAAACAAAGTGCCCACAAATTACCACATAGGTGGTAATCCATTAAGTACGGAAGAAGTAATTAGGGATTTGGGGACCCACGTAGATAACAATCTCTCCTTTGACAATCACTTGCCAAAGTGGTTAGATAGACCTTCTATATAGCCCACCTTATCACGAAAGGATTGACATCTAGATCAAGAGAGGTCATTGTGCCCCTCTACTCATCACTCATCAGGCCCATAATTGAATACAGTGCCCCATTTGGGATGTACCTTACCTGACACCTGCAGCAACTGGAAAGACCCCAAAAGTACCTCACTAAGAGGATCAAGGGACTCAAACAGATGCCCTACGCAGTTAGGCTAAAGAAACTCCAGCTCTACTCAGTTGCTTACTGCCTACTCAGAGGCGATCTGTGCCTGACGTATAAAGCCATGTCCAAACCAGAATTAATGGGCATGCTCCACCTCAGGAAATCCAAATCCCTTAGAGCTACACGCTCCAGGGACTTAAACCTCAGCACAGAAATAAATAGGACATGCTGGAGGGACAGATTCATATCCCAGAGGCTCCCCTCACTCTGGAATAAAATCTCAATCCATGTTAGGCAGAGCCTCTCAATGACCCTCTTCAAGAGAAATCTTGACGAGTAGATGGGAGATCGAAGGTTTACCCCTGGGATCTCTTCTGTGTCCCTACTAGACAGAGGCACAGTAAACTAACTTTAAAAGGGCTATCTTCTGTGACCTACTATGCAGAGGCACAGTCAACTAATCTAAAAGGGTGGCGAAAGCCAAACACACTCTGGCTAGGCTTATAAATGCCCTAGGGCAGATAGCCTAGTATCAACCTATGAACCTATGAACCTATGACATAGATCACAACTCAGACCCCTGAGTCACCCCAGTAAAGAATGGCTCACATACGACTACTACTGGAGTGTCTTTTGAACAATACTGACTGTGACACTGCTAGGCCAGCTACTGGGACATCATAAATATCCATATGTTACTTGTGAATACAACTATGATACAGGTTTGTCTTACAAATCTAAGAGACCTATACAGGGTATGTGCATAGTAAACTACTGTTGCAGAAGTGTGTGTTGAACTGCATGTGTTATACTGAGCTCATACCATTCAACTGTCCAGTGTTCTGCATACTGAACATATGTGTGCCTCATATTTGTAGTCATTTACTCAGAGTTGTGTTATGTCTGGCAAATCATTGGCAAATCTGTGAAAACTGACATCAGAACTTAATAGCATACATATGCATGTCGGAGACCCTCCAGGGTATTTCTGTTAATGCAAAGCCTACTGTGGTATCAACTGACTTAAATGTGTTACAGCAATATTATTAAGGTGTCACTAATTCTGGGCCATTGCCCTCCATTTATGTGTGCCATCGTCCAGATGTCCTGCTCTAACAGGTTGAGAGTTATGACTGAGCAGCAAGAGTGTAAATACAGTGTGCCATACTGGTATAGAACAGAAATGTATATCAGGTATTACCTGTGCACATCTATGTATGAGTAGATGTAGCTGGAGGGTCTATATTAGAACATCGAAGTTTCAAAACTTTGAATGTTCTAATATCAACCCGTATTCAAGGAAAGCTGAAAATATCGAAGCTACAGAAAACCAAATTTTTTCCTAGGGAAAGAATTTGGTTGCCCGTTTCTGTTGCTTCAGTATTTTCAGTGCTATGGTGGAAGGTTACGGGTTGGGTTCAGGTAAGTGTGTGGTTGAGCGCGGGTTAGGTTAGTTAGGGTTAGGGTGCAGGTCAGGTATGTGTGCGATTGTGTGGACGTGAGGGTTAGGGTGGGTTAGGTGAGTTAGGGTTAGGGCGCTGGTTAGGTATGTGTGTGATTGTGTGGACATGAGGGTTAGGGCGGGTTAGGTGAGTTAGGGTAAGGGTGTGGGTCAGGTAAGTTTGAGATTTGTGTGGACATGAGGGTTAGGGAAGGGTAGGTGAGTTAGGGTTAGGGTATGGGTGAGGTGAGTGTGCGATAGTGACAGACCTTAGGGTTAGGGTTTGGGTTAAGGTAAGTGGATAGTTAGTGGTGTATGTATAGTCTAGTGTAGGGTTAGGTGTAAGATTTTAGGTGTATGTGTGTGGATTACTGTTTGTTTGGTGTGCTTGTGTTGTGTGTATGTGTTTTGGAGCAACAAATTTTTTCTCTAGGAAAAAATTCGCTGTTCTGTATGTTCATTGTTTTCAGAATTTGCTGAATAGGGGTCGATATTAGAACATTTGAAGTTTTGAAACTTTGGTGTTCTAATGTAGACTCGTAGCTGGAAGCCTCAAAGCAACAGACGTGAGATGAAAAACATCAGGTAAATAATCTCTACATGTTGTACACGTGTGTAATGTTAGTTTCAGTGCATCCAACAGACATAAATGTCTACAGCTACTGGTTATTGCATTGCCCTGACACAGAAATGAGTACTAGAATAAGCATGATTTTCAGGTTGAAAATGGAAGTGTCCAACTGTGTTATGACCTTGTGTCCATGCCTACTACAATCAGCTATATGAGCACCTACATAAGTGTGTGGACTCAGCAATACCTGTCTCGTAAAACCCACCTACACCACGGTAGTGTAATCCTGTTTGGTGGACAGCAGCAATACACAGACATAACAGGTCACAATATTGGTTGTACACCACTCCCCTCATCATCAGGAAGCAGGTCCATAATTCCTTCTCAAAGGCAACAAAATTATGTCTCCATGGGACCTGATAACATCCCTGTCTGCATCCTATGTGAACTCAGACATGTGCTTCCACCTCCCTTACACACTGTAGTCAAACAAAGCCTGAGCACCATCGACATCCCTTCTGCATGGAAGACTGCCACTGTCATCCCTCTACACAAAAGTGAATGATGAATAGAGGATTATGCAATTTACTGGCCCTCATTGCAGGGAACATGACACATCAGGACCAGGAGTGCAATGCAAGCTTATACAGTGCTGATAGATGACAGGGGTATGATATGGTCATAATGTAAGTGGCGGCTAGTGCTAGTCAGTGTTGATGCGCAGGTTCTGTAAATAATGTTGACTAGTGTATGAAGTCCTATGATGTGTTTCTCTGTTTATGTCTTCCAGGTGAAATGCAGAGTGCCAGACAGCTGTCCTACACAGAATCTGTGACATCAGCAATCATTGACATCATAATCCAGCACCATGGGGTGATGTTTGGCTGTAGTCAAAAGCATCTGTAGGAGCGGACCGCCCTGTGGGATAATCTTGTCCACAGGGTAAATGATGTGGGTCAGTATGTATGAACATATGAGCAGGTCAGGCATCGTGCAATTGACCTCATCCACCATGCCCAGCAAAGGGCTACTGCCATGGCCAGGGACTGCACATCCACAGATAGGGGTCCTGCTATGCAGTCCCCACTTACACCTATGGAGGAGCTCCTTGCCAACCTTGGGGGAGCCACCACACAACAACAGCGAAGTCAAGACACCCACATTGTGGAAGTGGGTGGCACCCAGTCAACAGGTGAGGAGCGTACAGTTAAGGTCCCAGTGGACATCAATCTACGTAATGCACAGAAGTGCACATCTATAGTGAAGGACAGCAAATTGTGTAGTATCGGAGCTGGTACTATACATGTGCAGAAAAGCAGCATTCATCTTGCACCAATGCCACGTGTGAGTCTGCTGACAATACCTCTCTCCCACAGCTACACAAGACCCTCTGGTCTGGATGTGGGACAGTAGCCTGAAGTCAGTGAGTATGGAATTGTCCTGTTGTTCCCAATACCCCAGGCATGTTAAGGGCATGCATTTTACCATTCACACAACTGTCACTCTTAGCCATATTGCAAAATGTACATGTTCACTTGTAGTAGGGTTAACTGCATTGCATCACAGTGGTCATCACAGGGGCCTATTTGCAGGGAGATGTGACATACTTATAGCATACCACAACCTGTCAGTGCAAGAAATCTGGACAAAGACTGACAAAATGGGGGGACAAAGGCCCAAAAATAGGGACATATTTTAAATATTACTCTTATACAGTGGATATAAAAGGTGTACACCCCCCTGCTAAAATGCCAGGTTTTTGTGATATACAAAAATGAGACAACAATAAACCATTTCAAAACTCTTCCCACCTTTAATGTGACCTATAACCTGTACAATTCAATTGAAAAACAAACAAACAAATCTGTTAGGGGAACAAATATGAAAAATGAAAAAACATACAATAGGATGGATGCATAAGTGTGCACAACCTTAAACTAATACTTTGTTGAAGCACCTTTTGATTTTAATTACAACATTCAGTCTTCTTGGGTACACCCCTGCCATCAATTAAAGAGACTCTAATTAACACCAAATAATGGTTGGCTGTCCTAGTAGGGTTTCCCTGGCATTTACTCAGTTGCCTGCTACAGCAAATGCCATGGTTCACACAGAGCTTAGAAAGCATCAAACGGATCTCATTGTTGAAAGGTATCAGCCAGGGGAAGGGTACAAAAATATTTCCACAGCATTGCATATACCATGGAACACAGTGAAGCCAGTCATGAAAAAGGGGAGAAAATATGGGGCAACAGTGATTTTGCAAATAAATAGACGTTCCTCAAAATCTGATGAAAAGACAAGACAAAAAATAGTCAGGGAGGCTGCCAGGAGACCTACAGCAACACTGCAGGAGTTGCAGGAATCTCTGGAAAGTACTGGTTGTGTACTACATGTGACAATAATCTCCCGTATTCTCCATATGTCTGGCCTATGGGTTAGGGATGGAAGATGGAAGCCTTTTCTTACACAGAACATCCAGGCTTGGCTAAAATGTGAAAAATACATAAAGTCCCCCAAAAGCATGTGGGAAAATGATGAGACCAAGGTTGAACTTTTTGGCCACAATTCCAAAAGGTACATTTGCTGCAAAAACAACACTTTGCATCACCAAAAGAACATGATCCCCACGGTGAAGCATGGTGGTGGCAGTGTCCTACTTTGGGGTTGCTGTTCATTAGCTGGAACTGGGGCCTTAGTCAAGGTGGAGGGGATTATGAACAGTTCCAAATACCAGTCACTTTTAGCCTCAAACCCTCAGGTGTCTGCTAAAAAGCTAAAGATGAAGAGGACTTTCACCTGTCGACATGACAATGACCCAAACCATACATCCAAATCAACAAAAGAATGGCTTCACCAGAAGACAATCAAAGTTTTGGAATGGCCTAGCCAGAGCCCTGACCGAAATCCAACAGAAAATCTGTGGCATGACCTAAAGAAGGCTGTGCATAAGAGTTGCCCTCGCAATCTGACAGAATTGGATGCCTTTAGCAAGGAAGGGTGGGCAAATATTGGCAAGTCAAGATGTGCCATGCTGATAGACTCCTTCCCAAGAAGACTGAATGCTATAATTAAATCAAAAGGTGCTTCAACAAAGTGTTAGTTTAAGGGTGTGCACACTTAAGCAACAAGCCTATTGTACGTATTTCATTTTCTATATTTTACCTCTAACAGATTTGATTGTTTTTCAATTGGATTGCACAGGTTATAGGTCACAGTAAAGGTGGGAAAGGTTTTGAAATGATTTATTGTGGTCTCATTTTATATATCACAAAAACCTGGGTATATATTAAATTATCAAAAGATCCTGTGAACAAACAGCATTTCATTGAATATGCCATTCATCGAGTTCTGCTACCCCTGCTAATGATATATACCAACTCCGAGCTCGCACTACAGTGAGGAAAAGGCAAATTTCCCAATCCTACTTCTATCACAATCTCACTATGAACAGTTCGGTGAAGGGCATGTTCGATGTAAGAGCATCGAAAATGCTATTCACTGAACAGTCTTTTCAATAATTTAATAGGGACCCCAAAAACCTGGCATGTTAACAGGGGTGTGTTCACTTATTATATCCACTGTAAGCTTAGAAAGTTGTTAGAGTAACTGGATTTGCTGTAACATTCATTCACTGCAGGTTTTGAAGTCTGAAACTCAAATGTTTGTCATTAATTAGTGATGTCAATCCTCAGATCATCCCAGTAATGTGTCAGGCAAACAGAATTTATGAGGAACAGACCAAAAATATGAGCCAGACATCTAGACATTCTGTGAAAATCTGTACAGTTGAGAGGTATGTTCTGTAGGAGTTGCCACTGTGGTATACAGGTGAATGGGAATAATGTGTACATGGGTGCAGTGTGTGCTAGGTGAAGGCCCATCACCTACTAACACTACTCATGTATCCCAGAGGTGTATATTAGTAGTAGCATTAAGTGGAAATGGCTGCACTGCATGATGTTGAGGGCCTGTCCTGAGTGTGTATGTTGCGGTCTGACTGCATTGTGCATGTCACCATTTGTATATTGGGAGGTATGTGTAATGCCTATGTGCCACCTCACCTGTATGTGTCTGTGTGTGTGTCCATGTCTGCATGTGTGTGTGTGTGTGTGTGTGTGTGTGTGTGTGTGTGTGTGTGTGTGTGTGTGTGTGTGTGTATGTACAAGCAAACCTTTTAGTGCAAGTGTGAATTTAAATATGTTGTCTTCCCCTCACAGGTGGACAAGGGGGTCATGGATCCTCCCGTACAGAACAGGATGTCAGTGTCTCTACGGACTTCAATGATGATGATGGTCACAGTGAAGCACAGGTGGGATTGTCAGGGGCTTAATCTGTGCCATCGGTTGGCATACCACTGTCATCCACAATGTCCCTGCACACAGTCACAATACCCACACATACCCCGTCCCCAGTGGCCACAGATAATGGACAGTTGGTGGGTGGTGGCATGGAACAGACTAGTGTGGTGACTATGGCAAGTTAGTGTAGACACTAGCCATAGCCAGAGTGCAGGCGAGGTCCCACATAGGTGGATGGACAGGGGTGCTTGAAGGAGGACTGCTGCCAGTCAAGCCCCTGTTGCAAGTGCCACAGCAGGTGTCACCAGATACATGTTTTGGGCCATCATGGAGATACAGGTGCATAATGAACGCAACACCAGGCATATACTCATGGTCTTGGATGCAACTCTTCCTGGCATACGTGATGATCTATATGACCTTGTTGAGGCCACATGTCACAATACTGTGGTCATGAATATATGTTGGGGTGAGACCTTGACAATCCTTGACCCTGAAATGTCTGTGCTAGAGCATGCGGTAGGAGATGGGTGTCATAGGTCAGCACCAAGATCAGCTGAGAGTCTACAGAGCCGTGCACCTTCACACACCCGTAGTGGCAGTAACACCAGCACTACTGAAGTGGGGGTGCTGTCCACACCACAAAGGAGTAGGCCATGGGCATGTGGTCCTAGCCGGTCCCATCAGGGACTCCAATCCAACAGACAGCAGTCACCATCAGGGAGTAGTACTACATATAACCTTGGGCTTGGTGGTGCTAGTGATACCCTGGCAGGACCAGTTCCTATGTCTGTGGCCAGAGATGGTGAACTGTACACCCTACCATGTACAGTCCACAACTGTCCAATATACTGCTGTGTAGGGCAGCCACATGGTGTGACTGTGTGCATACAAACACACACATATCTCTATCACAGGGAGGTCACCTCCAGACACACACAACACCTCTGCACAGTCCATTTATTGAACATGCCTCCAAGCACACACACATGATGTCAACCATATGGCCCAGCCTAGGCCTTTGGCAAAGCCACACCACATCATGTGCATATGTTGATACCTGTGCCACATCCCTATCATCCGTACCATTGATGCAGGGACATGCTAATATGGGTCTGATGCACAGGGTGAATATAGCACAGTGTAGCTAAGTAATGCTGTGTAAGGTGTGTCTCCTTGCATTTATGGATACACATCAAGGTGCATGTACCTTATTAGCCATGATGCATTATTGGTGTTAGTACCACTGACTAAATGTAGTCTGACATGTTGTATTCAGTTTGTGTTCCAGGTGTCTGTGTGTCTGCAGGCTGTGGTCCTGCAGACATTACCAACATGGAGTGTGGCAGAGTGGAAACACATTGACCATTTCATAGCCAAGGTACCGCTGTATATGTACATGTTTACCAGGTGTGTATGCATGCAACAGTGTGTGAGGGACACTGTTGGCAGACAGTGTGACCTTGCATACATACCCCTTGTCACAGACAGCTAGCCTTCATACATGTCACCTCAGTGTTCTGTAGTACCACAGGGTCATACATACAGAGGATTTACTGGAGTACCTGCACTAGGTCCCTCACAGGCCTAGCCATGACCTTAACCCTAACAGATTCACCTGTCTTGTGGGCACACAGTAGTCACAGGGCCTTCTCATGTCTACATATTTCGCACACACATAGGCAACACGCACTGTGTGTGTGACATTATCAATTGTGAAGTGTGGGACACAAGTTGTAGTAATGTGACAGTTGGCAGCACATAACATGCCCATGGCATGTACAACACACAGGATGTCCTCTGGTATGCTAGTATGACACCTTTGTGTGACATTACCTTCACTTACAGTATTTCTCATGACATTAAGGTGCTTCTGATGTGCAATCACATCTCTATGCAATCAGTACAGACCTGTAAGACATGTTTCTTGTCCCACAGTTCTGGGACCTCTTTTAACTGTTTCAGTTGTCAGCACAAGTTACACCTTGCCAACATGGACTGCAACCTGCAGGGTGGTTCAGACACCCCTCTCAACAATACAGTTTACACAGACTGTCCTGGTGCATGCCACACATTAGTAGTCACTACACCTGTGTTGGTCTGGCACATTGTTGACAAACCACTGGGGACTGCAGTCATAACATCATGGCAGACATTATGAGTTGCACACTTCATACCATTCAGACCATCTATGCTAATGCAAACCCTGTTATGCTATTACTGTTACATGTTTATAGGAGCAATATTTGACAGGTGTCCTTATTATGTGTCCTTTGTCACCCTCATTATATATGGCTTTGTGAGCAGTCCTTGATCTGACAGCTTGGGAGGTATGGGTACAGATGATGGCCATACCTCTGACCTCTGCATATGTGCGCAGATTGTCCTGATCTCTGACACATGATTTCTTCACATCGGTCATGTACATGTGGTTTTCTGGCTATCTGGTAAAATCATGACAGACTAACATTATAGGTTAATGGCAGCTATTGTCATGTAATAACACATACCCTTTGGAAGGTGCCTTCAATTGCATGACCTGTTCTACTATCCATTTCCCATGTGTGTCACAGCAATATGTGACAGGTGTGTCCAATGTTCTCTGTTTGCTCCAGCTTCATATATGACATTCACCTGATGTCTGTCTGTAGACTGCTGCAAGGTGATGTGATACAGTGATAGAGTAACAGTCTATCAACATTATGTTTCAGAAAGGTACGAGGTCTGCTGCTGCCATGTCTGTCAATACAACGACTGTGACAGTTTGGCAATGTGTCTCAAATGCCCATTGTTAGGGGTCATAGACAACATATTGGTTGCAAACATCCGGGTATTCCATATACATATGTACAGATGGCTGGTATGGGCTGTACAATTTAACATGTTGCATGTACAGCAGATGCCATTGACTGACTCTGCAAAGTAATGCCATGTGAAGAAGTCAACAGGCCTTAAATGGTATACTGACACACAACACTCATAGGGAATATGCTTCACCCCCCACACACACACATGCACACATTTGCCAGAACTGAGATTAGAACTGCTGCCTATTTAATTAATCGTACTGTAGCATTATACAGTTATTACATGCACCACAGGGCTTATAGTGTTGAGAATTGCATACAGATACTTCTATGGTGGATGACATCAGCAGCCCTTGTAAAGAGGGTAATGGGAAACATAACAAGTGGAACAGACCTCAAAATGGTAAAACCTACATTCCCAGAGGATATGGCCTTGGCCAAACACACACACACACACACACACACACACACACACACACACACACACACACACACACACACACACACACATATAATACTGTTCTCAAACACACACACACACACACACACACACACACACACACACACACACACACACACACACACACACACACACACACACACACACACACACACACACACACACACACACACACACACACACACACACACACACAGTACTGAGTGTTTTGGTCCCCTACCTATGTATTGTTGGCACTACAGTGTCATGCAGTTATTTCACATGCCACAGAGCTTATAGGGTTGAAGAGTGTCCCACGGTACTTCTAAGGTGTACAACATCACCAGCCGTTGTTTAAAAATGACAATGGGGACGTGTACTGGGAGGGTAAGGGCTCAAAATACTGCAAATGTACACACAAGCACTTACACACACATTTGCCATAACTGAGATTAGAACTCCTGCCTATCTAATTAATTGCACTGAAGTATTACACAGTTACTACATGCACCATGGGGCTTATAGGGTTGAGAAGTGTATGCAGGTACTTCTGTGGTGGATGACATCAGCAGCCCTTGTAGAGAGGGCAGTGGGAAGTGTAGTGGGTGGAACAAACCTCAAAATGTTAAAACCCACACCCCCAGAGGATATGGCCTCACCCAAACACACACATAACACACACACACACACACACACACACACACACACACACACACACACACACACACACACACACACACACACACACACACACACACACACATATATGCACACTTATATTTGCCAAGGCTGAGATTAGAACTCCTACATATCTAGTTATCTGTACTATACTGTTACATGATTACTGCATAAGCCATAGAGCTTATAGGGTTGAGGGTTGTCCAACAGTACTTTTAAGGTGAATGACATCAACAGCCTTTATAAAGTAAGGCACTGGGACATGTTGTGGGTGGGAAGGTCCCCAAAACACTATACCCTACAGCATGCACACATTTGCCAGTATTGAGAGTAGAACCCCTGCCTATCTCATTATTTGTACTATAATGTTATGCAGTTATCGCATGGGCTACATAGCATATAGGACTGAGACCAGTCTAAAGGTACTTCTAAGGCGAATGACATCAGCAGATCTTGTAAAGTAAGGCAATGGGAAGTGTACTGGGTGGGAAAGGCCTAAAACTCTTATTCCTACACACTCACCCACACTTACATATGCTGAGACTGAGATTAGATCCCTTATCTATCAAGTTATTTGTACTATAGTGGGATGCAATTATCACACACACCACAGAGCTTATAGGGCAGAGGCCCATCCAAAGGCACTTCTAAGGTAAATGACATCAGCAGATCTTGTAAATTAGGGCAGTGGGACATGTTCTGGGTGGGAAAGGCGTAAAACTCTTATTCCTACAAACACACACTCCCAGACACGCCGTGACTGAGGTTAAAACTCCTACCTATCTAGTTATTTGTACTATAGTGTTACACAATTATCGCACATGTCACAGAGCTTATAGGACTTGGGCTAGTCCAAAAGTGCTTCTAAGGTGAATATCATCAGCATATATTGAAAAGTAGGGCAATGGGAAGTGTACTGGGTGGGAAAGGCCTCTTAATACTTAAACCTGCAGACACACATACAAAGGCAGGTAATGTGATATTACAACCCCCACCTCAGTACTCAGTACTATCACACAATGAATCTCACCTTCATGTTGGCATGTGCAACTGGTTACAACTGGTATGCAACTTTCTGGAGCAGGACATCTCTCTATGCCATTCAGGCTATGCCTGTGTATGGCTCACTCTGTGTGTGTCTCCCTGTGTCTCTCTCTATCACTGTCGCTCATCCTCATGTCTATGTGTGTGTTCTTGACATATTGTCATATGTTGCCCATATATGTGTGTGCGTATCATAAGCAACATATGCAGATATACCACGTATGAGCCACCTACAGCTGGCTGTGGGTAATCCTGTCTGATGGACATGTGTAGAGACAATTACGGTGTACATAGCTGTGTGTATGCAAAGATATCTGCACAATACAGATATATAGTCCAATATGGTTTCTGACATGGGCTTTACTTCTCTAAGTGTAGGAGTGTGCCCAGTACGACCTTCTATAGTAACTGTGAGACTTCATTCCAGAGATTGTTGTACTCCAGTCCAGGGTTTTGTGTGCTACAGCCATACCTCTCAACCTGTTAGTGCAAGATATCTGAAGATAGTCTGCCAAAATGGGGAGACAATGGCCCAAACATATGGAGATACTGTAACTATTTCTCTTATTAATATATGAGTTGCTAGAGTTACAGGGTTTGTTTTAGCAGACATTTTCCGACATATGTGACATTTGACACTGTAATGTATTGTGTCATTACCTACTGACTGAAATCCTCAGATCATCACATTGATTTACCAAAGAAATACAAGATGGATGATGCACAGACTGATATTATGAGCCAAACACAAGACATCCGTGCACAATCCAGCCAGTTGAGAGGTGTGGCTACAGCCGATTGACTGATGAAGCTTTGTAAATTGTCCAGCACCTTAGTGATATACCGGCTGATGATCCCCTGCTTCTTTGGTATTCTTCTTACCTGAAAGTTCATATCCTGGTGTGGTCATACCTCTCAACTGTACAGGTTTGTTCAGATTGTCCAGATGTTTGTCCATTTTTTATCCATGTGTCATACACCTGTGATTTTCTGGCAGGTTGGTGGCATATACACCTAAAAAGTGAGAATTAGGAAAATAATGACAGAACATATGTGTTTCAGACTTCACAACCTTCAGCCAATACTTGCTAATGCAAATCCTGTTATTCTACCAACTTTCTAAGTTAAGATAAACCACCGGGCCTTAATGGAATGGTACCTCTAAAACCCATTCTGAAAGAACGGAGCATAAACATAAAAAGGAGAAACAGGAAGAGGGAATAAGCAGAACTTATTCCTGCTACTTGTAATTTTGGAGGACTACAAGCAGAGGGACCTGTCTGCATTAGCCATGGAAGAGGAACCACCCCAGAATATCATGACTGGTTGAACACTGTTTAAACATTTTGCTTTGATGGGAGTGAATAAACGATCTGAAGAAGGTTTTACCGAAAGCGCTTATCCTACGTTCTCTTCATTTGTTTTGTCTTTTAAGAGTTTTATTAAATCAGATTTTATTGTGTCTATGATGGCACATCTACATTGTTTTTTACTTTGGTTCTTTTTTGGCAAGACTACCTTCAGCAGTGTGTACTTATTTTTTGTTTCAACTTTCTAAGTTTGTAAGGGCGATATTTTAATCACGCCTATCATTGGGCCTTTGTCGCACTTTTATTTATAACCTTGTTCAGATGTCTTGCTCTAAGAGGTTGAGTGGTATGGGTGTGGGTACAGAGTGCATTCTACTGGCAGAGATGTCCATTATATGTGTGGTATATTCCACATAGCACTGTGATTTCTAGGTACGTCACTGGCAGAGCAGTACAGCATAATGTGGTGAAGCACTGACAGACATCTGTGTATAGGTTGATAGGTTGATATGAGGTTAGTAGGCTATTGGCCCTGAAGCCCTTATAACCCTCGAAGACGAGAGTTTGCCCATGTTAAAACATGTCAGCACCCAGAGCCCCTGTCCAGCAGGGACACAGATGGAATCACTGGACTGTATGTTCTGTTTCCCAAGCACTTATACATGTGCACTTTACTAGGGGTATTGAGGCACTTGGCTAAGTGTGGACAGGTAGTGGATTCTACAGATGGGGGGAGTGTGTGGGACATGTCTCTGTCACACCAACACGCCCTATTGATATCACAGACCAGGTTGATGCTATGCCTGCAGGTAGATCTAGTGGGCCTTGGCTTCCAGATGTGCAAAAGTTTCACCAAGGCTGGGTCTGGATTGTTTTGTATGCTAGACAGGGATCACCTCTACAGAGTCTGTATGGAACTGAGTAGAGGGACAGTGCTGTTAGCCTATCTGTGTAGGGTAGGTGTTTGTGGTCCTGCATTCTCCCAGTGAAGAACCTCTGTGGTCTCTCCGGATGCTGCAAGTTCTTTGTGAGGTACATGCTGAAGGGGATGTTGAACAAAATAATTGGCCTTATAAGGTTAGCATACATGGATCTTATGACCTCATTGTCCCTGGATGGAAAACCTTTTCATCTGAGTTGTCCCATCTATGAAGCATTTTGTGCAATGGAAGTAACATGGTCTCAGACTTCAGGTTGCTATCAACCTGGGTGTCCAAATGCCTCACTACTGATTTGTGTATGTAGGACATTGTTGTTAATGTGATACTATGTGGGGCTGTCAGTCTCCCCAAAGGGGATGCTGATGCATCTGCAGACATTCAGCTTGAGACAATGTTTCTGGCATCAGTCATTTGTTTTGGTGAGGCCCTACGGGCATCCACATCACTTTGGGTATTGATGTCTGTTCCCAGCTTGCAGTCATCTGCCTACATGGTTAGCTAAAGACCACAGGTCAGATTGTAATGACATATATTTGTGTTTCAGACTTCTTACCCTTCAGAGCCTTACTGCAACTGCAAGACCTGCTGTTCTATCACTGTGTAAAGTCTGTAGGGGAGTATTTCATCATTGTCACCATTTGTGGGCCTTTGACAGACATTTCTTAATGGTTTTGTATGGCTGACTTGCTGGGTGAGACTGAGGGGTGAGTATGGGACCCCCACACTGACATCCATGCCTGTGACCTATGACCTCCCAGTAAGTTGGCCCCCCACATATACTGCAGTGGGATTTGTTACCTTGAGGACTACTGCATAGTGTGGGGAAGCCAGTATTGGGCAAACATTTCCTGGTGTCTCACATAGCTGTCAGTTGCCTGCTGCTATCCCAGTAACCCACCCCATTCCCTTGCATGCATGCAGTGATACCATGTATATGCTACCAGAACATACTATTCATTCATTTATTGTTAAGAAGACTGACTTACCTTGTGCTTGTGACAGTTGTGAGGATGGTGCTTGAGGGCTTCCTATGTTGGATGCACACAGTACACTGCCTATACATGGTAAGGTACAGGTGATGTGTGTATCATCCATTTTACTGTGTGGTCAAGTCAGAAAGAGGTGTCAGTAACTGGATCCCTACAGTGTCAGTGTGTGTGCTATAAGTTGCCTCTTTGCCAATGTGAGGGCATACTGGCATGCCTATGTCTGCCTGCAGGAGCTGGATCAGGGAGTTCATCCTCTGAGTCTCTCTGTGCCTGTGGGGACCTTGGCACTGGTGGGGGCTCTGGTGTTTCTTGCTGCAGCTGATTCCACAGGATCATATTGTGCAGCATGGCACATACTATGAACATGTGTGCACATGTGGCTGGAGAGTGCTGCAGGGCTCCACCTGATATGTCAAGGCAGCAGAACCATGACTTGAGAATCCCAAACATACACTCTATAATGATCCTGTTTTGTGCATGCCTCATTATGGTGTTCTTGAGTCATTGTGTGTGTATTTATGATGGGTGTCATTTATGGTTCCAGTGCATAGCCAGCATCCCCCACCAGATGGCCATATGGGATGTCCCCCCTGGCAAATCCCTGAAACAGCTGTGAGTATTGCCAGATATGGGAGTCATGATAGCTTCCAGGGCTACCAGGACACACATTAATGATAATGCCCTGGGCATTGCACATGACCTGGCAGTTGATGCAGTGAAAGCCCTTGCGGTTTACATAGACCCTACCCTGTTCACCGGGTGATGCTTTGATATGGATGTGCGTGCAGTATATGGCACCCAGGACCTCTGGATAGTCTGCTACATGGTGGAAGAGATGCATATTGCTGGTCCTCTCCTCACGGGTGCTGAAGAAGTAAATGTGCTCACAGGCATGTAGTAGCATGGCATCCAGGAACTGGTGGAGTACCCTGGATGCAGATGCCTGTGAGACCCCCATGATGTCCCCAGTAGGTCTTTGGAAAGTACATGTAGCTAGAGTAAAGCTCTATTTTCACACAGTATGGCAAAAACCTGGAATAATCTCCCTCCATCCATGAGTTCTGCATCAAATACCACTCAATTCTAAAACTCCCTGAAGGCCCATCTTATAAGTTCTTGGCTCTGTCCATGTGTCACATATGTTACCTCCACACTTTTTCTTTTTCTCATAGTACATGCCCTCAGCATAGTTGTTACAAATGGTATCCCTAGACAAACATGAACTTCTTGTAATCTCTGTCTGTTTTTTTTACAACAAACAGAATGTACATATGTAAATATTGCTGATTTGAACTGTCCTTACTGTTTTCTTTTCTCACTAGATATTACTAGTATAACAATGTTTTTTACACTCTGTATTATATCATTATTGTTGTTATTTGTTGTTCTGAATTATGTGGAACTTTTCTCCCCAGGCCTCCACTGTAAATGGACCTCATCCAGTCAGACCATCCAGGGTGACAAATGAAAAATAAAATAAAATAAATACATAAAGAAATAAATAAAATAGTATTCTAAAGACAACACATACCTTGGTATTCACTGGATGGGTTCCCCTCTGTTGGCTCTGGGTCTGAGTTGAGGCCAGCACAGCTCGATGAGTTGCTGTAGTATGTCCCTGTCCACCCTGTAGCACTCTAGTATCTCCAGATCATGTAACCCCTGGTAGGTTACCCTGGGTCTGAACAATCCTCTCCTCCTCCTCAGTCTGGGGTGGTTGTCAGCATTATCCTCCTCACTGCCCTCAGCCTCTAGCACATACTGATGTATTAAAGTGACACCAGCCCCTAACATTTTGTTGGTTAAAATTCCCCCGAGTGTGTAGTCAAAAACAGACAAAGGTGTTTGCATAGTTTATACTGTTGTGCTGCAGATGCTGCCTTTATGATTGGCTGACTATGATACATTCCTCCTGCCAGGTATATTTATTCTGCTAGTTCCCATTTTTTTCCATTCACATTTCTGCCTCTTTTAAGCCCAAGGGTGCACCATGCAAACATGCTGCCCAAATGTAAACAGTTCTGCTATTTCTTGTTTTTTTTTTCTTTTTTTTGGTTTAAGACCCAGTGCATGCTGTGCAAACATGTTTAGCTATAGTAAACATTTTTAAGCAGAAATGGCCCTCTCCTGGATGCAAATACTCTCCTCATTTTATGGAATAAGTAAATACAGCCTCAGACACACACCCTTGCTTAGCTGTGCTTAGCTAAGCTCAAATGGAAGCCATGGATCTCCAATGTGCTTACACCTAGCATGACACACCCCATTTTCATGTCAGCTGCTTCTCCTGCTTACACCACTGCCTTATAGCTTCTACATGGTTAGGTGCATCCAGACAATGGTCTCCCATTTTACTATTCAGTAAATGTTGCTCATTTGCATACCCCACTGCCTTAGTCCCTTTTTACACCACTACACCAGAGCCTTTCTCCTTAGCAGTCAGTGTTACCTGTTATTCTTTTGATTCTCCATACTACCTACTATAATGGCAAAATGTAGATTTTATTTACAATTGTCTTTTCACATTTTTTTATATTTTCTGCACGATTTCATTTGCACACCGCAGCACAATGCTTAAACGGCCGAAATTGGCCAAAATAATGTAAACTTTTATTTTTATTATTTTGCAATTGTTTTTCATGCCAATGGCCATATTTTAGCCATTGGCATACCTAATGATCAAAATACATTCTTTACTTTGAGGTGTCATGCCCTCATTTTGATTTTTGAAGTAATGTTAAAGGTTAGTAAATTAATACATTTCTGCAATGGACACTGTTCTGGCACGGATGCCTGGCTGTTTCCTGAATCAATAATTCACCTCATTTGCATGGCTTTCACCAGCAAATGAGCTAATTAGCATTATGCGGTGGTGTCCATGCCAGAATAGTGCTAGCAGGCTCTTGCATGTCCCCAGCCTTTTTACTGAATTGCTTGGCGGCCATATACCATGCAGGAGCTACTACACTATTCTGGCACAGTGAAAATGCTTTATTGAATCCCAGGGAAAGACTGTGCAGTTGTCATTCAAATAGTCAGTTTACAGCAATTGCAACAAGTTAAATTTCAAATTGCCTAAATGCCTCTTTTCAACATTTTCAGTTTCAGAAAGTGGCAAATAACCTGTACATCATAATGATTAAAATAGCAACATTCAAGACAGAGATTTAAGAAATGGCCTAGACTTCATCTACAAAAGTGTGTTTTTGATAACTTGGCATTCCCAAGAGGTCATAAACTGATATGATCATGAGTTTTGTTTACTGTCTGCCTGATTACTTTTATATACTGTCAAATGTGACGTGAAGTTAATTTTCCAATCCAGCACATTTTAGTGTTAGGAATGAGAAAAATGTTCTTAAACTGAGATGTAAAAAGCATTCATTTTACAAATGTTATATTTAAAAAAAGTTCTAGCACCCTAAAGGATGAGCTTGCTTTTTTTTCTTTTTCTTTTTTTTTTTTTTACCAGAGAGCCTACCTGAACATGCAAAACTGGCTTGGCCACCAGATTTCTTCCATTTTAACAACTACATAAAACTGTGCTGTCAAGTCAAGATTGTTGTGTCCACAGAACATTATCACAGTTTTGCTTGTCTTAATAAGTGCCAGATGTGACGTTCTCGACTACCCTGGATCAGTAACTAAGGAATTTCAATCCTCACTACTGACTCCGGTGTGAGAGTGGCAGTTAAACAGGAGTAATATTTCACAACTTTCACTAAGAGCAGAACAAGAACACACTCTATATCCCGGGACAGGACTCTATGTTTCTGTCCACCCCAAATATAACTCCTTATTACACACTTCATAGCATAGTGTCCCAGTTTAAGACCATTCATACATTCACACAAATAAATTAAATCTTACACATCCAAACATCTTGGAAAGCCTGACAAAGATTTCCAGATGTGTCCCTTCCCCAAAGTAAAAAGGTAACAGGCTGATACTAATCAGAGTGTCTACATACCCTTTTAAAGGGGTGTCCAATTGTTAAAATTAGATATTAAAACAAATGGTAGCATATGACCTAAAGCAGACAGGCTCTCAGAGTGACCTGGGAATTATCAAGTAGGTATAAGCACTCTCAAATGACTAAAGAATACACTAATTGACTAGCCACAATGTAAGACAATAAACATATTTAATAATGAGAAAGATAATTAAAAATGTAAAACAGTAGTCTTAATAAACAAACAGAATTCAAACACCAGTAAAATTAAATTAATACTGAATGATAGAAACCCAACATTTAGAAAAACGCTGATTGATTAGTTATAATTTCCTATCTAACTAAAGAACACTGTCCCTGATCTAAACTAAATAGAGCTAAACTAAATATTACAACAGAGCAAAGGCAGGTTTACAGTTCTTGGTCAGTTCTTTGGGTATCCACTGCTGAGTATAACTGAACTGAACTCAACTGAACTCAACTGTGAACTGAACTCAAATGTTTAAACTGTCTTTAACAAGCTCTTTTATAAACTAGGTTAACTGTCTTAACTGTTCCTGTTCTTATTTTCATTTCACTTTTTGAAAATCAGCACATAGCTTTGTTTTGAAAGTTTTGTCCTGCCATTAGTCTCTGAAAGCAAACAAGGAGGAACTGGAAACATTCCAATGGCATCATCTGTAGATGAGATGACTGTGACACAGCCTGCATTTAGAATCTCTTGCACAAAAATTGCAGTTAGACATTTAAAAGAACACTGTTCAACTTTTAAAACATCCTGTACAAACATATTATTAATCAACATACAATAACTTATTCACAGTACTGCAGCTAGTCATACTGGCAGATCATACAGGTTAATCTGAAACCATGTATAAAACTTCAGACAGACATGCTAGCACAGATGAAAGTGTCTGATTTCTTCACATTTCTCCCTGCCATGACTCAAGCATGATTTTCAAATGACCCTTGAAAAATGATGCATGATAAAAATGGGTCTGGGAATATATCAACCCACTGAGGTGTTGTATTGTTATGTCCTATGCTTGCAACCCTAAACTCCACCTCAAGTAAGTTGGCATTTTGTTTGCTGACTATTTAGCCATGTTAAAGGGTTATGATCTGAGAGTACAGTGAATTTTCCTTCATATAGATAGGGCTGCAGCTTCTACAATGTCCATACTATGGCTAGATATTCCTTCTCCACAGCTGCATAACATTCTTCCCTAGGCTGAAGTCTATGCCTAAGATATACCACTGGGTACTCTTCTCCTTCTTTGGAAACTTGGCTGAGTACAGCCCCCAACTCAAAATTTGTAGCATCTACTTGCACAACAAATCCTTTGCTATAATCTGGGCTGGCTAACACAGAGGGTCCTCCTAAAATCTCTATGTTTTTGGACTGTCTGCTCATAATCTGTGGTCCACACTACCTTATCCTTTTTATTTTTCCTAGTTAGGTCAGTAAGGGGTGCAGCTATTGTACTATAACTGGACACAAATTCTCTATAGTACCCTGCTGTCCCTAGAAATGCTCTTACTTCCTTTTAAGTAACAGGAACTGGCCACACCTGAACAGCTTCCACTTTGCCAGGTTCTAGCCTAATCTTACCATTCTCCACCCTGTGTCCTAACCAAGTGACCTCTGCCATACCCACCTGACACTTACTGGGTTTAATAGTTAATACTGCCTGTTTTAGTCTACACAAGACCTCTATAACATATTGAAGGTGCTCTTGCCAGAAATGGCTGTAAATAGCAATGTCATCCAAGCATACTAAAGCATAATCTCCTGCTAAGATATGATCTACCAGTCTCTGGAAAATTGCTGAGGTATTTTTCATTCAAAAGGGCATCCTTGTAAATTCATATAATCCAAAAGGAGTTATAAAAGATGACCTCTCTTTAGCAATGGGAGTTAAGGGCATCTGCCAGTATCCATTGGTCAGATCAATAGTGGTCACATACCTAGCCCCACCCAGCTGTTCTAAGGCTTTGTCTGTTCTAGGCATGAGGTATGCATCTGCCTGTGTATAACTGGTTAATTTTGTATAGTATACAAATACTCTAATGCCACAATCCTTCTTTGGCACCAGCACTACTGGGGAAGCCCAGGGACTATTGGATTTCTGAATTACCCCCAGTTCTAGTATTTCCCTTATCTCCTCCTTCAGAGTCTGTTTACCTATCTGAGGCACTCTATAAGGAACCTGCTTGATAGGTTTTTAGGGTCCTGTGTCCACATGGTGCTGTACCAAGTCATTACACCCAGGTTTCCCTGTGACCATGTTCCCAAATTCCTTCAATACTGCTCTTATCTCTCAGACTTGATTAGGAGTTAACTGCTGTGATATAGTTCTCACTTCCACAGAGGTGTCACTCCTTGCCTCACCAATAAGATTGGTTGCCATATGCCTTCAGACTCCTCCTGCCATCCACTGTGAATACTCAATACTAGATCCTCCCTATCATAAGGTTTCATCATATTAACATGGTACAATTTGTACCTGTTCTCATACCTACCAGGTTTACCATGAAGTTCACGTCACTGACTTTCTTTACCACTTCAAAGGGTCCCTCCCAAGCTGCTTGTAATTTATGTCTGACAGGAACAAGTACCATATCCTTCTGTCTCTCAGCATACCCTCAGGCTTGAGCATTCCTGTCATACCAAACCTTTTTCTGCTGTAGGGTTAATGCTAAGTTCTCTTGGGCCAAATCCATGAGCTCCTTAACTCTTGTCCTGAAGTTAAGGATGTATGACACAACAGACACCTTGTGAGATTCACTCTCACCTTCCCACTCATCTCAAATCACATCTAAAGGCCCCCCACCCTATGCCCATATAACAACTTAAAGGGTGAAAACTCTGCAGATTCCTGTGGTACTTTCCTGTACACAAATAATAGGTGGGACAAATACTTGTCCTACTCCCTTTCAAACTGGTTTGCAAATGCCCTAGCATAGTCTTTAATGTAGAGTTTAACCTCTCCACAAGACCATTAGTCTGGGATGGTAGGGGGTGGTCTTCAAATGTTTCACTCCACAACATTCCACAAACAAGTCTGCAGGTCTAACATGAAGTTGACATCTTGATCAGTCAGTATGTCCCTTAGAAAACCTAGCCTGCTGAAATATTCTAGCAAAGCATTTGCCACCTTCTCTGCCTCAATAGATAACAGAGCCACTACCTTAGGGTATCTGGTAGCATAATCCACTACCACCATGATATATTTCTCCCCTGTAGAACTTGGAGTACGTAGGGGTCCCACCATGCCCATGGCCACCCTGAGAAATGGCTCTTCAATAACAGGCAAAGACATTAACAGAGACTTAACCTTGTCCTCTGCCTTGCCAATGTTTTGGCATTGTTCAAAAGTCCTACAATATCCAACCACATCCCTTGTAATCCCAGGCCAATAAAAAGTATGCATAATACATCTCTTTGCATGTTTTATACCCATATGACCTGAACAAGGGGATGTCATGTTCTGTGGCTAAAAGTGGTAAACGGTAAGCTCTAGGCACTACCAACTGCGTATTACCTCACCTTCTAGCCCACCTTCAGAAGTCCACTCTCTACACAACAAACCTTTGTTCCAGTATACAGACTCCCTCTTCCTTGAGCATCAGGCACCTCCTTAGCCACCTCCTCTCAAGTTTTGGAATGTAAAGTCCGTAAGTTGAGCCTGTCTCAACTTTACCATTGTGATCCTCCTCATCTCCCCTTCCACAGGAAGCCTAGTAACTTCCAACAGTTGTGCCTGTCAATCTGGGTCCTACCACTCACCTCCATCCTTGCAGTCACCATGTCCAAGGGAACATCAGTACCTACCAGCTGTTGTGGCTCACTTTCAGACTTACTGTAACAGGATAGCTTCTTCTCTGAAACAGCCACAATACCAGTCCTAGCTTCAGGTGTGAAATTTGTCTGGGTCTCCCCCACGCTACTGGACTTACATGCCCATCTCCAAGCCTGAATGTGTGTCACTGCATGCACACAAGGTACTGCAACATCAAAGTCATTCCTTATCAGAACATCTGCAGGAATATCCTCAAACATACTTACCTGCTTGCTTCCTATTCCACCCTCTCAGTCAGGATGAACCCTAGCCAAAGGTATTTGGAATGGAGTCCCTCCCAAAGCACCGACAAGAGTGGACTGTCCAAGCAAGTACTGCACTTCTCTAAACCCTGCAGGCCTCACAATGTTCATATCAGAAGCCATGTCTGTCTTAGCAGTAACCTGTTTACCATCTATTAAGATAGGATATACACTTTGGTGATAGTTTGGCATCCATGTTGTTTCCAAACAACTAACATTGGCAGTTTGTCATCCTCACTTGCTGGCTACCTCACCTTTTGTTTCTCACCTTACCTTGATGGACATTTGGCTGCTATGTGGTCCCTCTGGTTACATTTGAAACATCTGATCCCTAACTGTTTACTTGGACTAGTAGTTTCCCCTGTTACTGGTGTACTCCATTGCAGTGGTTTAGACTCTCCCCCATGTATTCCCTTAGGTGCATGTGTAGCACTGGGTATCCTTTTGTATCCATTGGTGTCCTGCTTGCTAAGTTGAGATCCCTGTTTCTCCCCAACTCCTCTGCAGAGTTGCACTCTCAGTCTGCTAACCAGATTTTCATGTCATCAGGCAAAGTACTGAGGGCTTGTTCCCTCATCAAAAGGCCTGCTAGTCCCTCAGAATTGGTGTCCTGACACCCACTCACCTATCTGTGAAAGTAAGTACTTAAATCAGAATATAATCATGTACACTTGCATCTGTCTTGCATCTATGTTCACAAAACTTTTTTCTATAAGCTTCAGGTGTTAGTTTAATTCAATCAAGCAGGCAGTTTTTAAGTTTATCATAATTCAAACAGTTAACACCAGATAATTTTGCTAAAGCCTGAACAGCTTTGCTATGGACCAAAACCAGGTTCCACAACAGCGTACTGTAAATCCAAAAATGCAAAATAAGCACTGCAAGGGTAAATCCAAACCTTTTTAATGCCTTAAAACCAGAAGTCTTAGCACTTTCATTCACCACTATTGAACTTCTTCAGAAACTGGTTAAAAATAAACTAAGCCCCCTTGTATAATCTTTTGAAAACTGAACCAACATTTTTAAAGTGACTTACACCAAATAAACATACACAAACTCATCACTTTAAAACACAGGCCATTCAGTGATGTAAAGACTACAGCAATGAATTGAAATATATCTTATTTAAAATGAAACTTAAAAGGCTGTAAAAATAATCACAAAACATTTAAGAAATACAAGATGCTCTAATCTTTAGAGCAGGTTTCAAAGAAAAGTACAGTTTTGTACCTACCATAAATGTAGATGTCCGAGAGGAATGCATCTGCAGTCTTTACAAATGGGTTGTCCTGTCGTCAGGCAGCCCTTCGGTCGGCCGGATTCCAAAGTCTGGGTCTGGCTTCGGCTGGTGTCGCACTTCACCCGACATCATTGCGGCAGTTATTCGGGTATAAAGGCATCAGCCGACGCCATTTTCCTCAGTGTTTCTTGCCCCAGATGCCAGGTGCCCTCTTGGATGGCTAAATTTGGATAAATGCCAAAGTTTCCAAATAGTAGAGAGCAAACACATAAAATAAGCATGTATGTACATATATACAAACAAATACACCATAATAGATCCCCCCCAAGCTAGCTGAAGATTGGCAAATACCCTAGGAGTACCTCAGAGGGAAGGAGGGTGGGTAATCCTGACTGCAGATGCATTCCTCTCGGACATCTACATTTATGGTAGGTACAAAACTGTACTATGTCCTTCAAGGATGCATCTGCAGTCTTTACAAATGGGTAGAATACCATAGCTAAACTAGGGAGGAGGAAATGAGAAGAGATTATGGTGTAGTTAGGATCCCTTGCAAAACAGCAGTGGCAAAACCAGCACGGGATCTAGAGTATAGAGGTAAGTTATAATGCTTGGCAAATGTATGCACGGAGGTCCAAGTAGCAGCCTCTATAATGTCCTTGGTAGCCACTCCTCGTAAGAAGGCTGTGGTAGTGGCTGTAGCCCTTGTGGAGTGAGGCCTGATGTTCTCTGGAGTTTTCTTTCCATGGTAGGAGTAACAAAATCTAATGCAATTTCCTATCCATTTGGAGATTGTCTGTTTAGAAATTGGTTTTCCTTCTTTTCCTGTTGCATATGCTACCAGAAGCTGGTCAGTTTTTCTATTGTTTTTTGTCCTGTCCAGGTAGTAGCGTAATTGTCTGTGTACATCCAAGGTATGTAAGAGCCTTTCTCCCCTGTTCTGTGGGTTGGGGAAGAATGTAGGAAGGTGGATAGCCTGATTTAAAGAGACTCTGGATACCACATTAGGCATAAATGTAGGATTTGTTCTCATGGACACTCTGTCTTGATGGAAGATCAGGAAGGGTTGCACTGCCATTAATGCCTGTAGTTCAGAGACCCTTCTTGCTGAAGTTATTGCCAGCAGGAAAGCAGTCTTCCAGGATAAGTATTGTAATTCTGCTGTTGCTGCTGGTTCGAAGGGAGGAAGAGTCAGTTTTTCTAGCACAAAGTTCAAGTCCCATGCTGGCAATGGAGGTTTCCTGGGAGGTTTTACATTTTTAATTCCTCTCAGAAACTGTCTGAGCAGAGGATGCGAGAAGACTGGAGGATCCAAGCTGTATTCTGCTGAAATAGCTGATGCATGTATCTTGATGGAAGAGTAGGACAGGCCTGTATGGAAGAGCTCCGCCAAGTACTCCAGGATGTTGGCTATGTTCACCAGTGTCACATCTTGCCCCTTTTCAGTACTCCACATGAGATATCTTTTCCATTTTGCTGCATAATTCTTTCTTGTTGAAGGTCTACGAGCCTCCAGGATTATGTCTTTAACCCTTTGGGATAAATTTGGGTTAATTGCTGTTATGTAATGTTCCATGCAGTTAGCTGCAGAGTTTTTAGGTTTGGATGCAGGATGTTGTAGTTGTTCTGTGTTAGCAGTAATGGGATCAGGGGCAGTGTCCATATTTGTTCCCGGGACATGCTCCTCAGCAGTGGATACCAATGTTGTTTTGGCCAGTCTGGGGCTATCAGAATGATCCTCGGACGTTCCTCTTTGATTTTCAGAAACACCTTCTGCATCAAAGGAAGTGGTGGGAATGCGTATGCTGTCAGGCTTTTCCAACTGAAAGATAGGGAGTCCACCTTCCAAGCCAGTGGGTGGTAAGTCCTTGTGCAGAATTTCTTCAACTGGTGATTGAATGGGGATGCAAACAAGTCTATTTGTGGTAATCCCCATTCTCTTGTGATGGTTTTGAAGATGTCCGGATGCAGCATCCATTCGTGGGCATCTGTTGTAGTTCTGCTTAATATATCTGCTAGAATGTTTTCCTTCCCTGGTACATAAATTGCCTGTAACTGAATGTTGTAGCTCAGAGCCACATCCCATAGGTCCAGTGCCAGCCGGCATAGAGGGTATGAGTGTGTGCCTCCCTGCTTGTTGATGTACCACATAACTGTGGTGTTGTCTGTCCTTATCATCAACTGGCCTTCTTGGAGAAAAGGTCTGAATGCCTGGATTGCCAATTTTACTGCCATCATTTCTTTTAGATTTATGTGCAGATGCAGCTGGTCTTGAGTCCATAGGCCTTGAATGCACTTGCCCATCATGTGTGCCCCCCAACCGAGGTCTGAGGCATCTGTCGTGATGGTTTGTCTTGGTTGACTTTCGCAGAAGGGCAATCCTGTGTTTGATTGGCAGGCCTGAGCCCACCATAGGAACTCTTGCTTCAGGCATGGGATCATTGGAATTTTGGTTTCTAAGCTGTGCTTGTGCTGGGACCACAAATTCTTTAGGTACCACTGTAGCTTTCTCATATGCAGCCTGGCATGAGGGACCAGTATTATGCAGGATGCCATGAAGCCTAGAGCTTGTAGCACTTTTCTTGCAGTTAGATGGTTCTGCTTTGTTAATGCCAAGAAGTAGAGAGGAAGTTGCTCTTTCTTTTCTGCAGTTAGAAATGCCATTTGTTTTGATGTGTCCAGTTCTGCACCCAGAAAGGTTAGTCTTTGGGATGGAATCAGCCTTGACTTTTTTGTATTGACTGTATATCCCAGGGCTTGCAGCAGGTAGATGACTCTTTGTAAGTTTTCTGTTAGTTTGTTCTTGTTGTCCGCTTGTATCAGGCAGTCGTCCAGGAAGGGATAGATTTGAATCCCCTGAAGTCTGCAATGAGCGATTACTGATGCCAGGCATTTCGTGAACACTCTGGGCGCAGTAGATAAGCCAAAGGGCAATGCTGAGAATTGATAATGCTCTGATCCTGCAAGAAATCTGAGGTATCTTCTGCAAATTGGTCTTATGGGGAAGTGCAGGTATGCCTCCTTGAGATCTAGAGTTACCAGCCAAGACTCCTTGCCCAGCATGGGAAGAAGCTGCTGTAGGGTTAGCATTTTGAATTTTGGAACAATGAGGAATGCGTTTAAAGTAGACAGGTCTAGAATAGGCCTCCATTTGTTTTCTTTTCTTGGTACCAGGAAGAGTCTGGAGTAAAATCCCTTCCCTTGCTCCATAGATGGTACCTTTTCCACAGCTCTCATTCTTAATAATTGAGATATTTGTTTTAGAGCTTCTGTCCTTTGAGTAGGTGGTAGGTTCGGCATTCCTGTCTTTCCTGGTAGAGTATGGAAATGGAATCTGTAGCCTTGGTCTATAGTTTGCAAAATCCATTTTTCTCTTGTAATGCAGTGCCATTTTCTTGAAAATAAGGTTAGCTTTCCACCTAAAGGTGCTTCTAGTTGTTCCCTGGTAGGCGGTGCCACCGCCAAGTCACTGTGATTGAGTTGCTGTAGTGGTGGTGGCTGTATCCGTGCCTCGTTGGTTGTTACCCTGCCACTGGCGACCCCTGTAGGCACCCCTGGATTGGTTTCTGCCTCTAGAGCGCCTATTCCTGCCTCTTTGTGCCTTAGAGGAGTCTGGAAAGGACCAATTCTTGGAGGGCCAGTTCCTGCTAAACCTTGGAGGTTGAACTTGCAAGAAATCTTTCACTGTTTGCACAGATTTTGCTTTCTCTTCCATCTTTTTTAATACCTGCTGTGCAGGGGAACCAAATAAATTGACCTTGTCCATAGGTGCATCCAAAAGCTTAGATTTGACATGGTCTGGTAATGCCTGTTCTTTCAACCATGCATGCCTCCTGATAACTGTGCCAGTCATGGCTGATCTAAAGGAAGCCTCCAGTGCATCATAGCCACATTTTAAAGAATGGTTACTAACCTGCTGTATGTTATGTACCATTTCTTGAACATACTTTTATCTAAAGATTCTTCAGAGGACAGCTTTTTAGTTAACTGGTCAAGCATAAACTCTTGATATTGAATCATATGAAATTGGCAGTTCAAAGCTCTAGCTGACAAAGTAGCAGAGGTGTAAACTTTTACCCCATCTCTAAGGACCTGGATTCCCTTTCAGAGGGAGGGTTTTAGAAGAAGTAGCTGCTACAGCTTTTGGACCCTGGGAGATAGTCTCTGGATCTGCAAAAGGAGCCTTATATAAGTGGTGATGAGTGTCCGGGACCCTGTAGTACCTATCGGGCTTAGCAGGAGCCGGAGGTAAAGTATCAGGAGCAGTGCAAGCATCATTAAATGCATCATCAACAACAGAAAGAACTGGAGGTATAGCTAAAGGCCTATGCTGTGGCAAATGTAGAAAGGTCCTAAGCCTTTTCTAGAGTCTGAGAAATCTTGGCCCTGCCACTGAAATTGTTCCCTCATAGCATGCAAAGTTTCCCCAAAGGAAAATTCCTCAGGAGGAGAGGCTGAAGGGATGGACTCCTCAGCATCAGAGTCTTCGTAAGGAGAATAAGAAGCCTCAGGAGGGTCTGTATGTTCTGAGTCATCAGAGGAATCATCTGCAGATACTGGCTCAGGGGGCTCTGCTCTAGGCCTCTTTTCTGGAGGAGGGAGAGAGGCCCTGTCTGGATGAGGCTGGGCTCCACGAATTAAAGAGATGAGATCCTCAGCCAAAGAAAGCATATGGGAGCTGGAGCTGGGCCTGTGAGAGGGGGGCTTGGCAGGCACAGGTTTTGATGCTTTGGCTGCTTTAGCCCTGGCAAAGGCCTTAATAGACATAGCTGGAGGAGGCCTAGCAGCTCCACGTGCAGGGGTAGAAATATCCAGGGGAATGGTGTCTGACAAATCCTGTGAAACCGCAACAGAAGGTAGGATTTCAGAAGCCGTTTCTACCAGGTTAGAAGAGGCCTCGGTAGAAGGCAAGTTATCGGCAGAAGAAAGAACCGCTTGTTCGGCTTCAGCCGAAACCGAGACACTCGTGGTTTGCTTAACCGCGGTTTCGGCCGAAACCGCGGACCGCGAGTGTCGGTCCTTTTCTTTGCGTTTTTTGGTTATTTGCGTAGTCGGAGGATCCGACGGCATAATGTAGGCAAAATCGGAGCCGAAAATCTGTTCAGCAAAGTCCGATCGACGTCTAAGCGTCCGCCGGTTAAAAGAAGCACAGGCTAGACAAGCTGCTACGTCGTGGTCTGGGCCTAAACAATGTATGCAATAGGAGTGGAAATCTTTATGAGGTATTTGTTTCCCACAAGATAAACAGTTATTAACTTTCTCTGACATCGGCTGAGGCAAGAAAGAGTCCCCAACGGGGTACTTAGCTTTATAGAAGTCTTCGAAGTAGTATTAATCTCTGGATCTGACCGACCGGCACTTGCGAACAGCTTCTGCTTCGGGCGCCACGCGGCAAGAAAGACTGAGGAAAATGGCGTCGGCTGATGCCTTTATACCCGAATAACTGCCGCAATGACGTCGGGTGAAGTGCGACACCAGCCGAAGCCAGACCCAGACTTTGGAATCCGGCCGACCGAAGGGCTGCCTGATGACAGGACAACCCATTTGTAAAGACTGCAGATGCATCCTTGAAGGACATCCACATTGTTGATGCCAGGCAAGCTAGTGGCATTCAACAAAATTTGCCAATAATCATCTCTTTTTTCTAAGAGAGTTTCCCATTCAACACCCCTAGGTTGCAATTCCACCTTTTCAAGTACAGAGAAGGAACATTTCTTAAAATCCTTACATCTTATACTGTGTAGAAAAAAGGGCATTACACTGATGAGACCTTTTTATAGCATAAGTGTGTTGGTAAATATGGGACTTAAGGGCACCAGTGGTCTTTCCTATGAAGAAGGCAGGCCAATATAAACCACCCCCTTGGTGTTGCAGTCATATCTGCCTTTAACAGTAATCAAATTCGGAAAGCCAGACACCTGACAACTGTTACCCTCCAGGATGAACATACATGGCCTACACGAACCACTTTTCTTCATACCCCAGTTCCGCATACATTTATCTGAGTTCCTACCACTCCATTCAAACATGTTTTTAAGATTCCAATTGTTTTTATAAAGAAATCTAGGGGTAGCCCCTAGCTTCTTCAGGAGCCCTACACTCCCAAAAACTGTGGTCCAGTGGCTTTTTATAGCATCCTGAAGGGAATCTATCCCTCTACTGATAATAATAATTGGATAATACCAATGCCTGAACATAGTCATTACCATTCAACTCTGACATAGGGGTTACTGGATCTTGACCATTGCTGTTGCCATCACCAAACCCCAGGATGGGATGGGATGGTATCTGGACCGTCAATTTTCACAAACATACCTAGAAACCTCCCCTACCACAGATTCTGGGTATCCCCTCTCCTTAAACATATCAATCAGAATCTGAACTTCATGCAAAAATTGGGAATCATCAGACACCAATAGGTTTATTTCTGATAAGCTGACCCATCACCAAGTTACACTTTTGCCATATGGGGTGCTGGCTATCATAATGTAGGTAACAGTTAGATAAGGTAGCTTTTCTGAATATCATAGATTCATATTTTTGCTTAGGTGTTTTCTTTTACAGCATAATGTCTAGGAAACTAATCCTATTTTCATTGGAATTACAGATGAATTCCAAAAATTCTGTAGAATGGTTCAAAAAATTTATGGATTGTGACAATTGTTCCTCATTACCACCCCATAAAACAAAAATATCATCCAAATATCTCAGATATCTGTATTTTTTACATCACTGAATGGCCTGTGTTTTAAAGTGATGAGTCTGTGTATGTTTATTTGGTGTATGTCACTTTAAAATTTTTGGCGCAATTTTCAACAGGTTATATAAGGGGACTTAATTTATTTTTAACCAGTTTCTGATGAAATTCAATGGTGGTGAATAAAAGTGCTAAGACTTCTGGTTTTAAGGCATTAAAAAGGTTTGGATTTACCCTTGCAGCTTTGCTATGGAGTAAGTGAGTCAGGAGCTAAACCCAGAGCTCTTGGTCAACATCATACTGTATACATACCCTCACAAAAATATGAATAAAACTATTAAAATCACCCCCATCCCTGTACTGAGGAAAACATTTACTGACATTTATGGCTTCTGGAGTCCAGTTATTCCCTTCTCCATTGCCTCCATGAGCCTCTCAAAAGGTAAGAATCTCCACTTCATGCAGATGCTGTCTCTCATTTTCCTCGGCTTCTAAACACCTCGGTCTCTCATCAGTCTCCACACATTTGGCTTCCAGTTCACACTGATGCTGCTTCTCCCTTTCTCAGCCCCCAGTTCATATTGACACTGCTTCTCTTCAGCTTCCAGATGTCACATTCTCTGCTTGGCCTCCAGTTGTTTGGCCTCCAGGCACAGTCTCTCTAGCTCCAGACAGATTTTCAGGTCCTTTGTGGAAAAGGTGGACTGTCCTGTCTTGGCAGTTTGCACATTTCCAACACCAAACTGGATATCGTCTGAACCCATGGTCTGAGCTGTAGCTACAACTAAGGCAGACAGCATGGCTTCCTAAGTCAGGTTGACATGCACCAATCCTCTGACTTCACATTCCTTGGCCAACTGGTTCTTCAGCTTGCTATAGTTTTCTCCTGACATCTTTCTCTGCTGTCCCAGACTAACTAACTAAAATAAATAAAACTGTGGTGGAGTGAAATTTTGTACATTTACCTTGTGGCTGAAGAGACAGCACACCTTAATGACAACTATCCACAGGCTACTAATGTCCAACTAAAATTCCCCCTAAGCTGCCACCAATATGTGACATCCCCTACTACCCTGGGTCAGTAACTAAGGAACTTCAGTCTTCATTACTGACTCCAATATTAGACCGTCACTTAAACAGGAGTAATATTTCACAATTTTCCCGTAAGAGCACAACAGAAAAATGCTGTATACCCTGAGACTGGACTGCTTCTTTCCACCCCAAATATAACTCCTTATTGCATGCTTCAGAGCAATGTATCCTAGTTTAACACCTCTGATACACTCACACTTAAATAAATTAAATATCACACATCCGAACACTTCTGGGAAAACCTGACACAGATTTTCAGCTGGATCCCTTCCACAAAATAATACAGTAACAGGCTGACATCAATCAGAGTGTCTACGTGCCCTTTTAATTAAATATTAAAACAAATGATAGCACATGACTTAAAGCAGTCAGGATCACAGAGTGACCTGGGAATAATCAAGCAGGTAGAAGCACTCTCAAATCACTAAAGAATACAGTAATTGACCAGCTACAATGTAAGATAATAAAAATATTTAATAATGAGCAAAATGATTAAAAATGTAAAACAGTAATTTCAATAAACAGAATTCAATCACAAGAAAAATGAAATTAATACTGAAGGATAGAAATCCAGCCTTTAGAAAAAACTTTGACTGATTGCTATAATTTCCTATCTGACTAAAGATTACTGTCCCTGATCTAAACTAAACATTACAACAGAGCAGAGCCAAGCTTACAGTTCTTGGTGAGTCCTTTCGGTATCCACTGCTCAGTACAATTGTAAACTAAACACAACTGAGCTCAACTCATCTGAACATAACTGTGAAATAAACACAACTGTTTAACCTATCTTCAACATGCTGTTTTATAAACTAGGTTAGCTGTCTTAACTGTTCCAGATCTTATTTTTATTTCACTCTTTAAAAATCAACACACAGCTGTTTTGGAAGTTCTGTCATGTTATTAGTCTTTGAAAGTAAACACAGAGGAAATGATGAAATTTAAATGACATCATATGTAGATTAGCTGGCTCTGACACAGCTTGCATTTAGAATCTCCTGCACAAACTTGCACAGTTAGACATGTAAAAGAACACTGTTCAACTTTTAAAACATCCTATACAAACAGAGTATTAATCAACACACAAGAACTTATTCACAATACCATAGCTAGTCATGCTGGCATATATTACACAGGTTAATCTGAAACCATGTACAAAACTTCAGCTAGACTTGCTAGCACATATGACAGTGTCTAATTTCTTCGCAAAATAAAAAGTGTATTCCTAGTTAAAAATACATAACAGGATAAATATATGTAGTTACAATGTCTCTTCAAATCCCATCCTTTCTTAAAAAGATAATTTTATAATGCACTCAAGTGGTCAGAGTTGTGCATCCTGTGACACATAGTACAGCTAGTTTATCGAAGATTGTACTGTGTGCTCATTTTTACTTACAGTTTTATAACCTCAGACTGAGTTCCTTATAACAACTATAGTCACATTATGACCTCTCTGGTCCACTTGAATCACTTTTCAACTGGAGCCTTCAGTCAGGTTTTGTGCCCAAGGAATGGAAGATGGCTAGAGTCATTCCCCTGCACAAAGGAGGTCCAACCACTACTATGGGTAACTACAGGGCCATATGTCTTACCAGCCTCATATGTAAGGTCATGGAAAGAATCACCATGGGCATGATAAATGAGGACATAGGTAACCTGTAAACACTGGACCCATTACAGTTCATTTTTGCCACAGGAAGGTTATGCCTATTAAATCTAATGGACTTTTTAGAGAGGGTCACCAAAGCATTGAATGAAGATAAGACTGTACACACAGCTTACCTTGACCTGGCCAAACATTTTGATGCAATGCCCCACTCAGACATTATAGACAAGCTCACTAATTTAGGTATAAACCCTTTTCTCACTCACTAGATAGGCTACTGACTTAGTGATAGGACACATGAGGTCAAAATAGGTGAGTCCACTTCCACCAAGAGGCCAATCACTAAAGAAGTCTCCTAGTGCTTAGTACTGGGGCCTCTGTTTTTTGGCATATATTTCTCTGAAATGGAAGCAAATGTTGAAGGTTTATGGCTGACTAAATATGCACGATTGAAAGCTAGGAGTTATCACCAATTCTCCCCAGATGCTCACATTCTTCAAGAAGACATTAGTCTTCTCTGACTAATAAATGGTGACAAAGCCATGGTCTTAAACTCGGTGCAAAGAAATGCATAATTGTCCCTTTGGGAAGATAACCATCACAGTTAATTACCATGTTGATAATATGCCCCTAAGAGTCAACTCAGTGGTCAGGGATCTTGGTATGCATGCAGACAGTAGCCTTACCACAGTGGTGAGGAAATCCTTTTATTTTGTACAACTTATAAGTAAGAGTATGGCATTTAGGTCCAAAGAGGTCATTATCACACTGTACTCCACCTTTATCAGACTAATCATAGAGTACAATACTCCCTTTGTTATGTACGTGACCAGGCATATGCAGCAACTAGAATGACCTCAGAGATTCCATACAAAAAGAATACAAGGCATAACAAACCTACATTATACAGAGCTCCTTAAAGCCCTTTTCTCTACTCATCTACTCAGTTCCCTCTAGATTGCTGAGGGATGATCTATGCCTGACTTATAAGCCATCCACAAACCCCTCGCTTATGAATCTACTACATATTCATAACTCAAAGAGTACCAGAAATACAAGATCTAGGGACATGAATTTTGTCTGAGGCTGAAACAGGACATGCTGGAGAGATAGATATGTGTCCCAGAGACTGTCCCTCCTATGGAACAGGCTTGCCATCCATGTTAAGCTGAGTTTATATACTACCCAGTTTAAGTATAACCTAGACCAGTGGATGGGGAGTAGGAAATTTACACTGGGCCTGGCACCCATATCCCTTATGGACAGATGAGGCTTATAAATACCTGGCCCTCTATGTCCTATTTGGATACAGGACATCATTATTATTTCAGGGAAAACTTGGTTAGGCTTAGAAAGCCTCCACTGTGTCATTAGTCTTGTTACAATCTGTGAATCTATGAATCTGTTATTTGTTAGAATATCTACTTCAGATAACAAAAAGGACAGCAGGCCTTTATTTATAACATTACAGTTTCCATGACAAAGGACTACTAGATCAAGAAAATCTGAAGTAAAATAAATAATATTATAAAATAAATAATAGTATAACTATTTCTTAGAAAACATGAGAATATTCAGCTAAAGTTGTGACATCTTTGTAATAATCAGAAAACCTTAAAATAGCATATTGCAATTGGCTATAAAAAGATCAAAGTTTCAGACTCTTAACTTATTAGTCTTTCAAACTGACAGCCTGGTACTTTTGAACAGAATCTTCCTTCTTTGGTAAAATGAAATTAAAAGTTGTCATTGTCATTAAAAGAATAAAATGTCTTCTGCTCCTGTTATTATGTCAGAAGTTGTTTATTAGTATTGTCATTTCCACAACAAGAGTCATAAGAATCATCTACATTGTCCAGTTATGTTTTACTGAGTTCCCAGTCAAATATGACAATACTATCTTGGCCCATTCAGCTTGGAGACGGTCTTTCCCTATAACTTAAATATCAATTGCAATAAAGTATGCCCATATCTTATCTTTTGTTCCAAATTTTCTCAAAAGCATGGGGGTTTCTAGGGCTCCAAGAGAAGCATATGGTTGCTAAGCACAGCATTTATCTGTTGGATTCTGAGAACTTTTTGTTCATTTGCTGGTCTTCTTTCATGGATGGTAAGCAGGTGTTGGTCAGTTTTTCCTTGGATGGTATTCAGTGACTACATATTTCTTGAGGAGTTGTTATAGACTTTACTAAAATCATCAGTTACTTTTTTTCTATTCTGGGCAGAACATAGCAGTTATAAATTTCAATTCACATTGTTTTTTTAATTTCCCATTGATTTTTAACAGAGTTTTAAAGATTTTTTTACAACACTTTGTCTTTTTGTGTTGAAATCTCTAGGATAACGCCAAAAGAAAATTTTATTTCCAAGCAACCTGTTTCTCGACTACAAGTATCACCTTTTATTGCCAAAGGAAATTTTGCATTCTCATGTTTTTTTTTATATGGATGTGTATGTGTTATGAAAGAACAAACACAGCAGGGCTAGCCACCAAAATGTGTAAACGCTGTCTGTAGATGACTGCCACTGTAAATGTGACATCCTGACCCCATATTGAAAAATGTGAAAAAAGGGGTTGTAAATGGATGGGTCAATTGGCTGATGGATAGATGGAAGGAAGGATGGATGGATGGATGGAGGGATAGATGGATGGATGGATAGTGACTGTCAGTTTAGCCTGAAATTGGTCAATATTGAATAGTGCACCACCCCAGTAAACAAATACAAATAAAAATATTTTAGTCAGGAAGACTTGCTTTTCATTTGCAGTCAGCAGTGTCACTCACTTACAAGAGCCTGGCTTGCCCTTTCTTCTTAGGTGAAAACAAAAAGCAAGCCCTGGAACATCAATTGCTTTTCAGATAGTGTAGATCTGCACAATTTATGACAACATTTTACTTTTGCCTTCTGCATCCATCATTGTAAAATATCACAGGAGAATCAAGGTCAGAACACATTTTGTAGTAAATGAATAACTTATGTGCAGAGAAAAAAGGAATTAGTCTCAGGTAAACCAGAAACAAATGTTGCTGAGTATGTGGATAATGAAAAAGAATAAACCTCATATAAACCTGAATCAAATTGCATTAATAATAAACCATGGATGAACTCAAAGGTTCACTCTGCGCTTCATGCCCGCTCCAAGGCATATGCATCAGGCAATATCAGCAAGTATAAAAAAATCTAGATATGACTTATATAAAACTATCTGAACAGCAAATTAGAATTACAGTCATAAGCTGGAAGGCTATTATTAGACTGCTGATACAAGGCGTATGTGGGAAGACCTGGAAAAGAGCATAGGCTACAGAGACAAAGGCAGAGGGATGACTACTGACAGACAGTTTTCACCGAATGATTTCAAAGAATTTTATGCCTGGTTTGAGGTCCAGAACACTGAGTCAAAGGGTACCACCATAAGAGAGAGGGGTAGAGAGGAGTCATCATCATCTTTCATAATACCACCAGCAAGTGTGGCAAAGTCTCTGAGGAGGATAAATCCCCGGAAGGCACCTGGTCCAGATAATATTGCTGGAAAAACACTCAAAAATTGTGCTTTAATGCTTACTGATATTCTGGCTGGTATATTCAATCTTTCCCATGCATGAGTTACAATTCCCACTTTATAAGGCAACCACTATGAGTACCAGCTGGTTGCACTGACTCCCATAGTGAGAGAATCATGAGTCATATTCAGTCAGTTATACCTGATAAAATGGATCCCCTGCAGTTTGCATACAGACCGAATAGGATGACAAAAATGCAGTCAGTGCAACATTGCATACACTTCTTACTTATTTGGAGAATAAGGACTGTTATGCTCGATTGTTGTTTATTTATTATAGTTCGGCCTTCAATACAGTGAGACCAATGAGGCTCATTATTAAGCTGTCCATATTGGGTGTGCCACAAACTCTTTGCATTTAGGTCTTGGATTTATTTACAGGCAGACCACAGTCATTCAGGCTGGGGAATAACATCTCTGAAACAATACTAATAAATGCACAAACTCTACAAGGCTGTGTGATGGGTCCTGTGCTGTACACTCATTTTACTTATGATTATGCTGCTTCTCAACATGACACTAGTGTCAAATTTGTGGATGATACAACAGTCATTGGTCTGATCTCCAGGGGTGATGAGTCAGAAGGGAAGTGGAGAACCTTGTGAAGTGGTATCAGAAGAGTAATCTCTCTCTCTTAATACCAGCAAAGCAAAAGAGATGATCATTGATACATGTAGGAGTAGAGGGCAGCACTTACCGTTATATATTGGTAAGTATGAGGTGGAAAGAGTGGTTACATTCAAATTCTTCAGTATTAACATCTATGAGGACTTTACCTTGACTCATAACATCACACACCTGGTAAGGAAAAGCCAGCAGTGACTGTATTTTTAGAGAAGGCTGAGGAATTTTGGTATACCTAATACCATCCTTAGCATCTTCTACAGATGTATAATTGAGAGCATTCTCTCCCACTCTGTTACAGTATGGTTCAGGAATAGAACAATACGGGATCACAAGGCTCTGCATTGAGTAATAAAACCTGCACAAAACATCATTGGAGTAACACTCCCTGCACTGGAGGACATCTACACCAAAAGAGTATTTAGGAGGGCTCAAAACATTATCATGGACACTATCCACCCACAACACAAACTGTTTATGCCACTACCATCAGGGAGGTGTTATAAGATCATGGCAGCCAGAACAACCAGGCTGAAAGACAGTTTTATACCTCAAACTATCAGACTGTTAAATAAAACTCACATACTACCTCTCCATCTAGTATTGTAGGTTGGTTCACATTTGGAGGGAATGAGCTTGTTTTGCACAAATGTGCTCTTTTGCACAGATACATAATATATATATATATATATATATATATATATATATATATCTATATATATATATGTGTATATGGATCCCTATCTCAACACCGACATGCCACAGAGCCGACACCCAAAACACCGACACCAAAAGACCGACAACACACAATACCGACAATGCACAAAACCGAACACCATAACACCGACACCCAAAACACCGACACACAAAACGTAAACTACACATTACACACAACTATACATGCACTAACCTTAACCCAAACCCTAACCCTAAGGTCCGACACAACCGCACTTACCCTATCCGCACTCCTAACCCTAACTCACTTAACCCACCCCTAAACCTACAGTCCGTCACTATTGCACACATACCCTACCTGCACCCTAACTCACTTAACCCACCCTTAAACATATAGTCCGTCACTATCGCACACTCACCCTACCCACACCCTAACCCTAACTCCCTTAACCCACCCCTAAAACTACAGGTCTTCACTATCCCTCACTTACCTGTCCGCTCCCTAACACTAAATCCCTTACTCTATCGCACACTTAGCAAGTCGCGCTCACACCTTCCCATGTCGGTGTTTTGTCCGTCGGGATCTCACCTTGTCGATCATCTGTATCGTCAGTCTTCTCATCTCCTTCTTTAGAGTGTTGGCCTTCTGGCATGTCGGTGTACTGAAGGGGACCCATATATATATATTTATTGATATTTATTTATATTATTGTCTATTTGTTGTCTTAGATTACTTCTTGTTAATTGTCATTGTTTTTATATGTTGCTGGAGGAATTGCAAAATAAGAATTTCATTGTACTTTGTGATACTGTCTCTAGTACATATGAAAATGTTAAATAAATTTGTTAAAGTCAGACTGTAAAAATCATCTGGCATTTAAAAACAATGACAGTCAATAACAAACAGTAATGCAGGAAACTCAAGTATCTAATTTACAAATACTCTAATGTACATTAGGAGGCAAAAAACCATACACAAACTTGTACAGAATTTTGTCTAGTTTTATTGGTGAAACACATGACATTTTATATGTTTTACTATCAGCTTTTGCCCACCTCACTGACGTGGTCAGTGACAGGGTCTTTACATCATAGTAACTTATGAAAAGTGCTGAGATGGTGTTTTTCAAAAATCTTTTTCCCATGAGAATATTACAGCCTTGCAAGCACCTGGTCAGTCACAATGTCCTTCCGAGGATGTAGCCAATTCAAGGCTCTTAGATTAGTTCGAATACAATGGGTGCATGTCTTCTTTAATGCTTCTCTTTGTCTCTTTCTTGTTCACCAGCTGGACATTATCTTTGATAGTGCGACAAGGCTATTCTTCTGGTGGAAGCAGGAAAAGATACACATGCACACAGATTCATTATTTTCTAACTTTGCAAAATAATCTTTCACTGACAGACATGAGCCAGGCCGAGCTGATCTCTGCCAAGGCCAAGTTTCTAGTCACACTGCAGCTTATGCTTCAAGCAATAATATGAGTTTATTTCTACTATTATTCTAGTAAAACAGAATTAAATGCATTACATATTATTCTATTTTTCAACCTTTGCTCTCCATATAGATTTGAGCACATTTATTCCTGTCTAAGGCACACATTTCTCTATATATCTGACCACACAACTTATATATGTCTGAATGTTTGAATACATATTTTCCTAAGCAGCATATATGTGAATATATATTTTCTAGGCAGCATATATGTGAATATATATTTTCCTAGGCAGCATATATGTAAATATATATTTTTCTAACATTCTCCCTCCTGTTAATGCATTTCATTCTATTTGAAACATAAACAGTATCATTTCATTTCTTAGCCTTTTCCTTTCAAGGATTTTCAGCTAAGTAAGTCATTTGTTTTATATTTCAGATAGGCTTTCACTTGGTATCAACAAATTCAATTCCATGTCCTGGTACATAGTTTCAGTTACTGATATGTCAACTAGGTCTTTAACTAATTTTTTCACACAGGGTATGCCGCAGCAGACACATGCTCCAATTATGAGCAGCACTACACAAATTGCAATCAGAATATTCATAAGGACCGACCCCCACCCCCCAAATAGATTCTGGAAAAAGTTTGTCAGTGGGTTTGGGCCTGGTTCTGCCATTGCTGACACCTGCTGTATTACCTCCAGGTGATCATTGATTTCGTGTTGGTTGTCTGGAATGTACGCACAGCATTCTTCTTTGATAAGCGCCAACGCACACCTCTCGCTAGGGTGAAGTCGAGCCATTCGGTTCTGTAGTACGACTGTTCTCATTGCATTCATTTCATCAATCACAAGTTCAAGAGCGGAAAAGTCGCATTGCTCATTACTTGAGGAGTTTTGACAATTTCCTCAGTTCCCAAATCGATTTGACTGCTCCGTAGGCTGGGAATATCCCAGCCCAGGATATAACACTGTCACTCAAGTCCATATGAGTCAGTTTTTCTTTGTCCTTCACAGCTGAATGATCCTTCCAGCTTGCTTCAATCTTACCCACTGGATTAGCAGGTTTTCTGACTGTATTCTCGGCTTGCTGAGCTACATTTCTCACATTGCGTATTTTACCCAGGGCAATTCTGCAGTATGTCTTATGGCTGGAACCAGATAACCCAAAAAACAACTGCCGGACCAATTCTCAGGTAACCATTTATAGGCCTTTTTCCCACAAACAAAATAACAGTTTTCTACTTTAGTACTGATGCGGGTTAACCCTGAATGAAACATTTTTTTATCTATAACAGATAATTGTCTATATATTTCAGGAGTTTTTTGCACATCTCTCAATGTTGTTTTCATCAAGCTTAAGTATGAACCATAGTTCGTGCTACAACTAGTACCTTGGTCTACAGGTTTTATATAACATTTGTAAGACACAGTTATGTTACAGTTACTCCAACCAACCTGGAGTGTATCATTTTTAACAAAGCAAACAATTCCTTTCTGAGTAACGGGTAAATATAATGCCACTTTATCTTGTGATCTCACAGTACCCGTGTCAAATAATAGGTTTTCCCAAGTTTCATTTATCCCCAGGGGGACAGCAGACATTAAAAGTCCTCCATATGCTGTGGGTATTGCAGTACAAACCCAGCAATTTGAAACATTCATAGTCTCTACATAGACTCGTTTCATAGCCAGGTATGTGTTGAAGTTCGGGTGCCAGTCTATAGCCAGTCCATCATCACGTTTTATCAATTTCACTTCTGTAGTTATATGCAAGAAAAACCATAACAAAAAGGTCACTACAAACATGGTTAATAAATGTATGATCAGTAGGCCAGTGAACCAATGTCTTTGGGGTTGTTTCACATTTTTATTCACTCTGCCTCTGGCCATCCTGTATCTGTGGTATGTCAGTTAAAAAATGTTTGTCCAACTTAAATTCTTTGAGTGGTTTACAGTCGTCAAATGAACCCAAAATGATCTCTCAGCAATTTTACTGCAGTAGGTGTTGCCAATAGTACCTGGTATGGACCTTCCCACTTTGGACTCGCCCAGTTCTTTCTTTTGATGATTTTCAGCCAGATCCAGGACCCCGGGGTCAGCACGGCCTCCGGTTTTGCTTCTTGTTTGTCTGAAAAAGAGTTCAACTGCAAAACAGTCTTATTTGTTAACAATTTCTTCATATAACTAGCTAATGAGCCATCGGCCTCCAGCTCTGCAGGCATGAGGGCTTTCCATTGTGGCACACAATATGCTCTTCCAAACACTACCTCAAAAGGGGTCAAGCCCCTTACATTTGGAACAGTTCTCATGCTCAGCAGTGCTAAAGGCAGACAGCAAATCCAAGTCATTTGAGTCTCACTCATCAATTTTCTCAACTTATTTTTCAAAATTCCATTGTACCTCTCCACCAGTCCTGCTGACTGAGGGTGATAAGCACAATGTTTTTCAAAGAAATCCCAAAAATCTCCCAAGCTGATGTATTGTCTGGTTTACAAAATGTGTTCCATTGTCACTATAAATTCTTTCCGGTATGCCAAATCTAGGAATGATTTCTTTTACTAAGGCTTTTGCTACTGTTGCTGCATCCGGATTCCTGGTCGGAAAAGCTTCTACCCATTTTGTAAACATATCTATGATCACTAGACAGTATTTTTTCCCTTCACATTTATTCAGTTCTATGAAATCCATACAAATAGTATGGAACGGATAGGGTGGTGTCGGAAAGCTCCTCGCTCGGTTTAAATGCTCCTGTGCATGATGTTTGCTACAAATATGACATGTTGCACAAAATTTTTGTGTATAATTCGTAATCCGTATGTTTGGAATGTCTTGTTAACTAACTGTACCATCCCCCCTGTTGAGACATGGCTCTGCCCATGACTCAACAAAGCTGCATATCTAAATAAATTAGATGGCAATATTGGCTTTTTTCTCTTTGGAGATGTACAGTCCCTCTTCAAGGATTGCTCCTCGTTTTATCCACTTTTGCTTCTCTGCTTTTGTAGCTAATGTCTGCATTGTTTTAACATTTCTAAATCTAGAGTCTCAGAAGGTTGTAGTTCTTCATTTAAAAACACAGTTTCTAGGTCTGAGGCAACTTGCTTTGCAGCTGCATCAGCCCGAGCATTCCCTTTTGAAATTCTATCTTGTTGTTTGGTATGGGCTGCACATTTACAGATAGCTATTCTAGTGGGTAACTGAATAGAATCTAACAGGTTCAAAATCAATTGTGCATGATTAATTGGTTTGCCAGTAGATGTTATCATTCCCCTGTTCTTCCACTGTTGCGCAAAGACATGCACTGTAGAGAAAGCATACTGACTGTCAGTATATATGTTAACACATTTGTCTTTCGCTAGAGTGCAAGCACGTGTCAAAGCTATCAATTCTGCTGCTTGAGCTGACAGGTTATGTTGCAGGGGTTGTGCTTCTATGATTTCGTTATCAGTCACTACTGCATAACCCACTAGGTTCTTTCCTGTTGGACCTCGTCTACAGGACCCATCCACATAAAATGTCACCTCTGCATCAGCTAAAGGCACATCAGTAAGATCTTGTCTGGGTGTGGTTATTTGTTCCATTTCCTGTAGGCAACTGTGTGGTGTGCCATCTACAGGAATCGGAAGTAATGTCGATGGATTTAATGTCGTGCATCGCTCAATCGTCATGTGAGGTTGACTCAAAAGTATGGTCATACAAGAAAGATGTCTGACAGGGGACAAAATGCTATTTTTCTTGCAGTAAAATTATTGCAACTGCATGAGGTACTCTCAACGTGAGAGGATGGAACAATACCACTGAGGCCGAAGCTTGCACTGCCATAGCTGCTGCAACAACTGCTTGTACACAGGGTGGCAATGATCGTGCCACCGGATCTAACTGTGATGAATAGTAAGCTATGGGCGTTGCTTGCTGCCATGTTGTTGCGTCAGTACTGATGTCATATATCCCTGCCTACAATCTACAGTCTGGAAAAATCTCTTATGGTAATTCGGAAGCCCTAAAACTAACGATGAAACTATCAGTTGTTTTAGTCTGCAAACGGCTGCTTCTGCTTCCGTGTCCAAAGCAGTGTTTCTTGTGCTGCCATTGGTGTTTTAAATATATATTCAGCCATTGGAGCCGTTTCTTATGCATTAATCGGTATCCAACTCGACAAAAATTAGTCGTTCCCAAGAAGGACATCATCTCCTTTTTGGTAGTTGGTCTAGGTGCTTGTAAGATTGCTGTTTTCCTATCTTCATCTAATGTTCTACCTTCTTTGGATATCACATATCCCAGGTATTTAACCTGTTCTTTCCAAAGTTGCAATTTATGTTTATTCACTTTATGTCCTTGCTCAGCTAGGAATTTCAACAATGCTATTGTGTCTTCCCTACATTGCTGCTGGGTAGGGGCTGCAAGCAAGATGTCATCTACATAAAGTAATACTTGACTGCCCCTGGTGGAGAAAATCCCGCCAGGTTGCTAGCCATCTCTTGTGCGAATATTGTTGGACTTTCACTATATCCCTGTGGTAGTCGGTGTACGTATACCTTTTGCCCTGAAATGTGAATGCAAACCAATGCTGGCTGTCAGGGTGGATAGGTATTGAGAAAATGCATTGCTAATATCTACCACGGTGAAATATTTTTGTTGCGGCTTCAAATCATTTAACAAGGTATGTGGGTCTGGCACCGTAGGTGCCCTTGGTATTACCGCATCATTTACAGCCTGTAAATCTTGTACCATCCGCCATTCTCCGTTTGCTTTTTAACAGGAAATAGAGGAGTATTACATGGTGAATCCAAGGATTCTACCAGTATCCCTTTTTTAAGTAATGCCATTATGATAGGTTTGATTCCTGTTCTGCATCCTTGCTCAAAGGATATTGTCTTTTTCTTGGTCTAAAGGCCGATTTTGGTGTAATAACTACTGGCCCTGCTGTTCGAATAAGTCCTACATCCGATTTCCCTGTTGACCAAAGAACATCTGGTATTTCACTCAAAGCTTTTTCTTCTTCTTCTATCAAGAACGCCAATCAGCTGTCTTCACTCTGTTGTAAGTGTACAGCTGGGCGTGCTTGCATTAACCAATTTAGTTTCTGTTTCTGTACTCCTAAGTCCGATAACTCTAAGTCAGTTAGTTTCTCCCATTTCGTCACTTTGTCACCCAAGTCTACCCACCTAACATTCCTGTTTTTGGTTAGGCTAACATGCGGTAGTTTATTGGATTTGTACAATTCCAAGAATTCCTGAGGTAATGAACAACTCACTACACTATTGCCCTCAGTGTCCCAGAATAAAGTCCGTAGTATTAGTCTATTTTATGGATTCCTGAACAACTTTTGTTCATATTCTTTATCAGGCCCTGATGTGCTACAATAATATAGGGTACAATGTAACAAATGTTGTTGATCAACATCGAGGGAAGCACCTTGCTGGTGGCTACATTCATCAGTTCCTTGGTCACTGCCCTGGACCGGTTGTAACCAGGTCCTGGCTGTACCAATAATAGGCCTCACCCTCCGATCATACTACAAAAGCATCAGTTTGTCTCTGTGCCTCCATACCATCCATGGTAGGGACTACTGCTATGCCAAAAGTTGCATAAGATCTCTTCCTAATAAGTTCATGGGGCATTTGGCAGAAAGTACTATTTTACTTCTCTGGGTTATACCGAGACAGGGTCAGTTATTGCTATATCATGGGAAAGTGGTTCCCTGTACAGCTGTCCGTTTGCTGCCTTCACTAATATATAATCGGGTGACTCAGAATGTTCCGGTAACTTTGAAGGGTGTATCAAAGTTCATGATGCTCCTGAATCACACAAAAATGTGACTTCTCTCCCTTCCACCAGAAGTGTAACTTCCGGTTTAGTGTCTGCTAAGCTCAGTAGTGCCAAGTCCAAAACTTCACTTTCCCCAACTTCTACATCCGGTTGCATATCATTTGTTTCTTCTAAGGTATTTACATTATTCCCCTGCTCATTAGTCTCTCCTAATGACTGCCGAGCAGTATAACTGCCATCTAGTCAATCCTCATCATCCTTATCCTTTTTTTCCACAGGTGCCTTGCTCCTGCAATCCCTTGCTAAATGTCCCTTCTTACCGCAATTGAAGCACTCACCTCTTTTTTTCCTGTCCTCATAAAACTCTGAGTTTCTGTCAGAACGTTTGTTACCCTGAGCATTTCGCTTACCCTTTTTGGCTGTTTGTACTACAAAAACTTCCGCACCGTCTTCAGCTGTGAAGACCTGCGTTTTCTTTTTCTTTTTACTGTTAAAATGTTTTTCGGCATGCCTAGCATACTCTAACAAGGCTTGGAGCCTACTCGTTCGGTGATCTATCATATGCTTCGTGACGAAGCTATTGATAGGGGCAATACAACCTTTTAAAAATGCATTTTTCAACTGCTGTTCATATGGGCTATCATTTTTTTGATTTTCAGGAATAGTCATACCACTATGATTATTGAAACATTCTAATAATGTACCATAGTATGCGTCTACTGTTTCATTATCTTGTTGTACGCATTGGTTAATACAAGTCCAATCTGCCCTAGGTTTCCATTTTTCAGTAATGCGGTCTGTAAGACCCTTCAATCTAGCATCTAGTTCTCGTCACTATGTGGGAGTGGCCTGAGTTGCGCGCCACGGGCATTCCAGGCACCACAAATCATATGCCAGTCCGGACCCAAAATTTGTCTAACTACTCTTTCTACCTCTTCCCCATTCAGGTGATAACTCAATCTCATACCCTGTAAATCTTGTAAAAATTTCTCAAAGTTAATTTTTGGATGGGGAATTGCCTCTGTAGCTTTCGGATGTCTTCCGGTGTCCACGGTCTATACACTAAGAGAGTTGAGGGGCCTACAATGGGTAAACCCAATACCATCCTTAGCAACTTCTACAGATGTATAATTGAGAGCATTCTCTCCCACTCTGTTACAGTATGGTTCAGGAATAGAACAATACGGGATCACAAGGCTCTGCATTGAGTAATAAAACCTGCACAAAACATCATTGGAGTAACACTCCCTGCACTGGAGGACATCTACACCAAAAGAGTATTTAGGAGGGCTCAAAACATTATCATGGACACTATCCACCCACAACACAAACTGTTTATGCCACTACCATCAGGGAGGTGTTATAAGATCATGGCAGCCAGAACAACCAGGCTGAAAGACAGTTTTATACCTCAAGCTATCAGACTGTTAAATAAAACTCACATACTACTCTCCATCTGGTATTGTAGGTTGGTTCACATTTGGAGGGAACGAGCTTGTTTTGCACAAATGTGCTCTTTTGCACAGATATATATATATATATATATATATATATATATATATATATATATATATATATATATATATGTATATATGTATATGGATCCCTATCACAACACTGACATGCCACAAAGCCGACACCCAAAACACCGACACCAAAAGACCGACAACACACAATACCGACAATGCACAAAACCGAACACCATAACACCGACACCCAAAACACCGACACACAAAACGTAAACTACACATTACACACAACTATACATGCACTAGCCTTAACCCAAACCCTAACCCTAAGGTCCGACACAACCGCACACTTACCCTATCCGCACCCTAACCCTAACTCACTTAACCCACCCCTAAACCTACAGTCCGTCACTATTGCACACATACCCTACCTGCACCCTAACTCACTTAACCCACCCTTAAACATATAGTCCGTCACTATCGCACACTCACCCTACCCACACCCTAACCCTAACTCCCTTAACCCACCCCTAAAACTACAGGTCTTCACTATCCCTCACTTACCTGTCCGCTCCCTAACACTAAATCCCTTACTCTATCGCACACTTAGCAAGTCGCGCTCACACCTTCCCATGTCGGTGTTTTGTCCGTCGGGATCTCACCTTGTCGATCATCTGTATCGTCAGTCTTCTCATCTCCTTCTTTAGAGTGTCGGCCTTCTGGCATGTCGGTGTACTGAAGGGGACCCATATATATATATTTATTGATATTTATTTATATTATTGTCTATTTGTTGTCTTAGATTACTTCTTGTTAATTGTCATTGTTTTTATATGTTGCTGGAGGAATTGCAAAATAAGAATTTCATTGTACTTTGTGATACTGTCTCTAGTACATATGAAAATGTTAAATAAATTTGTTAAAGTCAGACTGTAAAAATCATCTGGCATTTAAAAACAATGACAGTCAATAACAAACAGTAATGCAGGAAACTCAAGTATCTAATTTACAAATACTCTAATGTACATTAGAGGCAAAACCATACACAAACTTGTACAGAATTTTGTCTAGTTTTATTGGTGAAACACATGACATTTTATATGTTTTACTATCAGCTTTTGCCCACCTCACTGACGTGGTCAGTGACAGGGTCTTTACATCATAGTAACTTATGAAAAGTGCTGAGATGGTGTTTTTCAAAAATCCTTTTCCCATGAGAATATTACAGCCTTGCCAGCACCTGGTCAGTCACAATGTCCTTCCGAGGATGTAGCCAATTCAAGGCTCTTAGATTAGTTCAATACAATGGGTGCATGTCTTCTTTAATGCTTCTCTTTGTCTCTTTCTTGTTCACCAGCTGGACATTATCTTTGATAGTGCGACAAGGCTATTCTTCTGGTGGAAGCAGGAAAAGATACACATGCACACAGATTCATTATTTTCTAACTTTGCAAAATAATCTTTCACTGACAGACATGAGCCAGGCCGAGCTGATCTCTGCCAAGGCCAAGTTTCTAGTCACACTGCAGCTTATGCTTCAAGCAATAATATGCGAGTTTATTTCTACTATTATTCTAGTAAAACAGAATTAAATGCATTACATATTATTCTATTTTTCAACCTTTGCTCTCCATATAGATTTGAGCACATTTATTCCTGTCTAAGGCACACATTTCTCTATATATCTGACCACACAACTTATATATGTCTGAATGTTTGAATACATATTTTCCTAAGCAGCATATATGTGAATATACATTTTCTAGGCAGCATATATGTGAATATATATTTTCCTAGGCAGCATATATGTAAATATATATTTTCTAACATTCTCCCTCCTGTTAATGCATTTCATTCTATTTGAAACATAAACAGTATCATTTCATTTCTTAGCCTTTTCCTTTCAAGGATTTTCAGCTAAGTAAGTCATTTGTTTTATATTTCAGATAGGCTTTCACTTGGTATCAACAAATTCAATTCCATGTCCTGGTACATAGTTTCAGTTACTGATATGTCAACTAGGTCTTTAACTAATTTTTTCACACAGGGTATGCCGCAGCAGACACATGCTCCAATTATGAGCAGCACTACACAAATTGCAATCAGAATATTCATAAGGACCGACCCCCACCCCCCAAATAGATTCTGGAAAAAGTTTGTCAGTGGGTTTGGGCCTGGTTCTGCCATTGCTGACACCTGCTGTATTACCTCCAGGTGATCATTGATTTCGTGTTGGTTGTCTGGAATGTACGCACAGCATTCTTCTTTGATAAGCGCGCACGTACCACCTCTCGCCGCTAGGGTGAAGTCGAGAGCCATTCGGTTCTGTAGTACGACTGTTCTCATTGCATTCATTTCATCAATCACAAGTTCAAGAGCGGAAAAAGTCGCATTGCTCATTACTTCGAGGAGTTTTGACAATTTCCTCAGTTCCCAAATCGATTTGACTGCTCCGTAGGCTGGGAATATCCCAGCCCAGGATATAACACTGTCACTCAAGTCCATATGAGTCAGTTTTTCTTTGTCCTTCACAGCCGAATGATCCTTCCAGCTTGCTTCAATCTTACCCACTGGATTAGCAGGTTTTCTGACTGTATTCTCGGCTTGCTGAGCTACATTTCTCACATTGCGTATTTTACCCAGGGGCAATTCTGCAGTATGTCTTATGGCTGGAACCAGATAACCCAAAAAACAACTGCCGGACCAATTCTCAGGTAACCATTTATAGGCCTTTTTCCCACAAACAAAATAACAGTTTTCTACTTTAGTACTGATGCGGGTTAACCCTGAATGAAACATTTTTTTATCTATAACAGATAATTGTCTATATATTTCAGGAGTTTTTTGCACATCTCTCAATGTTGTTTTCATCAAGCTTAAGTATGAACCATAGTTCGTGCTACAACTAGTACCTTGGTCTACAGGTTTTATATAACATTTGTAAGACACAGTTATGTTACAGTTACTCCAACCAACCTGGAGTGTATCATTTTTAACAAAGCAAACAATCCCTTTCTGAGTAACGGTAAATATAATGCCACTTTATCTTGTGATCTCACAGTACCCGTGTCAAATAATAGGTTTTCCCAAGTTTCATTTATCCCCAGGGGGACAGCAGACATTAAAAGTCCTCCATATGCTGTGGGTATTGCAGTACAAACCCAGCAATTTGAAACATTCATAGTCTCTACATAGACTCGTTTCATAGCCAGGTATGTGTTGAAGTTCGGTGCCAGTCTATAGCCAGTCCATCATCACGTTTTATCAATTTCACTTCTGTAGTTATATGCAAGAAAAACCATAACAACAAAAAGGTCACTACAAACATGGTTAATAAATGTATGATCAGTAGGCCAGTGAACCAATGTCTTTGGGGTTGTTTCACATTTTTATTCACTCTGCCTCTGGCCATCCTGTATCTGTGGTATGTCAGTTAAAAAATGTTTGTCCAACTTAAATTCTTTGAGTGGTTTACAGTGCGTCAAATGAACCCAAAATGATCTCTCAGCAATTTTTACTGCAGTAGGTGTTGCCAATAGTACCTGGTATGGACCTTCCCACTTTGGACTCGCCCAGTTCTTTCTTTTGATGATTTTCAGCCAGATCCAGGACCCCGGGGTCAGCACGGCCTCCGGTTTTGCTTCTTGTTTGTCTGAAAAAGAGTTCAACTGCAAAACAGTCTTATTTGTTAACAATTTCTTCATATAACTAGCTAATGAGCCATCGGCCTCCAGCTCTGCAGGCATGAGGGCTTTCCATTGTGGCACACAATATGCTCTTCCAAACACTACCTCAAAAGGGTCAAGCCCTTACATTTGGAACAGTTCTCATGCTCAGCAGTGCTAAAGGCAGACAGCAAATCCAAGTCATTTGAGTCTCACTCATCAATTTTCTCAACTTATTTTTCAAAATTCCATTGTACCTCTCCACCAGTCCTGCTGACTGAGGGTGATAAGCACAATGTTTTTTCAAAGAAATCCCAAAAAATCTCCCAAGCTGATGTATTGTCTGGTTTACAAAATGTGTTCCATTGTCACTATAAATTCTTTCCGGTATGCCAAATCTAGGAATGATTTCTTTTACTAAGGCTTTTGCTACTGTTGCTGCATCCGGATTCCTGGTCGGAAAAGCTTCTACCCATTTTGTAAACATATCTATGATCACTAGACAGTATTTTTTCCCTTCACATTTATTCAGTTCTATGAAATCCATACAAATAGTATGGAACGGATAGGGTGGTGTCGGAAAGCTCCCTCGCTTCGGTTTAAATGCTCCCTGTGCATGATGTTTGCTACAAATATGACATGTTGCACAAAATTTTTGTGTATAATTCGTAAATCCGTATGTTTGGAATGTCTTGTTAACTAACTGTACCATCCCCCCTGTTGAGACATGGCTCTGCCCATGACTCAACAAAGCTGCATATCTAAATAAATTAGATGGCAATATTGGCTTTTTCTCTTTGGAGATGTACAGTCCCTCTTCAAGGATTGCTCCTCGTTTTATCCACTTTTGCTTCTCTGCTTTTGTAGCTAATGTCTGCATTGTTTTTAACATTTCTAAATCTAGAGTCTCAGAAGGTTGTAGTTCTTCATTTAAAAACACAGTTTCTAGGTCTGAGGCAACTTGCTTTGCAGCTGCATCAGCCCGAGCATTCCCTTTTGAAATTCTATCTTGTTGTTTGGTATGGGCTGCACATTTACAGATAGCTATTCTAGTGGGTAACTGAATAGAATCTAACAGGTTCAAAATCAATTGTGCATGATTAATTGGTTTGCCAGTAGATGTTATCATTCCCCTGTTCTTCCACTGTTGCGCAAAGACATGCACTGTAGAGAAAGCATACTGACTGTCAGTATATATGTTAACACATTTGTCTTTCGCTAGAGTGCAAGCACGTGTCAAAGCTATCAATTCTGCTGCTTGAGCTGACAGGTTATGTTGCAGGGTTGTGCTTCTATGATTTCGTTATCAGTCACTACTGCATAACCCACTAGGTTCTTTCCTGTTGGACCTCGTCTACAGGACCCATCCACATAAAATGTCACCTCTGCATCAGCTAAAGGCACATCAGTAAGATCTTGTCTGGGTGTGGTTATTTGTTCCATTTCCTGTAGGCAACTGTGTGGTGTGCCATCTACAGGAATCGGAAGTAATGTCGATGGATTTAATGTCGTGCATCGTTCAATCGTCATGTGAGGTTGACTCAAAAGTATGGTCATACAAGAAAGATGTCTGACAGGGGACAAAAATGCTATTTTTTCTTGCAGTAAAATTATTGCAACTGCATGAGGTACTCTCAACGTGAGAGGATGGAACAATACCACTGAGGCCGAAGCTTGCACTGCCATAGCTGCTGCAACAACTGCTTGTACACAGGGTGGCAATGATCGTGCCACCGGATCTAACTGTGATGAATAGTAAGCTATGGGGCGTTGCTTGCTGCCATGTTGTTGCGTCAGTACTGATGTCATATATCCCTGCCTACAATCTACAGTCTGGAAAAATCTCTTATGGTAATTCGGAAGCCCTAAAACTAACGATGAAACTATCAGTTGTTTTAGTCTGCAAAAGGCTGCTTCTGCTTCCGGTGTCCAAAGCAGTGTTTCTTGTGCTGCCATTGGTGTTTTAAATATTAAATCAGCCAATGGAGCCGTTTCTAAAGCATAATTCGGTATCCAACTTCGACAAAAATTAGTCGTTCCCAAGAAGGACATCATCTCCTTTTTGGTAGTTGGTCTAGGTGCTTGTAAGATTGCTGTTTTCCTATCTTCATCTAATGTTCTACCTTCTTTGGATATCACATATCCCAGGTATTTAACCTGTTCTTTCCAAAGTTGCAATTTATGTTTATTCACTTTATGTCCTTGCTCAGCTAGGAATTTCAACAATGCTATTGTGTCTTCCCTACATTGCTGCTGGGTAGGGGCTGCAAGCAAGATGTCATCTACATAAAGTAATACTTGACTGCCCCCTGGTGGAGAAAATCCCGCCAGGTTGCTAGCCATCTCTTGTGCGAATATTGTTGGACTTTCACTATATCCCTGTGGTAGTCGGGTGTACGTATACCTTTTGCCCTGAAATGTGAATGCAAACCAATGCTGGCTGTCAGGGTGGATAGGTATTGAGAAAAATGCATTGCTAATATCTACCACGGTGAAATATTTTTGTTGCGGCTTCAAATCATTTAACAAGGTATGTGGGTCTGGCACCGTAGGTGCCCTTGGTATTACCGCATCATTTACAGCCTGTAAATCTTGTACCATCCGCCATTCTCCGTTTGCTTTTTTAACAGGAAATAGAGGAGTATTACATGGTGAATCCAAGGATTCTACCAGTATCCCTTTCTTAAGTAATGCCATTATGATAGGTTTGATTCCCTGTTCTGCATCCTTGCTCAAAGGATATTGTCTTTTTCTTGGTCTAAAGGCCGATTTTGGTGTAATAACTACTGGCCCTGCTGTTGAATAAGTCCTACATCCGATTTCCCTGTTGACCAAAGAACATCTGGTATTTCACTCAAAGCTTTTTCTTCTTCTTCTATCAAGAACGCCAATCAGCTGTCTTCACTCTGTTGTAAGTGTACAGCTGGGCGTGCTTGCATTAACCAATTTAGTTTCTGTTTCTGTACTCCTAAGTCCGATAACTCTAAGTCAGTTAGTTTCTCCCATTTCGTCACTTTGTCACCCAAGTCTACCCACCTAACATTCCTGTTTTTGGTTAGGCTAACATGCGGTAGTTTATTGGATTTGTACAATTCCAAGAATTCCTGAGGTAATGAACAACTCACTACACTATTGCCCTCAGTGTCCCAGAATAAAGTCCGTAGTATTAGTCTATTTGCGGGATTCCTGAACAACTTTTGTTCATATTCTTTATCAGGCCCTGATGTGCTACAATAATATAGGGTACAATGTAACAAATGTTGTTGATCAACATCGAGGGGAAGCACCTTGCTGGTGGCTACATTCATCAGTTCCTTGGTCACTGCCCCTGGACCGGTTGTAACCAGGTCCTGGCTGTACCAATAATAGGCCTCACCCTCCGATCATACTACAAAAGCATCAGTTTGTCTCTGTGCCTCCATACCATCCATGGTAGGGACTACTGCTATGCCAAAAAGTTGCATAAGATCTCTTCCTAATAAGTTCATGGGGCATTTGGCAGAAAGTACTATTTTACTTCTCTGGGTTATACCCGAGACAGGGTCAGTTATTGCTATATCATGGGAAAGTGGTTCCCTGTACAGCTGTCCGTTTGCTGCCTTCACTAATATATAATCGGGTGACTCAGAATGTTCCGGTAACTTTGAAGGGTGTATCAAAGTTCATGATGCTCCTGAATCACACAAAAATTTGACTTCTCTCCCTTCCACCAGAAGTGTAACTTCCGGTTTAGTGTCTGCTAAGCTCAGTAGTGCCAAGTCCAAAACTTCACTTTCCCCAACTTCTACATCCGGTTGCATATCATTTGTTTCTTCTAAGGTATTTACATTATTCCCCTGCTCATTAGTCTCTCCTAATGACTGCCGAGCAGTATAACTGCCATCTAGTCAATCCTCATCATCCTTATCCTTTTTTTCCACAGGTGCCTTGCTCCTGCAATCCCTTGCTAAATGTCCCTTCTTACCGCAATTGAAGCACTCACCTCTTTTTTCCTGTCCTCATAAAACTCTGAGTTTCTGTCAGAACGTTTGTTATCCTGAGCATTTCGCTTACCCTTTTTGGCTGTTTGTACTACAAAAACTTCCGCACCGTCTTCAGCTGTGAAGACCTGCGTTTTCTTTTTCTTTTTACTGTTAAAATGTTTTTCGGCATGCCTAGCATACTCTAACAAGGCTTGGAGCCTACTCGTTCGGTGATCTATCATATGCTTCGTGACGAAGCTATTGATAGGGGCAATACAACCTTTTAAAAATGCATTTTTCAACTGCTGTTCATATGGGCTATCATTTTTTTGATTTTCAGGAATAGTCATACCACTATGATTATTGAAACATTCTAATAATGTACCATAGTATGCGTCTACTGTTTCATTATCTTGTTGTACGCATTGGTTAATACAAGTCCAATCTGCCCTAGGTTTCCATTTTTCAGTAATGCGGTCTGTAAGACCCTTCAATCTAGCATCTAGTTCTGCGTCACTATGTGGGAGTGGCCTGAGTTGCGCGTCACGGGCATTCCAGGCACCACAAATCATATGCCAGTCCGGACCCAAAATTTGTCTAACTACTCTTTCTACCTCTTCCCCATTCAGGTGATAACTCAATCTCATACCCTGTAAATCTTGTAAAAATTTCTCAAAGTTAATTTTTGGATGGGGAATTCCCTCTGTAGCTTTCTGGATGTCTTCCGGTGTCCACGGTCTATACACTAAGAGAGTTGAGGCCTGGCCCTCCTGTCCTGCCTGTGGGTTTGGTACTTCAATTAATGGACAGATTTCCTCACTCTCATCTAATGGATTTCCGCTCGGTTGAACATCTATAAATGTTTGACGGGTTCGGGATCTAGTTCCGATAGGTTCTCTTACAAATGGTTGTCTTAATACCCCTGTTGTCTCCGGATAACGTGGGGGGGGTCCAGCCCGCCCTCCCGCTTCATATTCTAAGTAAGGCATCGGAGGAGGTGGTAGGGAGGGACCGATGCTACTACTGTATTATTATCCTCTTTGTCTAAAAATAATGCTTTTGCATTTTTATTTTTCTGTTCCCTTCGGTTCACTTCCTCAATCCACCTATGTGCTTGAGGAACGCCCAACTGTTGTTGTTTTTTTGCCTGACCTTCTGCGTCAGATTTTAACTGTTTCAAAAGTTTTACTAATGATATTTTATCTAATTTACCATCAAAGTCATACTTATTAACCCATTTTGAAAAATGTCTCACATTATCTGCTCTTTGCAATTGCATATACTTTGCGTCTTCTGTTAGGGGCGGGTCACGTGACCCTTTAGTGCATTCATTTCCCATGTCTCTTAAAAAAAAAAGAACTGTTACGTAACCCTTTCTCTTGTACCATGTGGTATCTTATTCCCCGTATCCACAGTAGTGTCTAGAATAACTGTTTTACTTTGCTTTGTTTACTTCCTGATCTATGACTCAAGATACAATACTGACTACCTCTCTCCCTGCTATCACAAACCTTAGCAATAGCACAGTGTAACCTGGTCCCTGATCTAAAACAAAAACAAAGAGAGGAATTCTGCATACCCGAGCCTCCCGCTTACTGTTATGCTTCTTTTTAGGATCCAGTTTTCCGCTTTTCGGCCACAGATCAGACAAGTGGACAGCCTCTTTAGATACGACAATTCAGTCGGAGGTCTTTCCTTCTTCTGCGCAGGTTTCGGTGCCACCTATATGCTCTGACCTGCAGCTTACCAAGGGAATTCCGGCACGATTAGGACCAAAATGTTAAATAAATTTGTTAAAGTCAGACTGTAAAAATCATCTGGCATTTAAAAACAATGACAGTCAATAACAAACAGTAATGCAGGAAACTCAAGTATCTAATTTACAAATACTCTAATGTACATTAGGAGGCAAAAAACCATACACAAACTTGTACAGAATTTTGTCTAGTTTTATTGGTGAAACACATGACATTTTATATGTTTTACTATCAGCTTTTGCCCACCTCACTGATGTGGTCAGTGACAGGGTCTTTACATCATAGTAACTTATGAAAAAGTGCTGAGATGGTGTTTTTCAAAAATCTTTTTCCCATGAGAATATTACAGCCTTGCAAGCACCTGGTCAGTCACAATGTCCTTCCGAGGATGTAGCCAATTCAAGGCTCTTAGATTAGTTCGAATACAATGGGTGCATGTCTTCTTTAATGCTTCTCTTTGTCTCTTTCTTGTTCACCAGCTGGACATTATCTTTGATAGTGCACAAGGCTATTCTTCTGGTGGAAGCAGGAAAAGATACACATGCACACAGATTCATTATTTTCTAACTTTGCAAAATAATCTTTCACTGACAGACATGAGCCAGGCCGAGCTGATCTCTGCCAAGGCCAAGTTTCTAGTCACACTGCAGCTTATGCTTCAAGCAATAATATGCGAGTTTATTTCTACTATTATTCTAGTAAAACAGAATTAAATGCATTACATATTATTCTATTTTTCAACCTTTGCTCTCCATATAGATTTGAGCACATTTATTCCTGTCTAAGGCACACATTTCTCTATATATCTGACCACACAACTTATATATGTCTGAATGTTTGAATACATATTTTCCTAAGCAGCATATATGTGAATATATATTTTTCTAGGCAGCATATATGTGAATATATATTTTCCTAGGCAGCATATATGTAAATATATATTTTTCTAACAGAAAATAAAGTTGAATTGAATTGAATAATTCTTAAAAATAATGTAGCCAAAAAATTCTTCCTTCAGGAAAAGATGAATGCGTGTCTTTTCTTACTTCAGTGCATGTAAGGTTCTTTGCTATTTAACCATTTCCAGTTTTGCATGTCTTTTCACAATAGAAATAAAGTGTCATGTTTTGTAAACTTGCCCCAGACACAACACAACAGGGATATTTCAAGGAATTCCATCTCATGTTTTAGACCAAATGCTCTTCAGGATGGTTAGGTGTGCTTACATATCTTTTCCCGTGTTTCTCTTTTTACAAGACAGCATCATTACTGTTGCAAAAGAGAGTAAAATCCAATGAGTGGAGGAGCTCCCAGGTCAGGCTCAGTGAGAAGCTGAGATTCCTTATAATATCCTCCAATGCTAGCTATGAAAACAAAATCGCCACTGATTCTAGGGACAACCACAAAGCATTCTATAGCTATGTCAAGAATCTCAATGGCAACACCCAGATCTGCTCTGAGTTACAGCACAATGGCACAAAAATTACAGAATCGACTGATATTGCCATCATCCTGGCAGATAGGTTAAGTGCTAACTTCACCCCCCTCTCACCCCCTAAAGGGTCCATATCTATACAGGTAGAATGCAGAGTCCCTGTAATCAGAACTACCCAGGTAAATGCTGCACTTGCTAAAGCCAAAAACACAGCATCCATTGGACCGGACAACATCCCAGGTTGCATTTTACATGAACTTCAGAACAAAGTGGCTCCCCACCTAAGCACCATGTTCAATCATAGCCTCACGTAAGGCTTTGTGCCCATTGAATGGTGCACAGCAACAGTTATCCCACTCCACAAAGGGGGAGCCACCACTGATCCTGGGAACTATCGCCCTATTAAGCTGATGAGCCTGGTCTGTAAGGCCATGGAAAGTATCATCATCAAACTCATAAACAAAGACATTGGTAACCTCCAAACTCTGGACCCCACCCAGTTCGGGTTTGTGAAAGGCAGGTCATGCCTCCTGAACCTAATCGACTTCTTTGAGACAGTAATCAAAGTCATACACGAGGGTAAGGTGGTTCACACAGTCTATCCTTACCTCACCAAGGCTTTCGACACCATCACCCATTCTGGAATTATAGCTAAATGCACTAAACTAGGTATAAATCGCTATGTCACAAGATGGGTTGCCAACTGGCTCACTGACAGAACCCACACTGTAAAAGTTGCAGACTCCAAATCTGACTTCAAACCAGTGACAAGTGTAGTACCACAGGGTTCAGTTCTGGGACCTCTCCTGTTTGGTATCTACTTCTCTGAAGTACGGGCTAACACAGAAGGGCTTTGGCTAATGAAGTTTGCATATGGCTGCAAACTAGGAGCCATAGTCAAGTCCCCAAATGATTTGGACATCCTACAGAAGGGCCTCGCTGAGACAGATGTCTGGTGTCAGAGCCATGGCCTCAAGCTCAATGCCAAAAAGTGCATTGTCATCCCCTTTAGTAAAAACTCTGTACCCATGAACTACCACATAGGTGGCAGTCTACTTAATGCCCAATTTGTGATGAAACCTTGGGATCCAGGTTGACAGTAGCCTCTCCTTTGATAATCACAACGCCACAGTAGTCAGGAAATCCTTCTACATGGCACACCTCATCACAAAAGGGTTCTCATCCAGGTAAAAAGAGGTCATTGCTCCCCTCTCTCTCTACTCAACATTCATTAGAGCCATTATAGAGTACAATGCCCCTTTTGGAATGTACCTCACAAGACATCTGCAGCAGCTGGAAAGGCCACAGAAGTAACTCACAAATAGGATTACTGGCCTCAAACAGATGCCCTACAGTTACCGTCTCAAAAAACTCCAGCTTTACTCCGTAGCATATCACCTACTCCAAGGTGATCTCTGCCTTACATATAAAGCTATGTCATACCCAGAGTTGTTGAACATGCTACACCTAAATAAATCCCAATCCCTCTGAGCCACATGCTCTAGGGACCTAAACCTTGTCACCACAATAAACAGGGCATGTTGGAGGGATAGATTCCTGTCTGAGAGACTTCCCATACTCTGGAACAAGCCACCCATCTAAAGTTCCTTATTAGCATTCTTCAAGAAAAATCTTGATGAGTGGATGGGAAATAGGAAATACACCCCAGGGATCACTTCTCTGGCTCTGCTCAATAGGGGCACAGAAAAATAACTTCCTTGGGTGGCGTAAGCCAGGAAACCTTGTTGGCTAGGCTTACTTAGGCACTTGGGCCGATAGCCTAGTATCTACCTGTGAGCCTATGTACAGAACCTTGTGAAGTGGTATCAGAAGAGTAATCTCTCTCTCTTAATACCAGCAAAGCAAAAGAGATGATCATTGATACATGTAGGAGTAGAGGGCAGCACTTACTGTTATATATTGGTAAGTATGAAGTGGAAAGAGTGGTTAGATTCAAATTCCTCCATATTAACATCTATGAGGACTTTACCTTGACTCATAACATCACACACCTGGTAAGGAAATGCCAGCAGTGACTATTTTTAGAGAAGGTTGAGGAATTTTGGCATACCCAATACCATCCTTAGCAACTTCTACAGATGTATAATTGAGAGCATTCTCTCCCACTCTGTTACAGTATGGTTCAGGAATAGAACAATATGGGATTACAAGGCTCTGCATTGAGTAATAAAACCTGCACAAAACATCATTGGAGTAACAGTCCCTGCACTGGAGGACATCTACACCAAAAGAGTATTTAGGAGGGCTCAAAACATTATCATAGACACTATCCACCCACAACATAAACTGTTTATGCCACTACCATCAGGGAAGTGTTATACAATCATGGCAGCCAGAACAACCAGGCTGAAAGACAGTTTTATACCTCAAGCTATCAGACTGTTAAATAAAACTCACATACTACTCTCCATCTAGTATTGTAGGTTGGTTCACATTTGGAGGGAACGAGCTTGTTTTGCACAAATGTGCTCTTTTGCACAGCTATCTATATATATATATATATATATATATATATATATATATATATATATTTACTGATATTTATTTATATTATTGTCTATTTGTTGTCTTAGATTACTTCTTGTTAATTGTCATTGTTTTTATATGTTGCTGGAGGATTTGCAGAATAAGAATTTCATTGTACTTTGTGATACTGTCTCTATTACATATGAAAATAAAGTTGAATTGAATTGAATAATTCTTAAAAATAATGTAGCCAAAAAATTCTTCCTTCAGGAATAGATGAATGCATGTCTTTTCTCGCTTCGGTGCATGTAAGGTTCTTTGCTATTTAACCATTTCCAGTTTTGCATGTCTTTTCACAATAGAAATAAAGTGTCATGTTTTGTAAACTTGCCCCAGACACAACACAACAGGGATATTTCTAGGAATTCCATCTCATGTTTTAGACAAAATGCTCTTCAGGATGGTTAGGTGTGCTTACATAGCTTTTCCCATGATTCTCTTTTTACAAGACAGCATCATTACTGTTGCAAAAGAGAGTAAAATCCAATGAGTGGAGGAGCTCCCAGGTCAGCCTCAGTAAGAAGCTGAGATTCTTTATAATATCCTCCAAAGCTAGCTATGAAAACAAAATCGCCACTGATTCTAGTGACAACCACAAGGCATTCTATAGTTATGTCAAGAATCTCAATGGCGACACCCAGATCTGCTCTGAGTTACAGCACAATGGCACGAAAATTACAGAATCAACTGACATTGCCAACATCCTGGCAGACAGGTTAAGTGCTAACTTCACCCCCCCTCTCACCTCCTAAAGGGTCTATATCTATACAGGTAGAATGCAGAGTCTCTGTAATCAGAACTACCCAGGTAAATGCTGCACTCGCTAAAGCCAAAAACACAGCATCCATGGGACCGGACAACATCCCAGGTTGCATTTTACACAAACTTCAGAACAAACAGGCTCCCCACCTAAGCATCATGTTCAATCATAGCCTCACATAAGGCTTTGTGCCCATTGAATGGTGCACAGCTACAGTTATCCCACTCCACAAAGGGGGAGCCACCACTGATCCTGGGAACTATCACCCTATTAAGCTGATGAGCCTGGTCTGTAAGGCCACGGAACGTATCATCATTGAACTCATAAACAAAGACATTGGTAACCTCCAACCTCTGGACACCACCCAGTTCGGGTTTGTGAAAGGCAGATCATGCCTCTTGAACCTGATCGACTTCTTTGAGGCAGTCACCAAAGTCGTACACGAGGGTAAGGTGTTTCACACAGCCTATCCTTACCTCACCAAGGCTTTCGACACCATCACCCATTCTGGAATTATAGCTAAATGCACTAAACTAGGTATAAATCCCTACATCACAAGATGGAAGAAAGAAAAAAGACCTTAGGTGTCGTCCACAGCTTCAGGCTTCAGACTGTTAAAACACAATTTATTAATCGCTTAAAAAGTGAAGCTGACAGGATGTAAACTTCACTAAAATATGATGAACTGAAAATAGTTGAGTATCCAAACTGTTGTCATCCACAGCTTCAAACTTCAGGCTGTTAAAACTCAACTTATTGAAAGGTTAAAAAGAGAAGCTGACAAAATGCAAACTTCACTGAACTGTTGTCATCCACAGCTTCAAACTTCAGGCTGTTAAAACTCAATTTATTAAAAGCTTAAAAAGAGAAGCTGACAAAATGCAAGCTTCACTGAAATAATTAGCCTAGTGATTAACATCCACAACTTTAAGCTTCAAATTGTTAAAGCACAGTTAATAGCACAATTGATACCTGCTTTGTGAGCAAAGCTGACAAAAACATATACTTCACTGGAGCGTAAAAAGTTGAAAAGATGAAATTGTCCAAACGATGAGCGCTTTCGGCAGATGCCTTCTTCAGATCATATAAAAATGTGGTTAGCTCTTCCTGTTTATAAAGGAAACACAATCAAGAGCTGGTAGCTGATTGTCTTTATGGTTCTTAAAGGCACAGGACAAAAATAAATATTCAAAGTGGAGATTTGTCTCCTATAATGTAGTTCAATGTTAAAATGCTAGAATCATGTATTGCTATTTGGTAAGTTTCTTCTAGATTTTAGAACAGGTCTGAGAGGTACTATTGTATTAAGACCTGGAGGTCGATTAGCTCTAAAATTATTGATCCAAAAGATCTCTCTTAATTCTGTCCTGTTGTGGACATCTCCTTCCCTGATGTTTTGGGTGACCACTTCCACAGCTTTAAACAAGAAATTATGCGTAGGATGGACCAATATGTGTGCTGCTAAGGCATTATGTGGAACTTTCTGATCAATGTCTCTGACATGTCATAGAATACGATCCTTCAGTCGTTGGTCAGTTTTACCAAGATAAAAAGCTTGGCACTTGCGACAGGTAGCCAAATAGATAATGTGGCTAGTAGTACAATCAGCATAAATATCGAAATGAAAGTTACGTCCAGATACTGGTTGGAGGAAAGTATTACTAGTATCTAAGTAAGAACACGCTTTGCATCTGCAGCATTTAAAAGTACCCTTGCGGTCTGATAGTGAATCACCACATTTAAAGCAATCTTTATGGCATAGTAATCTCTTGATGTTCTTTTTATTCTTATAGAGAAACCTAGGTCTCTCTCCAACGATGTTCTTTATTTTATCATCCGCTGTCAGAATCGGCCAGAATTTCCTGATCACTTTACAGACCTGTCAATTGTCTGAACTGTAAGTAAGCATACGTCTAAGTTGTTGAGGTATTGTATCATTAGACTGTCTTCGTGAAGCTTGTTTAGACCTCTCTGAGTAATAAGGTTGACCTCTTTGCTTTCTATAGGCTTGCACCTGTGATATTGGTGGAAAATTATTTTCCTGGTAGGCCCTATCCTTCAAATATCTACGTAGATTGAATTGCCCTTCCAAGAATTCCTCCTCATCAGTACATAGTTTTGAGACTCTTAAGATTTGGTTGTCAAAGATGTTGTCAAAAATATGTCTTAGATGCATGCTCTGCCTGTGTAAGAAATGATTTTGCCAGGTCTCTTTCCTATGCACCCCAGTAGAGAGACCTTCAATTGGATGTAAACGTATCTTGACATCTAAGAAATCTATGACTGAGGATGAGTGTTTCATTTTGAACTCAAGGAAGTCAGTGATGTTGTTAATAAAGCTGACAAAAAGATCCAATTGGTCAATGCCTCCTTTCCATAAACAAAAAAACATCATCCACAAAACGCCCATAATAAACAAGTTCATTCTTCCAGATATTTCCATCACTGAAGATTGTTTTAAATTCCCACTCAGCCAAGACCAAGTTTGAATAACTGTTGGCACATGGAGTTCCCATGGCCACAACCCAGGTTTGCAAATAAAAGGTATCTCCATACATAAAGATGTTATTCTCAAGGACTAATTCCAGCAGAGAACAAAGAGGTTCCGTTGTTAAATTATGCCTAATCAGAAAATCATGTAAGGCCCTCAGGCCATACTCATGGGGGATCACAGTAAAGAGACTGGTTATGTCCATAGTTACAAGTAGAAGGTTATCAAAACCATCCAGAGACTTAACCGTGGAGAACAAGTCTTTCAAGAAGCTGCCTGTATCCTTTAAGACAGTGGTAGCATAAGGCAAAGCTTTCTTGAGTTCATTTTCAACATACATGGATATGGATTCAGTGATCCATCCTCTCCCAGAGACAATGGGATGTAAGGGAGGGTCCAAAAGGTCTTTGTGTATCTTAGGTAATCCACCAATGCTGGGAAACATAGGATGAGGTGTTTCAAAAAATTCATATAAATCTTGACTGATCCTTCTTTCCATCAATAGATCATAGGTGCTCCCTCTGATACGTTCAATTCTCTGATTTACTCCTTTCTTACTCAATTTGCGATGTCATGTTGTCATCCAACATCAGTGAAACTTTATTACGATACCAGTCTGCATCCATCACTACTATGCAGCCACCTTTATCTGCTGGTTTGATCACCAAGCTATCTGTCCTTCTCAACTGTGATTTTGGATAAGTTAACTACTAAGTCATTACCCCCAATATTTAGTCCACAAACTTCTTCCATTTGCGTTCTTGACTCTGCGTCCTCTGTGGCCTGTATGAATTCTCCCTCACAAAAACCGGCAACGGCCAGTTTACTGGTAGGTGCGTCATCGCTTCTTTAGGTCTAGTAGCACAATTAATGGTGGTGTTGGAATTACTACCATCATTGGTATCGTTAGTACCAGTACCTCCCTGATCCCTGGTGACAATATCAATGCTGACAGTAGGAACCTCCTCTCCTGTAGATGAAGTCGAAGAGGGAAGAGAAGTTGATGAGGTAGTAGTTGTTCGAGAAGGATGCAAAGTGTTAGCAGTCTGTTTTACAGCCAGACCTTGTATGGCTTTCCTTTGTTTGGCAGTTGAAAAATGGGGACGTCCTCAACTGGTATTATCCTCTCTAGGCCATTCAAAGATATGACCGTTAGTGAAATCCCTATGATCTCGATTCAGTTTACCCATTTTTTGTTGTTTAAGCTTATTGTCATAAGTGTTTAAGTTCACTTGTAACTGTTCAATCTGACATAGATACTGGTCCTGCAAATCACAACGTTCCAGTTCTTCTTGTTTCTTAGAAATAAAAGAGGAAATTTGCTTTTCTTCAGGTTTAAAAAAGTCGATGAGCAGCCTCATGTATTTTTGGCTAGTTTCCAAATTGATCCTTTGCCATTGAGCTAATAGCTCCGGATAGGTGTTTCCATAAGAGGGAAGGCATTTAACTCTCATTCCTCTTGGCACTATCTGATGAAATAGGCAAGCTTCCAAATGGAAGCATTGCCATTGAAGCCTTTTAAGGCGATAAGCAGCATTTTCTACTTCACGAAGCGTGTCAGAAAAACTAGCATCTACTGCAAGGTTTGTAGTATTAGGTGCTAAACAGTCACTACTAAAATTAATAGTTAAAAGTGGATTCACAATGTCTCTAGAAAAACCAGGAAAATTGCATGATTTCGCTTTCACTGCTGCTCCTGTTTGCCCTTCTGCCATGTGTAGAGTGGGAGAAACAAACAACAAAACAGGAAATAAATTCTCCTCACCACTACTAAAGACACCGAGGGTAGGCAAATGAACAAAGAAAAAAGAACTTAGGTGTCGTCCACAGCTTCAGGCTTCAGACTGTTAAAACACAATTTATTAATCGCTTAAAAAATGAAGCTGACAGGATGTAAACTTCACTAGAATATGATGAACTGAAAATAGTTGAGTATCCAAACTGTAGTCATCCACAGCTTCAAACTTCGGGCTGTTAAAACTCAATTTATTGAAAGCTTAAAAAGAGAAGCTGACAAAATGCAAACTTCACTGAACTGTTGTCATCCACAGCTTCAAACTTCAGGCTGTTAAAACTCAATTTATTAAAAGCTTAAAAAGAGAAGCTGACAAAATGCAAGCTTCACTGAAATAATTAGCCGAGTGATTAACATCCACAACTTTAGGCTTCACAAGATGGGTTGCCAGCTGGCTCACTGACAGAACCCACACTGTAAAAGTTGCAGATTCCAAATCTGACTTCAAACCAGTGACAAGTGGAGTACCACAGGGTTCAGTCCTGGGACCTCTCCTGTTTGGTATCTACTTCTCTGAAGTACAGGCTAATACAAAAGGGCTTTGGCTAATGAAGTTTGCAGATGGCTGCAAAGTAGGAGCCATAGTCGAGTCCCCAAATGATTTGGACATCCTACAGAAGGGCCTCACTGAGACAGATGTCTGGTGTCAGAGCCATGGCATCAAGCTCAATGCCAAAAAGTGCATTGTCGTCCCCTTTGGTAAAAACTCTGTACCCATGAACTACCACATAGGTGGCAGTCTACTTAATGCCAAATTTGTGATAAGAGACCTTAGGATCCAGGTGGACAGTAGCCTCTCCTTTGATAATCACATCGCCACAGTAGTCCGGAAATCCTTCTACATGGCACACCTCATCACAAAAGGGTTCTCATCCAGGAAAAAAGAGGTCATTGTTCCCCTCTACTCGACATTCATTAGACCCATTATAGAGTACAATGCCCCTTTGGGAATGTACCTCACAAGACATCTGAGCAGCTGGAAAGGCCACAGAAGTAACTCACAAAGAGGATTACTGGCCTCAAACAGATGCCCTACAGTGACCGTCTCAAAATAACTCCAGCTTTACTCCATAGCATATCACCTACTCCAAGGTGATCTCTGCCTTGCATATAAAGCTATGTAAAACCCAGAGTTGTTGAATATACTACACCTAAATAAATCCCAATCCCTCTGAGCCACACGCTCTAGGGACCTAAACCGTGTCACCACAATAAATAGGGCATGCTGGAGGGATAGATTCCTGTCCAAGAGACCTCCCATACTCTGGAACAAGTTACCCATCTATGTCAAGCAAAGTTCCTCATTAGCATTCTTCAAGATAAATCTTGATGAGTGGATGGGAAATAGAAAATACACCCTGGGGATCACTTCTCTGGCTCTGCTCAACAGGGATACAGGAAAATAACTTCCTTGGGTGGCGTAAGCCAGGGAACGTTGTTGGCTAGGCTTACTTAGGCCCTTGGGTCAATAGCCTAGTACCTACCTGTGAACCTATGTACAGAAATTATGTTAAAATATATTTTTTAATAATCTTTGCATGTTTGAGTGGTGCACCACTGAAAAAAAAGTGGAAATAAAATGACTATTATGAGACATGAATGTATTACAGGACCCTACATGGAGTATCTACAATTGTGCATTGGTGCTGTTGCTAATGTGGTTGGTTTTGGAAGTATGTAGTTTCCAGGCTGTCTATGCAAATGAGGTGGAGTTACTGAATAGCATAATGGGGTAATCATGGCTGCATATCCCTTCCACGTAGGCCAAGAACCATGTTGGTGTCCACACAGGAGGTAGCTGACATCAGGAGAGGGTGTGGGCAATAACTTCTAAGCTGGTTGGAGCTTAGCTGCACCAGTTTGCGTGGCACGCACCTGTGCTATGCATGGAAGTCTGGGTGGTGTGTCCATTGACTTTTAAGCTTTGTTTACCTATGGAGTACGTGTTTCCATGGCACACCACTGTGCTGAGGGTGCAAGGCTGGGGGTGTGTCCATTGACTTCTAAGTTTTATTTACCTATGGACCACACATTTGTGTGGCACTTTGCTGAGAGTATATAAAGAGCAATGATGTATTCATTAGTTGTGACAATTGTTTAACTTACAATAGGGCCAGTAAATGATGTTAATGATATACTAGGCAGGTGGAATGCATCACAGGTAGCCAATTGCACTGTCAGCACTTACAGTAGAGCACTATAAAGTATGCATACACCCTACATTCTGATTTCCACCATAATCTGCACCATTGGAGTACAGTCTTGGGAGTTTTAACTGAAAGAATGTTAGGGGCTGCTGCAGGTTTGCTGCATCTGTATGTTCTAGATGCTAAAATCAATGCTGCTGCTGCTGAAAATAGGCCTAGGCAGAGAAGGAGAAGAGTCTTCAGGGCCAGGGTGTCCTTCGAGGAGCTATATGAGCTGAGATTGTAGAGCACTACAGAGTGGACAGGAACATACTACAAGAATTCACTGAGCTCCTCCTCCCTCAACTCAGACTCAGAGCCAACAGAGGGGAATCCTTCCCCAGTGGAAACAAATGTATGTGTAGCCCTTAGGCTAATAGCCACAGGTAGCTTCTAAAGACCAACTGGGGACATGATGGGGTCTCACAGGAATCAGCATCCAGGGTACTCCATCAGTTCCTGAATGCCATGCCACCACATGCCAGTGACACATTTATTTTCCCCTCACTCCTGAGGCAAGGCCTACCAATATGCAACACTTTTACTGTGTAGCACACTACTCTGAGGTACTGGGTGCCATAGACTGCACTCATGTTCACATCAACCCCCAAATTCTGCAAGCCTTGCATGGCATGCAGGATTAGTGCAGGAGCACCAGCAGGCAATATGTCTGCCATGCATTCCAGGAATGGCCTCTAGGGGCGTGCATGAGCACTCCTGCATTAGTCCACCACGGACTCAGACTCTGTATGGAAATTACCCCATTTGCAGTATAAATTATGCAAATGAGGTGAATTTGCAATCCGGAAAGCTGGAAACCGGGCGTGCAGGACAAGTGCATTGTGCAGAAATGTACTCCGCCAGTAATGGAGTGCATTTCTGCAAATTCAAAAACTGAGCCATGACAGCTCCAAATAAAAGGTGGATATCAATTAGAAAGCATGCCAATGGCCAAGTATAAGGCCACTGGAATGGAAAACAGTTGAAAAAAAAAATCAACTTTTATTTCTTTTTAGCCGATCCTAGCTGTTTAAGTGTAGGGCAGCGGCGCACAAACGGGATCCAGGGAAAAATAAGAAAATGAACCTAAAATAAGCATTCTAGCTAAAATCACTATTCTGGCATTATAATCAATGGCAGGCAGAAGACAACATGGCTAGTGAATAGTGGTTGCTAAGGGAGGAGGCTCAGTGAGAGACATGTAACTATGCATTAGCAGGCAATCCAATACAAATGAGGGGAACGATAATGAATGCCAGATTTCCCCTGCATTATAGTCAACTCCCAACAGTGTAAGAGCAGAAATAGCTTGGTGCAAGCCTATGAGTTAGCTGACATCATAGGTTCATAGGTTCATAGGTTCATAGGTTCATACTAGGCTATCTGCCCTAGGGCATTTATAAGCCTAGCCAGAATGTGTTTGGCTTTCGCCATCCATTTTAAATTTATTTTGCTATGCCCTTTTTTGAGGTTAGTATACTGTGCCTCTGTCTAACAGTGACACAGAAGTGATACCCTGGGTAAACCTATGATCTCCCATCCACTCATCAAGATTCCTCTGGAAGAGAGTCAATGAGGGACTCTGCCTAACCTGGACTGGGATTTTATTACAGAGTGAAGGGAGCCTCTGGGTTATGAATCTGTCCCTCCAGCATGTCCTATTTATTTCAGTGCTGAGGTTCAAGTCTCTCGAGCGTGTAGCTCGATGGGATTTGGATTTTCTGAGGTGCAGCATGTCCATTAATTCTGGGTTGGACATGGCTTTATACGTCAGGCACAGATCGCCTCTGAACAGGCGGTATGCCACTGAGTAGAGCTGGAGTTTCTTTAACTGGGCAGCATATGGCATCTGTTTGAGCCCTTTGATCCTCTTGGTGAGGTACTTTTGGGGTCTTTCCAGTTGCTGCAGGTGTCTGGTCAGGTACATCCCAAAAGGGCATTGTACTCAATTATGGGCCTGATGAGGGATGAGTAAAGAGGCACGATGACCTCCCCTGATCTAGATGTGAATCCCTTCATGATTAGGTGGGCTATATAAAATGTTTTTCTAACCACTTTGGCCACGTGGTTGTCAAATGAGAGATTGCTATCAACTTGGGTCCCCAGGTCCCTAATGACTTCTTCTGTACTTAATGGATTACCACCTATGTGGTAATTTGTGGGCACTTTGTTTTGCCAAAGGGATGACTATACACTTTTTGGCATTTAGCTTGAGGCCATGGCTCTGGCACCAGTTGTCTGTTTCTATGAGGCCCTTTTGGAGGATGCTTGTGTTGGCTGGAGAGTCGATTATGGTGCCCAGTTTGCAGTCATCTGCAAACTTGGTCAGCCACAGTCCTTCCATGTTGGCCTGTACCTCCGAGAAATATATACCGAACAAGAGAGGTCCCAGGACTGAGCCTTGTGGGACACCACTTGTAACTGGTTTGGAGTCTGACATGGCTCCAGCAATTCTAACCATGTGGGTTCTGTCCTTTAGCCAGTTTGCAATCCATCTAGTGACATAGGGGTTTATATTTAAGCTGGTGAGCTTATCTATAATGCCCGAGTGGGGTATTGTATTGAAGGCTTTTGCGAGGTCCAGGTAGGCTGTGTGTACCACCTTCCCCTCGTCAATGGCCTTGGTGACTGTTTCAAAGAAATCAACCAGGTTTAAGTGGCAGGATCTGCCCTTAACAAAGCCGAACTGGGTAGGATCCAGTGTTTGTAGGTCCCCAATATCTTTATTTATGAGGTCCATGATGATCCTTTCCATAGCTTTGCAGACCAAGCTAGTCAGGCTTATGGGGCGATAGTTTCCAGGATCCGTTGAGGCACCACCTTTATGGAGAGGGACCACTGTTGCTGTACGCCACTCTTTGGGCACATATCCTGTAATAAGGCTGAGATTGAACAGTAGTTTTATGTTTGGGTTTGGCTCTTCTTGGAGTTCATGTAGGACGCAGCCCGGGACACCATCTGGTCCCATTGATGCTGTGTTTTTTGCTTTGGAGAGGGCGGCTCTTACCTGAGCATCTGAGATGTCAGGGGGGCAGCACTCTGCTGGGATAGATATTTGCCCTTTTGGTGGGGGGGGAGTTTGCACCGAACCTGTCAGCTAGGATGTTGGCAATGTCTGTGGGTTTGGTGTATTTTTTGTCATTTTGGACTAATTCTGAGCATATCTGGGAATTACCACCCAGGTTCCTAACATAACTAAAGAAAGCCTTGTGTTTATCCTTAGTGTCCTGTGCAATTTTTCTCTCGAAGCTGGCCTTAGACAATTTTATGTGTGCCCGTAGTTTTTTGCTAATACTGATTAGTGATGCCTTTCCTTTTTGGGATTTTGCTCTATCATTTAGTAGCTTCCTCCTTCTATTGTATAGTTTGTTTATGGCTGGGGTCCACCAGACAGGATGTCTGCCTTTGGAGGATTGGGTCTTGGTTTTATTTGGGATTGCATGATCCATGCATTCCTGAAGGTGTTCATAGAATGCGTTTATAAAGGATTCTGCGGTCTGGGCCAGATTTTCCACAGGCCCGGGGCTTTGAAGGATTCCACCTCAGTTTTGAGGAGTGTGAAATTTGCTTTAGAGAAGTTTTTCACTGTGGTTTTCTGGGCAGGGGTGGGGTCGGGATGTGAATATCCAGTGAGATTAGTTTATGGTCTGATCTTACCAGTGAGGGATACACTTCTGGTCTGGAGCATAGAGTCCCCATGTTGGTGATGATCAGGTCCAGTATGTTTTCCTCTCTTGTGGGAGTGGTAACAAGTTGTTCCATAGCATTTGAGTTTATAAATTCTAGGAACCTTTGGGCTAGGGTGTTGGAGCTAGAGTACTGCTCCCAGTCTATGTTTGGGTAGTTGAAGTCGCCCAATATAATGGTGTTTGGAGAGACCTTCATATTTTCCAGTGTTCTCAGGAAGGCCGAGTGGGGTTCCTGGGTTTGGGAGGGTGGTCTGTAGCAGGCTATAAACTGGAAGGCAGTTTTACCCACTGTTAGTTGCACATGGATAGTCTCTGATGCTTCGTGCTGTACCACCAACCTGGAGGTGTGGGTATCTTTGATGAATATCAATACTCCCCCTCCTTTTGTGGTTCGATCCAAGTTTTGGGGCCGAAAAGCATGGTATGAGGTATAACCTGGTAGTGCTGGGGTGCTCTCGGGAGCCCTGAACCAGGTTTCTGTTACTGCACAGATATCGATGTTCTCCATGCTAAGGAGAGTTTCGAGTGCGTGCATCTTGAGGTTTAGACTTCTGGCATTGAGTAGCATTACTCTTAGTTTCTTATCCCTTGTGATACCTATGGAGGTGGGTTTGCTTTTGAGCCTTGCCTAAAAAAGGCACTATGGGGGTAGCAAGAGCCTTTGCCAATATCCGAAAGCCCAGGGGTGACAGGTGCAAGCCGTCCCTAGCGAAGCATTGTGGCTTGTCGAGCATATCATCTCAAGCTGACAGGCATCGGATCCCCTTTGAATGACACCAGTACTTAAGCCAATTGTTGAAATTGATCATCTTGTCTTCATATTGTGGCATCATTCTTGGTGAGGGTAAGATGCTACTCAAGGTCAGGGTCATACCGGCCTGGGCTACATGCTCAGAGAGCTCCTTTATGTCTCTTTTCATGTAGTCCAGGGAGGTACATCTCAGGTCATTCACACCAGCATGGACAATGACTGAGTCATATTTGTACTTGCCTTGGAGTGACCTGAGTGCTTGTGTTATGTGGCGGATCCTAGTGCCCGACAGGCTGCTCACCGTGACCCTCTCCTTGTTCAGCCTGGTGAGCGGGACGTCAGTGTGCCTGACGATAGAGTCACCTATTACAAGTGTATCAGGTGTGTTGTTTAGTCTTAAGGGCTGTGACTGTTTGGCAGACTGGCTTTGTGAGATATGTGTTGCACGTGTTTTGTTTTGGGGTAGCGGTTGCTTGGGTGTCTGCTTTGGAGGTCTCTGCTGCTTCGGCAGATCTTTATTTAGAGCCTCTGACTATGTTTTTGTGTGATTATGTGTTTGGCTTGCTGTCATGGTAGGTCTATGTGAGACTGGAATTGTAGTGAGTGTGGTTTCCTTCTCCTCCTGACTGGTTATGCCAGTACTGAGTTAAGAGAGCTTAGCCTCCAGTTTGTCTATATGGTTGCATCTCTCACATTTGTTGGAATTTGTTGGGAGGAGGAGAGGGTTGTCTGTGTACATGAGGCAGTTGTAACATTGCCTCAAGATTCCCAGATTCACCAGCTGGACCGGAGAGGAGACTGACAACTGACCTTTGGACATGCTAGAATAATATTGGGAATTCCTTAATAATTGAAAACCAGGGCCAGTGGGGAGTGAGGGTGTAGTGCTTTTAATTTTTAGTGCTGACTTATATAATTGCTTTAGTGAGCAAGTGCCAGGTAACTTAAGTGCAATGTGTTACAGGTAACTTAAATGCAAAAACGACAAACAGTAACTTTCTTACAAGTGAAACAAGGAAATAAGTACAGTAAGCAATGCAGATATCACTAGTGATCCACAGAAGCACTGAGAAGCCGAATATTAGGTGGAATTAGCGTTCCAGGGAAATAACAAGCAAACAAACAACAAGCATATAAACAAAGCTAGATTCAGCAGGCCTGGATCTAGTGTATGCTACAGCAAACAAGGTGTACCAATTTCAGTAAGATACAGTTCAAATATTCAGGCACTATAAACCTTTAACCAGAAATTCCCAGCTCAGAAGGGCAGAGTCCAGCCTCTTTTCCCACAAGAGTGCAGACCACAAACCTTCTTAATGTAAAATAACTGGCCTGAAGCCCAAGTGCTTAAACCAGAACTAATACACTTTAAGAATAACAGACACTGGGCTCTCAATCAGCAGTTCCCAACTTAGAAGAATGAAAGCTACCTGTCCTGCCACCACAGTGCATGCCACAAACCTTCCTAATGTAAAACAACTAGTCTGAAGCCCAAGTGCTTAATCCAAAAGACTTAGAATGATAGCTACACTTTAATCAAGTTACTACCAAGCAGTAATAAATACAATTGAATACTTTAGAGAATGCCTGGATTAGTGCTCAAGTTACACAAACAAAGCTAGATCCAGCAGGCCCGAATCCAGTCTATGCCACAGCAAACAAGGCGCACCAACTTCAGTAAGAAGCAGTTCAGATATGCATGCACTATAAGCCTTCAACCAGAAATTCCCAGCTCAGAAGGGCAGAGTCCAGCCTGTCCTCCCACAAGAGTGCAGACCACGAACCCTCTTAATGTAAAATAACTGGCCTGAAAGCCCAAGTGCTTAAACCAGAATTAATACACTTTAGAATAACAGACACTGAGCCCTCAATCAGCAGTTCCCAACCTAGAAGGATGTAAGCTACCTGTTCTGCCACTACAGTGCAGACCACAAACCCTCTCAGTGCAAAACAACTGGTCCGAAGCCCAAGTGTTTAAACCAAAAGGCTTATAATAAGTTAAACCAAGCAGTAATAAATACAACTGAGTACTTTTAAGATGATGCAAAAGTAAAACAGTAGGTAGAAACACAAGTACAGTAAAAGCAGATGAATTTTTTTTTTTTTTTTTTTCTGAACAAGTGCTGAGATCAAAGAAACAGATTTGAGTACTGAAACTAGAAAACTGGTAGTTATAAGAAAAAAAAAACTAAGCTAGAAGGCTTCCCTCCAACACAGAAGGGCTTGGGGGCTCAGAAGCCTACAAATAGTCTATACCACTTAACAGGAAAGGCAGGAAACAAGCTTAATTTTTTTTTTTTTTTTTTTTTTTTGGGTGTGTGTCAGGCATACGGTAAGCAGATTGGAGCCCTGTGGCTTAGGTTTGCTCCTAGCTTAGCACAGTTAGGCAAGGGGGTGTGTCTGAGGCTGCCTAGCCCTCTTTACATTGCCTAAGCGGGTGTGCGCTCCATGCACTGGGTTTTAAAGAAAAAAAAAGTAAACCAGGAAGGAGCAGCTCTGTACACATTTGAGCTCTGTGTTTGTGTGGCGCAGCCCTGGGCTTAAACAGGAAGGCAATGGGAAGGGAAAACCTGTAGTAGGAAGTTAATCAAGGAGAACTAGCATAGCTGGCAGGTGAAATGTATCAGAATCAGCCAATTACACAGGCAGCAGACCAGCCCAGCACAGAACACTACTATAAACTATGCAAACACCTTCCTCTCTGGTTTTTCCCATACTCTACACCACCAGTGTATACAATTGGGGAACTTTTAACAAACAAAACAAGAAAACGATAGGGGCTGCAGCATGCATCATACAACAACATGTGGAAGAGGTTGAGGGTGGTGAGGATGTGAATGCTGTCAACCAACCCACAGTGAGGAGATGGAGAAGAGTGTACAGACCCAGGATAACCTATCATAGCTACATAAGCTGGAGATTGTGGAGTGCTATAGGGAGGACATTGACGCCCTACAACAAATTGTTGAGCTGTGTCAGCCATGCCTGATACACCAAACTAACAGAGGGAAACCTATCCCAGTGGGTACCAAGGTATGTGTAGGCCTAGAAATACTAGTCACAGGTACCTCACAAAGCTCAACTGGAGATATTATGGGGATCTTACAGGCATCAGCATCCAGAGTATTCCACCAGTTCCTGGATGCCATGTCAGTACATGCCAGTGAGCATGTATATTTCCTCAAAACCCGTGTGGCGCTGGCCAGCAATATGCGTCTCTTCCACCAAATAGCAGAATGCCCTGAGATAGTGGGTGCTATAGACTGCATGCACATATGCATCAAAGCACCACCAGGTGATCAGGGTAGGGTCTACATCAACTGTAAGGGCTTCCCCTCCATAAACTGCCAGGTTGCGTGCGATGCCCAAGGTATTACAATGAATGTGTGTGCTGACTGCCCTAGAAGCTATCACGATTCCCACATCTGGCACCTGATGCTGCTGTACCAGAGATTTGCCAATGGGGACATCTCTTATGTTCACCTAGTGGGGGATGCTGGTTATGCACTGGAGCCGTGGCTAATGACACCCATCAGAAATGCACTCACACCCAAACAACAATGCCATAATGAGGCACACGCACAGATCAGACTTAAAATAGAGCGTGTGTTTGGGATGCTCAAGTCATGGTTTCAGTGCCTGGACACATCTGGTGGAGCCTTGCAGTAATCACCAGCCACATGTACTCAAATTGCTATGGTATGTGCCATGCTACACAATATGATCCTGTGGAAACTACTGCAGCAGGAACAGCACGGGGCAAAGCCACACAGCCCCCCACCAATGCCAAGGCCTGCACAGGCACAGAGTGACTCCAAGGAGGAACAACTTGAGCCTTCCCCAGTCGGAAAATGGAGGTGTGCCTAGTATGCCCTTGCCTTGGCAAAGAAGCAACAGATAACACATACACTGACACAGTAGGGACCTGGGGAATGACACCTCTCTCTGACTTGCACATACAGTAAAAGGGATGCCTAATATGACACTACCTGTGCTCAGCCATGTATAGGGAGTGTACTATGTGCATCCGACATAGGCAGCCCTCCAGCACCATCCTCAATATTGGCACACCCACAAGGTAAGTCAATCAATCTATTAATTGCTGAATGGAGTAGAATGTGTCATTACCTGCATCTATGGTATGGATGTGAGCATGCAAGGGAATTAGGTGGCTAAATGGTATGCCAGCAGATAGCAGACACTCACGGTGGCACCATGACATCTGTAACAAATACTGGAGTCACCATACTAGCCAGTGCTACACAGGGCGACAAAACCCACTGCAGGAAATGTGCTGGGCGACATGTGTGTCCATATGACTCACACATGCAGTCAGGGAGGTTCACATACCAAACAACAGTCTCAGCCAGCAGGACAGGTGTAGACAAACACAAACAACAGAGGCTGTGCTATGGCATCTGAATGATGCCTATGGGTAACCCCACCAGGCCTACAAAGGCAGACTACAGCAGGTCAGGCAGTGAGATGTTAGTTCTGAAGAGTAGGAAGTCAGACACTAATATGTAGGTCAACCAAAGCTAAGACCTGTGATACACTGATATACCTCTAGTCAGCAGGATAGGTTAGAATACAGAATTAAATGGAGTACCTGACATACCAGTACAGTCATACAAATGTGTACAAATGCCAGGTGTGACCCCCATCCTATGTAGACATGTAGAAACAGTTAGGTGTGCCTCCTCAACCCTGTGTAGAAATGTAGTAACAGTCAGGTGTGCCTCCCTATCCTATGTAGACATGTAGAACAATCAGGTGTGCCCCCAACCCTGTGTAGAAATGTAGAAACAGTCAGATGTATCCCCCCCAATTGTGTGTAGAAATGTAGTAACAGTCAAGAGTGCCACCCCAATCCTGTGTAGAAATGTAGTAACAGTCAGGTATGCCCCTCAATCCTGTGTAGAAATGTAGAAACAGTCAGGTGCCCCCTCCCCCCACAATCCTATGTAGAAATGTAGTAACAGTCAGGTGTGCCCCTTCCCCCAATCCAGTGCAGAAATGTAGTAACAGTCAGGTGTGCCCTCCCAGTCTTGTGTAGAAATGTAGTAACATGTATGAGTAGGTATAATACAAGTGGTGCACAGATGCCCAGAGGTGGCCAAGATAGCAGGATAGGTTGCAGCATTTGCACAATATGCAGGTCTGTATGTGTTAGGATGGTGTGTGTTTCTTATTGTGTGAGAGTGGTCAGTATGTATGCATATTGAGGTAAGACATGGTGGCCATTGCCCACTACTGCTTATGACAGGGGCAAGCCGTCACAACTGCAGTGCCAAAGACAATCACCACCAGTATAACACATGCTAGCAGTAAGCCATTGCAAATGTATGGTGGTAATATGTGTCACCATCTGAAAGACTGACATGACATGGCTGTTGGGCTAGATGTACAAGCAGTACACAGGGGAAAGTACCCCAGACATACAGTATATATTGTGTCACTGTGAAATGGAGACACCCTTGGAATTGTACATACAGGTATGCGTCACAGTCACTGGACCTGTAGTAGTGGATACCGATGATGTCTGCCCAAACACTTGCAGATCAAAAAGGAGGTAGAACTGATGTATTGGGAAACAGCTAATGTACCTGCACATGCCAGCATAACTGAAATGCCCCATGCATATCAGTGTGTCAGATGCAAGTAGTGTCCATAGCACACATGCACCCAGCTCACGCAAACACCACCCACAGTTACCTCTCTAATCATAACCCTGCTGTGGGGAATGGGTGCAGTATGACCCCACCTGTATATGGCAATAGTGGAAGAATGCAGCATGCAGTGCAGGTGTCCCATGCAGGTGTGTCTCTAGCTGTAGGTAGCACCCTGCCAGCATCCACACCACCTGACCAAGACTGATAGAAAGTATTGGCATGAACACCTATCACACCTAACCTGTCACCCCAGAGAAATATACTGTATGGTGGTCTGAGACTGTAGGACTGACAGAATGCAATGGCCTGCCACATCTGGCCTGCAGCAACACCTAATGCCCCACAGGCCTCTACCAAAGGCTTGTGGCTCACACTTACTGCCAATGCATGTTATGTCATGGACACCGAAATAACAACATAACACATAAGCCATATGCAAGGCCATGTGGACAAATCACAGTAACATGTCCACCATGTCCCACTGCATGAACTGTAGACCAACACTAACACACATCTGTGATGGGGTGATACCCTTAGGGAAAGTATCAGAGATTGTATGCATAATGTATGGAAGAGGTTAGAAAAACAGAGGGGGGGTGGGAGCATGGGCACCATGGAATGTGCAGGGTCTGACACCAAGCTGTGTGCACACACTATCCCTGGCTGCAAACACATAAATGGGTGGCTACACAAAAGCCTGTACACCACAATAGGTTTAATGTCCTGACCCATGGCCCCTGCCTCTGGGGTAACCTGTGAGAATCTGCACAGCTGTGAGGCATTGCCACAGCAAGATAAGCCCATAGTGTCATGTCAATGGGTCTACAAGCATGGGATCCTCTGCCAGCAGTGTACCAAGGTGCTGAACCGGATACACAGACCCAGCAGCAAGTGGCTGCAGCTCCCCCTCCAGAATGGCATAACTTACCATGAATATGTAGGTGTCTACCCACAATACCGGACACAGCTGCAGTCACCTTTGTCCCCCATGGTATCACCGTGAGAAAGAATGTCCACCTGACAGTACATGAGGACAGAAAACATCACTGTGTATAACAGTACACATATCTGAATATCTTCGCTAACAGCAGTACCATGCAGGTGAAGCAGCACAGACACAATCACCTACACTATCCCCTGCACAGTTTTTCCCCATATTGCCAAATGATCAACGGATACCCTGCAAAAACAGTTTGCTACCTGTAGATGTACAACACAAAGGTCTGCACTGGACTACAAACTACCTGGAATTGATCCATACATTCAATACAGAGGGGCATACTGGGCATGCTCACACACTTAGAGAAATGAAGGCAATGTCAGTCAACAACATACTGAAAGGTCATAGTCAGTCAACAACATACTGAAAGGTCATACTGGGCATGTTCACGCACTTAACAAATGAAGCCCATGTCTGCAAACAACAGTGGACCAGACATATCTGGCTGTTGCAGATGTTAGTGCAGACACTCCACGGTATTGTCCACTCATTCTTTGCACACACAGTGGATGGGAATACAGGCATATATCCAAGGGCAACAAACGACAATAAGCCAAAAGAAGATGTACATAGATGTGTGGAAGAGAGTGACTGTGACAAGTAGCCATCATTTATGAGGCCTGTTCCACCCAGCACACAGCCAAATGGTTACAACCACATGAGGTTCAGATGTCACTCACTGCAGACATTAGCCACCGGTATCTGTCAGCATTACAGCCTATGTTGTGCAAGTGCTAGCTGTGCAACATGACTGTACAAGGAAGTAGTCATCTACTAGCTGTATACATGTACCTGTGGATTATAACCCTGCGTGTGCTCGCATGTGGTGTGTCATCATCTAGATGGATGGGTTATGGCCCATGCACACACACTGCCCTCCCCATAGCCCTACTATGACAAGCCTGCTGAGGTCATCCACTCTTAAATACACCCTTGGGAAAAACGTCACCCAGTAATCTCTGTGGTTCATCCCATAACTGCATACTGCTGTAGTGTGATAAACTAGTTAAGTAGGAGTTCTGATCCCAGAGATGGCAACTGTGTGTGTGTGTCTCTGTCTGTATAGAGAGCAATGCTTTTTAGGCTAGTCACACTCACTACAATTCAAATTCCCTTATTTGGCAAGGCTGCTGATGTCACACATTGTGAAATACACCTTTCTGAAAACTATAACCCCATAATCTGCATGGTGTGTCCTATAACTGTGTACTGCTGTAGTGTGATAATCTAGTTAGGTAGGAGTTCTAATCACAGACATGGCAACTGTGTGTATGTGTGGCTCTGTGTAGAGAGTGATGCTTTTTAGTCTAGTCACACTCACTACAATTCAAATGCCCTACGTTGGCAAGGCTGATGATGTCATACACTGTGAAATACACCTTTCAGAAAACTGTAGCTCTGTAATCTCAGTGGCACATCCTATAACTGTCTACTGCTGTAGTGTGATAAACTAGTTAGATAGGAGTTCTAATCCCAGACATGGCAACTGTGTGTGTGTATGTTTCTGTCTGTGTAGGGAGCAATGCATTTTATGCTAGTTATACTCACTACAATTCAAATGCCCTACTTTGGCAATCCTGCTGATGTCATTCACTGTGAAATAAACCTTTAGGGTATGAGTACTCCAGTAATCCTTGTGGCATGTCCTATAAAAGCTTCATGCTGTATTGTGATATAGAGCTCTGGTAGGGTTCTAGTCCCACACATGGCAGTTGTGGATGTTTTTGTCTGTGAAGGGAGCAATGCATTTTAGGCTAGTCACACTCACTATAATTCAAATGCCCTACTTTAGCAATCCTGCTGATGTCATTCACTGTGAAATACACCTTTGGGAAAAGAGTACTCCAGTAATCCCTGTTGTGTGTCCTACAACAGCTGCATGCTGTAGTGTGATATAGAACTCTGGTAGGGGTTCTATTCCAACACATGGCAGTTGTGTATGTCTGTGTAGGGAGCAATGCATGTTATGCTAGTTTATTTATTTTATTTTATATTTGTTAACCGGGAAAGTCCGACTGGATACATATCCATTTTCAGCAAAGGCCCGGGGAGCTCCACATTGAAATTAAATTACACTAAAAATTGTGGTTACAGAGAAGTCTAAAACATTTAACAACAGCAGTGACAGATTATAGTCAAGGTTACATTTAGATAAAAACAGTCATTGCTGGTAAATGTATTAGGTATACAGAGATAGCAATCACATATCTGAGGTGTATATAATAAAGAGAAAGATTTCCAAGTAGAAGGTAAGGATGATAGTTAAGAGAAAGGTGGTTAGGCAAGAAGGAAATAATTTAGTGAGGGCAGAAAAGTAAGTTATCTTCCTGATGATAGGATAAAATAGTTCTAATGGTTGAGGGAAGTGTGTGTTGTGAGGGTGGGGAGAGAAAATAAAAGGGTAATAACCTCTGTTAGCTAAGTTTGGGCTACCTTTGTGTTCATAGGTTCATAGGTTCATACTAGGCTATCTGCCCTAGGGCATTTATAAGCCTAGCCAGAGTGTGTTTGGCTTTCACCACTCTTTGGAATGAGTATACTGTGCCCATTTTAAGGTTTAGTTTACTGTACCTCTGTCTAGCAGTGACACAGAAGTGACCCCCGGGGTAAACCTACGATCTCCCATCCACTCGTCAAGATTTATCTTGAAGAGAGTCAGTGAGGGGCTCTGCCTAACATGGACTAGGATTTTATTCCAGAGTGAAGGGAGCCTCTGGGTTATGAATGTTGGTATTAATTGGGCTAGTCTGGGTTTAGACCTGGTCATGGCTATGTTTATTTTGCCTCTTCTGATTTTTGTTTGGGTTAGTCAGGGTTTAGACATGGGCACAGCCAGTCACTGTTCATGTAACTCTTTAGGGATGTTTTGAATTGGGGCAAGGAGCATGTGGTGGTTAGTTCAGCAGGAAGTGAGTTCCATTTTTTCCAGCAGAGTTGGAGAACAATGAATCTCCAGCTGAGTTGTTTGCTTTGGTGGCTTGTACTAGCATTTTGTTGAATGAGCGGAGGGATGCTAGGTTGCTGTAGGGTGTAATAATATTAGTCAGAATGGGGGTACTGGTAGGTTTATAGAGGATTTTATGAATAACTATGAGTTGGTTATAATATATCTGATTGGGAAGTTCTAGCCAGCCTAATTTGTGAAGAATTTGACAGTGGTGGGTTATATAGGCTGAGCCTGTGGCAAAACTAGCTATATTGTTATAGCAGCTAGTGATTTTGTTAAGGTTTGATTTGGTTAGATTTGTGAGGATGGATGAGGCATAGAGAAGGGTTGTCAGAAGATGTGTGTGAGCTATTGCAGTTCTGGCAGATGGGGTTAAGAACTGCTTAATCCTATACATGGAGCCTATTTTTTAGTTTACTGTTTTTATGGTATTGTCTATATGGGCATTGTACTTCAGATTATTATCAATGATTATCCGTAGTAGTTTAGTGCAAGGTTCTGCAGTGATTATGGTGCCATTGTTAGAAGAGACTGTAATTGATGGTAATGTTAGCTTACGGGAGTGGGAAAAAGTAGTAGTTTGGTTTTGTTTGGGTTCAGTAGGAGATGATGATTATTGAGCCAGTTTTCTACTTTGTTGAAGGTGATTTGGGATAGGGATTATAAACCTGTGGGAATGGAGGCAGAGCAGATAAGTGTAGAGTCATCTGCATACTGTATACAAGTTGCATCTGGGATAACATAGGGTAGGTCATTAAAGAGTATAGAGAAAAGGAGAGGACCCAGGATAGAACCTTGGGGTACTCCAAGGGTGACAGGTAGAAGAGGGGATAAATTGTCTTTCCACAGGACAGCTTGTTGTCTGCCGTGCAGGTAAGAGTGGAACCAGCTGAGTACTGGGTTATCTAAGGACAGTAATTTTAGAGAGTCTAGGAGTAGGTGGTGATTTACCATATCGAATGATTTAGATAAATCAAGAAAGAGGGCAGAAGGGAGCATATTCTGATTATGGTTTTGATTTTCTAGTGTGAGAAATGGAACGAAGGGCAGTGGTCATACTGTGGACTGGTCTGAAGCCATGCTGGGTTGGGGCTAGGAGATTATTCTGAGTAAGGTGGGTTAATAGTTGCTTCTGTATGCATTTCTCCATTATTTTGGCTAAAGGAGATAGTATGGCTATAGGTCTGTAATTAGAGAGTTCGGTGGAGTTTCCCCCTTTATGAAGTGGAATGATATGAGTGATTTTCTAGATGGAGGGAATGTAGGATTCGTGGATAGTGCAACTGATTAAGATTGAGATAGGGTAAGCTATAACATTAGGGGACTTTTGTAGAAACTCTGCAGGAAGTTGCTCAGCTGCCAGGGTGGTAGGTTTTTGTTTTTTAAGTAGGGATTTAATATAGTCTGTGGGGATAGGATCAAATTTGAGGGGGGGGGTATTTTCCTGACTGGGTGAGATTGTAGTAGAAGAGATGGGAGATAGTTTGTTAGCTAGGAACTGGACTGTTTCAGTGAAGAAAGTGTTAAAGGTCTTAGAAACACATTTAGGAGGTAGTTGTAGGGTAGCTTATGGGGAGTTACACTGACTACAATTCAAATGCTCTACTTTGGCAATATTGCTGATGTCATTCACTGTGAAATACATATTTGGGGAAAAAGTAATCCAGTAATCCCTGTGGTTTGTCCTATAACAGCTGCATGCCGTAGTGTGATATAGAACTCTGGTAGGGGTTCTATTCCCACACATGGCAGCTATGGATATTTTTGTATGTATCTATGTCTGTGTAGAGAGCAATGCATTTTAGGCTATGCTAGTCCCACTCACTACAATTCAAATGCCCTACTTTGGCAATCCTGCTGATTTCACTCACTGTGAAATACACCTTTGGGAAAAGAGTACTCCAGTAATCTCTGTGGAGCATCCTATAACTGCGTAGAGTTGTAGTGTAGTAAACTAGTTAGGAGTTCTAATTCGAGACATGACAGGTGTGTGTGTGTGTCTGTGTTTGTCATTTGTATCCTGTGTGGAAGTGGATGCGAGTATGCAACAACTGGACTCAATGTGGAGCGGGTTTTACAAATTTCTTAAATGTTGGCCCTAGTATACATCACAATGTCCACCGTACAGGGATAACAGATGTGAAATAGCTGAGAGGCTGGGCTAAAAAACCATACCCCTACATGTGACATCAAGGCTAGGTGAACAAAGTTAGCAACCCTTATATTACCCAGAGAACACTTTCAACCCATGTCTCATACACACACACACTTGCCTAGGCAACAGCTGCTATATTGGTAGTGCACTGCATATTGCCCACTGATAGCAACCATGGTGTGATTGCAGTGGGCTACAGAGGGCATGGCACCCTGTCTATCAGTCCAATAAGCACCTACATGCCAACAGTGCACCTTCCCTATGTTCTCCACTGGACACCTGAAACATTTGTGGTGCCATCAAATGTGATTCACAAAGGACATACTATGCCTGAAAAACATGCCGGGTATGGACAGATGCCACTGACACCAGGGAATGGTGGCATTGTGCTATCAGTGTAGGTGCAGGGTCAACCTGCTGTCCATTAACAGTACCGCCACATGAGGCCAGGACTGGCACATCTGATGATAACAATCTGTGTACACAACATAGGCTAGACACCCCAGGTACAGATCCACATGTCACTGTACATGCATGAGGGAGTTGTGCATATGCCAGACACTGTCCATGTCATGGACTAAGGAGCACATACATGGCAAGCAATGCACAGCATTGGTCACATGCAATAGTTACCCAGGTGACTGGATGGTGAATACAATACCCACCTGTGTGGGCAAATCCAGACACTAAACCCCCGAGCCACACTACCGACCGTTGTCATGTGGCCTGATGCCAAGGTATACCCATCACCTAGCCTTGTATAGCCATCTAGCACAGTCAACCACTACACACCTATGAAGCAATGCACCCATGCATGTTTGGCACCCTGTGTCTGTGTGTGTGGGTTGTACAATGCCTATCACCACATTCACACTCACTACACCCCCCACTGGCATACTGAAGCATGCTGTCTGATGTCAGACACCTTCACATACCCTTTTCCCATATAACCTCAGTATGACCCCTGTGGTGCATGTGATACCTGCACAGTACTGTGTTGTGGCAATCTCACCTGTGATGTGTTGTATTCCTGGCTTTGCCAAGTGTGTCAATGTGTGTGCATCCCTGTGAGAGTGTGGCTGTGTTGATGCTGACACCTGTTCATGGGGATATCCACGTGTACTACACCTACCGTATAGCTGCCATATCACTGTTGCAGATGTCACTCACCATCACATATAAGTTTGGAGGTCTCCTCAGCATGTACCCTATGTGGTGCATCTAATAACGGCATAGACATGGGATAGCACTACATAGTCGTCAGGGGTTTGATACTCTGTACTGGTGGTGTCTGACACAAACATGCTTATGTTTTACTCTCTCACCCCCTCACTGACTTATCTTTGCCTCTGTCTGCCTCTTGCACTCCTTCTCTGGTGGATGTGGAGACTTACACCTGCTTTTCTTAGGCAGTAGCATGTGTATTTTAAGTGCTCATGATCAGCTGATGGCCTCTGCATGAATTGCAGCCCTCCCCTAGCTGATTGCATGTGGAACAGCTGTGGTAACATTCCCATAGCCAATTGCATGGTAACACACTCCAGTATCTAGGAACATAATGTTGGTGTTGGGCCTTTTCATTCACTGTGAGCGGGAACTCGATCTGTTGTTTGGTAAACAGCATCACAGATGGATTGGGGATTTACCTCTAACAACATACACTGTGGAAACAGGCCAACACACAGGAGGGGGATGTGCCTAACCTGACTACAGACTGTAAGTGCTGCTATACTGCATTTGGAGTAATTTGGGTTTAACAGGGTGTGTGTGGATATGGCTGTCCTACATGTTTTAATACCTGTCTTGTCAGTGCTATGTTTATGAGGAACCCCCCTATCTGTAGGGTCATCTGCAGACTGGGCAGTGTGTGATGCCTTTTGATTCATGTATTACCCACAGAACACCTATCTGTGAACTGCAGAAGGTAGTGTGAGGATTGCAGTCTGTACATGGTGACAGCCTTGAGAGTTGCTGACTTCATATCCCTCATAGGACATATGCTGCAACAAACCCTGTTACAACAGTAAATGTATGAGGTTATCACAGCAACATATTAATATTGGGCCTTGTGTTTGTGCCTCCAGCCACAACTCTGTCACCCTTTGTACATATGCCATGCAGTAAGAGGGGCATATGTGCTGTAGACCATATTTAGTGACATCATATCTGATAACAAGCCAGTGCATTATCAAACTGCTACACATGTTATGTATAGTAGGGGTTATATTTGAACACATAACCTGGACATTCTGTGGTTGTGTGTACAGTACTGAGGTCTGTGTACTTATGGTGATTGTCGACAGTGTGTGTGTATTGTTAATATGTAGCTTGGCCTGTGGTAGATGTCATTGTTCTTAGTACTGGTCTAGCTGATGTCACTTGCTGCTTCACTGTATGTTACCCTATTGGCTTACATGTTTGTAGGGACAAACACACACATGTCCTATACCACAGACAGACATCAGACCACACTGTTTTGCGGGCCAATATATGTAGGGTTTGTGTGTGAGTGGCACATATTAGGATGGTGTTGAACAGATAGTCCATATACTGTAACACTACGGTAGCTTACCTTATGTGGCTGTGTTCACATTGGTTGTGGTTATGCACTTTCACACTGGTGTCTGTTACTCTGTGCTGTGACATGCCTGTAGAGCCTGCTATATATGCAGGTACATGTGTATTCCCCCATAGGAAATGTAGGCCAGTAGTGAGTCGGTCTGCCTGTAGCCTGCACAGTGCTTTGTTACATTCCTAGCAGCATAGTGTACTTACCCAGTGAGATGTCATGTCCAGATTCTTGCCAGATGTACTGCTACTGGGCCTCCATAACAGTCCTGTATGTCAGACAAAGCAGTGGGATGCTGTACAGATGTATGCCACTAACTAGTGGGTAGTATGTGGCCATGGCACCTCTGTGTCAGCGGTTATTATGTGTCAAGACAGACAGGGGTGAGTGAATCCTTAACCTATGGGGGCAAATGTATACCAGTAGGTACATGTTATACCCATCTACATGGCTGTTAACATCCACATTGTCAGGCTTGGTCCACATGTCTTGCACTAAGGGTTCTGTGTATACCTCTGGACTGTCCAGAGTGTGTCAGACTGTCCACATATATTGGACAATATCTCTGCTGTAGTCCACATGAGAATTACTGTGCTAGCAGTGGTACTGTACTATAATGTCCTTAGCATGTCTGTCAGTAGGCAATGGCACACATGTTAAAAGCAGATGTGACCTCCTACACAAACCATGTCTGTGAAGACAATCCCTATCACGGTAGCAATAGTCTACAAATATACCTGCAATACATACCTGACATCCCCTTGCACTACGAAGTTGGGGTTATAGGGGCTGAGGTAGGGCTCCACTCCATGTTCAGGACATATGGTGAGCATGTATGTATATATAATTCTCCAGATATCTATTTAGATATATACACATATCGACATACATAGATGGATATGTATATGTACATAGATATACATATAAACACTCAGATATATACATATACAGAGCGATATATATCTACACATATACAGACAGAGATACATATGCACATATATGTATGGATATCTACATATATGACAGTAGTAGGTATATCAGAATAGATATGTATGCACATATAGTTACAGATATCTACATATATACCAACATAACTAGGTATATCTGTACACATAGGATGTGCATGCACATATATATATATATATATATATATATATATATATATATATATATATATATATATATATATACACATATATCTATATATGCATATATATATATATATATATATATATATATATATATATATATTTATAAATATGTATATCTATATATACATATATGTATATGTATATATATATATATATATATATATATATATATATATATATATATGCATATATATATATATATATATATATATATATATATGGGTCCCTTTCAGTCGATCTAACATTTATAAGTTTGAATGAATACAGGCGCTGTTCTCCAGTAGCAATAAAGGCTTTCCTCTTCCGTAAAATTGAAAACAATAGTTCTATGGTACCAAGTCCAAAAATGACCAAAGTGTTTTTATGGCAGACACCAAAGATCTTGAGCTTCCATGTATAAATCTGAAATTGATTGGAAACAAATATTTTAGTTGTTATACAAAAGGGGTGGTATATTTGTGCTATTGTAAGAAATGCTGGAAATACTACATAGGGAAAACTGAACGTAATTTAAGGGTATGTATATACGAACATAACAGAGATATTATTAAAATGAATGACAATAACGCATTATTTAGACACACCCGTACATGTAGAGACACAGATTTCAAATTTTGGATTTTGGAAGAGGTGGTCAAGCAAGAGAGAGGTGGGGACTGGGAAACCAAACTTGAATTTAGAGAGATGGTTTGGCAGTTAAGGTTGGATGCATGTGGGGATTATGGACTAAACGACCACATATCCATTAACCCAGCCCTCAAGATTCTTGCTAATGACCCCAAGAGACACCAATAGATGGTTACTCTTTGAGCCTTGTGTTAATAAATACTGGTATAACTTTTTATATCAGTTTAGTGTATATCTTAGTATATAGTTTTATAATATAACAATAGGCATAGGAACAATTTTAGGCTCATATACACACTAATTGAATCATGGATTTTATACACTTTTTAGAGATCTCATATGTTTTTTGATATGTATTTATTAATTATTTATTATGTATTTACTCAATTTTAATTGTATTGTTTTAAATTGTAGGTAGCAAATACTTTGAAATGTTCGGACTATGATTTTACATATTTTTCAACAATATAATTAGTGCAAAAAGTGTTTTATAAAAGCACTAATGGTTTGTTTATAAATCACCTCAATAACAATCTGCAACAATAAATGGCCAGCCTATTAGAATTCAAGATTAATTCATTAATGGTCCCACCAAGAGGTATTTAAACTGAGGATGTGTATGTATAAATAGATTCTGATGAAGTCTCCATACAGGAGATGAAAGCGCTTAATCTGTGGAATTTTAATCAGCAATAAACTGGTACTTTGAAATATTGACCTGGGGGCCGTTTGGATTTTTGGACTTTGGTACAATAGAACTATTGTTTTCAATTTTACGGAAGAGGAAAGCCTTTATTGCTACTGGAGAACAGCGCCTGTATTAATTTTTTCTTGTTTGAATTTATAAGTTTGAACCACCTATGCCCAAGACCATATGTTCGAACTTGTAAATGTCCAACCTGATTGAATGGAGATCTCCGTACAGAGCGGAAAGGGAAGATCTCCCATTTCCGTAATGTAGTGCAATCTCGGAGTTGGTATATTTAAGTAAGGGGGTGTGGGGGTGAAGCCCCTCCATGTGGGGGGTGCAGGGGGGGGTGTAACCCTCCTGCTATAGACGTTTAATTTTGTGTTTTTTTTTATTTTTGTGGTTTTATGTCAGTTTTCGAACTTTTACAAGTTCGAACATATGGTCTTGGCCATATATGGTTCAAACTTGCAAAAGTTTGATCGACTAAAGTAGATGTGTATGTATATATATATATATATATATATATATATATATATATATATATATATATATATATATGTGTGTGTGTGTGTGTGTGTGTGTGTGTGTGTGTGTGTGTGTGCATATGAAGAGATGTACACATGGCCATATATATGTTGCACTATACAGATGTGTATACAAGCATATGTATGGGTATACATGTGTATGTACATGTAGACTTATATAGACCTATTATATGTATACAACCATATTCCTGCCATGAGTAGCCCTCACGGTTGTGTATACCCATCCGGATGTATCTCACCATATGTATCTGCTATGTGTACATTATGGTAAAACAACATATGTGATGCAACAGTCATATTAATAACAAGGACTACACAATTTAGGAGCTGAAGGCAATTGTGCAATACTACTCAATATCGGTATTGACAGCTAGCTGCCTTCAGCAGGGCCATGGCTTAGTGGTTAAGTGTTGTGACTTCAGTGTACAGTGTCCTGGGTTCAAGACCTGCAAGTGCTGTTCATTTCGTTACTGGGCAGAACAAGGGCTGTTGAATACAGAGATGCTAAGGCAGCTTTAAGCATGTTTGAATGTATTTGCACGAAGCTAAACAGTGCTGAGCTATGGTTAAATGTATGGGCGCTAACACAGTGTAGGCTTCACTTACCAATTCAGTTGGTGAATCTGGGAATCTTGAAGCAATGTTACAACTGCCTCATGTACACAGACAACCCTCTCCTCCTCCCGACAAATACAAATAAATGTGAGAGATGCAACCATATAGCCAAACTGGTGGCTGAGCTCTCTCGACTCAGTACTGGCATAACCAGTCAGGAGGAGAAGGAAACCACACACACCACAAATCCAGTCTCACATAGACCTACCACAACTGCAAACCAAACACATAAACACACAAAAACATACTCAGAGGCTCTAAATAAAAATCTACCAAAGTAACAGAGACCTCCAAAGCAGACATCCAAGCAACCACTACCTCAAAACAAAACACAGGCAACACATAATTCACAAAGTCAGTGTGCCAAACAGTCACAGCCCTTAAGGCTAAACAACATACCTGACACACTTGTAATAGGTAACTCTATAGTCAGACACACTGACGTCCCGCTCACCAGGCTGAACAAGGAAAAGGTCACAGTAAGCTGCCTGTCGGGTGCTAGAATCCGCCACATAACACAAGCACTCAGGTCACTCCAAAGCAGGTACAAATATGACTCAGTCATTGTCCATGCTGGTGTGAATGACTTGAGATGTACCTCCCTGGACTACATGAAAAGAGACATAGAGGAGCTCTCTGATTATGTAGCCCAGGCCGGTATGACCCTGACCTTGAGCAGCATCTTACCCTCACCAAGAATGATGCCACAGTACAAAGACAAAATGATCAATTTTAACAATTGGTTTAAGTATTGGTGTCATTCTAAGGGGATCCAATGTCTGTCTGCTTGGGATGACATGCTCAACAATCCACGCTGCTTCGCAAGGGACGGCTTGCACCTGTCACCCCTGGGCTTTCGGATATTGGCAAAGGCTCTTGCCACCCCCATAGTGCCTTTTTTAGGCAAGGCTCAAAAGACAAACCCACCTCCCTAAAAAACACAAGTAAAAAGAAACTAAGGGTAATGCTGCTTAACGCCAGAAGTCTAAACCTCAAGATGCACGCTCTTGAAGCCCTCCTCAGTATGGAGAACATCGATGTCTGTGCAGTGACAGAAACCTGGTTCAAGGCTCCAGAGAGCACCCCAGCACTACCAGGTTATACCTCATATCATGCTTTTTGGCCCCAGAACTTGGACCAAACCACAAAAGGAGGGGGAGTATCCATATTCATCAAGGATACCCACACCTCCAGGTTAGTGGCAATGCACGAAGCATCGGAGACTATCCGTGTGCAACTAACAGTAGGCACAACTGCCCTCCAGTTTGTAGCATGCTACAGACCACCCTCTCAAACTCAAGAACCCCACTTGGCCTTCCTAAAGACACTGGGGAATATGAAGGTCTCTCCAAACACCATCATATTGGGGGACTTCAACTACCCAAACATAGACTGGGAGCATTACTCAAGCCCCAATACCTTAGCCCAAAGGTTCCTAGAATTCATAAACTCAAATGCTATCGAACAACTAGTCACCTCTCCCACAAGAGGGGAAAACATATTAGACCTGATCATCACAAACATGGGGACACAATGCTCCATACCTGAAGTATACCCCTCGTTGGTAAGATTGGACCATAAATTAATCTCCCGGGAAATCCACATCCCGCCCCCACCCCCAGCACAGAAGACCACAGTGAAGAACTTCTCAAAAGCTGACTTCACACTTTTTAAGAATGAAGTGGAATCCTTCAAGGCCCCCGGGCCAGTGGAAACCACAGCCCACTCTGCTGAATCCTTTATAAACGCATTCTATGGACACCTACAGGAATGCATGGATCATGCAATCCCAAATAAAGCCAAGACCCATTCCCCCAAAGGCAGGCGTCCTGTCTGGTGGACCCCAGAGATTAATAAGCTATACAACAGAAGGAGGAAGCTACTACATGATAGAGCAAAATCCATAAAAGGGAAGGCATCTCTGATCAGTACTAGCACAAAACTACGATCACTCATAAAATCATCCAAGGCCAACTTTGAGAGAAAAATTGCACAAGACACTAAAGATAATCACAAGGATTTCCTTAGTTATGTTAGAAACCTGAGTAGAAACTCCCAGATATGCTCAGAGTTAGTCTAGGATGACAAAAAAATATACTGAACCCACAGACATTGCCAACGTACTGGCAGACAGGTTCAGTGCAAATTTTTCTCCCCCCTCCCCCCCAAAGGGACAAATATCTAACCCAGCAGAGTGTTGCCTCCCTGACATCTCAGATGCCCAGGTGAGAGCCGCCCTCTTCAAAGCTAAAAACACAGCATCAATAGGACCAGACGGTGTCCCGGGCTGCATGCTACATGAACTCTAAGAAGAGCTAAACCCACTCATAAGGCAGCTGTTTAATCTCAGCCTTACTACAGGATATGTACCCAAAGAATGGCGTACAGCAACAGTGGTCCCACTCCACAAAGCAGGTGCTTCTACGGACCCTGGAAACTACCACCCCATAAGCTTGACGAGCATGGTCTGCAAAGCTATGGAGAGGATCATTATGGAACTCATTAACAAAGACATTGGGGACCTACAGACACTGGATCCTACCGAATTCGGCTTTGTTAAGGGCAGAGCCTGCCTCTTGAACCTGGTCAACTTCTTTGAAACAGTCACCAAGGCATTGACGAGGGTAAGGTAGTTCACACAGCCTACCTTGACCTTGCAAAAGCCTTCGACAGAATATCCCACTCGGGCATCATAGACAAGCTCTCCAGCTTAAATATAAACCCCTATGCCATAAGATGGGTTGCAAACTGGCTCAAGGAAAGAACCCACAAGGTCAGAACTGCTGGAGCCATGTCAGACTCTAAACCAGTCACAAGTGACGCCCCACAGGGCTCGGTCCTGGGACCTCTCTTGTTCAACATTTATTTTTCTGAGGTACAGGCAAACATGGGAGGATTGTGGCTGACCAAGTTCGCAGATGACTGCAAACTGGGCACCATAACTGATTCTCCAGAGGACACAAGCATCCTTCAAAAGGGTCTCATAGAAATGGAAAACTGGTGCCAGAGCCATGGCCTTAAACTAAACGCCAAAAAGTGTATAGTCATACCCTTTGGGAAAAACAAAGTGCCCACAAATTACCACATAGATGGTAATCCATTAAGTACGGAAGAAGTAATTAGGGACCTAAGGACCCAAGTTGACAGTAACCTCTCGTTTGACACTCACATTGCCAAAGTGGTTAGAAAGACCTTCTATATTGCCCACCCTATCATGAAGGGATTCACATCTAGATCGGGAGAGGTCATTGTGCCCCTTTACTCTTCCCTCATCAGACCCATAATTGAGTACAATGCCCCATTTGGGATGTACCTTACCTGACACCTGCAGCAATTGGAAAGACCCCAAAAGTATCTCACCAAGAGGATCAAGGGACTCAAACATATGCCATATGCTGCCTGGCTAAAGAAACTCCAGCTCTACTCACTAGCATACCGCCTACTCAGAGGCGATCTATGCCTGACGTACAAGGCCATGTCCAACCCGGAATTAATGGACATGCTCCACCTCAGAAAATCCAAATCCACCAGAGCTACGTGAGCAAGAGATTTGAACCTCAGCACAGAAATAAATAGGACATGCTGGAGGGACAGATTCATAACCCAGAGGCTCCCTTCACTCTGGAATAAAATCCCAGTCCATGTTAGGCAGAGCCCCTCACTGACTCTCTTCAAGAGAAATTTTGACGAGTGGATGGGAGATCATAGATTTATACCGGGGGTCACTTCTGTGTCACTGTTAGACAGAGGTACAGTAAACTAATCCTTAAAATGGGCACAGTATACTCATTCCAAGGGGTGGCGAAAGCCAAACACACTCTGGCTTGGCTTATAAATGCCCTAGGGCAGATAGCCTAGTATGAACCTATGAACCTATGAACCTATGAACTTACTAATGCACAAATCAGTTCAGCTGTTTTATTGCAGCAATGTTGATACTTACTAAGCATGGCTTAGCCCTGTAACCAGGTCATACCACCCAGTCTGATAATCTGTAGTAAGTGTATGTAATGCCATGTACAATACATGTGTCTATGTACTGTCATTACAGTAGCAAGGGGTGTGAGTGTCATGTGTGGGACACAGACATATATGAGGCCTGTACAGCATTGTTATCCATGTGAATGTGTTATATACAGGTGTAGTAGCCCAGGGTACATGCTGTCACACTGGCATGTAGTTTATCATGGCAGTACTACTGTTGACAGTGCTAACCCAGGCAAGAGCAGAGTGGTAAATGTAGTACTGACAACAGCACACCTGCAGGCATAGCTGGACACTCAGGCCTCCCTGTTGTATCCCTGGTGTGTGAGCTGTGTCACAGTATATACCCTTTACTGGGTAATGATCTGTCATGTGGAATGTAACTGTAGACTACCATCTGTACAGCACATGTTAGTGAGGGCTTCCAACATGTAGTTATGGCATACATATTTTTGTCAGACGTCTATCTGTCAACACACTCATGCTACTGCATAGCTCCTTGCCAAGCTGATGACTGCCAGTCCCTGTACAGATGTGCAGATGACAAGTATCCAGCTGGAATATGTACAGGCAACCAAGCTTGATTGACACTGACATGTCTACCCAGCTGTGTAAGAACTGGCACATATAGGAGATGTCACCCTGTAAGCATCACATGCCACAGGTACCTCCACTACACTACCACAGTCAACAGAACATGCTTGGGTACAGGTCTCGATCACAGACACTAACCATGTGTTGTAATGCATGTTGCATACATGTCAACTTGATCGCCTCAGTGGCCATGTACAGGAGGCAACTGGAGGATTGGCTGATGCATGTCATTCTCACCCTGAGGGTCACCACAGTAGTGTCTGTTGAGAGCTTGCCTGCTGCCACCTGGCAGGTGGCAGGATAACACTGTACACACAACCCCTATACAACTCATCTCCCCTTGGACAATAGCTAGGTACACAGCTATGACCACCTGCAGCGATGTACCCCTGTACTGACACATGTTTATGTGTGCATGATTGAGTATAGCAGTGTCTCTGTGTTAGCACACCTGTACTTGGGAATTCCATGAGGGCCTTCACAATCAATGCAACACCCATTGCCATAGTCAATTGTGGCTGCTGCTGTGTGGGACATTACATGTACCGTGTTAAACACTCTCCCATACTGGCTACATGAGCCTTGCAATACCAGCACAACAGTGTTATACAAATGGGCTGATAAGCATGGGATATCCTTTGTGTTCTGGCATGTGTGTGTAGTTGTGCATGTCCGAATATCTGTAGGGTACAGCATTCCTAGTCCATATACTCCTATTATAATACCTATTGCCACACAGTAGTACATATAGTGTTTTACTGCCCATAGGTAAGGCATGACAATGCAGCACCCTACTATGCATGTGGTATGTGCATTAGATGCATATCCCTGTAGTACCACTGTTGGGGTGTACTATGGGTTGTATGGCAGTCACGGCCAATGTGTGATGGTGGGTATAGCAGAGTATCACCATGGGTTTCATTGAGTACAATATCCACTGGGGGATATGGGTGCTGTGTACACTGTCATTACACCAAGGTACACCCGGTATATGTCCAATGCACCAAATTATGGTTACCACTGTCACCATCAACCATACAGGTAACGGATGCCACAATCCAAGCCAGTTATGCATGTGCTGTCTGCAGCCTACCTGTAACACATAGGACACATGGTCAAGTTGTTAGCAGTGACAGGCCCTGGTATCTTGGATGTGTGTCTGGCTGTTATGTGTCTGTTAATATGTATATGATGGTATGTCACACTATGTATTGTCCATATACACCCATTACATCCCTCATTAGCATACTGTACATGTCTGAGGATATTCTGTATGTAACATGTAACCTGGGACACACCTCACCCTAAATGCTGTGTGGTGTGTGCAATGTAAGCCACACACTTCAGTAACACTACATAGCTAGGTAGTGATCTAGTCCCAGTGTTGCCAAGTAACAGTGTGCGTGTATGTTGATGGGTCTACATCAGGTTGCAGGTATACATGCATCAGAAGGTCATCTGTCCATGTGGTACAGGCAATAACCATTTTAGTAACCAGAAACATGTGTTTAACTGTACCCCAGATATGTCACAACCATGGTGTCAACACAGTGCCATTCCCAGTTGTGGAATATGACTGCAGGCCATCCTCATGCTGACACATGTATACCTACAACACAAATGGATAACATTATAGGGACTGCAATCAACCAGTGTTACTAACAGCTATAATGCATCATTGCTGGATGGCTACACTACCTGCCATATATGCATTACACTTTACTCATTACAAAATGTTGCACTGAAGTACTGTGGTACATTGTAGTACAGTCACCATGTGCATCAGAATCATGTTAACCTGTCCCTGCATTGATAGTATGGCTGACAGGGATGTGGCACAGGTATCATCATATGCACAGGGCATCCTTGTGCTGACACGTACACCTACAACACAAATGGATAACATTATAGAAAACACAACCAACTAGTGTTACTAAAAGCTATAAGGTATCATTGTGGGACGGCTACACTACCTGCCATATATGCATTACACTTTACTCCCTACAACCTGTTACATTGGAGTTGTGTGGTACACTGTAGTACAGTCACCATGTGCATCAGAACCATATCAGCCTGTCCCTGCATTGATGGTATGGAGACACCATGTGTGTGGGTTAGGGATGTACTGTGGTGAGCTGGGTATGGTGATGTGGTGTGTGTAGTTATGGGATTGCACTAGGTGTGTTTGCATAGTGTGTGGGTATGCATGCACACAGTTCTGCCATGTGGCTGCCCTGCACAGGTGTTTATGGACAGCTGAAAAACATACTTTGCGGGGTGTGCAGTTCACTGCCTTCAGCCACAGACACATGGACTGTGCCTGCCAGGGGTTCCATGGGCACATCCAGGTGCAGGCCTCGATGTGCTACTCTTACCTGATGATGACAAATGTCCGCTGGTACCAGGTCCTTCCTGGGACTGGCCAGGACCACATGCTCATGGCCTGCTGTGGTGTGGTGTGGACAGTACTCCCTCGCAGTGCCGGGGCTGGTACTGCCACTATGGGAGCCCCTTGGTGTCCTAGCATGTCCATGTTGACTACCAGCTGTTGGTGTTGCTGGCCTATGTCCACGTGGCCATCGCCACACTCCCACCACATGTTCAAGCATGGACAGACCACGGTCGATAAAGGCCATCATCTCACCAGACCATCTATCCATGAACTCAGTTAATCCATGGATGGCACCAGCCAATTCACAGGTGTTGTCATTTGCAGATGTGAGAGCAGCCTTCTGCAGCCTCAGTCCCTGTCTGTGGTAACATTCTATATGTGCCTGCACCGCCATAACAGCCTGAAACATGTGCCTGCTGGCACAAGCTATGTTGCCTCTGCTAGGGGCATGATGTCCAGTGGCCCTACCAAGAGCACCCTGGGACATCTGCCTATGTGGTGCCCTGCCATACATCTGGCTATGCCTGCTGCAAACGGACACAATATGTATGGTTACCACACTTTCCTGTACACTGCCACCAAATGCCAGCTGTCCCTCCGCTATGGCCACTGGTGATGGGGTGTGTATAGGCACTGAAACCATGTGCGGGGTAGGGGTGGCTAAAAGGGGAATGTCAAATGTTGGCACAGTGTCGGCCCCTGAAAACCCCAAATGTGCCTCAACAGTACTATCATCATCTTTGGTGTCTGTATGGACAGCAACATCAGATTGCATGCAGGATGGACCCTGACCCACCTCGCCACCTGTGGAGGAAAACAATAAATGCACTTTAAAACCTGTACAGCATTGCCTAGGAGTACACACACGCACACACTCACACACACACACACACACACACACACACACACACACACACACACACACACACACACACACACAAACACACACACCTCCTGAATACCTACCTGTCCATGGCTTTACAGACAGTGCCATGTATGTGTCCGTGTGATACCCCATCCTACATCACACTTGTTAACATACACACATTGATACCACTCATTAATATATCAGTCCTCTAAATGCTTACACAAGTGGTCACTACACAAGGCCTGTTGCTACTTTACCTGCCTGACCTGTGTGTAGTGGTTTTACATGGCCTCCTGCTGTCATTCGGTATGCACCCTGTGTATGTCTGGACACCATGAGCATGGCCCCTATATGTGTGGGCTACTATCTTCTATCCATAATATCACGCACTGGTGTGTCATGTGTATGCAATGCTCAGTACATGCCAGATATGCTGATCCTTCAGCCTATCATGTGACAACTGTAATATTTAGATACACTTCCTGGTGTTGACTAGTACTTCCCAAATGCATCTGTAGTGCTGCATATGTGGATTGTAGGTGACCTCTCTGCTGAATGCGATACTAAGGATATACCTGGTATCTACCTTCCCTCTGGATGCGTGTTCCATGCTACAGACCATATTACACTATCAGCTGTTCTGTGATTACACACATGACAGGTATTCCTGGTGTGTTAAGTGGCAATCCATGTACATGTACTGCATGATCTCAGAGGGAGGCACTGCTGTATGAACACCCCACAATCACACATGTGCATACATGGCCAGCCACACAAACACACACATGCACACAAGCATCCTACATGCATCAACCTTCCTCCACTTCACCAGAGTGACCCTACAGACAAACTGACTACCCACCTGGATGCACACACACACATACAGGTGAGGTTGCACAATGAAAGTACACACAGTCCTCCTATTAGCCCTCTGTCAACATTCATAACATGTGGTACCAGACAGCATGCAGTGCAGCTATAGTTAATCCATGCTGACAGCAGTATGCATGTGTGTGATGCATGTGCTGTGTCACTAGGTGAAGCCCCTTCCCCTGGATACCACTGCACCCATGAACACGGTATTTCTGTGCACCTGTTCTGCATCCTGCCATGTACTGCGCACCACACGTCACAGGTGTATGGCCCATTGCTGAATGTGTACTACTGTGTTGATTATGTCAACTTTAATGTTCACAGCCCCTATATATTCCAGCAACACATACCTGGTATGATATGTGGACAGATGTAATTTGTGAATGCCTAATGTCTGATGCACAGCTCTCAACATCAGCGGACCATGTATGACCAATCCAATATTCTTACACTGACAGCCATCAGAGCATACCATGGCTATGGGGGGGGGGGTGTACACACCTTTATTGATTTGACACACCCATCCTTGATCTGCCATGGGACCACATCACTGCATATCTTAGCAGTACATGAGCCTGATATGTGACATATGTCCTGTACTTTCACATGCAGTGTCTATGGATTGTATTAGGTGTGCAACTGCTGACCACAATACATACACACTGTGTGGGCATATGTGTGCACACCCTTATCATGACGGTTTATCGCACTGCTTGTGTGTACTACAGCAATCACTACTCCTGGCAGTGGTATACCAGTGTGGGCCATCTGCATTTGCCAGTGTATGTTCAGTCTGCCCTAAACATGTCCCCCTATTCTGCATGACTGCAAGGTCTACTCATGTGCACATCCCATGGTGTTCACACACTGCTGTCACTATTGTTGTGGGGGTAGGGTTATGGCTGCCACAGGTCCTGAACCTGACTATGTGCAGATAGAGCCATACCTAGCATCCTTAGGATCCCTGATTCAGCGCACTGGTGTGTCATGCTGACAACCCCTTCCTTCAGCCTATTTGCAGATGCATGACAAGTAAGTCCTACACATGTGTGTCACTTTGCAGTGTCCCATACACTGAACACCACATGTTACAGCCTAGTCCCAGCTGATAATGTGGACTACTGTAATGGGTTATGCCATAGTGCATCTCTGCAGCAGTTGTCATTGCCCTACAGGTATATACACACTGGTGTTTCACTGTATATGGGTGTTGTTCCGAACATGTCCCTACTGTAGGCCATGTCTCCCATCATTATGTTACTCCCTGTGGACACACTGCGCAATGACAGGATGTTAGTTATTATGCAGGTGTCTGACATACCCTTCCAATACCCCATCATGGTCATCCCTGTGACGCCGTGCATTTCACAGCAACAATACATGTACATGTACAGCATGCATTCAGGGTAGGTGTATTAAATGTGTGCATGGAATATACCATCGCCATTACATGCCCAGTGTATTGGCAAGCATCTACAGAAACCATACTCACCAGTTACAGGCTGCTGCCTTGGTGGTATCCCAGAGGGACCTACATAAGAGGGTGAGAGATGCAATGTCAGTGTGCAAATCTGTGGCAGTGCTACAGGATGGGTGCAGTATTACAATAAATCAATGGTACATTTCCACAATACTTCCACATGTGGACATCTGTTTATCACTACTATGCAGCAACACAATATATTTATGACATGTCAGATATGCATGATCTACCTGTAGCAATGCGGATGTATATGAAAGTGGTCTACTGATGTGCCCTGTGTCCTTACCTGCAGGCTCCTCGGATGGTGTGTGGGTGGCACCCACCTCCACAAAGGTGTCTGGCAGTTGGTGGCTGACCAGATGGGCAGGTGCCACGAGGCTGGCCAGGAGCTCCTTCACACGTGTCAGGGGGGTGTATGGCATGCCCCCTGTGGTGAGGTGATCACTCCAGACTACAGCAGCATGCCTACGGGCATTGTGAAGCAGGTCAGTACAATGATGCCAGACCTGCTCGTAACTGCAGTTGTGCAGTCCATCATTGACGCTGTGGACTAAGTTGTTCCACAGGGCAGTCCACTCTTGCTGGTCATGGGTGGCACTGCCAAACAGTACAGGGTAGTGCTGGATTACGTATGTGTTCAGCACTTCATTTTTGGCTGCTGAATATGTTGGCAAATGTGCATGTGACATCTTGGCTGAAAGACATAAAGATGGAAACAGGTCTAAGCAACTCATACAGTAAGGTTATCACAGTTCTTAATACACATCTCTGTCACCCCCACCATATCAGCTACAACACACTGTACACACAACTCATTAGGTATGGCTGCAGCTTACCTACTAGTGGGACAGATATTGTATTATACCACACTTTCTGCTATGTGATTGTAGTCATCCCTGTGTGGATACTATCATTGCTGGTCTGTTACAGACTATTCACCTGCATGTCATTGTCAGGGCCACTATGGTTCCATATATGCCTGTGGTATGGCTGCTTTGTGATTGCTGCACATCTGACATTCTGTGTTATTGGGGATATCCGTGAATGCTGTTGGACATGTTCTGGGATTGTGTAGACTATTACTACCAACATATGTTCTATAACAGTGACACAATAACATGTATATGTACTATTGTCTAGCAGAACCACCTCTCCAAACCCATCTGCCCATGTAACCTGGACACATCACATGTGTGTCCCACCCTGGGGCCTCCTCATGTACTGGTCCAGCAATACTGTCAGGTGGAACCAACCCAGGGGATGCTGCCCCCACAGGGGCACACACAGACATGTTCCTGTCCCATGAGGTCAGGTCTAGGGTCTGTTCCATAACAGGCTCCACAGACACACGTTGGATGTGCTACATCAGTCTGAGGCACCCAGTACACATTCACAGGGCTGACATGCTCCTCCTGCTCAGCCTCCAGGCCAGGCACCTTCAGGACATGAAGTCCAAACAAAAAGAGGTAGATACTCCAAGACAATCGAAGCCAACCAGGAAACTGCAAATCAGAGTTGAAGTAAAATCCTTTATTCCTTGAACAGTAAGCGCTTTCGCGTTGCTCAGAATGCTTCATCAGACTTTAATAAAAACAGTTGTGCTTACTCCACTTAAATATTCAAAACAACCAATAAAAACAGTAAAAATTGTCACATGAAAAACACTTTGGACTAGTACATGAACAATGAATAAAAAAGGGGGGGGTGCCAAGTAGAGAAATATATGCATTATAAACCTTCAGGACATGGACTGCTGTTGTGAGTAGCAATGGGTGGGAGGCTTGTTCCCATTGTGTCCATATTGGGGTCCATGGGGTCTCCACATCACAGACCACACACACCATCCAAGGTGTTTACAGACCACATGTGTCACTTACCACCCCTGTAGACTGTCCTCTATATCTACCAACCCTGACCACCTCCACAACTATTCCTGCCATACTTCCCCATTTTCCCATTCCATACTTCACAGACGAGGGCAATGTAGTCCCAACAAGGGGTTAACATGTGACATATCCATCCATGTTGCACACACTGCTAGCTGTAGATATCTGAGTGTATTGCTATGTGTGCTGTTGCCTCGCACATAGCATGCATCACTGTGGTAGTAATTTAGAGGACATGTATTTACATACATATATGTTTGTGTGTATGTTTGTATATATGTAAACGTGCATACAGGCATATATCTATATATGTGTAGATACATGTGATGTATATATGTGCTCATATATATGTCTGCACATAGGTATCTGCATATTTGTGGACATACATGTCAATATATATATATATATATATATATATATATATATATATATATATATATATATATATGTTCATATATTATATATATGTTCTTATATTATATATGTGTACATATGTACATATATGCATACCTATATGTGGGGTACATTCAGACATCAGGTCCACAATCTCACAACACCTTCCTGCACAGCTGCACTGTTCTGCCTTGCTACAACACAGACAGGTGCCACATATGGACACAGCCTGACATTAGGGGGGTATATGTAGGTCCAGATTGCAGGTAACCCTATTACACACCTATGGCATTCCTGCATGCTACATCACAGATTAACCTGAGTATCCTGCAAGGGGTGGGCTGTGGATCCCACGTGTCCATCATAATGGCATTACTTCCACCACCAGCTATTGGTCACGTAATATGCATACTTCCCATTACACAATACATACTATGATGGCTCACATCTTGTCAGTCAGTGCTGATCTGCACAGTTGATGGCTATGGCCCACTACCCACAGGGACAGACACTATTGTCCATAGGGGTTGGTCAGTTGAACATCATTACAACAACACCTGATGGCACATATAAATCATTCCACATCATCTATCCCATTATTATGGACAAAGTAGTACATTCAATTACATGCATATATACTTCACATACCTGTTGTGGGAATGATGTCTGTTCTGGATTATATGCAGGATGTAAGTAATGTTTTTTTTTTTTTTTGCTCTGGCTTTGGCTTTTGCTTCCGCTTCCACTTCCACTTTCACTCTCTCTCTCACTCTCTCTCTCGGTCTCTCTCCAGTAAATGGATTGTACTGCTTTGACTAGATTGCAGCATGGATTTTGTAGGTGATGCACATGATCAGGTGATGACCTCTGCACCAATCAGTGTCCCCCACTTGCTACGTGCATGCAGCCTGCTGTGTAGTACTTCCAATTACCACTGTCATGGCAACCACCTACTATAAATCCCTACATCATGTGGGCGTGGTCCCTTTACCTTTCCTGTGTGATGGACATCCTTCCTGTATGTGGGTATCAGTGTTACAGACAGCAGTTAGCAATACCTCTCACAGGAGAACCTGCACACTCAGGCCAGCTACATATTTGTAGAAGGTTCTAGAACTATAGACAGAGTGTGAGTAGAGTTGTTGTTTGCATTGTATAGTACTGGTGTTACAGGGTTTGTGTGTACATACTAGTTTAACTTGGAATGCAGTCTGTCTGCATAACTCTCAACTGTGGGTCTATCCTCTTGATGGCCAGAGGTGTGCCAATTATGTTTTGTCTGTCCACCACACAGGTCTTGTGTCAGATATTTCACTGGCAGTGTGTGTGTTGAATGCTATCAGTACGTGGCTACATCCATTTCTGTTTCTAACTTCAAATTCCTGACTAAGGGTATGTTGCAGACTATCCTGTAACACTAGTGACTTACTTAGTGTATGACAACAGTTTTCCACATATGAGCCTGTGTTCCAGCCTCTGTCCTCCACCTACATACCAGGCTTTGCACATATGACATGCTGTCAGGGGTTGTTCTGTAGTGGGCTGTGAATATGTCATGCTGCCATTCCTGCCATCAGTCCACAGCTGTTGTGTCCCCCACACATACTGTGGGGTTGGGGCCATATATGTGTGGGCTTCACCTACACAATACATGTGTGCCCTTAGGCACTCCAGAGGTCAGTGTATGTAACAGTGGTATATGGCCCTGTATTATTGAGTCTGGGGGGGATGCACCATAACTAACCTAGTCTGTTACAACATGTGAGGTATCAGGGATAAGCTGCCTTAAGGTATCTGGATGAACATTACCATACAATCCACCTTGGATAAATGCAGGCCTACTGTCTCTTGCCATACATACTGTTCTGTTTGTCATTGTGCTTGTGATGGTGTCAGTTATGCATTGTTATATGTAACAGTTACATCCCATTGTGTCAGCTGAGGTCTTTATCCCCTAGGGATTGTCTACAGAGTGTAGATAGAGGCTGCTGAACTATACCTCTGTATTACTTACTGTTGATTGTTTGGTATCCTGTGGCCCAGTCTGTCTTTACTATTGTACTACTTGAAGGCCTCAGCTTGGACAGCAACATTTGTAAACCTTTCTGGACTACTGTATTAGTATAACTGTTTCACAGTTGCATTACTCAGTTTATATAGATGTCGGTGTCTAAACAGCTATATGACATGGCATATACAACTGTACTAGTACACAAATAAAGCTTTTCCATGTATGCAAACCTATGTGTGGTGTTATATCCTTTGACCTCTCTGTGGGTATCTGTTGCAGGCAACAATTGTCATTTGTATGGGTGGCTCATACAGTGTCCATTTGGTAAGGTGGTAACTGTAGGCTTAGTGGCCGTTCCATGTTGTGTGCACCTTCTACATATGTATCTTATTATACATAACTCTGCGTGTGTATGTGTAGTTACATATATATGTATATATATATGTGTGTGTGTGTGTATATAAATATATATATATATATATATATATATATATATATATATATATATATATATATATATATATATATATATATATATATATATATATATATATATATATATATATATATATATATATATATATATATATATATATATATATATATATATATATATATATATATATATATATATATATATATAAATATATATGTATATATGCATCTGCATATATGTGTCTGTGTATATGTACCCTATGGATGTTGATTACTTCCACATTGTACATTCCCTATGGGAGCCAGACTGTACTGCATGATATGTTACTGATACCAGCCTGACATCATACAGGTGGGATGAAGTATTGTTAACATCTTGTGCCCATGTCGTGTCAGGTCCTGGTTATGGGATCTGCAACAGTTGGTAGTGTACTGCAGGGCAGACATGTTTGGCTGTGGGGGGGGTACCTATTCATACTAGACGTATGTTGTTTGGGGACTCTCAACCCCCTTACCAGTGCATGTGGGCATATATGTTTTTGTTATGTTCCCATTGTTATCTGCAGATGTATGCCCATATATGCCTGTATAGATATATATATCTGCTTACATATATATATATATATATATATATATATATATATATATATATATATATATATATATATATATATATATATATATATATATATATATATATATATATATATATATATATATATATATATATATATATATATATATATATATATATATATATATATATATATATATATATATATATATATATATATATATATATATATATATATGTATGTATAAATGTTTATATATATATATATATATTTAGATATTAATATATATACACACATACATACATATGCATGTTGGAATACATTCCCTGTACAGTTAAATGACTGGGCCGGATGATATGTTTGTGAAAATAGCAGGGTTATTTATATCTCACATAGCTTAGTGGTAAGTCAGTTTGGCTATGGTGTACTGAGTCCTGGGTTTGAGCCTTGCAGAGGTTGTTTGTTTTGTTGCTGGGTAGAACAAGGGCCGTTGGATACAGAATGATTAAAGCATTTTTAAGCAGTTGTAAGCGGGTTTGCATGGAGGTAAGTACTGCTAACGTCTGGTTACAGTTTCTTATACTCAGCTTTTAAATTGCTTAACCTGTGTAGGCATTGCTTACCCCATGTGCAAACAGGCTTAAACCCGCTTACTGCCGCTTAGAAGTGCTTACTCCCACTTACCCCCACGCTAATTTCTTTAAAAGAAAAGAAAAAAAGGTGAATAGGAAAATGATGAAAAAGGAGCACAAAGAGGGAACGAGAGTAGGGAAAATATCTAGGGATGTGCAGGAAGAGTGTAGGGAAGGTCCATAGCTGCCCATTTCTTCTACACCATCAGCTGTGCATATACACTGAATTTAGAGGTAGATTTGGACACTCACACCCCTGGGAGAGGGGTGAGGACAACAATAATAAGTTGTGATGCCAATTAGACCACATTACATGTGTCCAGTGGATACATGTGTGAAATGGACAGCTAGGTATGGGACTAGATCTTTTTTTGGAAACAGATTGCCCTTTTTTTATTTTTTTTTTTCAGGTGAGAGTGTGATGTCGGGGAGGGATAGTAGGTATATTTGGGGAGGCAGGTTGGGTAGATTAACACACAAGACAAACCAGACGCATACAGGGGTGGTATATGACACATGTGGGGGAAAACACCTTGATGGGGAGGGGTGTTGGGAAATCAGAAGCCCATGAGCCCCTTAGTGGAAACAGTGGGACTGAGGTCCCCACCCATGGGCAGTCACCACTGCACCTTCACAGCCTCTTAGGTGGCTGTGCTGGGGGGGCTGAGTCACAGAGCTAGACTAACCCTCTATTCATGACACATGGTTTTTGAGCTGGTGTAGCAGATCACTAAACTGCTGGTTGAGCTCGCTACTCACCATGACCCAGACCTGGAGATGGGTGACGGGTTCCTGTCTTTGGGGGGGGGCACCATCCCCTGAGGCAATTCCACCAGAAGGTGGTGCAGGACCAATGGATGAGGAGGTTCCTGATTGGGCCCAAGATGTGCCGGTGCCACGGCCAACTGAGGTGGGACAGGTGGGTCCGCTGGGACCTGCCTTCCCAAACGTGCTATAGTGTTTAGATTTTATCATCATATGTGGGTTAGTAATAATCAACACATTCCAGGGTATAGGTATAACAGCATGCATAGATATTCCCATTAACCCAGACACCAGGGTTAGGTATAACAGCATGCACAGATATTTCCATTAACCCAGACACCATATATGGAACAGTTGCATAGCAAACAGAACACATGCATATATGGGACCATAGTGGTAATAACAATAGCATGCAGGTGCATTAATACCACCATGCCACCAATGATGGAATAATTCAATATAGCACATGCATGGAAACAAATATAAATATTTATCAACCAATAGGACATAAACAGAACATTGGAGTCATTACATACTGGTTGAGGTGGGTATATAGTTTATTGATGGAGCTATGGTGGGGGGGTGTCAATTAACTACTAGTATATTCCTGTAGTCCACAATACATTTCTAGTCATTTCTGTAATCTGTACCTTACAAGTATTACTACACTACCCTCTAGTTTTAGTTTGGACAGTGATATGGCTGTCTTCATCATTATACATGAACTGGTTTTACCTGCAGTATACACCTCTTATCTGGTATACCTGTAGAAGGAATGTTTGTTAACACTAACTAGCTGTTTCTACACATACTCTCAGATTTCGGGTTGATGTTGTGCACATAGCTATCCAACTCTTTTTGCAGAGACTCTGGCCATGTCTTGACCACATGCAGGTGTACCGGGACATATCTAGACTATTGCCCTCTTCAACCTTTAGTGACATATACATGCTTTCCTACACAGTTATATTATGTAGCACAATGTGGGTGACAGTGATAAATGATACTTTATTATTCAGAGAAACTGCAACACTCACAATTCCCTACAATACCAGAGTAAACAGTACCAGTACAGGGTATAAAGGTTTTTATTTCTCAGCACAGTGTTCGTATCTGATGTACCTGTGTGAGCAATGTTTGTTAGCGCTACATGAATGTTGCCACACAAAGTTCAAGGTTACACATTAGTATTATGCACATACATCTCACTCTGTTACTGTACACACTCTGGTCACAGCTTGACAACATAGGGGTGTAGATAAGACATACTTGGCTTATTACTCTCCTAACAGTTTCTGAAGTTGCTACAGTGACAGGTTTGTTCTCATAGATATTTGACAATCACTTGTATTCCTGTTTGCTGGTTAAACATCTGGGATCATCTCACAGACTTCCCAGGGGGACAGGGTGACAGGCAGCAGATATTGGCCCCATATACTGGACATTCTGGTCTTATCAGTACAGTTGTGGGGTATGATTTTGTATGCAGCCTACTTCCACTCCCAGGATTCAGACCATGGCTGTGTCTGCCACAACTTAAAGACTGTCCATCAGAGTTGTGTGTGCTATATAGATATTGCTGTATATCTCCTATCTGCTTTCTGTCTTATAATTCTCTTGTACTTTTGCATTCTGACCTTGTATTATAACACTCTTATACAGATTTCCTAGACAGTTATAGTTTGTAGAACAGTGTGGGCAGTAGTGATGAGTAATACTTCATTATTCAGAGCAACTGCATCAGTCACAGTGCCATACAATGCCAATGTAAACAGTACCAGTACATGGTATCATTCTTGTATTTCTGGGCACAGTGTTGGTATCTGACAGACCTGTGGGAGAAATGTTTGTTAGCACTACCTGAATGTTGTCACACATAGTACCAGATTCTACATTACTATTATGCACATACATCTCACTCTGTTACTATACGCACTCTGGTCACAGCTTGACAACATTGGGGTATAAATGGGACATATGTGGCTTCTTACTCTCATAAGGTTTTGGGGAGGTGATAGTGTGCCAGCTTTGTTCTCATAGTTGTGTGTCAATCAGTTTATTTCCTGTTTGCTGCCTATATGACTGGGATCATCCCACTGATTTACCAGGGGGGTTGACAGGCAACAGATATGGGCCACTTTACTGGACATTCTGGACGTATCTGTACAGTTGCAGGGTAAGATTCTGTATGCAGACTTCTCCAACTCCCAGGATTCGAACCATGACTGTGTGTGTGCTAAAAATACAACAGTTCACATCTCAGTTGCATGTGCTATTCAGGTTTTGCTGTCTGCCTTCTCCCTGTTTTCTGTCTATGATTCTCTCAGTTGTACTAAATGGTCTCTGGGGATTACACCAGCCATATATAGGCATTCCTACACATTCTATTTATGGTGCACGGTGTGAGTAACAGTGCTTAATACAACAGTACTATTACATGATTGCAAATCGTACATTACCATATGATACCAGAGTATACACATGCAGTCCAGCAGTTAGACCTTTATTTTCAGGCTATTATGCTTTTATTTACATGCAAACTATATGAGACTCTTCCTGCCATATTCTCCGGTGTATGCAGTACTTGCCTTAAACAATACAGATTTTATACAGGCAATTAATTTACTAATACTTTTAGATTTATTTCCTATAACAGTACATGCAAGAGTATTACTGACCTGCCTCACATCCCAACCTCTCCAGGTGACTTCCATGGGCCTCCTGGTTCACAGCCCACTCAATTGCAGCTGTGGAGGACATAAGAGGAATATTTAGCCATACGTATCCATGATATACATGGGCTGGCAATTATTACACACATAGTAGGGTGATGCTTATACACAGCTGGGACATCCCTTGCCGTTCTAGCCTCTTGGATCAACTGCTCCAAGAGGTCCCCCTTACACTACTTCAGGTCAGCATAGTGATGCCTGACCTGCTCACCAGTTCGGGGTATGGCAGTGGCATTGGTGGGGTCACGAGTGAGATGGTCCCAGGCTTCTGCCTTATATTGGGAACCCTGGTACTGGCCCTGCAGCAGTCTCTTGTCATGGTCTTTGACAAGGAGCCCTGCCATGACTCTGGACTCCTGGATCCGCCAGCGCTGCACCCGAAAGCACACTCCCTCTTTCCTTCCTGACATGGTGCCTGCAAGGGGTTGCTACAACCAGTTATGAGATGTATTCCCACCTGTTGGGTTTAAGTAGGACTGATTTCCCACACTTTTCCATGATTAGCCAGTTTTGAAAAGGCTACGTTATGGGCAAACCTGCTTACATAAGACTGGCATTGTTTAAAGGGGGTATAACACTGGGCACATTGGATTAGCTGGCCTACACATTGCTTACACCAACTAAGCTGGCCTGTACAATGCTTAGCATTGCTTATATTGGACTTTGCATTATATTTTCTTTTTGGCATTGATTTATTATTCATTACACCTTATATGAATGCCTGGTATCCATGATTCATGTGTTCATACACTGTATGGCATCCTTGTGTTTTATTGTGGACTTCAATACTCTATTACAATTACACCTCACTTCTGGGCTTACTGCTGTACTCCAGTTAACATACTTATGCTATGTTGGGGTTATAGAACATATGACTGTATACTGATTCCTTTCACAGGTTCAGTTTGATTTTATATAGTGAGGACTTGCATGGTGATACCTTATTCTTCTGTGGTGGCTTGTGGTTAACTACTATGACTATAGTGTACAGGGTCCTGGGTTCAGGACCTGCAAGGCTGTTTATTTTGTTGATGGCCTGAACAAGGGCCCTTAGATACAGAGTGATTAAGGCACTTTTGAGCAGTTGTAAGTGGGTTTGCTTGGGTTTGTGCAAAGGTAAGCAATGCTAACCTCAGGTTAAATATGCTTATAGAGAGTTAGCTTAAAATTGCTTAACCTGTGTGTGCATTGCTTACCCCCACGCAAACAGGCTTAAACCCGCTTACTAGTGCTTAAATATGCTTACTACTAGACAACTGGTGCCAGAGCCATGGCCTCAAGCTAAACGCCAAAAAGTGTATAGTCATCCCCTTCGACAAAAACAAAGTGCCCACAAATTACCACATAGATGGTAATCCATTAAGTATGGAAGAAGTAATTAGGGACATGGGGACCCAAGTTGAAAGCAATCTCTCATTTGACAACCACGTGGCCAAAGTGGTTAGAAAAACATTTTATATAGCCCACCTAATCATGAAGGGATTCACATCTAGATCAGGGGAGGTCATCGTGCCTCTTTACTCATCCCTCATCAGGCCCATAATTGAGTACAATGCCCCTTTTGGGATGTACCTTACCAGACACATGCAGCAACTGGAAATACCCCAAAAGTACCTCACCAAGAGGATCCAAGGGCTCAAACAGACGCCATATGCTGCCCGGTTAAAGAAACTCCAGCTCTACTCAGTGGCATACCACCTGCTCAGAGGCAATCTGTGCCTAACGTATAAAGCCATGTCCAACCTGGAATTAATGGACATGCTGCACCTCTGAAAATCCAAATCCCATTGAGCTATGCACTCGAGAGACTTGAACCTCAGCATTGAAATAAATAGGACATGCTGGAGGGACAGATTCATAACCTAGAGGCTCCCTTCACTCTGGAATAAAATCCCAGTCCAGGATAGGCAGAGTCCCTCATTGACTATCTTCAAGAGGAATCTTGATGAGTGGATGGGAGATCATAGATTTACTTCAGGTATCACTTCTGTGTCACTGTTAGACAGAGGCACAGTATACTAACCTCGAAAAAGGGCATAGCAAAATTCATTTAAAATGGGTGGCAAAAGCCAAACACACTCTGGCTAGGCTTGTAAATGCCCTAAGGCAGATAGCCTAGTATGAACCTATGAACCTATGAACTACTGCTTATTGGTGCTTACACTTGATTACTAGTGCTTACTCCTGCTTACAATTGCACTGATATAGACAGTAATATCACATGGTTCTTGGGAAGGTGGGGGATTTGGAAGCTGTATGGAGTTTTCATTCATTACACATTTTACCTTCCATTTGTATCCATGATATATGTGTACATACTGTATGGGACACATGTGCTTATCTGTGGACTTTGCAACATTATGACACTGACACCTCACTTGTGCATTTAATGCAGTTCTCCATTTCACAAATATACGTTATTTAGTGGGTTATGCAACTAAAATATTGGTCATAATGTGATTTGCCATGGAAAATGGAACGTGCTGCAGTGGGACCCAAACCAGGAATGCCTGCTCGCAAGGCGAATGCTCTACCCAGTACACTATTGCTATATTGTTTCATTTACATATATATTCCTTGTTAACCTCTTCAGCCATTTAAGCTGCATTAACTGTAGCTAAGTGATGGGCACACCCACGCACCTACGGTTAGCTTTAATCAGGTTCATAAAACAAAAAAGGGTTTGTTTATTTTATTTGTATTTGCTATTGCTGTTGTACACATGGGGGAATGTTGCTGGGGATATGCGGACACCTATGAGCGGTCCTCTGCTCTCAGACATACCCCCTGCACTCTTAGGCACTCCATGTAAGATTAGGAGCTCAGGTAGCCCGCCTCATTAATATGCATGGCGTGCTGCCATCCTGCTCTTAAATGGCCGCTTCCATGCAGGACTAAGCTAGTCCTACATGCAAGAATAGTAAATCCAGGGGCATGGCACCACCCTGGGAGGAGGGTAGAATCTAGATCAACTGCAATGGGACCACTCCATCAACTGCCAGGTTGTGTGCAATGAACAGGGCATTAGCATGAAAGTGGCTACTGGCAGCCCTGGCAGTTATCATGACTCCCATATCTTGCACACAGCACAGCTGTACCAGATATTTGCTGGGGGGGACATCTCACATAGCCATTTACTGGGGATGCTGGCTATGCACTGGAACTGTGGATGAAGACACCCATCAGAAATGCACACCCACCCACTGAAGAATGCCATAATAAGGCACACACAGAAGCTAAGACCAGAGTGTGTGTTTGGGCTGCTGAAGTCATGGTTCTGGTGCCTTGATATATCTGGTGGAGCCCTGCAGTACTCTCCAGCCACATGTTCACATATGTTCAAAGTATGTGCCATGTTACACAATATGATCCAGTCTAGGTCCCACACGTGCTGGGACCCGGTGCCATGGCCGGTTGAGGCAAGGTAGAGGGATCAGCCGGAACAGGCCTACCTTGATGTGCTGTGGTAGTTGAGGTATAGCAATAAGTTGAGGTTAGTTATGAACAAATCATTGTAAGTATTAACAGCATGGAACTTCATATTAATTAACCCATATACATAGCAATGCATATTATGTATAACACAACATGAAATAACAGAACAGTCAGTATGTTAACTGCATGCCAGTAACAGTTAAAGCATAAGGGCAACCACATGGTTAATGTAACCACATATGTTAATATGAAAACATAGTAACACATAACAATAATAAACTGCATAAGGCCAACAAAATGGTTAATTTAACAAGGTATCTCCATATGAAAGCATAATAACACATAACAATAATAAACCACATTTCCCAAAATATAGTTATTCTAACAATATATGTTAATAGTATACCATAATAATATATAACAATATTAAATACATGCAGATAAGGGGTGGGGAGAGAGAGAAAAATAGTCCATTAATGACATTTCAGATTATATCCCTGAAAACAGTGGTACTATTAACTCTACAGGTGTGTATTGTCAATTTTACGTACAGTGACCGAAAGTCTCTATAGGTGATGTAGCACGTACATACTTCTGAAGCTGTTTCATGGGACAGTATGGACCAAGCAATAACAGATGCAGGTACACAACTAGACAGAACACTTGCACATGATGTGGACTTATACAACTACCAAGATGTTCTGTAAGCAGATTTGCTAATACTCTACATTCCAGGTAATCATTTCTGTGGTAATCCTGTGACAGACAGATTTAGTATTATTAATTACAGTACGAGAAATCATGACACTTGACAGGCATGTTTGTGTACAGTTCATAAATTAGAAAGCTGTCATGCCTTAGTTGCCAGGCATGAGAATTGAACCCAATAGCTGTGACTACAGGATACATCTGCAAATAATATAATAATTGACTGCAAAAACTTAGTACAGACATGCAAGGAATACAGCCATACTGGAAGTAGACAGAATTAGTTATGAATCAACAATGTTGGTGAACATGTTATTCTTATTGATTTCAAAACACTGTGAAATCTAATCACAATATCTGCTAACATGGGCTATCTCACCTATATACCTTTGTCCTTGGAGAGAGAAAATGTCAAAATTACATGACAGATAGTGTGCTGAAAATAACATTGAACCATGCTAAGAGTTGAGCAATACAAGTTACAGGACATAGTTTTTGCATTCTAGAACTATTACAGTGTTATAATTGACTGCAGTGACAGTAAAACACACATGCATGGAATACAACCGTACTGCATATATTAAAACAGCTTGATTTTAGTATCAAGAATGCTGGTGAACATTTTGTATTGTTATTGCGTTGAAATATCTGTGAAGTACACACACCTCACCCATATACCTTTATAACCTGCAGTAGGAGGAAAAAAGAGCATTATGTGACCAATACTGGCCTGGAGACCGCCGTGGACAGTAGTATGAGATGCCTCCAGGTGCATCTGCAGTTACCTCCTACTGCTCCTCTAGGCATCAGATATTACTTGTTCGTACTTGCATTAATAATTCCAAAACCATGCTACACACAAGGTATCAGAATATTTTATCTTTAAGTATACATGATGACAAACACAATTATATTGATATTTGACCTCTGTCAATGAATATTTGTTAGAATTGTAAGGTGATAACTTAATTTTTAAAGGCTCAGGCCACACCCACTAGGTGTTAATGGTACACACTCAAAAGAGTTATACTGGAGGGAATGAGTTAAGCAATACAGTTTGCGGGCCTTTACTTTTGCATTCTACAGCTATTACAGTGTTACACTGGACTGCAGTAACCCTACCATAGAAAAGCAATGCATACAGCTCTACCGCCATGGTTATGACAACACAATATTGCTGAATACCATTTTACTTACTGTTATCGATATTGTTTATTGTTTATTGAACTTCAGTTGTTATTGTTCCTGTATTGCACTACGTCTCTAATTGCTCATTTATTGCATTACACTTTTTTTTGTTTATACTTTATTGTGGTAAGTATATTACACTTTCTTGCTTATTGCACTACAGTTAGCATACTAAAGCCATACTTACCAACCTCACTGTGCAACCTGGCCAGGCACCTGGCATGGGACTCGACATTGTGAGCCCTCTCAGCTGCAGATGTAGGGGGAAAAAACACACCATTATGTATATCAGTTTTGAAGACATTCATCTTGCATATTGGTAAAACAGAAGTAAAATTACTTACATATTTGTGGGGCATTCTCTGTTCTTGCCTCTTGGACCCAGGTGTCCAAGGTTCCCCTCTTTGTCCTTTTCAGGTCGTCATGGTGGTGATGACACTGCTCACCTGTGTGGGGGATACCAGTAACACTGGTGAGTTCATTGGCCAAACAGTCCCATACCTCCACCTTACACTCCAAGCCATGGAATCCGCTCTGCATCAGATAAGAAGCCCAACCATGACCCCAGACTCCTGAATACCCCACCTCTGCGCCTAAAAGTGCACACCTTTGCCAACAATGCCAGCCATGCCAACAGTAGATTGAACTCCAATGAATGATACAGAATTCCCACCTATTAGGCTTAATATAGACTGTTTTCCCACCCTTAACATCATTGAGCAACATTCAAAAAAGTGCCACATTACTTAGCAGCACGCAAACCAGCTAAACTAAGCCAAGCACTGCAAAAACTCACCAAACTATGTTTTTAGCAAGGCTTAGCACTGCACAAGCATGGTAGCCATTAGCATGTTTATGCACTGCTTAGCATAAATGAGCACTGCTTAGCAAAGTGCAGTGGTGCCTAAATTCACAATAGTTTCATGAAAATGAAGAAAAATTGTGCATTAATTTTAACAAACATATTTTGCATGTTATGGACTTGAACCCAGGACCTAATACACATAAGACCTTAACTTTACCCATGTAATTAGCTGTACATTATAAAACTCGTATACCTTCACATATATTACTAGGCTACCTATTAGCGTTGATGAGCACTGCACCTTGCAAACAAGCTTAAACACACCTATAAATAAATAATTAATTACAACTGGTTTCTATTTTTAAATGCCTGGCATGTGTCAGCTGTCTATATGTGAGCACAGCTTGGCATTGCTGCACTCCATGCAGCTCTGTGCAAACATGCAATTAAAAAAATTAAAAAAACAAAGCATAAACATCATAAAAATGGCATATTATACATTTGACACACTACACAACATTACAACAGTGGTGGGAGCATTACAGGGAGACTCACACTCATCTGTAGCCATGGGTGGTGGCTACACCTTTCCCTACACTGATTCAATATCTATGTTCCTTGGCTCTCCCTCAGCAGCAAACCATCATTAGTATGCATGTCACACTGCCAAGGGACAACTGTGGCCATGTACATGGATACATTCCATGTAGGCTCTACCCAGTGCCTACACAGATTTTATTAAATCCTGGGATGGTTCTATGAAAAGATTATTTAGCAAAGCCATCTGACAATAAATAGTATAAACTGCTATTATTAGAAAAAAAAATCCAAGTGCTACTGATATGCTAAGATACTGTTATGATCATAAATTGCAGAATCCAAGAAACACCCCCCCAGATTCACTAGCCTTCTGTGCAGGACTAGCTTAGTCCTGCACAGAAGAGGCCATTTAGGAGCAGAACAGCAGTGCACCATGCATAGTAATGAAGGCCCGCTGCCTGAGCTCCTAAATGGCCACGGAGGGTGTATGAGTGCAGGGAGTGTGGTAGAGCTCTCAGAATATACATGCCCCTGTAATCAAGAACAGCAGAGTAGGAGTAAGAATGAGCAAGACCACTCATAGGTGTTCACATACCTCCAGCAACACCCCCCCCCCACGTGTACAAGAGCAATAGTTACAACATTTAAATATGAAGATTTTTTTTTTATAAAACAGATCAAAATTAACTGTAGGTGCATGGGTTTGCCCATCACTTAGCTATGGTTAATGCAGCTTAAATGGCACAAGAGGATAAAGAGCAAGATGTATGCAAATAAAGCAGTTTAGCAATAGTGTAGTTGGTAGAGCATTCACTTTATGTGCAGTCATTCCCTGTTTGAGTCCCACTCCACTACAATCTATTTTTCATGTCAAATCACTTTATGATCAGTTTATTTTGTTGCATAACCTATGACATAACATACATTTGTGAAATGGAGTACTGCATTAAATGCAGATGAGTGGTGTCATTATCATAATGTTGCAAAGTCCACAGATAATCACAAGTGCCCCATATAGTATATGCACACAGGAATCAGGTATACAAATGGAAGGTACAATGTGTAATGAATGATAAATCAATACAGTTGCTAAATCCACCACCTGCCCAAGAACCATTAGACATCACTGTCTAAATTAGTGCAGTGGTAAGCGGGTTTAAGCATTAGTAAGCAAGAGTAAGCATAGTTACACAGTAGTAAGTGGGAGTAAGTATATTTAAGCAGTAGTAAGAGGGTTTAATCCTGTTTGTGCAGGGGTAAGCAGTGTACACACAGGTTAAGCAATATTGAAGTTAACTCACTATATGCATACTTAACCGGAGATTAGCATTCCTGGTTTACTTTTTTTTCCCTTTAAAATCTGGTGCACGGCACGCACACCTGCTTAGGCAATGTAAAGAGTGCTAGGCAGCCTCACACTCTTCCAAGCTAAGGGCAAACCCAAGCCACAGGGCTCCAATTGGCTTACAGTATGCCTGACACACACCCCTATGATGTCAGCTAACTCCTAGGCTTGCACCAAGCTATTCCTGCTCTTATACTGTTGGGTGCTGACTAGCATGCAGGGTAAATCTGGGATTCAGTATGATTCCCCTCATTTGCATAAGTTTGCCTGCTGATGCATAGTTACATGTTCCACACTGAGACTCCCCATTTAGCAACCACTATTTACTGGCCATGTTGCCTTCTGCCTCCCATTGAGTATAATGGCAAAATAGTGATTTTGGTTAGAATGCTTATTTTAGGTATGTTTTCCTACTTTTCGCCCGATCCTGTTTGCACTCCGCTGCTCTACTCTTAAACAGCCGAGATCGGCTAAAAAAATAAAAGTTGATTTTTTTTTATTATTGCAACTGTTTTCCATGCCAATGGCCTTATACTTGGCCATTGGCATGCTTTCTACATAATATCCACCCTTTGGAGCTGTCATGGCTCCATTTTGTAGTTGGCAGAAATGTACTACTTTACTGGCGGAGTACATTTCTGCAGATTACACTAGTCCTTCATGGCCGGTTTCCAACTTCTTGGATCGCAAATTCACCTCATTTGCATGGATTTCTCCTGCAAATGGGGGAATTTGCATACAGGGGCTGAGTCCGTGCAGGACGAGTGCAGGAGCACTCGTGCACATCCCTACAGCTTATTCCTGGATTGCACAGCAGACATATTGCCTGCTGGAGCTCCTGCACTAGTCCTGGACACTATGCAGGGCTTGCTGAATCCAGGGGATGTGTCACTTTTTAGCTTATTAATTTACTGACTGTACATCTGCAGACATTGCTAAAATTAGTACTTTTGCTCTACTGAGTATTGTGTCACTGATTGTAAATAACTTTGTGTTATTGCATCTCATTGGTATTATACTGTTTTGCAGACTTAACTACAGTGGTATGAACTTTAAATAATACTGCACTATTGCACCATGTTGCTTCAAAACTGTTGCTCAGTACTGACAGTATTTAAGACAGTACTGCAGTGTTGTCTGTTAATGACACTAGTTATATAAAAACAAATTAGATTATTTCCTCAGTTACTGAGTGAACGTTTTGATTGTTGATGATGTTGCATTCCTGCTGAATACTGATTCCTGTAGTGTTGCAGCATTGAAGGATACTCACTTATGTTACTATATCACAGCTTACAGGATTAATTATATTACTTGGCTAAAGCTATTCTCTTTACAGTTCCTGCACTTCTACCACTCAGTTAGATTATCTGTAGCTATTACAGTTACTATCTTGAAAGTACTGGTTTACACTATCTGTTGCTGATTGTTTTTACTCATTAGAGAGAGGCTGCATTAGCCTACCAGCTGAAGCTATTTGATTTAAATTTGCCATTTGTTACTGATTCCCTTATTGATCCTCATAGCCGGCCTTAGGCATAGGCCAACAAGATGGCCACCTAGGGTGGCTAAGGGTAACTCTCTAGCAGTGGTGCTTTTCCAGTAGTTATTAGTTTATTTATTTATTTTTTATGTCTGTGTGGGGGTAAAGAAATAGTTTCTCTAAGATGTGTTGAATGAATACTGAGAAACTGAGCAGATAGACACACTGGAACAATAAACAAAATCTGGCTGGTGTAGGTACACCAGGATGGGGATACCACGTGATGTGGGGGCACTGTGGAGTCCTTTTGCCTAAAGTACCAGTTGACCAAAGGGCAGGCCTGTTGATCCTACTCATTTCTGTCTTTTACATTTTTTTTGCACCTGTGAATAGTGCAGTAGTCATATCATAAAGACTCCTTTCTTTTAGCTAAACCTGATATTATCATCTTTTTGTCTTCTTGACTTTTAGTTATCACATACTTTAAGGTTGCAAGATTTTGCTTCTCTGGTACAGGGTTTGATTTCCTCAGCCATTGTTAGTCTTATGTGTGACCTTGAGAAAGTTACATCACTAGATATTGCTCTTGCGTTACCTTTGAAAAGGGATTGTGTGCCTAGTGGACCTGCCTGGTTAACAAATAGGATTATTTGACTGCTAAATCCTACACTAAGACACTGTATGAGCACATCCACTTGTGCATGAATCATGCCATCCCAAATAGAACCAAGATGCTTTCTATCAAAAAAAGAAAGTCAATCTGGTGGTCCTCTGCCATAAACAAACTTTACAACAAAAGGAAGAAACTGTTGCAGAAAAGAGGAAAATCCCAGGATGCAAAAAATTCCCTTACCAGCCTCAGTAAGAAGCTGAGATCCCTCATAAAATCCTCCAAAGCTAGTTACGAAAATAAAATTGTCAAAGATTCCAAAGACAACCACGAGGCATTTTATAGCTATGTCAAGAATCTAAATGGCAATGCTCAGATCTGCTCTGAGCTACAACAGAATGGCATTAAATATACCTTTTTATAAATAGATATGTAGATAAATACACACACACACGCACACACACACACACAGACACACACACACACAGACAGACACACACGCACACACACACACACACACACACACACACACACACACACACACACACACACACACACACACACACACACACACACACACACACACACACACACACACACGCTCACACGCACACACGCACACTCACACACACACACACACACACACACACACACACACACACACACACACACATACACACACACACACACACACACACACACACACACACACACACACACACACACACACACACACACACACACACACACACACACACACACACACACACACACACACACACACACACACACACACACACACTTTGCACTAAACCAACTTTTGCTGAAGTTCTTAGCTCTGTTTAAGCCTCATAGGAAAAACATTAAAAAACCTCAGACATTAATTCACATAGTAATATACCCATCTTCATCCTTCACACTCACAGCCTGCACACATATCTAAAATCATCACAACAATATAAGGTTCATAGGTTGGTACTAGGCTGTCAACCCTAGGACCTATATAAGCCTAGTCAAAACAATTCCCTGGCTATTTCTTCCCACAATATTTACTTCCCTGGACCCCTGTCTGGCAGAGCGACTGATGTGATCCCCGGGGTGAATTTCCTGTCTCCCATCCAATTGTCAAGGTTCCTTTTGAAGAGGGCCAAAGTATGCAGACTCCAAACCCTTATGGTCCACTGTCCCTGCATCAAACCAGGATAATGTTTTATTAATAGGTGACTCTGATGTGAGACCTATGAACACCACTCCTACCAGGTGTGATAAGAATAAGGTGACAGCTTTCTGGAACCAGAATACAGAATGCCACAAGAGCTCTTAGGTCCCTGCATCCTGACAAATAAGATTATGAACTGATAGGTGATGAATGATCTTAGGCACTTTAGCTAGAGTGATATGTGGAATGATTGTGCTTACTATGTATGTGTTTAAGCCTGGACATGTGCTGTTCCTGATTGCTATTTTGCCATCACCCAGAATGATGCTGAATTTCAAAGAAAAGTTAATTGACTTTAATTACTGGCTGTATAGATGTCATTCTAGGAGAGATCCAGTATCTCTTAGTTTCGGATTAGATGGTGTCCTTTATCTAGTCCTCATAAATATGGCCACTTCTTGTACATGTCCATATGAATCATCCTGTGTTTTTGAATCAGACTGTAAATCAGTGACCTCTTCCTTTAAAACTATTGGCAAATAGCTCTGTGTTTGTGGTCTTCTCAAAAGCCAACGTTCTTCTGTTACTTGATGACCTAAATAGAGTTTGCTGTAATCCTCCACTGATTGATCCCATTGTTAAAACTGTTGCTTGTGCATCTGACTTCTACTCCCCCTTAAATAGCTGGTTTGATAAGGTAGTACCTAGCCATGTTTAAAGAAAAGCAAACCTTTAAGGTGGATTACCAAAAAATCTTAATGTTTTTAAGAGGTGACATTCTAGCTAGTTTAATCAAACTAATAAAGAGCTTTAGGGAATCTTGAAGCTCAAAGATGATTTAAAATAGCCACTGAAAACAAAAATAACCACACATATTTCTTTAAGCAAGTCAGGAGGTTAAGAACTAGCACTAAGCAATGTTCAGAGTTTGTCCACAATAATACTGTACACTCTGTCCCAAAGGAAATAGCTGATATTCTAGCTGACAGATTTAGGTTAAATTTTACTTTAACCACAGTTATAGCAATTCCAGAGGTACCACACTCTCAGCCTCCTTCTTTACTTGCTTTGGAGCAAGTTCTCTTAGCCCTCGCAAAAGTTAAGAAAACATCATTGATAGGCCCTGATCCTATATTAGGTTGCCTGATTATCAGTATCAGTTAGGGCTTGTCTGAACCCTTACTTAACTTCTTTAATCTAAGCATTCCCACTGGTTGCATTCCCAAAGCTAGAAAGCAGACATTTTAATCCTATTTCACAATGTTGGCCCAACCAGAGACCCTGGTGACTACAGACCCTATAGTCTCACTAGCCTCATATGTAAAAGTATGAAACATGTTATCACAGGTCTCATTGATCTGGACTTTAAAAATGTCTTAATCTTGGTCCCTCATCAACTTGGTTTTATCTAAAGGAAGGTCCTGCCTCTTTATCCTCATTAATTTCTTTGAAAAAAATAACTGAAGCAGTAGATAGGGTTCCCAATTATATGATCAAAGACGCATTCTTTTGACTGCGTCTTGATCAAACTTGAAAGGACAAAACGGCAAAATACCGAAATGGCATATAAGCAAATTCTTTCCCTGGGAAAGAAATCTCTTGGCCGCCTTTGTTATTTTGCCATTTTCATCACTGTCGTGCGATCTCGGAGTTGGAATATTTAAGTAGGAGGTGTGGGGGGGGCACAGCCCCCCCATGCTGGGGGGGGGAATGAAGCCCTCCTCTTTATGTAAAGTTTTAAAGTTTTATTTTCCTTTTTGGAACAGAGATTTTTCCCCTGAGAAAAAAAAATCACTGTTCTCAGTGTTCGAGATTGTAAGCTTTCACTTACATGGGGTCATTAAATCAGCGTTCGCATTTTAAGCATTCGCTGATTTAATATAGACCCGTAGATAGCAATTATACAATATGTACAACATATCTAGATTTTATTAAGGCCTTTAATACTATTCCCATTCAGGTATTATTAACAGACTTGTAAATATGAATATAAGTCCTTATATTCTGTAGTGGAGTTGTCTAACAAAAGTTATGTTGTCAGAGGTGCCACATTTTAAAGCAAAAATATTACCAGTGGTATATAAAAAGGCTCAGTACTAGTCCTTCCCGTATTTACCATCTATTTCTCAGATCTTCAAGTCAACACTCCTGGCCTATAGTTGTCAATACAAATTACTGCAAATTGATTATAGTTATTAAGTCTTTCACTGAATCTTCGTTCCTCCAACATAAGTTAGACTATGTTAGCAATCTATACAAAGACAATCCTCTGAAATTAAATGTGAAGACTCTAATGTAGTTCATTTTGGTAAACAAAATATTTTCCGTACCATATAGGTGACATGGCCCTCCAATCAGATGCTGTTGTACGGGGACCTAGGGATTCTTGTTGATAATTCCTTATTGTTTGACCATCATGTCTCTGCAGTAGTTTACAAAGCCTTCTATTTAACAAATGTAATTCCCAAAGGTATCTCAACTAGAAGAAGTCTTAATTCCCATATCTCATCTTACTTATTATTAAGTGTAAAATACCTATTAGCATGAATTTATTAAAACATATCTCAAGAGACTTCAGAAATGCATAACTAAAATTATCACTTGCCCCAAACATCTTAGTTATTAGGATGGTCTGGCAGGTTTCTGTCTGTACTCAGTGTCCTTTGTTTAGACAATTCGTACTAACTTATCATGTCTTGCTGTTGATGTGGTGGAAAATTTGCAGTCTAGCCACATGATCCCACAATGAAGTTAACAAAACCTGAATTAATTCCATGCCCCCAACAGGATGAATTATTTTGGATCTACTTGTCAGTGAAAGTTCCACAGTCCCTAATTAGCAAGTTAGTTTTTAGTGGGGGTGTTACATATGCAATGGAAGAATTGGTGGCCAGGTTTTTCAAAAGACACATTGCTGCGTTTTGTGGTATTTACTTTGAGGATGTGGTCTAAACATAACTTGTTAGTGCGCATTAGATCCATTTACCTGTTGTGGTGCATATAGCAGCTCCTAGTTTGTAGTCAGCAAGTTCATTTGCCACAAATCCTGGTGTTGGTCTTGATATCTGAGAAGCATTTACCAAAGATGAGTGATCCCTAGTTTTACGTCTAGCCTTTTGATCCTTGAAAGATCCAGCCCTCTTTCACCTCCCCTGCCTTCACATAACAAATGGTGCCGCAAATAGCTAATTATAGGGACTAAACCTTCATCAATAGATCAATAAGACACACTGGTGTGATCAGTTCATATCTATATCCTAATGTATTCCTCAGCTATGGAACAAACATCCATTACCTGTCACGAAGAGTAGCATCTTTGACATCGTCAAGATAAACCTGGATAACTGGATGGTCAGTCTCAAATTCCCTCTGTTCTGCCTTGTCTTGAACTCCTTGAGGCTATAAGGGAAGTTTTGAATAGGGATTTTTGGCTAGGCTTGTAGTGGTCTAAACACTGACTTTCTAGTATTTACTTGTGAATCTATAAATCTGAATATTCTAACACAGAAATGATCAGACATTCCTTAGTTTCCAAATTCCAGCAAAGTACAGCAAAAACTCAGTTTTATTCTTTGTCATGACTACAGAGGAAAATTTCACAGACACACACACACACACAATTAACACAAATCTTCCAAACTGGGGAATCAGATGCATTAAACAGGTTGTTTTCAAAAAAGGAGCTTGAGTTACTCAGATGACTCATTTCTTACTTTCTACAGAATGCGAAAACACCCATGAACAAGACACTTCCTTTTATATCAGAGTGTTTGATTATTTTGTCACATTGGTTTACAATATTTTTCTTCTGTAAACTCCTTGTTTCTCTGTAAGTATATTGTGAAGCATCTATTTCTGTCTTTGCTGAATTCACCTCTGCAAAGGAAAGGGTGAACAATATTTATCTTTAACAATCTTAGACGAAGGCAGCAATAACAAAATTAAAATTTTAAATCTTCCATCATTTCTCAAGTTTCATCTGTTTTCTGAAGTTGTTTATGGTCATGGAGAAGGACATGACATACCAGGGGCTTCAGTTTACAACTGAGGACACTTACAGCAGAATTAATATTAACCGATCTGAGAAAGCCCTGGGAGAAAAGTCAGGAACTTCTGAAGAAGGTGAGTCCATTGTTGTAACAGTATGAACAGCAGCAGGAATATTCAAATAAATGAGGCAGTAAAAGGAATGAAAGCGGAACATTATCTTTAATATACGGGTGCATGAGAATGCTGTCTTATGGGAAAATGCCATGGAAACATATATGCTTGTATTTCAAGTTGTACATGGATGGCATAAGTTGTACATTACTTATAAGTGTAATTGTTGGCCTGAAGAAGTGCAGATTTCTGAGTCTAGGGTCTTTTTTGAAAATATTGCTGGGCAAGAAGATTAACACAAAATGTACAAAGAAATGTTCAAATAAATGAATATATTATATAGATTAAATATTAAGTATGTAATATATTATATCCATAGTAAATAAGGAACTTTGTAAATTAGCAATGAATTTACCTGGCTTTAGAACTCGTAAACTGCAGTAATGTTTTGTGCTATGGATGTGCCATTGCAAATATAACTGTAAATAGCCTCACTAGTGTTCAATATGGTACAATGTAACTGATGCTTCTTCCTCAGATGGCATCACGAGGGATAAATGTTTCACTGATGTGTAGCACAGACTAAGATACAAAGTTTTAAACAAGAAATAGTACATAAGGCTGGTGTTGTACAGCAAACGTACCATGAATGCATAAGGGTTAAACACCAGTCAGAGCAGTATATGTGTCTTGCACCAAACACTTACTTAAATATGAATGTACTTCCAACAACACTGAGAAACAACCATTATGCAAACCTATTTTATTCATCACAGAATATTAGTGAAAAGACAGCGTGTGTGCCATTTCAAGGGTCATAAATATACCAGTACTACGTGTGTTAATTCTGTATAACATTAGACATTTCTTTACATGACGGAGAAAAGAGCCCTGGACAAAACTAGAACGTCATAAAGAGAAGTTCAGCAGACATTTGAACACTGTTTCAAGAATCCTCCTAATTTCTCACAGTTAACATCCATTTTTTTCATATAAGAGGAACTGTTCTGCTCTTTACAAGGCAGTTTATCTATAAATATTGTATCTGCAGTTGGAAGTATTGATGGAACAGAGAGTAAAGGGCAAACAAAATATTGTCTCTTGGCTTCCCGACTAGTTTCTTTATTTCTGTTGCATGTATGCATTTATATATGTAGGCAAGTAATTATTTATTTTTAAATAATAAAGAAAATAGTGGTCTTAAAACTTCATTGATGAACTCAGTCACGATAATTTCCTAAAATTATGAAACCCAGGTAGTGTTCCATAGGTTCATAGGTTCATAGGTAGGTACTAGCCTATCGGCTCTAGGGCCAATACAAGCCTAGCCAAAAAATGTACCCTGGCTTTCGCCACCCAAAAAAATTATTTTCCTGTGCCCCTGTTGAGCAGAGCCACAGAAGTGATCCCCAGGGTGAATTTCCCATTTCCCATCCAATCATCAAGATTTTTCTTGAAGAGTGCTAATGAGGAGCTCTGTTTGACATAGATAGATAGTCTATTCCAGAGTATGGGAAGTCTCTGGGACAGGAATCTATCCCTCCAGCATGTTCTGTTTATTGTGGTGACAAGGTTTAGGTCCCTAGACCATGTGGTTTGGAGGGATTGGGATTCCTTTAAGTGGAGCAAGTCCAACAGCTCTGGGTTTGACATAGCTTTGTATGTTCCAAAGCAGCAAGCCTTTATTCGTCACAGACAAGTGATCCTCAGAAACAAAAAATTAGAAATATTTTAATAATGTTAAACATATCAACTTTTATAAACTTAAAAGTAAGTTTGGTAAATGCGGTTTGCAAATAGATTGGAATGTTGGAATGTGGGTTGCAAATTGATAGGTACTGTTTTCCTTAACTAGGATTTAGTTTGCTCTAATCAGTAGTAATGTCTGTGTGAGGTGGTACTTGTCAAAAATGCACTTTTATGGTCCTGTTTGTAATGTTTGCCTTGAATAGGCTTATTTAAAATTAAACAATACATATATTTACCATCATAACTGTCAGCTGTACAGGTTTTCGCATAATGTTCAGATTTTTGCCTAGCAATTTTGGACTGTTTCTTATAAAATTGTGGTTTCTGGCAAATCACTGGAAAATAATTGAGGGTTGAAGTCTGAAAATAAAGACAGACATATGAGTTGCAGACTTCATACTCCTCAGAAAATTCATGCTAATGCAAAATCTGCAATTATACCTGTTTTCTAAGTTTATAAGAGCAGTATTTAAAAAGTTTCTCTATTTTGGGCTTTTGTTCCCCCAATATTTATGGCTCTGTCCGAATTTCTTGCTTGAAGAGGTTGAGAGGTGATTTCAACACACTGCCAGTGTACACTAACAAATTCCATGAGTAGTGGTTCATTTCCTTTGGGAGAGTCCCCGCTTGTCTGAAAGTATGCAGCTGATGATTCGATATGTATAATTTTGACAGGTGTGTTTAATATGAGATAATTCAGTGATACACAGATTCAATCTTCTTGTGTTACCAGTGGTGCACTTTTGTGATTTTGTAGTACCTACCATTTGGCAGAGTGTCTTATAGTCATGTGTGTGTGTGTGTGTGTGTGTGTGTGTGTGTGTGTGTGTGTGTGTGTGTGTGTGTGTGTGTGTGTTTTTATATATATATATATATATATATATATATATATATATATATGTATATATATTTTAACTAAGAACTGAACTTCGTGACAATAAAAGCATTCAAAAAAATAGTAAATCACACAACAACTCTTGTAGAACTTTAAGCTTTTCGTCTTATTTATTATCAAGACTTCTTCAGAAAGACATGTTTCATGAAACATGTCTTTCTGAAGAAGTCTTGATAATAAATAAGACGAAAGCGCTAAAGTTCTACAAGAGTTGTTGTGTGATTTACTATTTTTTTGAATGCTTTTATTGTCACGAAGTTCAGTTCTTAGTTAAAATTTCTTCTCTTCGTTCAATTTTTTTGAGTGCGGTTAATTTTATATATATATATATATATGCAACTCTATGCCTTTCTCTTTATATATATATATATATATATATGTGTGTGTGTGTGTGTGTGTGTGTGTGTGTGTGTGTGTGTGTGTGTGTGTGTGTGTGTGTGTCTGTCTGTATATATATATATATATATATATATATATATATATATATATATATAGAGAGAGAGAGAGAAAGAGAGAGAGAGAGAGAACGCTATATATATATTATATATAGATATAGATGTAGATATGTATATATAGATATAGAGATATAAATATAAATATATATAGATATATATATATATATATAGATATATATATATATATATATATATATATATATATATATATATATATATATATATATATATATATATATATATAGATAGATAGATATATATATATATATATATGTATATATAAAAACACTGTCCATATCTATCAACAAATGATCCAAAGGAAATGGTTGAAACAAAAAACAGCGACCCATAAAAGATTGAAATAATGTCGAAAAAACAAATATTTTGCGGGGAGTAAGCCACCCTGCTCCACCCTACACCCCTTCTAATTATATATACTAACTCCTAGACTGCACTACAGTGATGAAAGAGCATATTCCCTGATGCTCATAGTACTGGAAAATCATTGTGAAAAACTGTCATTTTTGATCTTCTGTACAGGCTTTTTCACACATTCATTTAAAGCCATGTAGATGAAATAACGTACACACAAACATATATATATGTATTTTATGGAGGACACAAACCACAATTCCCAGCCAGTACTTGAATCCAAGAAGTAAATTGTAATCCACACAGCAGATACGTAAGGATACAAGTACAGCAGATGTTTCTTATAAAACTTTCCTTTTAATATAAGACAACCAAAAACACGGACATAATCACTTTCATAACGATGCTACTTCATCAGATGTATAACATAATTTAAAAGACATCATGCATTTGTATAGTAACTTACTAAGTCACATGACTAAACTTAATCACTGCTAAAAGGTATATGCATTTTAAAAACAAATTAGATAATAAAAGGTATGATATAAATTAGCTCATATAAAAAGTCTTATGTAAAAATCTTCCATATAAAAAAGTTTCTCTTTCCTTATTTAATATAATTACAAAGACAGTACATTTATATATATATATATATATATATATATATATATATATATATATATATATATATATATATATATATATATATATATATATATATATATATATATATATATATATATATATATATATATATATATATATATATATATAAAAGAAAATAGAGAAAAAGAAGCTGCCAGAGAACGTTCCGATTTTTCTTCTTGATTTTTCTCTTTTATTTTCTGTTGAGGCTTCTAGCCTTCAACTTAGGTTTAATAGGAGCTCTATCATTCAGGCCATGACCATGATCTCCCCTTACTCTTATAATCCATTTTGACCCAGGTTGTTCAATTAAATTATTTACATCTCCTTTTCTAATGTTTTCAAAAATACGTGCTATAACCATGAATTTAAAATAGTGTGTTTGGTTTGTACTTAAAATGTGTTTAGATAAGGCACTTACAATACTGCCTTTTTTGGCATGGTAATAATGTTCTCTAATCCTTTTCCTAAGAGTTCTATCTGTTTTCCCTATGTAAAATTTAAAACATACTGGACAATAAGCTAAATACACAATGTGTGTTGTATCACAAGTAGCATAAGTGTTACATTTATATTTTTTATGTTGATCTGGATGATTAAATTCACTTGTACTATCAATATATTGACAGAATTTATAATGACCACAGGGTGAAGTACATTGTTTGGTAAAAGCTTTCTTGATATTTGTCTTTGGAATACAAATACGTTGTTTTATAGATGTCAAATTTTTAAAAATGAATCTGAGTTTTTATCTATTATACTTTCCATAATTCCATCAGTAGTTAAAATTTTCCAGTGTTTTTCTATAATATTAATATATTCTCTAATGTCATTTAAACATTGCATACACATTTTAATGCCACTATTTACATTTTTATGTTTGTTCATTACATTACCTGTATTATGCCTTTTGCCATGGTAAGGTTTAGCTTTACTGCTTCTTAATTCTTTAATATTTTTAATACTGTTATTAATTTCTTTTTTATCATAGCCTCTGGCAGTAAATGTTGTTTTCAAGTGCTCTGTTTGTTGAACAAAATCATCATTTTCAACATTTAGTCTTGATGCCCTATACATTTGACTGTTGACTACACTTTTAAAGACATATGCAAGGTGCATACTTTCTTTGTGTAGAAACCGGTTGTAATAATGTGGTTTTCTATATAATTTCTTGTTTACATTTCCCTTCATATCTATCAAGATGCTAACATCTAAAAAATCTATAGGTTGTTTAGAATGGATGTGTGAAAATCTTAAAAAAGAAGTAGTGTTTTTAATATATTGTAAAAACATTTCATAAGATTCAATAGTGCCTTGCCAAAGCAAAAAATGTCATCCACAAAGCGTCTGTAAAAAACTACTTGTGAATTGAAGGGCCCTTTGAACACATGTTCCAATTCCCATATAACTAATACTGCATTGGCATAGCTATTGGCACAAGGAGTGCCCATAACTACACCATGTTTCTGCCAATATATTCATTCACTGAATACAAATATCTTATTCTGTAAAACACATTCTACTAAATTAATCAATAATTCCATCTCTTTGTCTGAGCAATCACTATACATCTGCAAAAAATACTTTAGTTTAAATATTCTATCATCATTGGGAATCACAGTAAACAATGATGTTATATCTAATGTAACTAGCAGCAATTCCTCAGTAATTTGCATAGTTTCAGTACATAAAAATAAATCATTTAAAAAGTGTTAGGTGTCTCTCAAAACATGTTCAATTTCATTTAGAATAGGTCTAAGTTTTTTCTCAATATATATAGATACTGGCTCTGTGCACCAGTTTCTACCTGTTACTATAGGACGTAAAGGGGGATTAATTAAATCTTTATGGGTTTTGGGCAAGCCTTGAATGATGGGTAACAAAGGACTTGACACAGTTAAAAAGTCCAACAATTTGCTATCAGTTATGTATGCAATACATTTCTTAGTCTTTTATGAACATTGTTAATCATATTGTCCGCATTTTCATTCGAAAGTTTTGAATAAAATAAGTCATTAGATAACAGTTCTAGCATATCCTTCATTCTATGCCTATTACAAGGGTTATCTTGGTGCTGCTTTTGTAAGTTATAAAAATCTTCCAAACATAATTTCTCAAATGCAGTAACTAAACAATTGGCATTAGGTATATAAATACTGGGTTTCCTAAATTCACATGTATTACTATTACTAATAGATTCATTGTCTTTAAAATTCAATTTTAAAAGCATATTTCTAATAAATAACTTGAAATCTAAAATCATTTTGATGAAGTCTAAAAAAAAATCAGAAAGTTCTCTGACAGCTTCTTTTTCTCTATTTTCTTTGATATATATATATATATATATATATATATATATATATATATATATATATATATATATATATATAATATATATATATACTGTCTTTGTAATTATATTAACTAAGGAGAGACAAACTTTTTTATATGGAAGATTTTTACATAAGACTTTTTATATGAGCTAATTTATATCATACCTTATATTATCTAATTTGTTTTTAAAATGCATGTGCCTTTTAGCAGTGATTAAGTTTAGTCATGTGACTTAGTAAGTTACTATATAAATGTCTGATGTCTTTTAAATGATGTTATACATCTGATGAAGTAGCATCACTACGAAAGCGCTTATGTCCGTGTTTTTGGTTGTCCTATATTAAAAGGAAAGTTTTATAAGAGACAACTGCTGTCCTTGGATCCTTACATATCTGCTGTATATATATATATATATATATATATATATATATATATATATATATATATATATATATATATATATATATATCTTTTAACTGAAACTAAAATGGCCGAACATACTTTAGCGAAAGTGCTTTTCACCAAAAAAGCTCCTTCGCTAAAGTGTGGGAGACATAAGCGTATTATTTAGCCATACCCATCCATGATATACCTGAGCTTTCAATTAGTACACACATACTGGGGTGATGCTTACACACCAGTGGAACATCCCCTGCCACTCTAGCCTCTTGTAGCCACTCCTCCAAGAGGTCCCTCTTATGCCACTTCAGGTCAGCATAGTGATGCCTGACCTGCTCACCAGTTTGGCGTATGCCAGTGGCTCTGGTGAGGTCAAGGGCGAGATGGTTCCAGGCCTTCGCCTTATATTAGGAGCCCTGGTACTGGCTCTGCAGCAGTCTCTGACCATGGTCTTTGACAAGGAGTCTTGCCATGACCTTGGAATCCTGGATGCACCAGCGCTGCACCTGAAAGTGCACACCTTCTATCCTTACTGCCATTGTGCCTGCAAGGGGACGCTACAACCAGTTATGAGATGTATTCCCACCTCTTGGGTTTAAGTAGGGCTGAATTCCCACACTTTTCCATGATTGGTTGGTTTTGAAAAGGCTAGGCCATGGGAAAACCTGCTTACCTAGGGTTGGCATTGTTTAGAGGGGTATAACACTGGGCACAGTGAGTTAACTGGTCTACACATTGCTTACACCTCCTAAGCAGGACTGTGCAATGCTTAGCATTGCTTACATTAGACTTTGAATTATAATACCTTTTTGGCATGGAGTTATTATTCATTACACATTATATGTATGCCTGGTATCCATGATTCATGTGTATGTACACTGTATGGGGTCCTTGTGTTACATTGGGGACATCAACACTCTATTACATTTACACCTGACTTCTGGCCTTACTGCTGATTTATATTTATGTTATGTAGTGGGTTAAGGCACATATGTCTGTATACTGATTCCATAGTTTCATAGTTTCATAGTATAGTACTAGGCTATCTGCCCTAGGGCATTTATAAGCCTAGCCAAAGTGTATGTGGCTTTCGCCACCCCATGTAATGATACAAAAGTGTACAATTTAAATTAAATTGAGTTTACTGTGCCTCTATCTAGCAATGACACAGAGATGACCCCCGGGGTAAACCTACGATCACCCACCCATTCGTCCAGATTTCTCTTGAAGAAAATCAGTGAGGGGCTCTGCCTAACATGGACAGGTATCCTGTTCCAGAGAGCGGGAAGCCTCTGGGTTATGAATCTGTCCCTCCAGCATGTCCTATTCATATTTGTGTTGAGGTTTAGATCTTTAGCTCTCGTGGCTCTGATGGATTTGGATTTTTTGAGGTGGAGCATGTCCATTAATTCTGAATTGGACATGGCCTTGTACGTGAGGCACAGATCACCTCTGAGCAGGCGGTATGCTATTGAATAGAGCTGGAGCTTTTTCAGTCTGGCAGCATATGACATATGCTGGAGACCCCTGATCCTCTTGGTAAGGTACTTTAGGGGTCTCTCCAGCTGCTGCAGGTGCCGTGTGAGGTACATACCAAATGGGGCATTTTGCTCAATCATAGGCCTGATAAGGGAGGAATATAAGGGTACAATGACATCCTTTGATCTGGATGTGAATCCCTTCATGATAAGGTGGGCAAGGTAGAAGGTCTTTCTAACCACTTTGGCGACGTGGGTGTCAAATGAGAGGTCACTGTCAACTTGGGTCCCCAGGTCTCTGATTACTTTTTCCATACTTAATGGATTACCACCTATGTGGTAATTTGTGGGTACTTTGTTTTTTCCAAAGGGGATGACTATACATTTTTTGGCATTTAGTTTAAGGCCATAACTCTGGCACCAGTCGTCTGTTTCTGTGAGGCCCTTCTGGAGGATGCATGTGTCAGCTGTTGTGTCGACTATTGCGCCTAGTTTGCAGTCGTCTGCGAACTTTGTCAGCCACAACCCCACTATGTTTGCCTGCACATCTGAGAAATAAATGCCGAACAAGAGGGGTCCCAAGACAGAGCCCTGTGGGACTCCACTTGTGACTGGCTTAGAGTCTGACATAGCTCCAGCTATTCTGACTTTTTGGGTTCTGTCCTTTAGCCAGTTTGCAACCCATCTTGTGACAAACTGGTTTACATTTAAGCTGTTGAGCTTGTCGATGATGCCTGAGTGGGGTATTGTGTCGAAGGCTTTTGCCAGATCCAGGTAGGCTGTATGAACTGCTTTGCCTTCATCGATGGCTCTAGTGACTGTTTCAAAAAAGTCCACCAGGTTTAAAAGACAGGATCTGCCTTTTACAAAGCCGAACTGGGTAGGGTCAATTGTGTGTAGGTCCCCGATGTCTTTGTTTATGAGTTCCATAATGATCCTTTCCATAGCTTTGCAGACCAGGCTGGTCAAGCTTATGGGGCGGTAGTTTCCAGGGCCTGTAGAGGTGCCACCTTTATGGAGTGGGACCACTGTAGCTGTACGCCAGTGTTCAGGGATGTATCCTGTAGTGAGGCTAAGATTAAACAGGGTTCTTATGTGCGGGTTTAGCTCCTCTAGGAGTTCACATAGCACGCAACCTGGGACACCGTCAGGTCCCATGGATGCTGTATTTTTAGCTTTGCTGAGGGCAGCTCTCACCTGGACATCTGAGATTTCAGGGAGGTTGCATTCAGATGAGATATTTATTTCATCTTTTGGGGGAGAGGGAGGGGAGAAACTTGCACTGAACCTGTCTACCAGTATGTTGGCAATATCTGTGGGTTCAGTGTATTTTTTGCCGTTATGAACTAACTCTGCACATATCTGAGGGTTTCTGCCCAGGTTTCTAACATAACTGAAGAAGGCCTTGTGATTATCTTTAGTGTCTTTAGTGATTTTTCTCTCGAAGTTGGCCTTTGATGATTTTATTAGCGAACGTAGTTTTTTGCTGGTGCTGATCAGGGATGCCTTCCCTTTATGGGATTTTGCTCTGTCTTGCAGTAGCTTCCTTCTCTTGTTATAAAGTTTGTTTATGGCTGGGGTCCACCAGATAGGATGCCTGCCTTTGGTGGAAAGGGTCTTGGTTTTATTTGGGATTGCATGATCCATGCATTCTCTGAGATGCCCGTAGAAAGCATTTGTGAAGGATTCAGCAGAGTGGGATGTGGTTTCCACTGGCCCAGAGGGCTTGAAGGATACCATTTCAGTCCTAAGGAGTGTAAAGTTGGCTTTTGAGAAGTTTCTCACTGTGGTCTTTTGTGCTGGGGGTGGAGGTGGGATATGAACATCTAGGGTTATTAGTTTATGGTCTGATCTCACTAGTGAGGGGTAAACTTCCGGTGTTGAGCATTTTGTCCCCATGTTTGTGATGATCAGGTCAAGTATATTATTTCCCCTTGTGGGGGAGGTGACTAGTTGTTCCATCGCATTTGTGTTGATGAATTCCAGGAACCTTTGGGCTAGGGTGCTGGGGCTTGAGTAATGCACCCAGTCTATGTTTGGGTAGTTGAAGTCTCCCAATATGATGGTATTTGGTGAGACATTCATATCCTACAGTGTCTTCAGGAAGGCTGAATGGAGTTCCTGAGATTGCAAGGGTGGTCTGTAGCATGCTACAAGTTGTATAGCAGTTTTGCCTACGGTTAGTTGCACATGGATGGTCTCCGATGCTTCGTGCGTTGCCACTAACCTGGAGGTGTGGTTGTCTTTAATGAATATGGACACTCCCCCTCCTTTTGTGGTCCGGTCCAGGTTTTGGGGCCGAAATGCATGATACGAGGTATAACCTGGTAGGGCTGGGGTGCTCTCAGGAGCCTTGAACCAGGTTTCAGTTACTGCTCAGACATCGATGCTCTCCATACTGAGGAGTGCTTCAAGAGCCTGCATCTTGAGATTTAGACTTCTGGCGTTGAGCAGCATTACCCTTAGTTTTTTTCCTTTATTGTTTTCTAAGGTGGTGGGTTTGTCTTTTGAGCCTTGCTTAAAAAAGGCACTATGGGGGTGGCAAGAGCCTTAGCCAATATCCGGAAGCCCAGTGGTGACAGGTGCAAGCCGTCCCTTGCGAAGCAGTGTGGCTTGTCCAGCATGTCATCCCAAGCAGACAGACATTGGATCCCCCTAGAATGACACCAGTAATTGAGCCAATTATTAAAGCTGACCATCTTGTCTTTGTATTGTGGCATCATTCTTAGTGAGGGCAAGATGCTGCTCAGGGTCAGGGTCATACCGGCCTGGGCTACATAATCAGAGAGCTCCTCTATGTCTCTTTTCATGTAGTCCAAGGAGGTACGTCTCAGGTCATTCACGCCGGCATGGACAATGACGGAGTCATATTTGTACTTGCTTTGGAGTGACCTGAGTGCTTGTGTTATGTGGCGGATCCTAGCTTCTGAAAGGCAGCTCACCATTACCCTCTCTTTGTTCAGCCTGGTAAGCGGGACGTCAGTGTGTCTGACTATAGAGTCACCTATTACTAGTGTATCAGGCATGGTGGTTCGCCTTAAGGGCTGTGATTGTTTGGCACACTGACTTTGTGTACTATGTGTTGCTTGTGCAGAGTTATGAGGTGGTGTTTTCTTGGATGTCTGCTTTGGGAGCCTCTGTTGTTTCGGTAAGTTTTTTATTAGAGCTTCCGAGTATGTCTTTGTGTTACTATGTGTTTGGTTTGCAGTTGTGGTTGGTTTATGTGAGACTGGGTTTGTTGTGTGTGTGGTTACCTTCTCCTCCTGTCTGGTCTTGCTAGTCCTGTGTTGAGAGAGTTCAGCCTCCAGTTTGGCTATATAGTTGCATCTCTCACATGTGTTTGTTGGGAGGAGGAGAGGGTTGTCTGTGTACATGAGACAATTGTAACATTGTCTCACGATTCCCAGATTAACCAGCTGAACTGGAGAGGATGTCAGTAATATACCTCGACATGCCAGAATAGTATAAGGGGGTGATGTGTAACTGGGTCAGAGAGAGGACTTTGAAGGGAAGTGGGTATTAGCACGGGTTGTAGGTGGATGTAGTGCTTATGTTAGTTTAAGGGTGCTTCACTTAAAAGAAAGGTTTTAGGAGCAAGTGCTAGGCTTATGGTAAAGCGAATAGACTGATTTTGTTGAAAGTAGAGCTTTCTTAAGGGAAAAATTGAAGTGCAGACTTGGCGGAGCCATGAATAGTTTAAGCCTGTTTAACCGGCGCTGCGCTATGTGCACAATCGCGCAAAGCCGTGCAAACACGGATTTTAAGCAGGGAACTTCAAAAGAGCTGGAAATGGTCCAAAACGACCAATTACTACAAGCTCTTGTGCTGAGGTCACTCCTTCAGGGACAGATAGGCTGCTCAAGGTTCCCCACTCCCACTAGTTTGGTTTTACTATGGTGAAGACTTGTTTGCTGATACCGCATTCTTCTGTACGTGTGATGGCTTGGTGGTTAACTACTGTGACTATGGTGTATAGGGTCCTGGGTTTGGGACCTGCATGGCTATTTATTTTGTTGATGGGCAGGACAAGGGCTGTTGGACACAGAGTGATTAAGGCACTTTTGAGCATTTGTAAGTAGGTTTGCTCAGGTTTCCACAATGGTAAGCACTGCTAAGCTGCCATTACATCTGCTTACAGAGAGTTAGCTTCAGAATTGCTTAACCAGTGTAGGCATTGCTTACCGCTGTGCAGACATGCGTAAGCTTGCTTACTAGTGCTTAAATATGCTTATTACTGCTTACTGGTGCTTAAACCTGCTTACTAGTGCTTTCCTGAAAACATTGGAGAACATGAAGATCTCTCCGAACACCATTATATTGGGCGACTTCAACTACCCAAACATTGACTGGGAGCACTACTCAAGCCCCAGCACCTTAGCCCAAAGATTCCTGGAAATTATGAACTCAAATGCTATGGAACAACTAGTCACCACTCCCACAAGAGGGGACAACATACTAGACCTGATCATTACCAACATGGGGACTCTATGCTCCACACCAGAAGTATATCCCTCATTGGTAAGATCAGACCATAAATTAATTTCACTGGATGTCCACATCCCGACCCCACCCCCAGCCCAGAAAACCACAGTGAAAAACTTCTCAAAAGCGAACTTCTCACTTCTCAAAACCGAAGTGGAATCCTTCAAGGCCCCAGGGCCAGTGGAAACTACAGCCCAAACTGCAGAATCCTATATAAATGCATTCTACGGACATCTCCAGGAATGCATGGATCATGCTATCCCAAGCAAAACCAAGACCCAATCATCCAAAGGCAGGCTTCCAGTCTGGTGGACCCCTGCCATAAATAAACTGTACAACAGATGGAGGAAGCTACTACATGATAGAGCAAAATCCCTAATAGGGAAGGCATCTCTGATCAGTACTAGCAAAAAATTACGATCCCTCATAAAATCCTCCAAGGCCAGCTTCGAGAGAAAAATTGCACAGGACACCAAAGACAATCATAAGGCTTTTTTCAGTTATGTTAGAAACCTGGGATGCAACTCCCAGACTTGTTCTAAGTTGATTCTAAACAACAAAAAATACACTGAACCCACAGACATCGCCAATATCCTGGCAGACAGGTTCAGTGCAAACTTCTCCACCCCTCCTCCCCAAAAGAGCAAGTATCTATCCCGGCAGAGGGCTGCCTCCCAAACATCTCAGATGCTCAGGTGAAGGCTGCCCTCTCCAAAGCAAAAAACACTGCTTCCATGGGACCAGATGGCATCCCAGGTTGCGTCCTACATGAACTACAAGAGGAACTAATCCCTCAAATAAAACAGCTATACAATCTCAGCCTCACTACAGGATATGTGCCCACAGAATGGCGTACAGCAAAAGTGGTCCCACTCTACAAAGGTGGAGCCTCTACGGACCCTGAAAACTATCGCCCCATAAGCCTGACTAGCTTAGTCTGCAAGGCTATGGAGAGGATCATCATGGAGCTCATAAACAAAGACATTGTGGACCTACAGACACTAGATCCTACCCAGTTTGGCTTTGTCAAGGGCAGATCCTGCCTTTTGAACCTGGTTGACTTCTTTGAAACAGTCACCAAAGCCATAGATGAAGGGAAGGTAGTCCACACAGCCTATCTGGACCTTGCAAAGGCATTTGACACAATACCCCACTCGGGCATCATAGACAAGCTAGCCAGCTTAAATATAAACCCCTATGTCACAAGATGGGTTGCAAACTGGCTCAAAGACAGAACCCACAGAGTGAGAGTTGCTGGAGCCATGTCAGACTCGAAACCGGTCACAAGTGGCATCCCACAGGGTTCTGTCCTGAGACCACTCTTGTTCGGTATATACTTTTCCGAGGTACAGGCAAATGTGGGAGGACTATGGCTCACCAAGTTCGCAAATGACTGCAAACTGGGTGCCAGAATCAACTCTCCAGCTGACACAAACATCCTTCAAAAAGGTCTCACAGAGACAGATAACTGGTGCCAGCGCCATGGTTTAAAGCTAAATGCCAAAAAATGTATAGTCATACCCTTTGGCAAAAACAATGTGCCCACAAATTACCACATAGGTGGAAACCCATTAAGTACAGAGAAAGTTATTAGGGACCTGGGGACCCAAGTTGATAGCAATCTCTCCTTTGAAAACCACATTGCCAAAGTGGTTAGAAAGACCTTCTACATAGCCCACCTCATCACGAAGGGTTTCACATCTAGATCAAGAGAGGTAATCGTGCCCCTTTATTCATCCCTCATCAGGCCCATCATAGAATACAATGCCCCTTTTGGGATGAACCTTATCCGACACCTGCAGCAATTAGAAAGACCCCCAAAGTATCTCACCAAGAGGATCAAGGGTCTCAAACAGATGCCATATGCTGCTCGGTTAAAAAAACTCCAGCTCTACTCAGTTGCATACCGCCTACTTCAAGGCGATCTATGCCTGACATACAAAGCTATGTCAAATCCAGAATTAATGGACATGCTCCACCTCAGTAAATCTAAATCCCTTAGAGCCACACGCTCGAGGGACTTGAACCTCAGCACAGAAATAAATAGAACTTGCTGGAGGGACAGGTTCATAACCCAGAGGCTCCCTTCGCTCTGGAATAGAATTCCAGTTCATGTGAGGCAGAGCACCTCACTGAATCTCTTCAAGAAGAATCTCGATAAGTGGATGGGGGATCATAGGTTTGTCCCAGGGATTACTCCCGTGTCACTATTAGACAGAGGCACAGTAAACTAAACCTTAAAAAGGGCACAGTATACTCAAATCAAGGGGAGGCGTAAGCCATACAGAATCGGGCTAGGCTTATAATTGCCCCAGGGCAGATAGCCTAGTATGAACCTATGAACCTATTCATTATGACACTTACACCTCACATGTGCATTTACTGCAGTACTCCAGTTCATAAAAATATGTTATTTAGTTGGTTAACAACATAAATATTAGTCATAACGTGATTTACCATGGAAAATGGAATGTGCTGCAGTGGGACTCGAACCAGGAATGGCTGCACGCCCCCTTCACTCTTACAACCTCTGTGTTAGACTAGGAGCTCAGACAGCGTGCCTCATTACCATGCACGGTGCGCTGCCGTCCTGCTCCTAAACATCCGCCTCTGTGCAGGACTAAGATAGATATGGTTACACCAGGTACTATAACTTCAAACCACATATAAATATTTGAAGGTTGATGCCCCTGTAGTCCCAGCTAATTTTTGAATCCCTAAGATTGACAAAACTACCAAGGACCCCTCCCTGTATCCTGTTGTAGTAGTAGTGTCTAAAACACCTCCCCTATCTGCATAAATAGATGGTTATTTAAAAAAACATATATCACAAGTATTTATACATGATAAAGGATTCACGGCCATTTCTGAGTAATATCAAAATGGAATTATATGGTCAAAATATTATATTTTTAAAAAAAACTGTTGTAGTAGATTTGTTTTCTATTAAACCCTACCAGGAAGGTTTCATCTAGTTCCATGAGGTACTGTTCCACTGTGAATGTCTGAATAATCAAGACACAAATGCTATTGTGATCTTTACGGAAACAATTTTAACCAATAATGTCATATATTTTTGAGGAGGGGGGGTACTTTAAACAACTGAGTGCAGTTACACTGGGTGCAGCCTGTGCCCCTTATATGCAAACTTTGTAATGTGGCACTGGGAGAACAACAATGTGTTTAGTTCAGTCTACAATGGATACATAAAATTGTTTCATAGATTTCTGGATGATATTTTTGTTCTATGGAACAAAATCTAGGAGTTTAAGGAATTGTTAATACATATTGAAAATACAGTTCCATTTTAAAATTTACATACAATTATTTTATGAAAGAATCAATTATTTAGATGTGTGTATTAAGAACAATGAATATGGCAGCCATATATCAAAACCTCACATTTTCTATTAATTATTTGCACTCAGAAGCAAATATCCCTCGAAATAAAAGTGAAGTCTGCTTAAGGTATAAATGGTGACGCTCAGCAGAATTATCTCAGATGATGACATTTTTAAGGATGAAGTAAACTTACTAACAGAAATTATATCACATATTGTTAGTGAATGAAGTCATCGCAGAAGTACTAAATGATAGCAGAAATATATAAAATATATATATATATATATATATATATATATATATATATATATATATATATATATATATGCCACTAGCTATTTATTATCTTAGAAAGTACTTGCTAACGTTGTTGAATATGACTTATTCCTGTTCATGTCTATTGGCTTCTGCATTTATGATTGGTTTTAGTTTTTCTAATGCAAAAGGAGGCTTATTTTGTTTGGGTTACACTTACTTGGCTTTTGAATTGTGAGGATCATTAGAAGCATTGCCTGACATTTCCATTGTAGCTTTTTGGTCCTTATATTTTGTGTATGAATAACCCAGAGTGGGCAGAACAAGGATATATTGGGATATCACTTGTTTCTCCTTTATATAAGCGCCATGGGTGCTATGCCAGGGATGAATTTAGTTTCCTATTCAGTCATCCAAAATTTCATTTGAATCGAGTAGGAGCAATAATTGCTTTGCTTTATTTGGAGTGGAAGACAGTTCTATAGAAGTAGTATTCTGCAAAATACATATCAAATTCTCCAATATAAACAATTTATGTTGCAATACAAATAAACAAACACTGTGTTAAAAGAGATAGGGACTTGGAGAACCAGGAAATCATTAGTTTTATTCATACAGAATCTATATGAATAAAACTAATGGTGTCCTGGCTCTTTGAGTCCCTGTTTCTTTTAATGCAGTTTTTCTTTATTGTACTTTATTTTACTGTGTTTGGACCAAATTGTTTTGGTTTTATATTGTAAAAGAGATTGAAATTTCTTGTGCAGGTGTTTATACTACTATTAGACTTACGAATGTGTAATTGTGCAGGCAGAATATTATCTGGCGATGCTGTAGATATGAGGTATAGGTCATCATTTAGTAGCATGTATGATAATAAGGAAGGAGCAAAGCTTTCAGACAGTCCGCATAATTTTTATGATTTAGGCCCTTGACATTTTTTTTTTTAGTGAGAAAGTGTTGTGGTCATTCCAGTTGTGCCAAGTGCTTCAAGAGGTACATACTAAAAAGATCAATATATTCACTGATCAGACTAATGAGAGCCAAGTGCAGAGGAATGATTACATTCCTGGACCTGGAAGCCATACCTTTAGATATAAGCTGTGCCATAAAAAAGACTTAAGTTACAATAGTAGATACTGAAGATAGGACAGTTTATTGTCAACATTGGCTCTCAGATCCCAGACTGTGGGGTCAACTTTGTAATAGTTGCAGTGGTGGTCCTTCTTGTTGAAGGATACTATTATCCATTTCTTGGCATTTAAGTTTAGTCCATAGTTTTGATACCGGATGGTTGTTTAGGAAAGACCATTTTGGAGGATCTTGGTATGCAATGGGGTGTTAATAAATACTTGATTGGTAAAGGCCCTTATGGAGGATCTTGGTGTGCTCTGGGGTGTTAATAATGGTGGCACTAAGTTTACAGTCATCTGCAAATGTGGTCAGCCATGGACCCTTAACATTTGCAAACATGGACAGCCACAGATACTTAACATTTGCAAACATGGTTAGCCATAGGCACTTAACATCTGCAAACTCAGTCAGCCATAGATGCTTAACATTTGCAAACATGGTCAGCCATAGGCAGTTAACATCTGCAAACATGGTCAGCCATAGGCACTTATCTGCAAATGTGGTCAGTCACAGATGCTTACCATCTTCTTTAAACTCCAAGAAGTAACTGCCAAAGAAGATTGATGTAAAGATGTACCCTAGAGTAGGCCGCTAGTGACAGATCTTTTGGAGGAGGTAGAGCTGCCCACCCTGATTTCCTGGGTTCTCTAGGTGAACCAGTTTGCTATCCAAGGGTTCACATTTAACTTAGAGAGCTTATTTACAATGCCCAAATGTGGGATGTTCCCCCAGATTTACTATTCCTCTGTGCAGGAAATGGTGAACTGGTGAGCAGGTCAGGCACAACTATGCCGACCTAAAGCAGCATAAGGGGGACCTCTTGGAGGAGTGGCTCCAAGAGGCTAGAGAGGCTAGAGCAGCAGGGGATGTTCCAGTCATGTGTAAGCATCACCCCAGTATGTGTGTAATAATTGCCAGCTCAGGTATATGGCTAAATATTCCTCTTATGTACTCCACAGCTGCAATGCAGCGGGCCGCAAACCAGGAGGCCCACATCAGTCACCTGGCAAGGTTGCGACGTGAAGTAGGTCAGTAATACTCATGCATTTACTGTCATAGAAAATAAAACTAAAAGTAGTAGTAAATTAATTGCCTGTATAAAACCTGTATTGTTCAAGGCAAGTACTGCATACACTAGAGAATATGGCAGGAAGAGTTTCATATTGTTTGTATGTCAATAATAGTGTAATAGCCTGACAAAACAGGTCTAACTGCTGGACTGCATGTGTATATTCTGGTATTATATGGTAATGCAGATTTCCAATCATGTAATAGTACTGTTGTATTAAACACTGTTACCCACACCATGCACCATAAATTAAATGTGTAGGAATGCCTGTATATGACAGGTGTAATCCCCAGAGGCCATTTAGTACAAATGAGAGACACAGACAGTAAAAAGGGAAAATGCAGACAACAAAAAACGAATAGCACATGCAATTGAGGTGTGAACTTTTTTTTAGCACACACAGGCATGGTTCGAATCCTGCCAGTTGTAGTAGTCTGAATACAGAATTATACCCTACAACTGTACAGTTATGTCCAGAATGTCTATTAAAGTGGCCCATATCTGTTGCCTATTAACCTGTCCCCCTGGGAAATCAGTGGGATGATCCCAGATGTATAGACAGCAAACAGGAAATACAACTGATTGACTCAAATCTATGAGAACAAAGCTGGCACACTAGCAACTCCCCAAAACCTTATGTGACTAAGAAGCCACGTATGTCCCATTTACACCCCAACTTGTCAAGCTGTGGTCAGAGTGTGTACAGTAACAGAATATGGTACTGTGTGTGGGAACATTCAGGTAGTGCTAATAAACATTCCTCCCACAGGTATGTCAGATACCAGCACTGTGCCTAGAAATACAAGAATGATACCCAGCACTGGTACTGTACACATTGGTATTGTATGGCATCATGACTGATGCAGTTGCTCTGAAAAATGAGGTATTACACATCACTATCACCCGCACTGTCCTACAACATATAACTGTCTAGGAAATTTGTATAAGAGTGTTGTAATATGAGGTCAAAATGCAAAAGCACAGGTGATTAATAAGACAGAAAGCAGATAGGAGATATACAGCAATATCTATACAGCAGACACAACTGTGATGGACAGTGTTTAAGTTGTAGCAGACACAGCCATGGTCTGAATCCTGGGAATGGAAATAGGCTGCATACAGAATCATACCCCACAACTGTACAGATGAGGCCAGAATCTACAGTATATAAGCCCATATCTGCTGTCTGTCCCCCTGGTAAGTCTGTGGGATGATCCGAGATGTTTAGCCAGCAAACAGGGAATAAAAGTGATTGTCAAACATCTATGAGAACACACCTGTCACTGTAGCAACCCCCGAAACTGCTAGGAGAGTAATATTTCTAGTATGTCCTATCTACACTCCCATGTTGTCAAGCTGTGACCAGAGTGTGTACAGTAACAGAGTGAGATGTATGTGCATAGGGTCTACATTAGAACACCAAACTTTCAAAATTTCGAGTGTTCTAATATCGACCCATTTTCAGCAAATGCTGAAAATATTGAAGAAACAGAAAACCGAATTTTTTCCTAGGGAAAGAATTTGGTTGTCTGTTTCTGTTGCTTCGGTATTTTCAGCACTGTGGTGGAAAGTTACGGGACGGGTTCAGGTAAGTGTGCGATTGTGTGTACGTGAGGGTTAGGGCAGGTTAGGTGAGTTAGGGTTAGGGCGTGGGTCAGGTAAGTATGTGATTGTGTGGACGTGAGGGTTAGGGTGGGGAAGGTGAGTTAGGGTTAAGGAGCGGGTGAAGTGACTGTGCGAAAGTGATGGACCTTAGAGTTAGGGTTTGGGTTAAGGTAAGTGGATAGTTAGTGGTGTATGTATAGTTTAGTGTAGGGTTAGGTGTAAGAGTTTAGGTGTATGTGTGTGGATTGCTGTTTTTTTGGTGTGCTTGTGTTATGTGTATGTGTTTTGGAACAGCAAATTTTTTCCCTCGGAAAAAAATCGCTGTTCTGTATGTTCGATGTTTTAAATTTTCGATTACTAGGGTTCTATATTAGAACACTTCAAATTTTGAAAGTTCGGTGTTCTAATATAGACCCTGTGCATAATACTAATGTTTAATATCAAACTTTGTGTGGCAACAGTCAGGTAGTGCTAAAAACATTGCCTGATACGAACACTGTGCTGAGAAATAAAGACCATTATAACCTGTATTGGTACTGTTCACTCTAGTATTGTACGGAATTGTGAGTGTTGCAGTTTCTCTGAATAATAAAGTATTACTGATCACTGTCACCCACACTGTACTACATAATACTACTGTGTAGGAAAGGATGTATATGTCTTTGTGTCAGGTCACTAAAGGTGGAGGCAACATTCTAGATATGTCCCGGTACACCAGCATGTAGTCAACACATGGCTAGAGTCTGTGCAGAAAGTGTTGGATAGCTATGTGCACAACATCAACCTGGAATCTGGGAGTATGTGTAGAAACAGTTAATATTAACAAACATTCCCTCCACATGTATACCAGGTAAGAGGTGTATACTGCAGGTAAACCAGTTCATGTGTAACGATGATAACAGCCATATCACTGTCCAAACTAAGGCTATAGGGTAGTGTAGTAAGACTTGTAAGGTACAGATAACAGCACTGACTAGGAAAGTAATGTGGACTACAGGAATATACTAGTTGTTAATTGACATTTTTCTCCCCCCCCCCACCATATCTCCACCAATAATCAACATACCCACCCCAACTGGTATGTTATGACACCTATGTTCTGCTAATGTCCAGTTGTCTGATAAATATTTTAATGGTTCCCATGCATGTGCTATATTGAATTATTCCAACATTGGTGGCATGGTGCCATCAATGCACCTGCATGCTGTTCTTATTACCACTGTGGTCCATATATGCATGTGTTCTGTTTGCTATGCAACTGTTCCATATCCGGTGTGTGGGTTAATGGGAATATCTATACATGCTGTTATACCTAACCCTGGAATGTGTTGACTATTACTAACCCACATATGATGATGAAATCTAAACACTATAGCAGGCTTGGGAAGGACGATCCCAGCAGACCCACCTGTCCCACCTCAGCTGGCCAGGGCACCAGGTAGCATCATGTCTAGGGCCCAACCCAGGACCTCCCTGTCTGTTGGTCCTACACCACCTTCAGGTGGAACCGCCTCAGGAGATGGGGCTCACGCCCCTGGGAGTCGGCGCGGACAGGCACCTGTCACCCGTCGCCAGGTCAGGGTCGTGGTGCGTAGAGAGATCAAACAGCAGTTTGGTGATGATCTATGATAGCTCAAGGGCCGCATGTCATGACTAGAGGGTCGGCCTGGCTCTGTGACTCAGCCCCCAGCACAGCCACCTTCGGGGCTGTGAAGTTGCAGTGGTGACTACCCATGGGTGGGGACATCAGTCCCACTGTTTCCAGTAGGGGGGCTTGTGTGCTTCTGATTTCCCAACACCCCTCCCCATCAAGGTGTTTACCCCACTCGTGTCATATACCACCCTGTATCCATCTTATTTGTCTTGTCTGCTAACCTACCTCCCCAAATATACCTACTACCCCTCCCCAACATCCCACTCTCACCTGAAAAAAAAAGGAAATCTGTTCCCACAAAAAAAATCTCACCCCATACATAGCTGTCCCTTTCGCACACGTGTACACTGGACACATGTAATCTGGTCTAATTGGCATTACAACTTATTATTGTTCTCCTCACCTCATCCCAGCAGTTTGAGTGTCCAAATCTACCTCCAAATTCACTGTATATGCACAGCTGTTGCTGTAGAAGAAATGGGTAGCTATGGACCTTCCCTATACCCTTCCTGCACATCCCTGGCTGTTTTCCCTACTGTCTTTCCCTCTTTGTGCCCCTTTTTTCACCACTTTCCTATCAACCCCTTTTTCTTTTCTTTTCAAGATATTAGCCCTGGGGTAAGTGGGAGTAAGCACTTTTAAGCAGCAGTAAGCGGGTTTAAGCCTGTTTGCATGGGGTAAGCAACGTCTACACAGGTTAAGCAATTCAGAAGCTAACTGAGTATAAGAAACTGTAACCGGAAGTTAGAAGTGTTTACCGCCACCCAAACCTGCTCAAACCCACTTACAACTGATCATAGGTGCCTTAGTCATTTTGTATCCAACTGCCATTGTTCTTCCCAGCAACAAAATAAACAGCATCTGCAAGGCTCAAGCCCTGGACCTTACATAACATAGTCTAAGTGATTTACCACTAAGCCATGTCAGATATATATAACCCTGATGTATTCACAAACATAGCATCCAGCCCAGTCATTCAACAGTACAGAGAATGTATTCCAACATGTAGATGTATGTGTGTGCAAATATATTAATATCTAAACAGATACAACATATCTATATATGTGTATATATATATATATATATATATATATATATATATATATATATATATATATATAAATATATATGAACATATATACATGCAAATGCCTACATCTATAGATATATATGTCTACATCTATATGTATAAATATATACAGCAGGTTATATATATATGTCAGCAGATATATATATATATATATATATATATATATATATATATATATATATATATATATATATATATATATATAGGTATATACAGACATACACCTGTAGATAATGGGGAAATAACATAAACATGTATGTCCACATGCACCGTTAATATGGTTGAGATGTCTTGTACGAGTAGGTATACCCCCCCCACAGCCAAACATGTCCCCCCTGCAATACACTTCCAAGTGTTGCAGATCCCATAACCAGGACCAGACACGACAAGGGCATCCCTAGGATACATATACACAGACACATATATGCAGATACAGATATACCGATATATGTGTATATATATATATATATATATATATATATATATATATATATATATATATATATATATAGATATATAACTACACATACACATGCAGAGATATGTCTAGTAAGTTACATATGTAGTATATGCACAGAATATGGAACAGCCACTTATCCTACAGTTACCATGTTACCAGTTGGAGACTGTATGAGCCACCCATACAAATGTCATTCATTGCCTGCAACATATACCCACAGATATCTCATATAACACCACACACAGGTGTGCATATATGGGAAAGCTTTATTTGTGTACTATTACAGTTATATATGCCATGTTGTATAGATGTTTAGACATGGAAATCCATATAAACTGAGTAATTCAACTGTGAAACAGTTATACTAATAAAGTAGTCTGGAAAAGTCAACAAATGTTGCTATCCAGGCCAAGACCATCAAGTAGTACAATAGTAAAGACAGACTGGGCCAGAGGATACCAAACAATCAACAGTAAGCAATGCAGATGCATAGTACAGCAACCTCTATCTACACACTGAAGACAATCCCTTGAGGGTAAAGACCTCAGATGACACAATGGGATGTAACTGGTACATAACAAGGCACAAATGATACCATCACAAGCACACTGACAAACTAAACAGTCTGCATGGCAGGTGGCAGTACTCCCGCATTTAACCAAGGTAGATTGTATGGTAATGTACATCCATATAGCTTAAGGCAGCTCACCCTTGATGGTCTTCAGGACTTTGGGCTTTCAGTATTCTGTAGCACTCCCATAGACATATATGTATATATAGATATATGTATATATATAGATATACGTATATGTATATATAGCTATATGTATATATAGCTATATATGTATGCACATCCTATGTGTACAGATATGCCCAGTTATGTTGGTATATATGTAGATATCAATAACTATATGTGCATACATATCTATTCTGATAAACCTATTACTGTCAATATATATGTGCATATGTACCTCTATCTGTATATGTGTAGACATATATTGCTCCATATATGTATATATCTGGGTGTTTATTTGTATATCTATGTACATATACATATACATCTATGTATGTTGATATGTATATGTCTATGTCTATATTGATACCCGGATAAGTATATGCACATATATCATCACCATATGTCTGAACATGGAGTGTAGCCCTACCTCAGCCCCTGTAGTCCCAACTTCGTAGTGCAAGGCGATGCCAGGTATGTATAGCAGGTATATTTGTAGAGTATTGCTACTGTAATAGGGATTGTCTTCACAGACATGGTGTGTGTGGAAGGTCATATCTGCTTTTAACATGTGTGCTATTGGCTACTGACAGACATCCTAAGGACATCATAGTACAGTACCACTGCTAGCACTTAATGCTCCTCTGGACTACAGCATATATAATGGCCAATATATGTGGACAGTCTGACACACTCTGGACAGTCCAGAGGTATACAGAGAACCCCTTAGTGCAAGACATGTGGACCAATCCTGAAAATGTGGATGTTAACAGCCATGTAGATGGGTACAACACGTAACTACTGGTATACTTGTGCCCCCATAGGTTATGCATTCACACATCCCTGTTTGTCCTGCCACATAATAACCACTGGCAAGGAGGTGCCATGGCCACATACCACCCACTAGATATTGACATACATCTGTACAGCATCCCACTGCTCTGTCTGACATACATGACTGTTATGGTGGCCCGGCAGCAGTACATCTGGCAAGCATCCGGACATCACATCTCACTGGGTAAGTACACTAAGCTGCTAGGCATGTAACAAAGCATTGTGCAGGCTACAGGCAGACCGACTCAACACTGGCCTACATTTTCTATGGGGGAATGCACATGTACCTGCATATATAGCAGGCTTTACAGGTATGCCACAGCACAGAGTAACATACACCTGTGTGAAAGTGCATCACCACAACCAATGTGAACACAGCCACAGCTACATATGGCATGCTAGAATATTATTACAGTATATGGACTATCTGTTCAACACCATCCTCATATGTGCCACTCACACATTAGCCCTACATATACTGGGCCACTACACAGTGTGGTCTACTGCCTGTCTGCTGTATGGGACATGTGCGTGCATGGCCCCACAAACATGGAAGCCGATAGAGTAACATACAGTGGGTCAGCATGTAACATCAGATAGAACAGGACCAAGAACAATGACATCTACCACAGTCTGTGCACAGGCCAAGGTAAATATTAGCAATACACACACTGCCGACAATCACCATAAGTACACAGACCTCAGTACTGTACAAACAACCACAGAATGTCCAGATTATGTCATCAAATATAATCCCTACTATACATTACATGTGTAGCAGTCTGATATCTCACTGGTTTGTTATCAGATATGATGTCACTAATTATGGTGTACAGTACATATGCACCCCTTACTGCATGACATATACACAAAGGTTGACAAGGTTGTGGCTGGAGGCACATACACAGGGCCAATATTGACATGTTGCTGTGATAACTCATACATTTACTGTTGTAACAGGGTTTGTTACACCATATGTCCTATGTGGGATATTTTATTTATTTATTTATTTATTTCCAGTTTGATAACCGGGGAGGTCCACTGGGCTCAAAGAACCCATTTTCAGTGGAGGCCCAGGGAGAAAAGCTCCAAAATACAAAGATACAAAAAATAAAATACAATAAAATATGATAAAAAGTACAATAAAATGCAGTTATGAATAATCCTGGTATTATATAATGTTTTAAACAAAGTTGTAAGATGAATAAAATGAGATGGAGTGAAAAGAATTAGTGCAATAGGTGGAATATAGGAGACTTGAGGATAATTTGTACAGAACATGCTTGGTAACAAAGATGGGTAGTGTGAAGTAAGAAGAGTAGTAGGAATAAATACCTAGAGTGGAGGAAGGAGAGAGAGGCAGCTGAGTAGTGAAATAAGAGGCAAATGTATATTAGAAACAAGAACATATATGAGAAGAAAAGCAATAGGGGGTAATACAAAGGGATGGAGGGTAAAGATAGTAGAAGTGTGTTAGACACAATTTGTAGAATGTTAGAGACATTAGTTAGACAGTGTTATATAGGTTTAGATGGAAGAAGTATATAGGGGAGAGAAGTACAGAAAGAAGGGTATGTGTAGGATTTACACTATATACATTAAAGGTGTATAAGTTATGTAAGAAGTACCAAGGGGAAGCTGTTTGGTAATATAGCAAGGTGAAGAAGTATTTAATGCAGAACAGGTCGAAAATGAGTTTAATAGGATTAGGGGGGCAGAGAGCAATTACATTTCCAATTTTGGGAGAGATGAGAATGGAGCTGGGATTTAAAGAGTTCAAGGTTATTGATGATTCTTAGTCAGGGGGGAAGAGAGTCAGTAACTCACATGGCTGTCACCATTTACAGACTACAGTCCTCACACTACCTTCTGCAGTTCACAGATAGGTGCTCTGTGGGTGATACCTGAAACAAAAGGCACCACACACTGGCCAGTCTGCAGATGGCCCTAGAGATGGCTGTTCCCTCATAAACATAGCACTGACATGGCAGGTATGAAAACATGTAGGACAGTCATATCCACACACACCCTGTTAAACCAACATTACACCAAATGCAGTATAGCAGCACTTACAGTCCGTAGGCAGGTCAGCCACATCCCCCTCCTGTGTGTTGGCCTGTTTCCACAGTGTATGTTGTTAGAGGTAAACCCTAATCCTTCTGAGATGCTGTTTGCCAAACAACAGATTGAATTCCTGCTCACAGTGAATGAAAGGCCCAACACCAACATGATGTTCCTAGATATTGGGGTGTGTTTCCATGCAACTGGCTATGGGAATGTTACCACAGCTGTTCCACATGCAATCAGCTAAAGGACAGCTGCAATTTGTGCAGAGGCCATCAGCTGATCCTGAACATCACTTAAAATACACATGCTGCTGCCTAAGCAAAGCAGGTGTAAGACTCCACATCCACCAGAAAGGGACTGAGAGGCAGACAGAAGCACAGAAAAGCCAGGGAGGAGTGGGAGAGTAAAACCTAAGCATGCTTGTGTCACATACTTACCAGTAAGGGTATCAAACCTCTGACTGCTATGCAGTGCTACCACATGTCCATAAAATTATTGGATGTGCCACATAGGTTACATGTTGTGGAGTTCTCAGAATGTATATGTGATGGTGAGTGACATCTGCAACAGGGATATGGTAGCTATGTGGTAGGTGTAGTACACGTGCCTACCCCCTGAACAGGTGTCAGCATCAACACAGGCACACTCTCACAGGGATGCACACACATTGCCACACTTGGCAGGGCCAGAAATACAACTCATCACTAGTGGGATTGGCCACAACACAGTACTGTGCAGGTATCATATGCACCACAGGGGGGCATACAGAGGTTATATCTGCAAAGGGTAAGTGGAGGTGTCTGGCATCAGACAGCATGCTTCAGTGTGCCAATAGGGGTTGTAGAGAGTGTGAATGTGGGCATCTGCATCATACACTACACACACAGACACGGGTGCCAGTACTGACATGCATGTGTGCACTGCTTCACATGTGTGTTGTGGTTGATGGTGCCAGATGGCTATACAAGGCTAAGTGATGTGTATACCTTGGTATTAGGCCACATGACAATGGTCTGCATTGTGGCTCAGGGGTGTAGTGTCTGGAGTTGCCCACACAGGTGGGTATTGTATTCACCATCCAGTTACCTGGGTGACTATTGCGTGTGGCCAATGCTGTGCATTGCTTGCCATGTATGTGTTCCTTAGTCCATGATATTGACAGTGCCTGGGATGTGCATACCTCTCACATACATGTACAGTGACATGTTGAACTGCACCTGGGGTGTCTGGCCCATGTTGTGTACACAGATCATTATCATCAGATGTGCCAGACCTGGCTTCATGTGGCAGGAACTGTTAATGGACAGCAGGTTGGCCCTCCACCTACACTGATAGCATGATACCAGTATTCCCTGGTATCAGTGGCATCTGTCCATACAGGGCTTGTGTTTCAGGCATGTTATGTCCTTTGTGGGTCACATTTAATGGCACCACAGGTGTTGCTGGTGTCCAGTGGGGAACATGGGGGAGGTGCGCTATCAGCATGTACATGCCTATTGGACGGATCAGCAGGGTGCTATGCCCTCTCACACCATGGTTCCTATCAGTGGGCAATATGCAGGGTACTACCAACAGAGCAGCTGTTGCCTAGGCAAGTGTGTGTGCATGAGACATGGGTTGAGAGTGTTCCCTGGGTAATACAAGGGTTGCTAATGTTGTTCAGCTGGCATTGATGTCACATTTAGGGGCATGGATTTACACCCCAGCCTCTCGGCTATTTCAAGTCTCTCATCCCTGTATGATGGACATTGTGATATATACTTGGCCCACCATATAAGAAGTTTGCAAAACCCACTCCACATTGAGTCCAGTTGTTACACACTCCCTACCACCGCCACACAGGATACGAATGACAAACACATGCACACCTGTCATGTATGGGATTAGAATTCCTACCTAACTAGTACATTAAACTACAGCACTACACCATTATAGGACGTGCCATGGAGATTACTGGAGTACCTCTTCCACAAAGGTGTATTTCACAGTGAATGACATCAGCAGGATTGCCAAAGTAGGGCATTTTAAATGTACTGAGTGTGACTAGCCTAAAATGCACTGCTCCCTAATCAGACATAGAAACACTCACAAAACATCCACAGCTGTCATGTGTGGGAACAGACCCCTGCCAGTATTCTATATCACACTACAGTATGATGCTGCACCACAGAGATTTTTGGAATTCCCTGTACCCAAAAGTGTATTTCACAGTGAATGACATCAGCAGGATTGCCACAGAAGGGCATTTTAAAGTTACTGAGTGCAACTAGCCTAAAATGCATTGCTCTCTAATCAGACATAGAAACACATAAAAAACATCCACAACTGCCATGTGTGGGAATATAACCCCTGCCAGAGTTCTATAATCACACTACAGCATGATGCTGTTATAGGACACACCATGGGGATTGCTGGAGTTTCCCTTCTCCAAAGATATATTTCACAGTGAATGACATCAGCAGGATTGCCAAAGTAGGGCATTTGAAATGTATTGAGTGTGACTAGCCTAAAATGCATTGCTCCCTAATCAGACATAGAAACACTCACAAAACATCCACAACTGCCATGTGTGGGAATAGAAACCCTGCCAGAGTTCTATATCACACTACAGCATGATTCTGTTATAGGACGCACCACATGGATTGCTGGAGTTTCCCTTCCCCAAAGGTGTATTTCACAGTGAATGACATCAGCAGGATTGCCAAAGGAGGACATTTGAAATGTGTTGAGTGTGACTAGCCTAAAATGCAGTCCTTCCTAATCAGACATAGAAACACTCACAAAACATCCACAGCTGTCATGTGTGGGAACAGACCCCTGCTAGTATTCTATATCACACTACAGTATGATGCTGTTATAAGATGCACCACAGGGAATTTTGGAGTTTCCTGTCCCCAAAAGTGTATTTCACAGTAAATGACATCAGCAGGATTGCCACAGTAGGGCATTTGAAAGTTACTGAGTGTGACTAGCCTAAAATGCATTGCTCTCTAAACAGACATAGAAACACATACAAAACATCCACAACTGCCATGTGTGGGAATATAACCCCTGCCAGAGTTCTATAATCACACTACAGCATGATGCTGTTATAGAACACACCATGGGGATTGCTGGAGTTCCCCTTCCCCAAAGGTATACTTCACAGTGAATGTCATCAGCAGGATTGCCAAAGTAGGGCATTTGAATTGTACTGAGTGTGACTAGCCTAAAATGCATTGCTCCCTACTCAGACATAGAAACACACACAAAACAGCCAAAACCTCCATGTGTGGAAATATTACCCCTACCAGAGTTATATATCACACTACAGAAGTACACAGTTATGGCATGTACTACAGATATTACTGGGCTACAGCCTTCCCAGAGGTGTATTTCTAAGTGAATGACATCAGCAACCTTGACAAAGTAGGGCATTCAAATTGTAGGGAGTGTGAGTAGCCTAAAAGAAATTAATCTCTACACAGACAGGAACAGACACACACACATATTTGCCTAGTCTGGGATTAGAACTCCTACCTAAATATTTTATCACACTACAGCAGTACACAGTCATGGCATGCACTACGGAGCTTACTGGGTTACAACCTTCCCAGAGGTGTATTTCTAGGTGGATGACATCAGCAGCCTTGACAAAGTAGGGCATTCAAATTGTAGGGAGTGAGAGTAGCCTAAAAACAATTGCTCTCTACACAGACAGGGACACACACACACACACACACACACACACACACACACACACACACACACACACACACACACACACACACACACTCACTTTCCAAGTCTGGGATTGGAATTCCTACCTAACTAAGTTATCACACTACAGCGGCACATAGTTATGGCACTCGCTATGGAGATTACTGGTTTACAATCTTGCTAGAGGTGTATTTCAAGGTGGATGACATCAGCAGCCTTGACAAAGTAGGACATTCGAATTGTAGGGAGTGTGAGTAGCTTAAAAAGAATTGCACTCTACACAGACATAGACAGACACACACACTTGCCAAGTCTTGGATTAGAACTACTACATAACTATTTTATCACAGTACAGCAGTACACGATTATGAAACATGCTATGGACATTACTGGGCTACAACCTTCGCAGAGGTGTATTTCTAAGTGGATGACATAAGCAGCCTTGACAAAGTAGGACATTCGAATTGTAGGGAGTGTGAGTAGCTTAAAAAGAATTGCACTCTACACAGACATAGACAGACACACACACTTGCCAAGTCTTGGATTAGAACTACTACATAACTATTTTATCACAGTACAGCAGTACACGATTATGAAACATGCTATGGACATTACTGGGCTACAACCTTCGCAGAGGTGTATTTCTAAGTGGATGACATCAGCAGCCTGACAAAGTAGGGCATTCGAATTGTAGGGAGTGTGAGTAGCTTAAAAGGAATTGCACTCTACACAGACATAGACACACACACTTGCCAAGACTTGGATTAGAACTTCTAACTAACTATTTTATCACACTACAGCAGTACACAGTTATGGCACATGCTATGGAGATTACTGGGCTACAATCTTCCCAGAGGTGTATTTCTAGGTGGATGACATCAGCGGTGTTGAAAAAGTAGAGCATTCGAATTGTAGGGAATGTGAGTAGCATAAAAGGAATTGGTTTCTACACAGACAGGGACAGACAGGCACACACCCTTGTCAAGTTTGGAATTAGAACTCCTACCTAACTATGTTATCACACTACAGCAGTACTCAGTTATGACACGGGCTATGGAGATTACTGGGCTTCAGCCTTCCCAGAGATGTATTTCTAGGTGGATGACATCAGCAGCCTTACCAAAGTAGAGTATTTCAATTGTAGGTAGTGTGACTACCCTAAAAAGCATTGCTCTCTACACAGAGAGAGACAGGCAGACACACACAGTTGCCATGTCTGGGATTGGAACTCCTACCTAACTAGTTTATTACACTACAGCAGTATGCAGTTATAGGAAGCACCACAAAGCTTTCTGGGCTACAGCTCTTCCTGAGGTGTATTTCTAGGTGGATGACATCAGCAGGCTTGTCATATTAGGGCTATGGAAAGTGCGTGTGTGTGCATGGGCCATAACCCATTCATCTAGAGGTTGACACACGACATGCGGGCCCAAACAGGGTCAGATTTCACAGGTACATGTATACAGCTGCTAGATGACTACTTCCTTGTACAGTCATGTTGCACAGATAGCACTTGCACCACATAGTCTGTAATGCTGACAGATACCGGTGGCTAGTATCTACAGTGAGTGACATCTGAACCTCATGTGGTTGTGGCCCTTTGGCTGTTTGCTGGGCGGAACAGGCCTGGGTGGCTCCTTGTCACATTCCTCTCTTCCGCACATCTATGTACATCTACCTTTGTCTTATTATAGTGTGTTGTCCTTAGATATATGTCTGTATTCCTTTCCAATGTGTGTGCAAAGCATGAGTTTTGCATACTGAGGGGTGTCTGCACTAACATCTGTGACTGCCAGATATGACTGGTCCACTGGTGTTTGCAGACATGCCCTTCATGTGTTTAAGTGTACGAGCATGCCCAGTATGACCTTTCAGTATGTTGTTGACTGACACTGCCCTCATTTCTCTATGTGTGTGAGCATGCCCAGTATGCCCATCTGTACTGAATGTGTGGATCGAGTCCAGGTAGTTTGTACTGCAGTGCAGACCTTTGTGTTGTACACCTACAGGTAGTATATTGTTTCTGCAGGGTATCCATCGATCATTTGGCATTGACTCTTACTGCATTTCTACATAGGATGGGGGGCACACAGGACTATTTCTACATTTCTACACAGGATTGGGGGGCACATCTGACTGTCACTACATTTCTACGTAGGATGGGGGGCACACCTGACTATTTCTAAATTTTTACACAGGATTGGGGGGGGCACACCTGACACTTGTACACATTTGCTATGACTGTACTGGTATGTCAGGTACTCCATTTCATTCTGTATTCTTACCTATCATGCTGACTAGAGGCATACGAGTGTACTACAGATCTTAGCTTTGATTTACCTACATATTAGTTTCTGACTTCCTACCCTTCAGAACTAATGTCCCACTGCCTGACCTGCTGTAGTCTGTCTGTGTTGGCCTAGTGGGGAGGTTACCCATAGGCATCATTCAGAGGCCATAGCACAGCCTTTGTTTGTGTTTGTCTACACCTGTCCTACTGGCTGTGACTGTTGTTGGGTATGTGAACCCCCCTGACTGGCATGTGTAAGTCACTTACCTTGTGGGTGTCCCAGTATTGAGGGAGGTGCTGCAGGGCTGTCTATGTAGGATGCAAATAGTACACTCCCTACACATGGTTGAGCACAGGTAGTGTAATGTTTGGCATCCCTTTTACTGTATGTGAGAGTCAGGGAGAAGTGTTATTCCCTGGGTCCCTCCTGTGTCAGTGTATGTGCTATTCGTTGCCTCTTTTCCAAGACCAGAGCATACTGGACACACCTCCTTCTGCCTACTGGGTCAGGCTCAGGTTGCTCCTCCTTCGAGTCACTTTGCCTATGCAGGCCTTGGCAATCATGGGGGACTGTGTGGCCCTGTCCCATGCTGTTCCTGCTGCAGCTGTTTCTGCAAGATTATATCATGTAGCATGGCAAATACAATGACAGTTTGGGTACATGTAGCTGGTGGAGTACTGTAAGGCTCCACCAGATGTGTACAGGCACCAGAACCGTGACTTGAGCATCCCAAACATAAGCTCTACTATAATTCTGGTCTGTGCGTGTGTCTCATTATGGCATTCTAGTTCGAGTGTTTGTGCATTTCTGATGGGTGTCACCAGCCACGGCTCCAGTGCTATCCAGCATCCCCCACTAGGTGACCATGAGGGATGTCCTCATTGGCAAATTTCTGGTACAGCTGCATCAGATGCCAGATGTGGGAATTGTGATAGCTTCTAGGGCAGCCAGCGCACACATTCATTATTATGCCCTGGGCATCGCACACAACCTGGCAGTTAATGGAGGGGAAGCCCTTGCAGTTGATTTAGACCCTACCTCGCTCACCAGGTGGTGCTTTGATGTATATGTGCATGCAGTCTATAGCACCCACTACCTCAGGGTATTCTGCTGTTTGGTGGAACAGTTGCATATTGATGGCCAATGCCTCACGGGTGTGGGGGAAATATACGTGCTTATCGACATGTGCTGACATGGCATTCAGGAACTGGTGGAGTACCCTGGATGCTGATGCCTGTGAGATACCCATCATATCCCCAGTTGGCCTTTGGAAGGTACCTGTAGCTAGTATTCTTAGGCCTACACATACCTTGGTATCCACTGGGATAGGTTCCCCTTTGTTTGTTCTGTGTGTCGGGTGGACGGCACAGCTCAAAAATTTGCTGTAGGAGGTTTCTATCCACCCTATAGCACTCCACTATCTGCAGCTCATGTAGCCCCTGGTAGGTTACCCTGGATTTGTATACTCTTCTCCATCTCCTCACTGTGGGTTGGTTGACAGCATTCACATCCTCACCACCCTCAGCCTCTTCCACAAATTGTTGTAAGATAGCTATTGCAGCCTCTATCATTTTGTTGCTTTGAGTGATAAAATTTCCCTGCTTGTTTACACCGGTGGTGTAGAGTGTGGAAAAAAAATGAGCGGAAGGTGTTTGCATAGTTTATAGTAGAGTTCTGAGCTGGGCTGGTCTGCTGCCTTTGTAATTGGCTGATTCTGATACATTTCAATGGCCAGCAATGCTAGTTCTCCTAGATTATCTTTCTACTGCTGTTTTCCCTTCCCATTGCCTTCCTGTTTAAACCCAGGTGTGTGCCACACAAATACAGGGTTCAAATGTGTACAGAGCTGCCATTTCCTGGTTTAACTTTATTTTTAAACCTTTAAAACCTAGTGCATGGTGCACACACCCGCTTAGGCAATGTAAAGAGTGCTAGACAGAGTCAGACACACACCCTTGCTTAGCTCTGCTTAGCTAGGAGCAAACCTGAGCCACAGGGCTCCAATCCACTTACAGTATGCTTGACACCTCCCCCTATGACATCAGCTAACTCCTAGGCTTGCACCAAGCTATTCCTACTCTTACACTGTTGGGACGTGACTAGCATGCTGGGGAAAACTGAGATTCACAATCATTCCCTCATTTGCATAGGAATGTCTGTTAATGCATAGTTACATGTCTCAGACTGATCCTCCCACCCTAGCATCCACTACTCACTGGCCATGTTGTCTTCTGCCTGCCATTGACTTTCATGGCAGAATAGTGATTTTTAGTTAGAATGCTTAATTTAGGTTTATTTTGTTATTTCCCCCGATCCCATTTGCGCGCCGCTGCCCTATGCTTAAACAGTCGAGATCAGCTAAAAATATATAAAAGTTGATTTCTTTAAACTTTTAGGATGTTTGCAATGCCAATGGCCTTATACTTGGTCATTGGCATGCTTCCTGACTGATATGCAGCCTTTATTTGGAGCTGTCACAGCTCCGTTTTGGATTTTGCAGAAATGTACTCGGTTACTAACCGTGTACATTTCTACAGATTGTACTAGTCCTGCACAGCCGGTTGCAAGCTTCCTGGATCGCAAAATCACCTAATTTGCAGGGATTTCTCCTGCAAATGGGGTGATTTGCATACAGGGGCTTAGTCCATGCAGGACTAGTGCAGGAGTGCTCGTGCATGCCCCTGCAGGCTGTTCCTGGATCGCACGGCAGACATATTGCCTGCTAAAGCTCCTGCACTGATCCTGCATGTTGTTGACAAATATCTTTTCAAGGCCTAAGTATTGCACTAAACGTTGTCAGCAAAATGCAGTTATGTGACAGAATACTTGTGAGAGTAATCTGGAATACATTTTGATACTGTCAATATGTGCCATTCTGAAGAGACTGACTCTGCATTTTTATGTCAAACTAAATAATTTTCACTTTACACTGTGCTAGTTTTTTTTGGGGGGGAGGGGATGATTTTGACCTTTGTTTAATGTCTGTCTTAAAAAAATCTTTTGTTGTCGTCGCTGTTCTATTTTCAGATTTTGATATCAGTTGCTCAAAACAAGATTTCCTGATACTCAACATTTTCCAGTACACTTTAAGAAGGTGTCAGACTTCCCTTGAGAAAATTGTGTTTATGTTATAAAATTATAATGAAAGGCAATATAACTTCTTTAGTTTTTGATCTGATAATACTAAATGCACCAAAAATTAAATTTCTGCAATTACTGAGTTTGTCAGCCAAAGGAAAAAAAAATTACATTTGTATTTTTGTCATCAGCTGAATATCAAAATACTGAACAGACTAATATTTCTGTAGGCCTTCTAGTGGTACCAACCAGAATAGGCACATAAAAAACTGCTTTAAATTTTGTAGCATTTTAACAGGAAATACATAATAGTATGTGTAATTTTATATGAGTGAATTGGGGCATTATAACTCCAGTTACAATAAGATTTATACGGGTTCCTATCGCGTGAGCAAAAATTGTAAATGGCGAACGCTTATTGAGTGAACCCGATTGGTTGAAACATCGAAACCTTGCGGGCGTAACACAGAAATCGCCGTGGAGAATATTTTCCCTTTACTTCAATGCAGTGCGATCTCGGAGTAGGAATATTTAAGTAGCAGGGGTGTGGGGGGAGAAGCTCCCCACATGGGGTGTGCAGGAGGGCTTGCCCCCTGCCTACAACATTTAGGTAAGTATAGTTTTTTATTTTTATTTTTTTATTATATTTTCGAAATTTCAAACATCACTCATATGGTATTGACGATATAGTGTTTGATGTTTGAAACTTTCAAAAATATAATATAGAGCCGATTTATAATGGAGAAATAGGGTTCTCTACAGCTGCTTGATCCCCAGCTGCTTGCATTACAGTAACCTACAGCCAAGAACACAAACAGCTGTAACTCCATCTGATGAGTTGCTTATGCTCGACCTTGAATGTGAGTTCAGTGATTCAGCTGTTGCACCATTTGCTCCTGTTCTAGGAGGCAGGTGCAAGGTAGTGCTTGCTGCTGACCAGGTTAGTGGGAATGGGGAACCGGGAGGGAGCTGTTTGGTTTAGGGAAGGAAACAAAGAGTGGAGAAGGTATTAAGGGTTAGGTAGCGGAATGGGGATTTTAGGTTTAGGGAGTGATCATAGACAGGAGGGGAAGGGAATTTTAGGTTTAGGTTTAGGGAGAAGGAAATGGGGATTTTAAATTTAAGAAATGCACTGGAATGTGAGGGGGAAGGGAAGTTTAGGCATGGGGAGGTAACTGTCAATTATTTCGTACCACTATTATGCTTTGAGATCAATACAGGCTTGCTAAGCAGCTTTCTCTTGTCAGAGAAGTGCTTAACAAACATTTATTAAACACATTAAATTAATGCTAACTCAAGTCTCATGCTAAAATATAATGCTAATCACCACAGAACAATGTCAGAAACTAAAGCAGTTTAAAAAAGGTTTTCAGAGGCTGCTCTGCCATCCTTGTAAAGAAAAATGTGGCAGAAGTGAATGTCTAACAACTATAAAAGTCATTAGGTCCTGACAGGGGAAATTTGCTGATGTCCACTGTCTGTATAATAACACTAAGTGTTTAAAGGCTTTCAAAGATGTAAAGTACTTGTCATTCCTACACTTTTTTTTTAATTTCTCCAAGTATTTTGGGTTTCGAATACCATGAAAGGAATGGACCCCATTCCTAATTCAAAGTATGATTAGAGTTCTCATATGAAATTAGTATTGTTTCAATTTTTGAGGTTAGCCAGAAGTGCTCTTTGCAGCACCAGTAATGTGCCCAGTAATGACTCCTTTAATTTTTACGGAGTTACATGTATTGGTAACATATCTAAGTAAGTAGTTGCTGTTTTTTATGTCAGTGGTCATACATGCACTAGTAAGAAGTATGATTGGGCCCCTCACATCATCGCATCATTACTTTTATCATGGGATCTCAACACAGATATCAAGATTCACCTCTCAGGCCTTGTTTCATTCTGCTCTCTTGACATCTGTGAAACAGAAACATAATACGTTTGCTATCAAGTTGTCTTTGGAGACTGGATTATAATCCTCTATATAGTTATTAAACTTATCTTGGAAGAAGGGAAGAGGAATGAATCTCGACAAGACATGTTAATAACACTGCTACCACATATTATTAAAATTTGTTTATAACTATATCCATTGCCATCTATGTTATTAAAATTGTATTATCCATTGGATATATTAAAGGGCCTAGCATGAGCCCTGCTCACACATCATGGCATTTTGTGATTCAGAGACATGTTAGCCTTGATGAAGAAAGACATTGTTATCCCCTAATTTGCATGTCTCTGAATCACAGTTAACTGCAGTGAGATGCAGTTCATTATGTAGGAGTAGGCATCCCTCTGCCCTTGGTCACTGTCCTACACACACACACACACACACACACACACACACACACACACACACACACACACACACACACACACACACACACACACACACACACATATACACAAGCCACTGTCTCTGTTCCCATCCATGAGTTGTCTGCCTTCCCCCTGTTTTCGTATATGACCTATACTGTCATGGACAGATGCAGTCCCTTGTTACAATTCATTGGGTCTAGTGGCTCCCCGATTCCTAAGTCCATTTACTATTTTAAGTGACATTAAGATACAAGAGATTACAGTACTCCCTAGTGTCTGTTGATTCCCACCAGATTCCTATACTAGTTTAGGTGCTATTAGCTCCCTAATGGCTAGTGGTTCCCCCTACCCCTGATCCGTGTACTGGTTTAGGTGCTGCTACAGCACAAGTGTAGTATCCCTGATGGCTAGTGGTCCCCCACCCAGTATTGCACACTTGAGGTTTGACAGCCACCCACACTCATACACATATGCATATTTAACACACACATGCACATAACCCACAACCCAATCCTGTGTTGGATGTAAGAGCTAAATAGTATAAAAGTTCTTGTTCTTCAGTGGCGTCATTCTTGGATGTTTTTTTTTTTTGAGTATATATGAAATTGTTGAATTATATAGGTAGAAAAAATTAAAGTAAAGTGAGGTAGTATGAAGATCCTGTCAGACCGTTATTATTATAAAGCTCTATTTTGATATATTTATTTATATTTATTTAAAGGGAATGTCTATCTGGTCCAACATGACCCCTCTGCTTAGCCAGAAAGTTGTGCCTATCCTTGCAAAGGTTTGTGCTGCCAAAACAAGGTCTGTTTTTTTCAGATTTTCTTGTAAAAAAAAAAAAAAATAACCATGTGTTCTCCTGTTTCATTTACCTTTGACAGGAGTAATTTATTGGGCTTAGATCGGAGTTTAGTGCAGGCCCTTGTCCCTCCTTTTATAGTTAACTTTGGTAAAATAAAGGGGGATTTTTCATTTTCTGAAGAGATTCAAGAGCTTCAACCTCAAAATGATGAAATGATAGGGAAAGCATGTTGTATTTATGTATGCATAATTCCGATTCAGATTCTGTGGAGAGTGAGGCTTCGGCCGGTAATTTTGAGGGATTCTATTTCTCAGAAACTATTTATAGGATGAATTAGTTGTTGCAGTTTGAAAGCAGTGATGATTCTTAGTTCTTCTGGAAGTATTATGATTTGTTACAACTGGAATTTCCAGAACCTACTCCTATTCCTTCTGTTCTGTCTGCTTTGGAGGATGTTTTTGTCACAGCCTGCAATTTATCTGACAGTCAGCCTGCTGCCCCCAAGAAAGCATTTAGACTTTATAAGGTGACTCAATCTGTTAAGGTTTTCTACACTCACCCCAGATCTGACCTAGCAGCTACTGATTTAGTAAACCCAGCTGCCACTAAGCATATGGCTAATACCACTCCTTCTCCTGATGACAAGGATGGGAATGTTTTTAATAAATATGGGCAAAAAAGCAAATTTTTCTGAGTCTTGTTTTTAGAATTTTCAGCTGTCAAGCTCATATAATAAATTTTATGCCTGACTCATACAAGAATATAAAGATTATTTTGTCACCTGTTTCCTCCTGTGAGGAGATATCTGCCTTGTGCAACTTGGTGTCTTATGTGTCTTAGGTAACTACTCACTGTTTGAAATTGGCTTATGAGTTTGCTTATACCACTTTCAAGGCTGCTGCCACTGGAATTGTTATGAGGGAATTTCCCTAGCTACAGTCTCTAACACCCCCCCCCCAAAGGATGTCAACAATGGGATACTGAATTCCCCCTTAGATACAGAACTAGTTTTTGGATCCTCTGCTAAAGAGGTCATTAAAATGTTATATGAGAAAAAAGTTGAATCAAGTAATCTCAAAGGATATTTCATCTCTCCTTCTCAAAGTTTGCCAAAAGATTCAAGGCACTCTCCACAACATTCTTTAAAAATCAAATAACCAGTCCCAACAAGCTGTTGGAAAGCAGATATTTAAAAATAAATGGCATGGAAGTTTTAAAAAGAATGCATAACTCTCCAGAATAAGGGCAGTCTAACAATTCAGAATGACAATATAAAGGATTTCCAACCCACTTCCTACCTTCTAATTCTTTAATTCATCCAGAAAATCTTAACCTCCATTTCACCCTTTGGCAACAGAAAATGCCTTATACGCAAGGCAATGTCTGACCCTGCTTTACTGAAAATCTGCATATCAGCAAATCAAACAGTACACAGGTTACTCATTCTTAAGACCTTAACCTGGTATGTGACATTAATAAAACCTGATGAAGGGACAGATTTGTCTCCCAGAGGTTACTACACCTTTGGAACAGACTCCCACTTCATGTCAAATAGAACACCTCATTAGCCCTCATCAAATGCAATGTAGATAATTGGATGGATAACTGTAAGTTCACCCTGGAGGATCCACCTGTGTCCTTCCTGAAAGGGGCAATAGGTGCTGATGGTGGAAATAAGAGTAGAACTTGGTTAGGCCTGTAAGGGCCCTAGACCCATTAGCCTAGCAATGTCCTACAATTCTTTGTTCCTCTGAAATGAGTTCTGTGAATAATCCTTCAAAGTTACAGATGGCAGTGGGAGTCAATGTCTACCTTTCGGGGGATTCCTCCTTGCCCACCAGACCAGACATTTACTTTCCCTCCTTGTAGAAGCTGTACCTCCTCCCTAGCTAGGGTAAGGATTTTACTCCATGATGTTCCTGGTGCCAAAGAAAGAAAGAAAGAAGATTATTGGAGACCATTTCTTGGATGTTTCCTTTCTGAATCAGTTTGCGATAGTTCCCGAGTTCAAAATATGGTATCTTCCCAACTTCTTACCCCTTATCCCCCTTATGAGTTTTCTAATGATGTTAATTTTAAAAGATTCCTGTCATCATAATCCTATATATCTAGATTTCATATGTTTGAGGTTTTTTGTGGTTGGATTGCATTATCAGTTTTCTGCATTACCCTTTGGTCTATCTCCTGTTCCAGGGGATTTGACAAAGTGTCTGGCTGTTATGGTAGCCTACTGTAGACTGCAAGTTATTCACATTTCCATATTTAGGTGATCTGTTTGTCTGTCCAGAGTCATTTTACAAAGTACCAGGAACCACTCAGTTGGGTAAGGAATCTCCTACAAAGGCTGGGATTCCAAAAGAACTCACAGAAATCTTGTCTGACTCCTTCTCACAGGATTGTTTTCCTGATGTGTCTGCTGGACACCTCAGTTCAAAAAATGTTTCCTCCACAAGAGAAAAATAAATCTGAATTTATATCTTTTCCTGAGTTTTACCTAAAAGATTTCCATCTCAATAAGGGAATTCCTCAGAATTTGTGATTTTATGGTATCTTTGATACTGCTGATACTTCTTGCAAATCCAGTGCTACCTGAAATCTCTTTGGCCACCAAATCAACATCCCCTGACTTTTCAAATTCCGGTTTTGGTATATGCAAAAAGTAAGGATTTGTGAAGAAGACTCAAATTTCTCAAAAGCCAACTGTCCTTTCTTTTTCCAGCACAGCCAGTCAGAAAAGACGCCTCAGACTTTGTTTGTGAGAAGTGTCTATCTGGATAAAAGTGCAGAGTCTTTGGAATAAAAAAGACAGACCAAAACACATAGCCATAAAAGAGATATTAGTTCTTATAAATGCTCTCAATTTTCTCAACCGTTTTTGGTTTCTGGGACCTTTTTAAGTGTTTAGAGACCATATCAAAATATTGTGGTACATAAACAAGAAATGAGGAACCAGATCTTCCTCTCTGCACAGACTATCTATGGTACCTGGGATATAGCTTTTCAGCACAGTCTAACTCTACAGGAATATTGCATACTGTCAGAGCAGAGCTGCACTGTAAACAAGCTGAGCAGGATTATGACCAGACCTGGATCATGGTCAGATGTGGCCCTAGGCTGTGTAATGGACCCCCCCCCCCAACCATACCAGTTTACCATTACTTATCTGTTTCTTCACAATTACCATAAAATGTTGTTCAGACCTGTTAATGTGCATATTATTTTCTTCTTTACTTTAGATTTAGGCTGGTATTCAGAGTAAAGTATACAAATGAGCTAAGTCTATCTACAATGTTTTGTGGATGAGTTTCCACAAGCAAAAATACTCGAAAAATGCATACATCACCAACTTATGCCATACCTACTTAATAATCATCTTCTCTCTCCCACACAACATAGATTCTGCCCAACTGACAGCACAACCACAGCCTTACTCTCTTTCACCAACCACATTAACCAAAACAGACACTTAGGGAAACTATCATCTGCCATTTTCTTGGACTTGTCAAAAGTCTTTGACATGGTCAACCACCCTAAACTAGTCCACTCCCTCACCGATCTGGGCGTAAATGATCATGCATTAGCCTGGTTTCAGAACTACTAAAAAGGAAGGCAATAAGCAGTTCAATGGGACAACAGTCTATCCTCACTGCTACCCATTACTACCGGAGTTCCACAAGGGTCCATTCTAGGGAGACTTCTTTTCTCCATTTTCACTAATAATCTCCACAAGATCTGCCTAGATGGAACTGTCATACAATATGAGAATGATTCAACAGTCATCTGCTCAGCCAATGATCCTCATGAACTCCTCTCTATCTCCCAAAAAACCTTCCATTCTATTGAAATCTGTTTTCTGAACAAAAACCTACTACTTAATCCCAAAAAGTCCAAACTGTTGCAATTCAAACCTAACAAATCCACCACCAATTCCCAACTCTTTTAATATTGTGTCCACAGATGGTACTATCATCGCTTCAGATACCCACATGAAATTGCTAGGGGTTACTATTGATCATGACCTCAAATTCGATCTGCATATAAATCCAAGCATAAAAAATGCCTACAAAAAACTTGTCAGTCTTTACAAAAATAAACCTTTTCTAACTCAACCTGATAGAAAAACCATAGCTCAAACTCACCTCCTCTCCACCCTATTCTATGCTGCACCAATCCTCACCAACCTACCCAAAACAGAAATGGCCAAGCTCAACATCTGCTACAATAAAATAGCCAAATTTGCCACCAGTGTCCCTTATTGAGACCACCACTGTCTCTCACTGCATCATCTTAACTGGCTTGAGTTCCCTAACCTCCTATCATTCCACCAGCTTTCTTTTGCTCACAAACTCCTACTACTACCAGATAAAACCCCAGCACTGTCCAACCTACTAAAAATACAAACCAGTCCCAGAGAACTTTGCTCTAGTGATAAAAAACTTCTCAAGGTGACCAAAAGCAGTAACAAAGCAGCTAATTCCCTCTTTCAAAACTACACAGGCAAAATCTGGAACTCCTTCCTTTTGCCATTACCACTGCCAGCTGTACTGCTTCTTTCAAAACAAGACTCAAAGAACACCTAAAACTCTCTTGGATATGCTCCTGCTAGCTCCAGGCTGACCTCCCACCCCCTTCCCTACTATATTACTCCCTGTTACTTTCCTCACCTCACCTCCTCTTACATACGCTGTCTCTATCAGCTGAATTATTGTAATCTTGTGAAAGTTTTTTGCTATTTTTAAAAAGAAAAAGAAAAAAAAGTTTTTTGCTATTTTAAAAAAATCATAATTATGTAACCTTTTATAGTTCATGTTTTATCAGTGTTATTTGAGTTCTGTTATCAATTTGTGGAGCTTTTCTCCCCGGGCCTCTGCTGAAAATGAACATGTTTCCAGTTGGACTCTCCCGGTCAACAAATATAAAATAAAATAAAAAAATTTGTACGGCTGAGCTACAATTCACAGAAATCATTTCACATATGAGCAGTGACCTGTGTTTATGCAAATGTTGAAATGATGTGATGGAAATGAGGAGTGACATAAATCTTCATATGCTAATGAAATATGGTTTACACCATTTGTGATTCATAGTCAAATTTTCCTACTTTTCTGCACTGGTCACAGATGTGTTATATAGAGAGAAGCCTCACCAAAACTATCATTGTTGCAATTGGCAAAAATTCTGTCATTTGCTGCATGCCTTATGATTTCTAGGTCTAACTTGCTTGTCTTGGCTAGGCCAAAACCGTTTGCACCCAGCAGCATTCACTGGCCACGAAGGTAAATATATAAGCAAAGGATTACTCATTATAACTTTAATAATTGGAAAATCATTGCTTTAGAGTAGGCAGGGACATTATAAGGATCTTAGTGAATATGTTTGACCCCTATAGAGGCACAGGAGGAATTTGTGGACTTCCTATCCCTGTGGACATCAAGGTATGTATAGCCCTCACTATACTTGCTATGGGAACCATCCAGAGACAGACTGGGGACATGTTGGGGATCTCACAGGCTTATGCCTTGAGGATACTACAGGAGTTCCTAGATGTAGTCTTGGCCCATGTGGATCAGTACATCTAATCCTGGTGTCACCACAGGACCAAGCCAGGACTATGTGTGCCTTTTATGAGCTGTCTTGTTTCCTTGAGGTGTTTGGTGCAGTAGATTGTACCCTTGTTGCAATTACAGCCCATCCTTGTCCACAGAGGGCATTGTACCACAATAGAAAGGGATACCATTCCATCAGCTGCCAGGTATTGTGTGAAGAATATGAGTGCATCACCAATGTCTCTGCCCAGCATCCTAGCAGTGCACATGATTCCCATATCTGGCACACTAGCTCACTCTGCCACCTCTTCCTGTATGGTAGAAGTCCCAATGGTCATTTTGTTGGTAAGTCAAAAAGTGTGTGTGCGTATATGTATATATATATATATATATATATATATATATATATATATATATATATATATACACACACACACACATATATATATATATATATATATATATATATATATTTTTTTTTTTTGTTATATTGTATTTGCATAGTTATTCACATTAAAATGTATTGCTGAATACAAATGTATTTTTTGTTTGTTTTGCCACCCCCTTCTCTCTATCCCTCTCTCTCTTGCTCTCTCTTTATGCATTGCTGGATATCAACTGGAGACATAGCTCATGACACCAATGTGAAATCCAAGTGGAGCTGCAGATGAGACATATAATACATCTCTGTCCCAGACCTGTATTGTTATTGAGAGGGTCTATGACCTGCTGAAAAGTAATTTCAGGTGCCCAGGTGAATTCATTATGACACAGCTACTTTGTACAGGATGTTTATAACATATTGCATTCTGCATAGCATAATCATACACCAGTCTGGTAGTAAAGTGACCCTTGCTGTCACTGCAGTTCTCAGTTCCAGTCCCACAATGACTAATGATGACCAGCAGGCAGTATGGTAAGGACCCCATGTGGCCAGCTTGTGCATGGCATGTGGCTGTGCAGGTAAATAGGCAACGTCTAGTCCACAGCTATTTACCATGACATTCAGTTTAGTGTTTCCTTTCCTGTAAAAAACACATAGAGTATAGCTGATTCATGCAGTGATATCTGTGGACTATGCTTTCTGGTGCATGTTCAGTTGACACTGTTCATCTGACATTCTTTCTCATCTTAAAATATTTACTTTTTTATTTGTTAGAATAATAATCCTGTTGTTGCCATGCCTGAATGCTTACTAATTCCTATTCAGTGGTGCCAAAAGGCATCAAATAGAAAATAATTCACATTTTATCTGCTGTCATGAATAACTTCTGATTTAATGATTACTCAATTATTAAAAAGTATGCAATATTGCCAACAGTGAAATACTTCCTGTGTTAATGCATTGCAAATATAAAGACAATGACTTATAATGCTTTCTTCATAGATGCCATTTATTTTTAGGTTATTCTGTTGTATTACATATCAGATTAATTTTATGCTGTCATACACTATAAATTCTGACTTCAGAAGCTATCATCATATGTGCAGTGGGGAGGGTGAAGTGGCAGCAGTTTAAGTTAACATGGCAGGATACTCATTTTAATGTGTCATTTGCTTATGATATATTTCACCTGAAAAGTTTTGATCATTACTGTTTTGATGTTTTAGTTATATATCACCTGTAGGAATGGCAATCCATGCAGCATTGCTTTTTGTCTAATGTTCATTGATGGTGTACATACTAGTTTTACAGGGATGAAATACATACATTAGCAAACTTCTACCCGACCTACCAACCCCCTTTCTAGTTAAACAGACAGATGTTTAAAGCTGATTCATAGTAGTTTAATATCAAATGATTCATATACATCTCCTACTGATAGGCTAGGTGATGGTGCACCTAATTTGATGGAGGGGATACCATGAAAACTGCAAGGTGAGTTGGTCCAATGTCATGATCTCCTTGATGCAAGTGATCTCTCCTCACACTGCTGTGTGACCATAATCATGGCTTCAAATTCAAGGCCATGTTAGGTGTTGTTGAACTTTGACATGGCCTGTATACTATGCTATAATCATTAACTATTAACATTCCTGTCCTGAGAAGACAAATAGTATCATGTGATCTCCCCCAAAGTATCCTGTTCTCTGCCCCTTTTGCAAGATTGACTTTAATTTGACTCAGGTATGTTGTAACTAGTATACTAATAGCCACCTCCATTTGAATGTTATAACTAGTGTACGAATAAAGGCAGCCGCTGATGTTTTGTGAGCCAGGATACTATGCATCACTGTGACCATGGTATCATCCCTACTCCCTGCCATTACAAAGTAGTGCTGAAAGTCATTATGCATACCCCTGGAGGACTCCGACCATTTCCATCTAACTCTGCAGCAGTGCTCTGAGTCCTAACAATATCACAACACATTTCCTGTTGGGCAGCCAATGCTTTATGCATTTTCTGGGGGTAACTGTAAGAAATTTCTGTACCTGATTTTTCTTAATGGTCTCACTGTGAGCACTGTTGCATCTGAATACTTGACAGGATCCTCAAAGTGTTCCACTGTGTTTGGAGAGACTGGCGTAGAAGTGCATGGTTGTCCCTCATGTAAAAGCCTGAGTGACATGTCAGCATATGCCTGACTTTGTGATGCACTGTTGCTATCAGCAGAGTTATTAACATGTTATGGGCTGACAGAACCTTTCATTAAACTTTAAGACTGCCTGCCACTTTCCTCTGGCTGTCTCATAAATATAACTATGTTATCACCATCAGCAGCAGCAGTAACATTCTGCTGCTGACATCATTGAAATTTATTGGTATAGCTGAAATGTTTATTTCTGATGCTAACACTGTAAAAATTATTTGATAATGTAACAGCATGCAGGAAAAAAATGTTTATAAGGAAGTGAGTAGGACACTTACCTTGCACACTGTACTCATTTCCATTCTTTGATGATGTAGAAGGTTCACCTAATAATAATTGTGACATGTTTAATTATATCATTCCTTGTCAGCACTCTGTAAATTTGTTCTATTGAATTTAAACCAACCTTCATGATCACATGACTGTTGCAGCTGCTGCTGACATTGGTAAGATGGACAGTGTCCACACCACCTTTAATTATTCCTGTTAAAGCATCCTTTGTGTCATCCTATCCCCACACATGGACAGAAGGTATTCCTCATCTGGATTTAATTGAGTAAGATTCAGAGCCCCCCCCCCCACCCAGCCTGTAGTGGTACCAAAAATTGCATCCTGCCTGGCCTTGCTTCTAGCATGTGCTACCCCATCATTTACCCCTTTCTTGCACTGTGCCAATGCTTGGTTTCTATCTCCATCTACATTGATTTCAACAACTACTTTACTCCAGGGCTTGTTTTTCTCTGCTTGTCTGGGCCCCCTTTACCAAAAAGAAGTTTCCCATATGTCTTAAGAGCAGTCACAAGGACACAATTTTCCTCATGGCTGAAATTATCCTTTATGCACTTTGGTTTATTATTTTCCATCAGTATTACATTAAAAGAAAAAAAAAATGCCACAGTCAAAAAGGGGACAGTAATATTTTAATGTAATCAGCTTTTACACAAAACAATGGCCAAGTCTTCCTGCCACTCACAATAATAAAAGTTTTAAAATTAAGGGCAGCTAAACTATAACACTTTTCATTTTCATTATCATGTCATACAAAGTTATTCATATATATATATATATATATTTGATACATATATTTATATTTATGTTCATATTTTATATGTATACATTTGATACATATATTTATACTCATATTTATATTTATGTTTATATTTATATATGTATTCTCTGGTACATTTTTGATAGTTCATTTTGCATCAATTACTTTCTACTAGCTTTTTTAGATGAATTTTTAGATCATATAACATGTTTTTTACACATTTGATCTAGGTGTTGGTATAGAATACAGAGGTACATTTTTTATATACTTGCTCTACTTCACAACAATAGTAATATTGATGTCAAGTTATTTATTTATTTATTTAGTATTATCACATGCTTCATGCCTGTACATATATATATATACAATATATGATTCTATTTTACACTACTATTATATTATATCATCAATTTATTATCTGTCATTGTTTATGTTTTGTGATTACCCATTTATATATTTTTACATTTGTGTATATATTTAACATATTTATAATATATTTATTCATATACTTTATTTACAATATGCATATTATACACAATCAGTATTTATTCTATACATATATATATATATATATATATATATATATATATATATATATATTTTATATTTCATAGATTTCTATATATATTTATCAATCATTCAGGTACTATGTAAAACAGTTACCATTCATAAATGGAGCACAAAATTCAGGATGGAAATTCAGTGTACATCCAATCTTGACCACTAGACGGGAGTACTGTTGGTGATTTTTTAATACAAATTAGTTTCTATTATCATAGTGTAGCTACGAAGTTTTTATTATATATTTTATGACATTATTTGTTATTGTATAAGTGGTACATATATACATTTTACATCTGTGAATCACAGTATTTTATTTCTGACCTGTTCAACGTTATATATATATATTTACATTTATATTTGTATTTAGTACATTCATTCATATTTATGAGCATTGCTAGATTCTTATTGGTTATTTCAAACAAAAGGTCAGCATATATAAATGGTTGTTTGTTATGTTAGTTCTTGTCTGATGAAGTCTAATCCAAGTGACGAAATACGTGGTATTTGGTTACTGTTGAACGTATAACGTACAATAAAGCTGTTTGTGGAATCAAAGTTGTCCGGTGCAGTCCGTCCTCTTCACAGTGCTTTTTTCGTTTACTAGTTCGTTTTTGCACTGCGCTTCATATTTTGACTCACAATAACTGTTACTTAACACAAACCAATATAAGTACCTAATGGAAATCTCAATACAGTCATGTAGAATTGTAATATGTTGCCTACAGTTCATTCAGGTCATGAATGTAGTCATTTTTGTCAGAAAATGTATCATTGCCATATCTTTTGCTATTGTCACATACTGATAATAATGCTGTTTTTATTCTTCACTATCACTCCAAAAAATCAGATTCATAGCACTTGCAAGTTGATGTCCTTAGCCCAGTAAAACCTCTGTAATAAATTATTGCATTTTTACCCATTTATGCAAAATCAATACATTACACTAAAGCAATGATCATTTCTGGCATTAGTAATCATTTCTACTTCAAAATTACAGAAGTATACCAATCAGTCAGTGCTACCATAATATGCACATCATACATGTAAGTTCATTACAAATCACTCCTAAATCAATAATGAAATAATATTTTAAGTGTTTCTTATTGAATAATAATTTTAAAATTATTTTCTTACTGTAGTAAGTTTGCAGTATTCTGCTACGTTTGCCACCTGTATAGGCTATTGGTGAATTAATATGCCAATGTTTAACTTACTGATGAAAATCCAGGTTCATAGGTTCATAGGTTGGTACTAGGCTATCAGCCCTATGGCCTATACAAGCCTATCCATAACAATTCCCTGGATATTTCTTCCTACAATATTTACTTCCCTGGACCCCTGTCTAGCAGGGTGACTGATGTGATCCCTGGGGTGAATTTCCTATCTCTCATCCAATTGTCAAGGTTCCTTTTGAAGAGGGTCAAGGAGGCACTCTGCTTGACATGTATGGGCAGTCTATTCCAGAGTATGGGGAGTCTCTGGGTCAGGAACCTATCCCTCCCGCTTGTTTTGTTCATTGTGATGACAAGGTTTAGATCCCTGGAATGTGTAGCTCTAAGGGATTGGGATTTCTTTAATTGTAGCATGTTTAACAGCTCAAGGTTTGACATGGCCTTGTATGTTATGCAGAGATCACCTCTGAATAGACGGTATGCCACAGAACATAGCTGGAGTTTTTTTAAACGGTCAGAAAAGGGCATCTGCTTTAGGCCTGTGACTCTTTTAGTGAGATATTTCTGTGGACTTTCCAGCTGTTGCAGATGTCCTGTGAGGAGCATACCAAATGGGGCATTGTACTCTATAATGGGTCTAATGAGGGATGAGTACAGTGGGACAATAATCTCCTTTTTTCTGGATGAAAAGCCCTTACTGATGAGGTGTACCACATAGAAGGATTTCCTGACTGTTGTGGTGATTCGGTTATCAAAGGTGAGACCACTGTCCACCTGTGTCCCGTGTACATGTTTTTTCCCAAAGGGGATAATTATACATTTCTTGGCATTAAGCTTGAGCCCATGGCTCTGGCACCAAGCATCTGTTTCTGTAAGGCCCTTTTGTAGAATATCCACATCATTTGGGGATTCAATAATGGCTCCCAGTTTGCAGTCATCTGTGAACTTTGTTAGCCAGAGTCCCTTAGTATTGGCCTGTACTTAAGAGAAGTAGATGCCAAACAAGAGCGGCCCCAGGACTGAACCCTGATGTACTCCACTTGTCACTTGTCTGGAGCTGGATTTGGAGTCATCTACTTTTACAGTAAGGGTTCTGTCAGTAAGCCAGTTGGCAACCCATCAAGTGATGTAGGTATTTATTTCCAGCTTAGTAAGTTTATCTATGATTCCAGAGTGGGGGATAGTTTTGAAGGCCTTAGCAAGGTCAAGATAAGCTGTGTGGGCTGCCTTACCCTCATCCACAACTCTGGAGACTGATTCAAAGAAGTCAATCAGGTTAGGAGACAAGATTGGCCCATCACAAACCCAAACTGGGTGGGGTCCAGTGTTTGAAGGTTGCCAATGTCTTTGTTTACAAGTTCCATGATAATCCGTTCCATGCCCTTGCAGATCAGGCTGGTCAGACTGATGGGACGGTAGTTCCCGGGATCCAAGGTGGATCACCCCTTGTGGAGTGGGATAACTGTAGCTGTGCACCACTCAGTGGGCATGAAGCCTGAGGTGAGGCTAAGATTAAACATGACATTTAGATGAGGTGCCAGTTCATTTTGTAGTCCATGTAGTACACCGCCTGGGATGTCATCTGGTCCCATGGATGCTGTATTCTTAGCTTTTGAGAGTGCGGTTTCTACCTGTGTGGCCATGATTACTGGAATTTGGCAATCTTTTGGTATTGAAATGGGCCCTTTAGGGGGTGAGAGGGGGTAAAGTTGGCACTAAATCGATCTGCCAGGATATTGGCAATATCCTTGTGATCAGTATATTTAATGCCTGAGCATATCTGAGCATTGCCATTTATATTCTTGACATAACTATAGAATGCCTTGTGATTGTCTTTGGAATCTTTGGCAATTTTATTTTCGTAACTAACTTTGGAGGATATTATGAGGGATCTCAGCTTCTTACTGAGGCTGGTAAGAGAGTTTTTTGCATTCTGGGATTTTCCTCTTTCCTGCAACAGTTTCTTCCTTCTGTTGTATAGTTTGTTTATGGGAGGGGACTACCAGATTGGCTTCCTTTTTTTGGAGGAGATCATCTTGGTTCTATTTGGATGGCACAATTCATGCATGAGTGGATGTGCTCATACAGTGCCTTAGTGTAGGATTCAGCAGTCAAACTTTCAGCTCCCGTCTGCATGGGTGTCATCACGTTTGTCACTTCTGACTTGAGTAGCATGAAGTTGGCTTTGGAGAAGTTTTTTAAGGAGGTTTCCTTACTGGGGGGGGGGGATGTGGATGTCAAGGATGATTAGCTTATGGTCAGACCTGACCAATGAGGGGTTGACCACTGGTGTGGATCATCTATCTCCCATGTTGGTAATGACCATGTCTAGTATATTGGAGCCTCTGGTGGGACAATGGATTAGTTGATCCAGGGCATTGGAATTTATGAACTCCAAGAACCGTTGGGAAAAGGTGTTAGTACTAGAGTAACTTTCCCAGTTAATGGCAGGGTAGTTGAAATCACCCAGTATTAGGGTGTTTGGTTGTATCTTAATATTTTCCAGTATGTTTAGAAAGGTTTAAATATGCAAATTAGGCTAATTTATATGCATCTCTATGAACTATAGTAGTACACAAACACATCCAGAGGTATATTGGTGAATATTATTTGTTACCAATTAGGAATGGTTGTCCAAAGTAACATGAAGCATATCACAATGACATGGACATGCTGCAGATTGTTCTGAAGTTTGCAACACTCCAAGAATATTCCAAGATTTGCGTAGGACTATGCAAATTGCCCTAGACTAAACAAACTCAGAAAGTAGATAAAAATGGAATCATGAAAATGTCAGGTTTGCAGAAGTTTAAAGTGTAATCATTGTTCATCCAGCATCGTGTGTCACACACTAGCAGCTCAAGCTAATCATAACTTCCTAAAACAGAAAAGTGCATACATACTGACACCCCCCTAAAAAAATCAGCAAAGCTACATGATACATCCTGGTGTTAGGGTAAAAAAAGTATCATCAGTAAGAATTATTAGTAAAATTATTAATTGCATATTTCTGCTTTTATAATGCATGGAAGGGAAAGGGAAGTGGTTTCCTTTAGAAGAAGTATGACAAAGCAGTTTTGGTTACAATAAACTTGCCTATAAAATCAATAGCTGTTGTAATGACCATGTTAGCAAAAAAGATTTTGTTGAGGTGATGTCACACCCTACAGGAAGTGGTTCTTACCTAGCTTAATAAACCTCTGGCCATACTTCCATCACACCCTACAGGAAGTGTTTCCAACCCTGATTATATATTCCTGACCATACTTTCCTCATTGCTGTTCTGGCTCTTTGAAAGTCCAGTGAAGGTGCAAGGCCATGCTTCTAGCTGATCTGATAAGGAGACCATGATCATGTTCTATATTCTGCATGATTTATATTGGGATAAGATCAAGGAGTACTCAAGACAAACCACCTGGAAAAAATAGATATCTGGCAGGAGCTAGGTAACCACGTCAACCCTGCCAACTATAACCCACTCTGGCCAGCATTGCAGCCACAGATATGATGATTTGCTGGTTGACTGGGTAGACCAGGTTATAGTGAGAAGGACAGAATTCTACACTAAGTAAAATACAAAAATGTGGTTTCTAAATTACATCATATGAAAGCTAAAAAAATCAGTTTAAGTTTCAATAAATGCAGGTATTTAAAATGAAAAAGGTGTGTATCTAAAAATGTTGCTTATGCTGCTATTATGAAATGCATAGGAAGTCATGAGCATGTTTATCATCATGCATGCATCTTTTTAACAAAGATGCATAACAGTTATGTGTTAACAGATTTTAAAAATATATAGATGTGACAATGTGAGTTGGTGCCAACTATGTCAGAGAGAGTAGGGCAGTGCATCAGTAACATATGCCAGCATAGCTAGTTGGAGTTTTGTAAAGAATCATGTAATTTGTATATCAAACTGATTTGCACTGGTGCTTGTGTTGAAAAATGTATTGGTAAAGTTGCTTGTGTTAAAAAGATGTAAAAGTGGGTCCTGCTAGACAGAAAAGAAATACACCTGTATGTCAGACTGTACTGTAACTGTTGAAATTAATATATTGCAACAGATGATACTGGAAGAGAAGAGGTTAATCTCAGTCTAGCTAACTGAAAAATCTCTGAAATTAAATTACGTGGTTTAGGCCATAAAGATTGTATCTTATAGTTCTGATTGCTGACAGAGACAAAATGTCTGTAAAAACCAGGACTAGGAATCCTACTGTATTGTCCTTAGGGGTGAACTAATTGTTACCCTGGAACACTGAAATAAATTGTTTTATAGTTTTCAGATGCTATAACACATCTTAACAAAGCTCTATCTGTGTCTTTGGTAACACATATGCAGTAGATTCTGGTTCCGTTTCCAGTAAAACAGATAGTGTGGGAACCAGAGTCAAATGACCAGATGTATGTGATGCCATTCTGTAATCCAGCACTTAAATTATATTTTAATACTAGATGCAACAGAACTCTCAGAGCAGTCTGTTTTTGAAACCTGACAAAGAAGGACCCCTCACCTACATCATCCTGCCTTGCTTCAGTAAGTAACCAGGTAATAGTAATTCCTTAGATCAGTCAGGAAAATATAGTGAGATCAGTTAAGTACTGTTTACTGTTTTTCTGTATCTGTGTGAATTGATCCATCTGTGTTATTTTTAATATTTCCTGTGCTGAAACTCTGGTGTTTATTGTAAATAGAGAGTTAGTATGTTCTTTCATTATTTATTATTAAATATATTTAAACTTTTCATTACGGCTGGTCTTTTAGAGAATATTTTAGCCTTTGACAGTACTTATATTTGGTGGTGGTGACACTGTGGCCAATCCTGAAAGCCTTTCTGCATTGGTCAAACACTACCATTTGTATTAATATTAATTTTACTCAGTATAATTGGGTAGCTTTGTAAGAAACTTACAGTATTGGCTGGTGGCAGTGTAACTACCTTATAGTCTGGGAAAATGGGAAAATGGAAGCAGAACAAATAGGTCTGTGCCAGCCTTTCCCGTGTGTGTGTGTGTGTGTGTGTGTGTGTGTGTGTGTGTGTGTGTGTGTGTGTGTGTGTGTGTGTGTGTGTGTGTGTGTGTGTGAGAGTATGTGTATTTGAAAATCAAATCTCAAAGAGTGTGTGTGTCAACTATTTGGAGCAGGGACACAGAGCACTGGTTTCACAGACAGGATGGTAAAAGACTTGTGTTAGAACAATCAGTTGAGAACTCAAATCTACAGTGGGGATTCTTAGTGGGGTTTTTAGAGAGAGAGGGAAACCCAGTGCCTGGACTGAGTGTGTTCCCTGTGTGCTCTTAAAGGAAATTGTGCTTGCTGCAGAGAGCTGTATCTGGAAATACCATGTATATCTATCTTTGTTCCAAGTGAACATCCCTCACTGGTGTCTGTGGTGAGGATTGAGTCACTGGCCCAGAGCAGTGATGTCATAATATAAATGTTACATAAGTGCATTAAAATAATAATCCATACATTTAACTTTGTAAATCATGTATTTTGTTAAAGGTCAAAGTAGCTGTGACTAGATTTATCAGTAATGAAATTAAAATTACAATTACACATTTAGAATGTATTACTATTGCAAAAAATGACTTAAATACTTACATCCCATGAAGTCAATTTAGTGCAAACCATAGAAATATATCTAAGATTGTAGCTTAAAGCAGGCATCTGTTCAAAAGTATTTCCACCTGCATCATAGCTGAATTCTCAGACACCACACCCTTGTTAGACTACAGGTTTAGGGAGGGGGTGGGGCTTGCTGTGCCAAGTGAATGACCAGCCAAGACTTTACTGAGAAATGTGGTTTTACTTCAGCATATCATATGAGATCAGATGCATTTGTAAAGAAAAGGAAATGTAGACTTCCATGAATTGCTTCATTTCTGTGTTTGTGAATATTATGCGTGAATACAGGGTTACATGTATTTTAATTTTCCTTTGGAATGATGGGAATATCAGCACAGTATTCTGCTGATGTATACAGCTATGCCTTGTTAAGAGAATAGAAAAGAAAACCATTATTGCTAAGAAGGGAATATATCTATATGTATATATATATATATATATATATATATATATATATATATATATATATATATATATATATATATATATATATATATATATATATATATATATATATATATATATATATATATATATATATATATATATATATATATATATATATATATATACATATATATATATATATATATATATATATATATATATATATATATATATATGCACACATATACACACACACACACACACACACACACACACACACACACACACACACACACACACACATATATATACACACACTGGGTGGTGTAGTGGAGCAGTGGTTAATGCTGTCCCCTCACAGCAAGAGGTTTTCCAATTCCATTCCAAAGACATGCATTTGGAACTTTTCTCCCTAGGCCTCCGCATATACACACACACACACACACACACACACACACACACACACACACACACACACACACACACACACACACACAAACACACAAACACACACACGTGTATGTGTATAAAACACGTGCAAATAGAAGTAAACAAGAATAGTCTTCCCCACAAGATTTAATAAAATACATGTAGGCACACTGTAAAACCTACATGGAATAATACCATGGCCATGTACATGTTTCCCCTTGGAAGCTCACCATGCATATTAACCATTGTGTGTTGCCGAGGGAGAGCCATGGAACATGGTTATTGAATCAGTGTAGGGAGTGTAGTGCTAACTGTGTCTGAAAATGAGTAAGAGACTCCCTGCACTGTCCAATTATACTACTTCAATGTTATTTTATTGTTTTTATATATTTTTAAAAAAAGCATGTTTGCATGGTACAGTGTGGAGTGCAGCAATCCTAAGCAATGCAAAGACACTTGCCAGACATCTGAAAATAGAAACCAGATGTGTTTAATTAGTTATATAAATGTCACATTTAAGTGTAGCTGGGCAGGTTTGTGTGGTGTGGCATGATTTTCATCATTGCTTATAGGTAGCTTGAATTCATATGTAAAGGTATAGCAAAATTACATATATCCACATAGCTAAAGGGGTAGAGTTATGGCCTCATGTGCAGTAGGTGCAGTGTCTGAATACATGGAAGGGAAAATAAGCAATTCTTTTTGAAATACAAATAATGCCAATTATTTTTAAATTCTGGCCTGCTGCATTTTGTTAAGCTCTACTAAGATCTGCTAAGCACCGCATAAACACAATAATGGCTGAAAATGTTATGCACTGCTTGGCTGGTTTTTGTACTGCTAAGCATAGGGTTTGGTGGGTTTTTGCACTGCTCAGCTCAGCTGAGCTGGTTTGTGTGGTGCTAAGCAATGCAATGCTTTTTTAAATTTTTCCCAGTGGCGTGTAAGGGCAGGGAAACAGGCTATATTAAGCCCAATAGGTGAGAATACAGCTTAAACCATTTGAGTTCTGTCTTTGAAGGTACTATGGCAGGTGTGGTGAAGGTGCACACTTCCAGGCACTGTGTTGGGGCATTCTGGAGTCCAGGGTCATGGTTGGTCTCTGAGTAAAAAAAAAACATGATGACTACCTGCTGCAGGGAGGTTTCCAGGCCTCAGAGTGCAAGGCAGAGGGCTGGAACTGGCTGGCAAGGGAACTCACCAGTGCAACTGGTATCCCCCACACAGGTGAGCAGTGTCGTCACCACCATGATTACCTGAAACATCAAAAGGGGGATCTCTTGGACACCTGAGTCCAAGAAGCTCAGACACGGTATGCCCAACAAGTCTGTAAGTAATTTTACCTCTGTTTCACCAGTATCTAAACTAAATGTCTGCTAAACTCATATGAACAATGGTGTGCTTCTCTCTCAACAACTGCAGGGGAGAGGGCTCACAACATCGAGGTGCATGCCGGGTGCTCGACCAAGTTGCACATTGAGGGTGGTGAGTTCTGACATATTATGATAACTACAGTCAAGTAAGCAAGAAAGAGTAAAGTATTAACTGCAATAAGTATATATAGTAAAGTTTGTATTGCAATGAATGTGGACTTAGAGCTGTACTGCAATAAATGAATAATTCCAACTGTAGTGAAATAAAAACATGAAAGCAATACCAGTAAGTTTATTAAAGTATATACAATAAAGTCTGTAGTGCAATAAGTGTGGAATTAGAGCTGTATTGTAAGATCGGAATAGTGTCAAATGTTGTGCAATAAAATACTCAAAATAATACCAGTAACTGCACTAATATATATACAATAAAGTCCGTAGTGCAATAAGTGTGGAATTAGAGCTGTTTTGCCAGAAGTGAATACTGCCAACTGTTCTGCAATAACACATGAACCAATACCAATAACACCACAATAAATTGTTTACATCAGGGTTGTCTTGTTTTAACTATTGCAGTAGATCTGTATCCATTCAGGCTGTAAGGTAAGGTGCTCCAGTCAAGTGTAACACTGCAATAGGTGTATAATGCAAATATAATGGTTGCCAAATGTATTGTTTAACACATATCGTACCGTTCAAGGCTGTTTCTAGGCCAATATTGTTCACATAATGTTCTGTCATCCACAAACAGCAGGTAAGCAAGGTAGCCAACCCATGATCTGATATTGTTTCTTGACTTCACAGATATTAAAACCCACTAACAATATATTGTGTACACATGCATTCTATATAGTATCTGCTGCCTCTGCACCAACTGTGGCATCGGGTAGAACCACCTCAGGGGATGGGGCCTGGCCTCCCCCTGGGAGCATTGAGAGAGGGGCTACAGTCACTGAACAGCAAATACCAGTCATGGTGAGCAGGATCATTCATCAGACCTATGAACATTGCCTGCACCAGACTGAGGGCACACTGGCCAACCTAGTCGGGCAGGGTGGCCTGGCATCCAGCCACCAACACAGCCACCTTTGGGGCAGTGAAGGAGCAGTGTCAGCTGTCCATGGGTGGGGGCATCAGTTATGCTACTGCCATCTGGAGGCACATGCAACTCAGATTCCACAACACCCTTCCCATACAAGGTGTTTACCCCACTCAAGTGTCACACACCGCTCCTAACTGCTGTCTTCTTTGTCTTGTCTATCTTTTATTGCATCCACTCCTACCCACCTTATCTACCCACATCTACCCATGTCCCTTCCCTTAACATTCCACTCTCTCCTTAAAAATATATAAATAAATAAATAAATAAAAATGGGCACCTGTCCCACAAAGAAAAAATATAACTCCATACATAACTCTCCATTTTGCATGCCTGAGATAGTGTCCACTAGACATAACTAATTTGGTCCAATTGGCTTGACAACACATTTATGTTGTCCTCCTGTCTCTCTCTGGGGTTTAAGAGTCCAAATTCATCTACAAAACTGTCAAAATTCACAGCTGTTGCTGTACAAGAAATAGATCGCTATGGTTCTTTCCTACTAAACACTTCTCACATGAAAAAACTTGGTAAAAGGAAATATGAGCCGGCTTCAGGAACACAAAAACTCTATTTATTACTGTGAGTGCTTTCGTAAGAGAAAATACATACATAAATACATGTGCCCCTGGATTCACTAATCCTCCATGTAAGACTAAATAAGTCTTACACGGAAACTGCAGTTGAACAGTATGACGTCAGAGTGCCGTGCATATTCATGAGGGCACGCTGACTCATCCCCAAGTGTAACACGGACCATGCAGGAAGGCAGGGGGTTTGTCCAACTGCCAAGTAGTGCAAAGGTCCACGCCCCTGCAAGAGTCAGATTTGTGAAACGTCAACACACATGAGCGAGTCCGCTCAAATGTCAACAAACCCAACACTACACATCCCCACATACTAAACCCTTTTCAAATTGTAAAATGTAAACTTTGTATTTATTTTTTTATAATTCCCGATATAGCTGCCCGTATTTGCACGTGTTTGCGCGGGTGTGCCCATTGCTTAGCAATTTTGACATCAAAGAGCATATAAGAACTATTTATGCAAATTAAGCCAAATAGCAATAGCGTAGTGGTAGAGACTTCGCCCAAAGAGGAGGCAGTCACGGTTCGAGTCCCACCGCACCCCTTTCTATTTCATGTTTTAAAGTAGGATATGAAATAATTCCTGACATAAATAAATAAAATTTTACTAAAATGCATTGAAATGGCCTATGTATCAGTGAACAAAAAGTATATTATTTACATATAAGAAGGATCCTGACATCTAATTGCTCATATTTAAGCAGCATTTTACCCAACGCAATAACGTTGCCCATAGCTAGGCAGTACTTTACCAAGCCCAATATAGTTGCCCATAGCTAGGCAGCGCTTTACCAAGTGCAATATAGTTGCCCATAGCTAGGCAGCACTTTACCTAGCGCAATGGGTTTGTGCGGAGCTGGGCACTGCACTAACCAGCGCACCACAGGGCAACGTGGATTAATGTGGAGCAATGTGGAGCAACGTGGAGCAAAGTCGGCTAAACACAGCCACACTCCCTAGCCTGTCTGGACAGTTGTAAAATAAAAAGCAATGACAAGGCTCGAACCTGGGACACTATGCACCATAGTCAAAGCACTGAACCACTAAGCCATAACAGCTTCGAATTAATATGCACTGTTAACATACATATACTAATAAATGGAAGATTAACCATTGCTAAGCAGGTCTGCAGTCAGCCAAGAAATTTCAAAAATGGCCATTCACCAAAAAGTGTGGGAAATTCGCCATATTTAATCTCCATAGGCGGGAATACTCGCCATAACTGATTGTAGCTGCCATCTGTAGTCAGAATGTCTGGTGCTGGAGAGGGTATTCACTTTAGAGCGCAATGCTGGGGCATCGAGGAGTCAAAATACATGGTTTGGCTCCTTGTCCACCGTCATGAGTCAAGACTCCTGCAGGGCGAGTTCCAAAGGATGGAGTACAAAGCAGAGGCTTGGAACCGGTTAGCTTATGATCTCACCAGTGCCACAGGCATCCCTCAGACTGGTGAGCAGGTCCATCACTACCATGCAGACCTGAAGAGATGGAAGCAGGACCTACTGAACCAATGGATACAGGAGGCCTGTGACATGCAAGATGCCCCACAACTGAGTAGGTAGCCATGGAATGAAGTATGTTGGACATGCTAATTTAGTCTATATAATGGATAGGAATGTCTCAATATCCCTTCATTTACTCCACAGCTGCAGGTGACCGTGCTGTGAATCAGCAAGCCTATGCAGATAGGCTGCTAAGGCTCCACCACCAGGCAGGTTAGTAATTCTTCTGCATATATTGTTATTTAAAATAGGTGAGAGAGCCTGGAAAAAAAGTGTTGTAGCTCCATAATAAAGGCATAAAATGCCCTGAATAAAGTATCTGCATGTACTGTTATATAAAATAAGTCAGAGAGCCAGAAAAAGAGTGTAGTAACCCATTAATAAAGGTAAAAGAAGTCCAGAATAAATATCTCTGCATGTACTGTTATATAACATAAGTGAGTGAGACTGAAAAAGAGTGTTGTAACCTATTAATAAAGGTATAATATGTATTGAATAAGTCTGCTGTATGCACTGTAATATCAAATAAATGAAAGAGCCTGAAGAAAAGTGTGTAATGTAATTAATAAAGGTATAATACATGGAGTGTGTGTGTGTCACTTACTTTGAAATGTAGTTGTACCCTTGCATTATATAAATAGTAATGTTGTATTAAGTGCTGTCAACCCACAGTTGGGCAGTCCCATATAAAGTGGATGAAGGAAGTGCCAGTAGTTGTGAAGCATATATACAGTCCTCAACAGTTGGTTATTGGCTGGCATGCATAGGTTAATCTGGCACATGAGTAGCTTGTTAATGTGTTTTATAGAAATGTGAGTGTGCTACATTAAATGTAGGTTTCTGTAGAAATATAACTGAAAATGTCACGTGAACACATCCAGATATGTAGATATATAAATATAAATAAAATATATAAGTATGTAGCAGTAACATCTGCATCTTGGACAGTTAGTATGTCAGATATAGGTCAGGTATATAATGAACTAGCCAAACCCATTACACAACTAATGCACGTTGCCTAGTGTAATAATACATGTAGGGGATATACACCTGCAGTCAATAGGAATGTAGTGTAGACTAAAATTACTTATATGATGTTAATGGAGGTATCTTTTTACACCCTACTGTATGTGCATAAACAATGCAATTCCACACCTCAATGGGTATGTCTAATCTCATGACATTTGTTGGGATATATGTCCTATTGTTCTATAAATATCTGCATGTACGTTGATGCATGTGCCCTGTTCAAACACACAATCTTGGTGGCCTGTTGCCACCAATCATCCCTGCATGCTGTTGGAATGTCCACTGTTGTTCAATATATGCAAGTGTTATGCTTGCTGTTCAACTGTTGGAACCCTGGTGTGTTGGGCTAATGGGAATATTACTGCATGCTGTTACAACTAATTTGGAATGATGTTGTCTAACTTGTAATTAAACACAACTAAACACAGAACGTATGGGAAGGCCGGTCCCAGTGGACCCACCTGTCCCTCCTCAGCTGGCAATTGCACCTGGCACCAGCAGGTCTGGTGCCCAGCCCGGGCTCCCCTCCTCCGTTGGTGCTGTGCCACCTTCGGGTGGAAGCGCTGCAGGCAATGGGGCTCATCCCCCCGTGCAAGCATGGGCAGAGAAGGGCCACCTGTCACCCTTCGAAGTGTCTGGGCTGTGGTGCGTAGGGAGATCCAGCGTTCAGTCACTGATCCCCTACGCCAGCTCAAGGTGGGTGAGCCTGCTCCTCCTATGCAGCCCCCAGCACAGCCACCCTCGGGGCTGTGAAGGTGCAGTGATGACTGCCCATAGGTGGGGATCTCAGTTCCACTGTTACCATCTGTGTGCTCAAGGGCTTGTGATTTCCAAACATCCGTCCTCGTCAATTGTGTACACCCACCCCATGTGTCATATTCCGCCCCTGTATGCATCTTGTTTGTCTTGTCTGTTTACTTCCCCAACCTACATCCCCAAATATATCTACTTCCTCTACCTCACATTCCACTCTCACCTGAAAAAAAAAAATTAAAAAAAGGGAAATCTGTTCCCACAAAAAAATTACGCCCCATACATAGCTGCCCATTTCACAGACATGTCTGCTGGATATGTAAACTGATAATTATAATTGGCAGTACAACATACTCTGTTGTCCTCACCCTTCTCTCAGGGGTGGAAGGTTTCAAATTTCACACCAAATTTCTAACATATGCACAGCTGTTGCTGGTAAAGAAATGGGCAGCTATGGACCTTCCCTACACCCATCCTGCACTACAATAACTTCGTGCTGAAATAAATATATCATGCATTACAATGAGGGAATGTAAAGTGAAAATAGGAATGCCATAACACAAATCTTGTTCTGTGGGTCTTTACCAGCAGTTGTTGTGGAATTGCATGACATGACTGTGAAAAGAGAACCAGCCATTCTGGCAGGGAATAATGTTACAATAGCACCTTACAAACCCCACACAGTATCAGAGCAGGATAAACACTGGCATATTTGATTAGGGCAGAGGCCAGACTTCCCAACTGTGACTGCTTTACAGGGATGTCCCTGATTCACAGATGTTAGCTGTGCCCCTCTGAATCCCTATGAAAAGTACTAACATTAGGCAGAAAAGTGGGGAATCACACTTAATGAATAATGTCAATAAGTGAGAGTAGACACTGCTTGCACATCAGAAAAGGTGTAGTAATACATATGCTCCGATTCCCTCGAAGTCTCAACTGAAATATGTCTGTAATATATTACAGGTGTATCTCACTTATATGTACCTTTCCCTGAGGCTGTTCAAATATATACCTGAGAGTATCTGAGGCCTGGCAGAGGCAGAAACACACAGGCATATCAGCTTTTCTGCTGTTGCACACTCTGCAAATAGCTTTGGAAGGAGTTCCACAAGCATGCGCTTATGTAGGAGTACAACACAGAAATATCAAAGGATGTAACCATGTACTGCTAGTAACCAGCTGTGACAATGCCATTGTTCCAGTGCTGAAAGGGCTATGCCTACCTAACCTAGCATTTTATAGCAGTGGGCTGCAATCATAGTGAGTACTGCAATTACCACACAGCAGGCTGCATGCAATTACTAAATGATGGGCACCAATTGGTGCAGAGGCCATCACATGCACAGTTGCAGATACCTAGAAAAGCAGGCTGTACCTGCTGTCCACACATGCAATAATATCATTGCAGGAACAGAGAGAGAGAGAGAGCGAGAGTGAGAGAGAGAGAGAGACAGAGACACAGACAAAAGAGACAGAAATGAAACAGACAGAGAAACCCCCCCCCCAAAAAAAACAGTGACAACAGACGGAGCAGAGAAATACAAAGGTAAGGTATGTAACACATATGTATTTGCTGCCATGTAGTAGATGTTTTTGAAGAGTACTCTACATACTGTGAATCATCCATATGTGGCAGCAGTACGTATCTATATGTATCTGCACATGTGCATAGGGCAAGGGACATACTGCAACTGTTAGTGAAGGGTGGACATATATATGTTGTTGAATGTTGTTATGTGCATATATATATGTAGGTTGTAGTGTGTGGCATAGAAAACAGCATGCAGTGCTGGTATATGTCATGTGGTAGTTAAACGCTGTGGGACTGATTGGTCAGATCTGCTGTGTTACAGCCAGTGAGGCCTGCTAAAGCTACATGGGCTGAGGACACCAAAATGCATTCTGCACAGCACTGTGCAATATTATTACATAACCGTATATCTCACAACTGTTGCATAATTGATATCCCCACCATGAAAGGTGGACTGTATATGTGCCTATATATACATCTATATGTACAGCAATGGATGTGTAGATGTATGTGTATATATATATATATATATATATATATATATATATATATATATATATATATATATATATATAGAGAGAGAGAGAGAGAGAGAGAGACGGGGTCATACGTACTGCAACAGGTGCCTGGTGACCAAGGCATGGACTGAAGACCAGTGTCAATACTGCAGTGCCATCCCTCCTTTCCAAAACACTGTACCCATTAACTACCACATAGGTGGTAGTCTTCCTAACACTGAAGGTGTGATAAGGGAACATGGGACACAGGTGGACAGTAGCCTCCCCTTTGATAATCACAGTGCCACACTAGTCTTGTAATCTGTCTATGTGGTACGTGTCATCACAAAAGGTGTGTCATCTAGGGAAATATAGGTCAGTGTTCCTCTCTACTCATCACAATGCCCCATGTGGTATGTACCTCACATAACAACAACAGCAAGTGGAAAGGCCACAGACATACCTCTCAAAGAGTAATACTGGCCTCAAACAGATGCCCTATGCAGACTGACTCACAAGACCACAGCTAGACTGTGTTGCATACTGCCCACCCAGAGGTGACCTCTGCCGGACATACAGAGGTATGTCACACCCATAGCTGTTGGACAACCACCATGTCAACATATCACAATCCCTCCAGGCTACACGCTCTAGTGCCCTAAACCTCATCAGCTCACTAAACAGCACATGCTGGAGGGATAGGTTCCTATCTCAGAGATATGCCATACTCTGGAATAAACCACCTAGCAATAGCAAACAAGGCTCCTCATTAGCAGTTGTCATAAATACCCCTGATGATTGTTTGGGAGATAGGTAATACACCCTGGGAATAACCTCTGTGGTTCTGGTTGACAGGGGCAAGTGAAATCAAATTACATGTGTGTCAAAGGCCAGGGTAGCATATGGCTAGGCTGCTGTAGGCCCTAGGGCCAATAGCGTATTACCTACCTATGACACGATGCACACACACATGTACTCAGTGCAATACCTGCTATGTGAGGTTGAATGAGTGTGACGGTGAATGTGTGCAAGGTCTGTAAAGGTGTGATAGCTTAGTGTGAATTTGTTGCTGTCATGGTAGTTTGTGTCCTAGCTGTGAGGCCAGCAAAAGATGTGTATGTTATTGCTAGGCAGACATAGTAGGATGGCATACGTTGTGACGTACTTCCTTGCTGACGACTGTGGTATCCCATTGTAGGCTAAAGCAATACATGTATACTTAGTGAGTGGTAATACTGGTGAATCCAACTCCCATATGAACTGTAGTACTACCTGAAGCTGTAGGCCTAAACAGCACAGTATGGTGTATATTCAAATTGCTTGGAAACACTGTCTTGTGTGTTTCCTATAGTCTGCACAGATGACATACCTCAGGCATAAGGTTTTGTAAGTAGTGGCACACAGTTCTTTATGGTACACAGGTAAAGCTCATCTGGGTTGGCATACATTTGTGTGTTGTATGTATGTCTGATGTGTGTGTAATTATGCCTGTACCATGCCTGCAATCATATGTGTGTTACAGGCTATACGTGTGTATCTAGCAACATGTATACTCTGTTACAGCAGTATGCCACCTATATTAACAACTGTGCACATATGTTAGGCAGGGGTATGGCATCAATGACTAGAGTGGTTTACTGGTAAAACTGTAACTGTACTTTACATTCATTGTGACGGATGACATCTTTCTTCATGCATTAGCTTGATATATACCCCTGTGGCAAGGTTGTGCATTGTGTCACAAACAGTGTGCCGGGTACTGGTGTATAGTGGTTTGATATATAGAGTGTGCCAGGCACTGTCAGTCAGTTGTGGCCTGAGCAGAAATATGTGGTATTGAACGTGTGTATCCTCTGACAGACAAACGGATGCTATATATGGCAGTTAAGTGATATCTGTACTTAAGAGTGTAAAGTGTGCCACATGACTCACTCACACATATTGTTCATTTCTGTTTCAGGGCAATGGCCCACCAACGTAATCCCTGTTACACAGCAGTGGAGGAACAGGAAATCCACCACAGCCTGGTGCAGCACTACTCCCTGCTGTTTTCCAGAAGCAGTCAGCACCAGCATGAGCAGACTGCACTGTGGCAAGATCTTGTTCTTCGGGTAAATGACATAGGCATGCATAACTGGACATATGAGCAGGTACGCCATCACTGCAGTGATTTAATTAAACATGTCCGGCGGCATGCGTCTGATATCCATAGACAACAGCTTGCCACAGGTGGTGGGGTGGCCATTCATCCTCCCCTCACCAGAGTGGAGGAGCTGCTCCTAAGCATGGTGGCTCCTGGCCAACAACAGCAACTGCAACAGACATGTGTCGTCATGGAGGCCGGAGCCTCCCAGCATGTTGACATGGAGCGTGCAGGTAACATGCCCTTTCTGTAGACTACTGTTACCTGTATTGTTAGATTATGCATATGTGAGAAGTGTACTGTGTGTTTAGCAGTTGTGCTGCTTAGTGTTGTGCAATACTGATATTTGGAATATTATCTGTACACCTGTGACTGTCGACTGTTGTTCTACTGTAGTTTAGCAAACTCACAGTAGCAATGTCACAGTTGTGGCCAATAACAAACTGTCTCATATTCCTGTAGGTCCCTCTGGTGTGACAGCAGAGCAGATGATCCATGCTGGTGAGTGTGTTATAACTTTAATATTGGCAATGAAATGTGCATGTCATAGGTGAGGTGTAGGCCATGTACACGTAACACACCTACGCATAATGCATGCTGTGCATGTTTGCTGTGAGACGTTGCACTTCTCAGTAATGTCAGTAGCTGCCTCAATCACATGCAATACACAGAGCATCAGACACAATTGTGGCAACACCGTACTGCACATTGGATAGGCATAGTTGATACACATGTACACAACATAATACGTTTGTCATACGCAGTACACCTCAACATGCTACACATGGCATAACCAGACACCCGCTGTAAGGTCACACTTCAGTATCCTACATGTCATCCACACAGCACAGATAATATACCTGAGGGGTAGAGGTCTAGCATGGGGCTGTGCAACACTCTTCAACACATAACACAGTCATGTTAGGCAATGCTGCCTATTGGGCACCTCACACACCCATGCACAAAGTGGCTGTGTAAATGAGAACATAGCCACGGCACTGCAGTTCAGGTACAGCATGCTAAGCAGTGGTCTGGCACACATTAGTAGCCTTGAGTGACCACATGGTGCACGATGATGATGGCTCATGGTACTACACCCCATCCAGTTACAGTGACCACAGTACTACACATAGCAGTCATTGCTTTGCACCTCAATGTTGTGTGTGTGCAAACATATGCACCTATACACAATATGCATAGCATGTTGTGTGTGTGCAAACATATGCAACTATACACAATATGCATAGCAGTTGCCATCTGTACAAAGTGACACATATATGTCCTGGAATGCTATTGGGTGTATAGGTCACATGACACACATTGGGTATGTATGATGTTTAATGTTGCAGTCATGTAGCATGCCATGTCATGGCTGGCACTGGCATGTCTGCAATATGTCCCACACTCACCATAACCACTGTACAATGGCCATGTCGAGCATTGGTATTCCATCATGTATACATGCACCACTCATCCCATGTGTGTACATAGCATGCATGTGCTACACCTGTGTCCACAATTATCTGCTACAGACACAGACACTGTAATCAGACATGGAAATCTATGTGACACACAGATAACACATCCAGCCATGGTATGTATACCTGTGAGTGATGGTGCACAGGACATTGCAGAGCTTATAATACTTGCACAGCAATGTTGTGTACTTGTTCACATTGTGTTCCAGGGTGAAGTCAATCACTGAACAACTACACACATGCATCAAAGCCATGTATGCTGTTATTAACAAGGGCTGTCTACACTCGCACTGCATGGTCTTGAGCAACACATATTCTGCATGCTGACACATGTGAGGTGACTGTTTGCCTTGTGATACTGTCACCCACCTTCAACCACTATTGAGTATGTTTTGGATTGCTGGTGTGTGTGTGTATCTGCTGTAGTGAGGAGTGTATTTGTGTGCATGTGTGCATGTGTGCATGTGTTCATGTGTTCATGTGTGCATGTGTTCATGTGGTAATGTGTGCATGTGTGCATGTGTTCATGTGTTCATGTGTGCATGTGTGCATGTTTGCATGTGTGCATGTGTTCATGTGTTCATGTGTGCATGTGTGCATGTGTGATAACATCATGTACAGATTGTAAAGTGTGTTTCCTGTCTTCCTCTCACAGGTGTTGAGGTTGGGTTGGCTGAATGCAGCAGGGAACCTGAAGTCACTGCCACAAATAGTGGAGATGATGATACATGTATTGTGGCACAGGCAGGTTTGACAGGGTCTGTTGTTGGTCCGCCAATCGACAGTATACAACTTTCCACCCCATCTATGTGCACACTCATACTGCCAATACATCCCTCATCACCAATGGCCTTAGCCGAGGGATAGCATACAGTTGACATTGACCAGGATAGTGTGGTATCCATGGCACATGCATCCCCTCACAGCAGCCATACCCAGATTACTGGAACGGTACCACATAGGCGAATGTCCAGGGGTTTTCATGGGAGCACCACAGGTCGTAATGCCCCTGGCAGATGTGCCCCCACAGGTCTTACAACCTCAGGTATGTTCAGGGCTGTAGTGCAGGCACAGGCACGTATGGACCAGTACACCAGACAGGGACTAAGGGCACAGAGGGCCCATAACATCGCTATCAATGACAGTATCCGTGACCTTGCCGGTGCCATCCGTAATTACACCGAGGTCATTGATAGACATTGGGGGGAGACATTAGATGCCCTCCACAATGTGTTTTCCATGAGCCAGGACCATGCGGGTTGGTTGAGATGTCGACGCGGATGTATGCCAGCAACATCAATGGCTGGCAGTCATCGGGGACGACCCATAGATCACAGCCGCTCCCGTAGTGGCAGTACCAGCCCCAGCAATGCTGGGGCTGGCCTGTCGATTGACTGTCCTAGTAGACCACATGCAGGTGGCTCTGGCCAGTCCCAGCAGGAACATGGGTCCAGTCGACATACTTCTGCCTCTGATGATAATACCCAGTCAGGCTTGGTATCCGATACTTCAATAGCACCCCTGCCAGGCACAGGTACCGTGTCCATGCCCAGAGACAATGATCTGTACAGCCTGGCAGGTACAGTCTGTGGCTGTCCCACAACCTCCCATATATGGCAGCCACATTGTGGAGCTGTGTGCATGCAGACACACACACATAAACCAAACACCTAGGGCTCACACATACACACACATTACATCAACATTGGCCCATGCTGTACTGTTGTCCCTCACACACACACACACACACACACACACACACACACACACACACACACACACACACACACACACACACACACACACACATGTCGATTGGATGGGTCAATGTCAGGCTCTGGCAAACCAACAACACACCCTGTGCATATGATGAAACCTCTGCCACCTCCTGTCATCTGTAACATTGATGCAGGAGCAGGCTAACATGGTGCTGATGCACCAGGTGACATTATAGCAGTGTAGCAATGTTAGCATGTTGTCAACAGGAAAGTGTAATGATATCCTTGTAGGTATAGCTGAGCAGGCATGATGCAACAAAGCTATGATTGTCAATATAGTATTGTTTACACCAGTGTTAAGTCTGAGTATGTATTGTCCACCCATGTGTCACTTGGCTGAAGTGTGTAGTGTTGGCAGGATGTGTCAGTGAGTGGACAGTATGTGTGTGATGTGTGCAGTACAGATTTGCAGGTGTACATCTGTGAACATGGTGGGGTGCACTGTCTGCATGTACGTGCATAGTGGACACATGGGACATGTGACATACCCTGTATTACACAGTGTTAACATCTCATAGTATCTCTCGGTGGCCAGTATGCATTCTACTACAGATATGTTCTAACATGGGTACACGTGTGTATGACATGGTTTGACACTATGCTGTGGGTGATACTGTTATTATCTGTCAATGTTTTGCATTCTGGTAGTATACACAACCTCAACAGCCTGACTATAACCAATCATTAGATGATGTCCTGACAACTGACACACAGATGTAGGGAACTCAGTAACATTTGGATCCTTCCGGTACTATACTGTAACAGTAATCAGTGGTATTGACCGCCACTCATTCCTGGGACCACACATGTTTGGCATATAACCCTATTATGTACATGCAAACACATTAGGGATATGTCCATCCACATCTGGAAATGCATGCAGTGGCCTACGATGCATTCTCCGGATGGAACACATATCCTACACAAGGGTATCATACAGACAGATACCTGTTTTCCAACCCATGCTGCATAGCTCTAAGCCAACTATAGCATAGTAATCCACATTTACTATACATAGTATCCCGACAGTACCACATAGGTGATAGCCCCCAACATGTATGTTGGGTACCGATGTGTACTTACAGCCAAGTGTTATGTCATCTGTCCTTTGGTATCCACATATCCAAAGGTATTCTGAAGTCCCTCGATGTATCACATAAGCAATAAGGGGCCTGTATGCATATCCATAAGGCTGTTGTACACCTATAATGACTGTTCATTATTGCCAGACTTTGTTGTGTATGAACATGTCTGACATATACCCAAGGCATGTACCCTCACTCACACTAGTCTATAGAAACGGTCATGGGTGTGTGTGACACAGATGACCTTGGCCACAGATCACTACAGTGGCCGGCCTTGTCACATACATACATATGTGACCTACGATCTGAGAAGCAGTGGCACAATCTGTCAAAGGTAACAAATGTATTCATGTAGTATGCAGGCTTCACACCTATGTACTAATTGAGATCACATACACATATATGTATTTGCCACACAGATACCTGATGTGTACAATGCACATACTGTTTTTATCCTGATATGTCATACTGTAGTAAAAGCAAAACCCACACCACATTGACCAATAGTGTCACACACACATACTCAGCAGCTGCAGGATTCAAACCCCTACCTAACTATGTTATGACACTAGAGACATACGCATTAAAAGGACATGCTATATGCTTTATTGGTGTTTTTATTTCCACTGCTATATTTGTAGGATGCTGACATCATCAGACTTGCCAAAGAGGATTATACCTCTTTTAAGGGGTTTCCCTAGTCTCTAAAAAGGGCATTTTCCTTCAAGGAAGTCACACAGACACATACACACCCCTACACACACACTCAGCAATTGCAGGATTCAAACTCCTACGTAACAATGGTATGACACTAGAGACATACACATTAACACGACACGCTATATGCTTTACTGGGGTTTTTATTTCCACTGCTATATTTGTAGGATGCTGACATCATCAGACTTGCCAAAGAGGAATATACCTCTTTTAAGATGTTTACCTAGTCTCCAAAAAGGGCATTCCCCTCAAAGGAAGTCACACAGACACATACACACACACTCAGCAACTGCAGAATTCAAACCCCTACCTAACTATGTTATGACACTAGAGACATACGCATTAACACAACACGTTATATGCTTTACTGTGGTTGTCATTTCCACTGCTATATTTGTAGGATGCTGACATCATCAGACTAGACATGGTAATATGTGTGCACTTTGTTTTATGCAATCCCAGGACTGCACCATGGGGGACAGCAGGTGTTAACAGCTTGAACAGGACTCCACAATTCTTAGCTTGTGTGATCTATCTGTGGACCAGTTGCCAATCCATCATATGACAATACATATTTATGCACAGAGTGTTGATTCTGTGAATACGACATGTGTCAGGGATATTGGAGAAGGGCTATTCAAGGTCTATGTGGGATGTGTGTAGGTCATTTCAGTAATGTATGTCCTGGGTGGCTGCCTTGCAAACAGTCTAGCGGTTTGGGAACCATGATCTGCCCATGAACAGTCCAAAGTTGGTAGGGTTGTGTGTTTTTTGACTTCCAATAGCTCTGTTTATGACTTCAATCATGATGGACCCCATGGCCTTGCAGATCAGACATCATAGGCATATAAGACTATAGTCACCATGGTCTGTTGTGCACCAACACTTGTGGAGTGTGCCATATGTTGCTGTAACCCATTCAACGGTTTCATATCCTGTAGAGAGGGTAAGGCTCAACAGACTGTTCAGGTGCAGGGTCTGTTTGTTCTGCAGTTCACTTATGACACATATAGGGAAACAATGTAATCAATCGATGCCATCTTTTCAGCTTTGGAAGGAGCTGTTTACCCATTCTACATGTGATGTCTCCTGGTATGATGATAGGGCCTTTTGTCAGTGGGAGGTGGCTATGTATGTATGGGCTTGTGTGACAGGATGTTGGCATTGTCAGTCATTTACAGTTGGCCCTGACTCAGGACATATATGGGTGTACATTGCTATTTATGATATAGCTGAAGGAAGTGTAATAGTTTGTCTGGACTCCATCACAGATAATCTTACAAAACACCAACAAACATAGGCACTAAACCCGTGTTATACTCTTTTACACACTTAACACCCTACTGATCCTTTTTGATCAGTCAAAAGAGTATTTCATCATAATATCCTGACATGTTCAAAGGTCGATTTCATGTGTACTCTCCAGTCCAGCTGGTGAATATGGGGATTTTGAGGCAATGTTACAACTGCCTTATGTACACAGACAACCCTCTCCTCCTCCCAACAAACTCAGATATTTGTGAGAGATGCAACTATATAGACAAACTGGAGGCTGAGCTCTCTAGACCCATGACTGGCACAGTCTATCAGGAGGAGAAGGTAACCACACACACCACAACTCCAGTGTCACATAGACCTATTGCAACAGCAGACCAAACACATAAACACACAAAAACATACTCGGAGGCTCTAAATAAAACTCTGCCTAAGCAGCAGAGACCCCCAAAGTAGACACCCAAACAACTGCTTCCCCACAACTATACCCACATATCACAAAGTACACAATATCAGTCTGCCACACAGTCACTGCCCTTAAGGCTAAACAACACACCTAATACACCTGTGATAGGTGACTCTATTGTCAGACACACTGATGTCCCACTCACCAGGCTGAACAAGAAGAAGGTCACTGTAAGCTGTCTGTTGGGTGCCAGGATCCGCCACATAACACATGCACTCAGGTCACTCCAAAGCAAGTACAGATATGACTTTGTCATTGTCCATGCTGGTGTGAATGTCCTGAGACGTTCCTCCCTGGACTACACGAAAAGAGACATAGAGGAGCTCTATGATCATGTATCCCCACCCGGTATGACCCTGACCTTGTGTAGCATCTTACCCTCACCAAGAATGATGCCACAGTATAAAGACAACATGATCAATTTTAACAGTTGGCTAACGTATTTGTGTCATTCACAGGGGATCCAGTAACTGTCAGCCTGGGATGACATTCTCATTATGCCAAGTTGCTTCACTAGGGACGGCTTGCACCTGTCACCCCCTGGTCTTTTGAATACTGGCTAAGGCACTTGCCACCTCCATAGTGCCTTTTTTAGGCAAGGCTCAAAAGACAAACCCACCTCCATAGACAATACAAGGTAAAAGAAACTAAGGGTAATGCTGCTCAATGCCAGAAGTCTACACCTCTAAATGCACACACTCAAGGCTCTCTTCAGTATGGAGAATATCAATATCTGTGCAGTAACATAAACCTGGTTCAAGGCTCCTGAAAGCACCCCTGCACTACCAGGTTACACTTCATACCATGCTTTTCGGCCACAATAACCGGGCCACACCACAAAAGGAGGGGGAGTGTCCATATACATCAAAGATACACAAACCTCCTGGTTAGTAGCACTGCACAAAACATCGGAGACCATCCATGTGTAACTAACAGTGGCCTAAACTGTCTTTCAGGTTGTAGCCTGCTACAGACCACCCTCCCAAACTCAGGGACCCCACTCAGCTTTCCTGAGAACACTGGAGAATATGTAGGTCTCTCCAAACACCATTATATTGGGTGACTTCAACTAGCCAAACATTGACTGGGAATACTACTCAAGCCCCAACACCCTCGCCCAATGGTTCCTAGAATATATAAACTCAAATGCTATGGAACAACTGGTCACCACCCCCACAAGAGGGTATACATATTAGACCTGGTCATCACCAACATGGGGTCTCTATGTTCCACACCAGAGGTATACCCCTCATTAGTATGGTCAGACCATACATTTATCTCACTGGACATCCATATCCCGTCCCCACCCCCAGTCAAGGTAATCTCGGTGAGGAACTTCTCAAAAGCAAACATCACACTTCTCAGAACTGAGGTGGTTTCCTTCAAAGCCCTCAGGCCAGTGGGAACTACGACCCATACCACAGTATCCTTTAGAAACCCATTGTATGGACACCTACAGGAAAGCATGAATCATGCTATCCCACATGAATCCAAGACTCACTCCTCTAAAGGCAGGTGACCTGTCTGGTGGACCCCAGCCATAAATAAGCTATGCAACAAAAGGAGGAGGCTACTACATGATAGAGCAGTATCCCACAAAGGGGAGGCATCTCTGATCAGTACTAGCAAGAAGCTACAATCACTCATAAAATCATCTAAGGCCAGCTTCGACAGTAAGATTGTACAAGACACTAAAGACAATCACAAGGCCTTCTTTAGTTATGTCAGGAACCTGGGTGGCAACTCCCAGATATGCTCCGAGTTAGTGCATAATGACAACAAAATACACTGAACCCACAGACATTGCCAACATCCTGGCAGACAGGTTCAGTGCATATTTCTCCCCCCATCCCCCAAAAGTACAAATGTCCATCCCAACAGAGTGTAGCCTCCCTGACATCAGAGATGAACATGTGAGAGCTGCCCTATCCAAAGCAATAACACAGCATCAATGGGACCAGACGGTGTCCCAGGCTGCATCTTACACGAGCTTCATGAAGAACATAACCCTCACATAACGTCACTGTTCAATATCAGACGTACTACAGGATATGTACCCAAGGAATGGCGTACAACTACAGTGGTCCTGCTCCACAAAGGTGGTGCCACAAGGGATCCTGGACACTATCACCCTATAAACCTGGTTAGCCTGGTCTGCAAAGCTATGGAGTGTATCATCATGGAACTCATAAACAGACATTGGCAACCTTCAGACACTGGATGCTACCCAATTCACCTTTGTTAAGGGCAGATCTTGCCTCTTGCACCTGGTCGACTTCTTTGAATCAGTTACCAGGGTCATAGACATACAGCCATACAGGTACAATACATACAGGTAGTCCATGCAGCCTACCTGGACCTCCCAAAAGCCTTTGACACAATACCCCACTCGGGCATCTTAAATACACTCACCAGCTTAGATATCAACACATATGTCACAAGATGGATTGCAAACTGGATCAGGGATAGCACCCACATGGTCGGAATTGCAGGTGCCAAGTCAGACTCTACACCAGTTACATGTGGCATCTCACAAGGCTCAGTTCTGGGACCTCTCCTGTTCAGTATATATTTCTCTGAGGTACAGGCTAACATGGGGCAACTATGGCTGACCAAGTTCGCAGATGACTGCAAACTGGGTGCCATAATCGACTCTCCAGCTGACACAAGCATCTTCCTAAAGGGTCTCACAGAGATGGATAACTGGTGCCTGAGCCATAGCCTAAAGCTAAATGCCATAAAATGCATAGTCATCCTCTTTGGGAATAACAAAGTGCACACAGATTACCACATAGGTGGTAATCCATTACGTACAGAAGATGTACTTAGGGATTTGGGAACCAAAGTAGATAGTAATCTCTCCTTTGAAAATCATGTTGCCAAAGTGTGTAGGTAGATCTTCTATATAGCCCACCTTATCACAACAGCTTTCACATCTAAATCAAGAGATATCATTGTGCACCTCTACTCATCAGGCCCATACTTGGGTACAATGCCCCATTTGGGGTGTACCCTACCCGACACCTGCAGCAACTGTAATGACCCCAAAGGTACCTCACCAAGTGGAACAGGAGACTCATACAGATGCTCTACACAGTTCAGCTACAGAAACTCCAGCTGTACTCAGTTGCTTACCGCCTACGCAGATGCGATTTGTGCCTGCTGTATACAGCCATGTCCAACCCAGACTTATTGGTCATGCTCCACCTCAGGATATCAGAATCCCTTACAGCTACACGCTCCAGGGACTTCAACCTCAGCACAGAATTAATAGGACATGCTGGAGGGACAGATTCATATCCCAGAAGCTCCCCTCACTCTGGAACGAAATCCCAGTCCAAGTTAAGCAGAGCCCCTCACTGACCCTCTTCAAGGGAAATCTTGACGAGTGGATGGGTGATCATACGTTTACCCCTGGGATCTCTTCTGGGTCCCTGCTAGACAGAGGCACAATACACTAACCGTACGACAGCTATCTTGTGTGACCTACTATTCAAAGGCACAGTATACTAGTCTACAGGGTGGTGAAAGCCAAACACACTCTGGCTAGGCTTATGAATACCCTAGGGCTGATACCTAGTATCAACCTATGAACCTATGTACCTATGATAATGTTTGGAGTGCACATTGTTTATTGATGATACTGACTGCAGGTTTGTTATCCTCTTTGCTTTCCCACTTTCTATGTACAACCTATGTATCTGTAGTGTATATTTGATTATGACAGGTTTCCAAGATGTTATATAAGTGTTGTCTTATAACTGTGTGCACAAGGCAGGATTGGTGGCTAGTGAGAGGTTCCTGGGTTAACACATGAACTGCCAGATATGTCTGGCCCACTGCTGCCCTCAGACATGGCCTAAGTGTGTGAGCATGCCCAGTTTGCCCTTTCAGTGTTTTGTTGCCTGACATTTGTCTCATTTAATCAAGTGTGTGAGCATGCCCAGTGTGACCTTTCAGTATGTTGCTGTCTGGAGTCCACTACATTTGTTGCCATGTGTGAACACGCCCAGTATTAACATGTATACTATGTGTGTTGGAAATCAAGTTATATTTATACTGCAGGGCTCACCTTTGTGTCATAACTCGACATGAATTATGCCGTGCCTGCAGGGTTTCCATGAGACACTTTGTATAGACTTATCAACATGTCTTCATACAGGCTGACCAGTGAAATACTGTTGTGGTTTAGTGATTTGGTACTGTGACTATAGTGCACAGTATCCTGGGTTCAAGGCCTGTCACTGCTTTAAATTTTCATACTGGGCAGACCAGACTGCTTAAGGTCCAGTAAAGCGTATATGTGCATGTCTACCTGCTTTTGCTCAACTATGCCCAACTTTGACCAGACTTGCCCAACATTGCTCGACATTTTTCATCATTGCTGAACGTTGGCCAATATTGCTCAACATTGCCCAAAGTTGTGCCAGTTAGTGTGTACGATTATGTTTACATATACTAAGTAGTGGCAACGCTGTTTAGCACTGCTTTATATTGCTTAACACAAGGCAATAATGCCTCAGGTGGTGCTGCAGGGCTGCCTATGTCGGATGCAAACAGTACACTCCCTATACATGTTTGAAAACAGGTAGTGTCAAGTTAGGCATCCCTTTTACTATATGTGCAGGTCAGGGAGAGGTATCATTTCCAGGGTTCCTACTAAGCCAGTTTATGTGCTATGCATTGCCTCTTTGCCAAGGCCAAGGCATACTGGGCACGCCTCCTTCTGCCTACTGGGGCAGGCTCAGGTTGTTCCTCCTCCGAGTCACGCTCTGCCTGTGATGGCCTTGGCAATGGTGGGGGGCTGTTTGGCCCAGGCCTATGCTGGTTCTGCTGCTGCTGTTTTTGCAGGATCATATTATGTAGCATAGCACATACCATGACAATTTGGGTACATGTAGTTGGTGAGTATTGCAAGGCTCCACCAGATGTGTCCAGGCACCGGAAACATGACTTGAGCAGCCCAAACACATGCTCAATTACATTTCGTGTTTGTGCGTGTGCCTCATTATGACGTTCCTGTTCAGGTGTGTGTGCATTTCTGATGGGTGTCATCAGCCACGGCTCCAGTGCATATCCAGCATCTCCCACTTGGTGACCATGAGGGATGTCCCCATTGGCAAATGTCTGGTACAGCTGTGTCAGATGCCAGATATGGAAATCGTGGTAGCTTCCAGAGCAGCCAGCACACACATTCATTATTATGCCCTGGGCATCACACACGACCTGGCAGTTGATGGAGGGGAAGCCCTTGCAGTTAATGTAGGCCCTACCCCGCTCACCAGCTGGTGCTTTGATGCATATGTGCGTGCAGTCTATTGCACCCACTACCTCAGGGTATTCCGCTATTTGCTGGAAAAGACACATATTGCTGGCCAATAACTCACGGGAATTGGGGAAATATACATGATCACCGACATGTGCTGACATGGCATCCAGGAACTGGTGCAGTACCCTGGATGCTGATGCCTGTGATATCCCCATCATATCACCAGTTGGTCTCTGGAAGGTACCTGTTGCTAGTATTCGTAGGCCAACACATACTTTGGTTTCCACTGGAATGGGTTCCCCTCTGTTGGTTCTGTGTGTGAGGCGTGGCCTGCACAGCTCAACAATTTGCTGCATGAGGTCTCTGTCAACTCTATAGCGCTCCACTATCTCCAGCTCATGTAGCCCCTGGTAGGTTACCCTGGGCCTGTACACTCTTCTCCGTCTCCTCACTGGGGGTTGCTCAGCAGCATTCACATTGTCACCACACTCAGAATGTTGTATATGTCGCCTTATGACAGCAATGGCAGTCCCTAACATTTCTTTGTCTCAGTAAAGCTTTTTGAGTATTCACTTCTCTTAGCTTACTGCAGTGCTGCATTGTCTCTGAGGAATACATGGTGGAAAGTTGTTTGCAGAGTTTTAAGTGCTGGGCTGGGCTGGGCTAGTTTACTGCCTGTGTAATTGCCTGATTCTGATTGTTTTCACCTGCTAGCTCTGCTGATTCTCCCTGGTTAACTTCCTACTCTTTGTTGTGCTTCCTTTTCCCTTTCTGTTTCCACAGGGGGCAGCGCCATGCACACAAGTGCAAACACATGCACACTAGCTCACACGTGCGCACACAGGCTTACACGGCCTAACACTTGCTAATTCCTGCTTAAACGCGCGCACACAGGCGCAGACGCACTTACACAGATTTCAACATCCTTACACATGCTTACTCCTGCTTAAACACACTCACACAGTCTTACTCAGATGTACAGGCGCGCACCCATGTGCAAACAAGTTGCATGCACTTTTACAAGAAACTTTAGTGATATCCATGGCATACACCTTCAATTTCTTGACTTTAGCTAGGATACCTGGTGACACACCTCTTCCAGTGATGAGTAACTTACAGCAGACACATGCCACTCTGCTCCAATGAGCTTACATTCTTTCATACATACCCCCCTCATGATGTCACCTATCTTCTACTTTGTTACTCCCCTTATCCTAGTCTTACACTCCACTGACTGTGCTCATTTGCTATGTAAACTTGGGATTCACTATCCTTACCCTCATTTGCATAGGATTGCCTACTAATGCTTGGTTACATCTCTTAGACTGAGTTCCCCCCTTAACAACCTCTACTCGGTAGCCATGTTCTCTTCAGCCTGCCATTCACTTGCATTGTATGGTATGATATTCTATAAATTCCCTATTTGTGCCTTTTAATTTTTGCTTTTCTGGTTTTTAGAGTGCAGCACATTTGCGCGGCACTGTGCTATGCTTAAACCTCGGAGATCGGGGAAAAAAATTATTTTTATTTTAGTATTGCATCGGGGAACATTGCCAATGGCCGTATATTTGGCCATTGGCATGCTTTCTCAACTGGATGCAGCCTTTATTTGGAGCTGTCATGGCTCTGTTTCGCTATTTGCAGAACAGTACTCAGTTGTCAACTGAGTACATTTCTGAAAATAACACTGCTCTTACTCGCACAGGTTCGGGTTTCCTGGATCGCAAATTTACCTCATTTGCATGCCTTTCGGCAGCAATTGAAGTAATTTGCATATTCTAACCCTGTCTGTGTAAGAGCCATTTTTAGGAGCTCTCTTGCACGCCCCTGCCGGCTGTTCTTGGATCGCTCGTTGGACATGTTGGCTGCATAGAGTCTTACTCTACTCTTAGACTCCGTGCAAGCCTTCGTGAATCCGGCTCGTGAAATTTGTGATGTAAAACTGAGAGGAAAATCAAACAAAGAGTGTATGAGCACCTTTATAGTATCCACAAAAATTTAACTACTAATGCCCTAGACATACACATCATGGGGCACCCTAATCATAAATTTTCTTTTGTGGTAATACAGCAAGTTGAACATAATATAAGAGGCGGTCCATGGGCTTAAAGCTTGAGGAATGCAAATTGTGGGGCAAATTCGCACATCAGCCTATATTCCACCAGGATTAAATGAATCTGTATCCATTAAATGTTTGCTTAAAATAAAAGCTCTTACCAGGTAGTTAATAATAAGCAATTTTGGGCATTTTGGGTACTTGTACATATAAACACACATTAGATACTTCTATTATTATAGTTCACATATAGTAATGAAATTCTCTATGTACATATATCTACAAAAAAGTTAAGGATTTAGCAGTAATTATCAACCCAGTAGCTTGCTATATATACATTTTTATAAATATATAGTTTGCATATATTTTTTATGTATAATGTGTATTTAGCACATATTGTTTTATGTTGGTATATCTAGTAGGGGCTTTAGGCTTTGCCTAGCTACCCTATGTATCTATTCATGTTCTTGGTTTGAATGCAAACTTTTTAGATAGTTTAGGTTTTATATTGTTATATGATATGTATGTTTAATATTTTACAATGGAGGTATTTATACAAATATAATATTTATATTAGCAATAATGCTGATGTATTTTTTTCTCACTGAATTTAACTTATTTATGTTTTTATGGTCCTACGACTTGTTTCATAATGACTAATACTGATTAGGGTCGGGGCCTATTTGACTGAATGATTATTTGATGATTGATTTTCTGTTTATAACACTATATAAAGGGTGTCCTGTTGTCTTAGATTTTGTCTGAAGAAGTTGGAGTATTTTCTCTTACGAAAGCGCTCACAGTAATAAATCGAGTTTTTGTGTTCCTGAAGCCGGCTCGTATTTTCTTTTACATGGTTCTTTCCTACACCCATCCTGCACATTCTTACCCACCTTTCACATTATTTTTCCCTCTGCTTGTCCCCATTTCACCACTTTCCTGTCACACCATTTTTCTTTTCTTTATATTTTTTAGCGCGGATTTGCATGGAGCTAAGTGAATCAGTGTGGTGCAGCTCACAGCGCCATTTTGCTTATCTCAGCTTAAATGGGCTTTAATGACTATATGTGTTTATTACATTGTTACTCACATGTAGAAAACAAACACCCCCTCCAGATGTCAAACCCAGGCCCTGCACAACTACAGCACACTGCATTAACCCACCACACTACACAGGTTTTAAGTTAAATAGGTGTTTCCAGCAAATTAAACTGATTGCTATTTACAGTTATTAAGCATGTAACTGAAATAAAAAACTAATGTGAAAACCGGGATTGTATCATGGATTCTGGTGCAATAATAAATAATAATAAAGACATACTAATGGATGTAAGTGAGGCCTTTTAATAGCAGGTCTATGTGGCCTTTTATCAGCAACTGCATGAACTTGTGGAAAGACACCTGCTAAGGCAGCAATGGCAAAGTACATGTACAACTGGGACCCAGGTGCAGAAATACAACCATATAAAGCCATGCTCATACTCATGGATGTATACATGTTTCCCACAGCCTTATATGTTCATATATATTGCAAATACACATACTCCTGCAGTGTCTCAGTAGCTCAGTCTGTTAAATGCTTGCATGCAAATCATTTTCCCACACACAGTCCTGGGTTCAAATCCAGTGTTGTGTTGCACTTCAATTACATTATTGTGAAGACAGCAAGTAATGACTGAATCATACAGTCTTAACCCCCACAGGTTACTGCTACATAATTAACTGCTATCCACTTTTGCAAGACAAAGGCCTGCAGGCAGAGACTCAATGCACATATCCATATAGCCTAACTATATTTCACCTAATACTCTGTTATTCACACTGTTGCATAACAGACGTACCTTAAGCACATTCCCCATTTGGACTGTATGGAATACCCTTACCCAGGCTCTGCCATAATGACAGGTCTGACACAGCTGCCACAGTTACATGTACAGCTTACTGTCCATCAATGTGTTCACCCTTTCCCCTGTGTGTTGTAGCATATACAGCTGTATGTAAAGATAGAAGGTAACTGCTACAGACCTACCATACCTCCTAACCTCCTAGAACAAGGGATCTGGACACAGCCATACTTAATGGGGGGAGGCCTGAGATAGTGACATTTTAACAGTTTGCCCCTAGAAAGATGGTAAGTTGATAGAATAACAGCTACTGCAGTAGCATGCATAGTCTGATGGGTATGAAGTATGACAACACACATATCTCTTCCCTTACTGACCTCAGCCCACAATGATTTCCAGTAGACTACCAGATGACTAAAATGTCATGGGGCACTGATCACATATATGAGGCGAAACTGTGGACACACTTCATAAATCTCTACAGTAGATGGTGTTTGTACCTACCGTCTGTGATGCTATAGTCTCTACACCTCAGTAATGTCCATCTCAAAAACTAAGAAAGAGGTCAAGGCCTACATGAACACCTTATATATTGCACTATAGTGGCATGTCATTGGCTAATGATAGTGCAATTCAGATGTTTTGGCTGTAATTAGCAATTCTGAGACACAGATTGGTGCAGAGACAATTACCAAGGCAAACAGCTGGTTATGGGGAACAGGTCTGTATGAGACTAAACACACAGAGAGAGTGTATTATCAAAAGATTACTGGAAGCGAAGTTAAACAAAAAAGTGCTGCATTCCACCAGGTATGTAATAGATTTCCCCATATAACAGGATGCAGGTGGGAGGATTGAGGTATGGGAAATAGAGAATGCAGCAGTAAGCCTGTCCTAGATCTATGGTAATGACATGTCATTGATAGTCTACTGTCATACACCTACAGGCATGCCTCTCAACTGTAGAACCAAACCAACAAATACTAAGAAAAAAGCACCCGGAGAACAGCAATCAGTCCACGGTCTATTATGAAAGTAGAATGTCCACAAATTTGTAACAGCAAACCAGTCCACACTTTATTGTAAAAGTAGATAATCCACAAAGTTGTTAACCTAGGTTTCATCCCCACAACAGGATTTCATCAGAACAGTTAAAAACTCACATACGTTCCTTTTTATGTGTATCCACCCAGTACAACAATTAATTAATTAATTAATTAATTAATTAATGCCTCTCAACTGTCCCTTATTTCACTCACATCTCAGCTAACTCCCTGTCAATCTGACCTATAAGGGTTGGCTGTTGTAGGAAAGCTAGTGGATCACACATAACACATGGTGACAATAAGGGAGGGTGTATACTCCTGTACCATCAAACAATGTACTGAAATTCACCTCCTCTCATTCTTTCAGTGTCTCAGATAAGTAGTTCTAACACTGTAAAACCTTCACTGAATGTTCCTGATGTACTCTGGCTAAGTCCCTGTTACTGTTGACATTTGTCCCTGTTTTGTTGAGAGCTATGCCTAACATACATGTTTAAGTATTGCTCATACAAAGTAAGGATGTGAATGGACTAAACAGATATTACTGTATCATGACTGTATTCTGAAGCGTATGACATATGAATCTTAGATGTCTGTCTTTATTGTCTGACATCAGCCATCAATGAATGGGCAACCATTTGTCAGACATCCACAGGTATGTGTGAAAATGACCAAGACTATGGGGCAAACATCTTGACAGTTTGCAAACATCTGTATAGTTGTGAGGTATGATGCCTACAGGGAGCATATACTACAGTAGGTTTGCATTGCTTTCCGTAATTGTGGCACACTGCTGCTGCTGGACTGTCCCCATATAGTCATTGTAATAGCACACTGCTATTTGTCTGACAGTGGCTGCATGACATATTAGTGTGAGTTTGCCTGTAGGGAACACACCACAGTAGACTGTAGTGATGGGTGTAGGAAAATAGAGCAGAATCTGTCATGGAACACAGGGACATATCCCAGTATTGCTACTATCCTGGTGATATCCACACATGTAGTGTATTGCCAGACTGTGGGGCATGATTAGTGAGAGAGCAGGGGATAGTGCAGGCCATTATGGGTGTGCTAGATCTGTACATAGTGATCGTCCATGTATCTGGTCCTGAAATGTGTTCCCGTCGTGTTGTCTTTCAGGAACTGCAGGAGACATCCAACTTTCTCAACTGCGGACAATGACATTATACTGGATTGACTGAGACACCACTATCAGATCTTGCTGTCCAGGGTAGGCACAATCGGGAACAGTAGGCAGCATTGTGGGCAGACCTTGTGTGGACTATCAATCAGATTGACCAACAGGACAGGACCTATGAGTAGGTCTGAGACCGGGCCAGAGATATGGTGAATGCTGCATGAAAAAGGGCAGCTTCTGTTGCCAGGGATCATGCCACCACCAGTGGAGGGCCTGCAGTGGAACAACCACCCTCAGCAACAGAGGAATTCCTGGTGAACCTATTAACACCCAACAGCTCCCAGGCATCTATCATACCATACATCATGGAAGTGGGTGCCACACTGCCCACAGAAGAGGAGCATCCAGGTAAGTTTGCTGTGTTCAGTGTAATACTGTATCAGTTATTGTGGCAGACTGTACATACCAGAACGTGGCTGTCAGGTCTATCTTCATTAGGAGTGGGGGTTGGGTTTTATTCCTAGTTGTGCACACATACTCAGAATGTCAGCAATATAGCCATTATCACAGTAGTACTGTACATGTGGATATACAGTATGCACAAATTACCTTGTAGTGCTGCAGCATCTGGTGGTGTTTACAATACAACCCCTCACTTTTTCAGAGGTCCATCAGATGGTGCCCAACTCCATGGTCCTGTACCCAGTAAGTGTAATAATGTTGTTTTAAGGATCATATATACCCTAAGAAAGTTAAGGGCTGTCATTTTGCCTTATGAACAACTGTTGTGCTTAGCCAGAGTAGGATATTTGTATATTCCATTCTGGAACAGTTAACTACAGTCATAGACTGGGTAATCTCAGGTGTGTATTTGTACAAACATAAACATATTTGCACTTATAGTTATGAGTGACTATGCAGCCTGCTATACATGAGGCAATTCCTCCAAGATGCCTGTTCAAACACAACATGGAGATGGCACATACCTGAGGCAGTGATCCTATTACTGGCATATCATTCTCAATATAGGTGTACTGGGTTTTATGTGTAGTTCTATCACATACACTGTCATATTGCATACCTTACAGGTGTATTGTACTGGCAGCATTAACTGAAGTGCATGTTATAACTGGTCTGACTTGTCTGTGTATGTTGTTGTGAGATTGTCTGTTGTGCATGGGAGCAGAGATGACAAGATGTGGGACTTGTAATGCAGTTGTGGATCTTCATCTGTATGAGTCTGTGTGGCTTACCATACATAATAGTGCAGGTAGTAATGTACTGCTGTTGTCTTGCTACTCACGGGTGACCAGGGGAGTCTGTCTCCCTCACAACCTGATGTCAATGTCTCATCAGATGCTGATGCTGATGGTGGTTATAATGAGGCACAGGAGGGGTTGTCAGTGGCTGAATCTGTCCCAGAGGTTGATATCCCTCTTCTGTCCTTGTTGTCTCCACACACAGTCAGTATGCCCACATATACCCAGTCCCAATAGGCCCCAGATATTGAACAGTCAGGGGGGGTTACATTGAATAGGACAGTGTAATAACTATGGTGTCAGTGAGTGTAGACAATGGCCATAGTCAGAGAGATGGTAAAGTTCCACACATGTGGATTGTCAGGGGTGTTCATAGGAGGACTGCTGTCCATCCACCACCTGTTGCATGTGTCACATCAGGGGTCACTCAATGCATATTTCAGGCCATCATGGAGGCACAGGCATGTTCTGAATGCAACACTAGATGGATGCTTGGGGTTATGGATGCAGCACAGTCTGAATTCCGTGACTGCCTCCACTGGGGTCCCTATTAAATAAACGAAAAGTGGAAATGTTGAACAGCCAAATAAATGAAAAGGCAGTTCTTCAAAATGAATATTGTGGGGGGCTGCACCCCCCACCACCCGCTAATTATATATACCAAGTCCGAGATCGCACTATAGTGAAGAAAGGACAAAATTTCCATCCTTCACTGTACTGTGATCTTTCAAAAGCGATATCGAGGAATACCCTTTTTGTTTATTTGGCTGTTCAGCATTTCCACTTTTTGTTTATTTAATAGGGACCTGCTCCACTGCAATGGAGACACCCTGGATCAGTTCGCTGCTATAGTGGATAGATGGTGGGCTGTGACAGTGTCTTTCTTTGATCACACATTGTCTGTGATGGAACATCTGGTTGGAGTTGGGCGTCAGACAAGTGGATATAGGTCAGCAACACCATCTGCTGGGAGTTCATGTGTCCGTGCATAGTCATGCTCCCATAGTGGCAGTATCTCCAGTGCTACAGAGGGAAGTGTGCTGTCCACACCACAATGTGGCAGGCCATGGGCACGTGGCACTGGGTGGTTCTGTGGGGGGCACGGGCCCAGCAGACAGCAGTCACCATCAAGTACTAGCACCGCATCTGATCATAGGCATGGTGGTGCAAGTGCTACTCCTAGTAGAGTCAGTTCCTGTGTTCATGGCTAGAGAGGGTAAACTGTCCACTCTACCATATATGGTCCACAGTTCTTTAACATACACATGTGTAAGTCTAGCACTGGGCTTGACCGTGTACACACATGCACTCAAACACCACTGTCACATGCAGGTCACCAACAGACACACATGACACCTCTCCATGGCCTATCTAAATAGCACCCCTTCCTGACTCACATACATGCTGTCAACTGTTTGGCACAACCTACGCCTCTGGCATCCCCACACCACACCTTGTGCATGTGATAATACCTGTGCCACATCCTTACCATCTGTGCCATCAATTCAGGGAAATGCAAATATGTGTCTGATGCACAGGGTGACTATATTACTTTACATGTACTTGTATAGTGCAGTATTGCTTTGCCATGGCACTTGTGGGCCATGACAGGCACTGTATGCTGGCATGTGTCATGACTACACAACAAACTTTGCATATTTTTGTTGCATGATTTTACACTGTCAGTAGTGTTACAGAATGACAGGTGTGCCACTGACCTGTGTATGTTTCTCTTCTAGGAGTCTGAGGAGTTAAACAATGGACACATACAGTGGCACAGGATGGCATGGCTGCACAACAGAAATATGATGTCAGCAAGGTAAGGCAGTATACATGAATGACTCCCTAGGTGCATATGTGTATAACAGTGTATTAGGGACACCAGGAGCAGTCAGCGTAATCATGCAGTCATACTTTGTGGCAAGGTCTGCTACCCTTGATACGTGTCACCAGGGTTTTCTGAACATACAGTAGGTGGCAGACATCAATTATGCTTATGTGGAGAAGGGCAATTTAGAGGCCAGCAGCTAGTCACAAGGCTGTAAAATGCATAACCATTGCACAGACATAGACCAGAGGGCCATGTTTGTACTGCTGCAGGGGATATATCTACACACTCATAAGTTGGCTGATCTGAGATTAGAGCCCCTACCTGTCTACCATTACACACTATAGCTCACAGTACTTATTGCACACACCACAAGTTATGTCTGTTGCATATGTGGATGCAGGCACAGTACTTGTGGAGTACGCAAAGTGGCCTTGTGTTAGACAGCATGTGCGGCATGCAGAGTGATACTGCTTGATACTGTTATTGTATCTAGTGTCCTAGGAGGGGAATACCTGTTAATATCCCTGCTATGTGTGTACAGTTACCAGTATGGCCATATGTGGCTGGCTGCAGTTTGTAAAGCGGGCATGTGGCCAGGGATAATATGGCCTCAACAAGGCATGCATTGGAACCATTGTATGTTACACCACCTATTCACATGTGTCTGTCTACAGAGTGACATTCCGCATACACAGGGCTCTGTGGGTGAGTGGATTATGTACTGTTGCAGCCCTGGTCTGGTTCCATCAGCCAGCTGTTGTGATGTGTAAATGCAGATAACAAACAAACAGCAGGGGGCTGTGACAGTGTCTTTCTTTGACCACACATTGTCTGTGATGGAACATCTGGTTGGAGTTGGGTGTCAGACATGTGGACGTAGGTCAGCAACACCATCTGCTGGGAGTTCATGTGGCCATGCATAGTCATGCTCCCATAGTGGCAGTACTTCCAGTGCTACAGAAGAAAGTGTGCAGATAACCCCAGCATTCCGAGGGTATGTGGGGACATTTGTAAATCTCACACACACACACACACACACACACACACACACACACACACACACACACACATATATATATATATATATATATATATATATATATATATATATACATACAGATGTGTTTAACAGGGATGTCATCTTAACTGTTGCTGTGTGTGTATGTTATGTACATGCGTTATGTAGATATATGTATATGTGAAGAGTCTATGTATCGTTGTACTTTATACAGCTATATCTCTATCTTGCTATCATATATATATATATATATATATATATATATATACATACACATATATATATATATATATATATATATATATATATATATATATATATATCTATATATATATATATATATATATCTATATATATATATATATATATATATATATATATATATATATATATATATATATATATCTATATCTATAGGTTCCCCTTCACATGATCAACTTTTCACAAAGTCGACTTACATATGGCTGAGACCATATGATCGACTTTTGAAAAGCTGACCATGGGGAACCTCTATCTCCATACAGTGCGGAATGGGAAAATTTCCAACTTCCGCACTGTAGTGTGATCTCGGAGTTGGTACATTTAAGTTACGGGGGATGTGGGGGGTAGTGCTCCCTATGGGGGGGGTGCAGGGGAGCTTGTCCCCTGCTAACAGTTTTAAGGTAAGTGTTCATTGTGTTTTTTGTGTTTAGTTTACATGGTTGGCTTTCCAAAAGTCGATCATAAGGTCTCAGCCATATGAAAGTCGACTTTGTGAAAAGCCAACCATGTAAAGTAGATCCATATATATCTATATATATATATATCTATATATATATATATATATATATATATATATATATATATATATATATATATATATATATATGTATATATATATATATATATATATATATATATATATATATATATATATATATATATATATATATATATATATATATATATAAATATATATCTATATAAGGATCTAGGACGTTTACTCGAGTGAGCAAACGTGCAAATCCATAATAACCGAACACACTTTAACGAAAGCGCTTTTATCAAAAAAGTGCTTTCATTAAAGCGTGTTACAAAAAAAAAATAAAACACATTTACATTTTAGCAGGGGGCTTCAAACCCCTGCACCTCCCACATCCTCCCTACTTTAATATTCTCCCTCCGAGACTGCACTACAGTGGGGAAAAGAGAAATGTCCCTTACCTGCACAGTAGAACAATCTCGGCAACAGGCATACTTACGCAAAAGTGCTTCTTCTGTGAAAAGCACTTTCGCATAAGTATGCCCAGCTGTTTGGGTTTCGGTCGTTTGCTCTCTCGAGGAAACATCCTAAATCAATATATATATATATATATATATATATATATATATATATATATATATATATATATATATATATACATATATATATATGTATGTATGTCTATGTGCCACATACTGATAGATACACTAATCATGTGTGAGGCGGATAGGGAGAGACAGATATGTATACATAGCTATCTGTATGTACAGACATATTTCCACATAGCAGGTCTTTGGGTGGAAGAGGCAACACACTTGGGCTCAGGTTAGAGGCAACACACTTGGGCTCAAGTTAGCTAAGTGTAGGAGCATGCGCAGTGTGACTGTCAGGACTTACAAGGTGATTCCAGGCCAGAGCTATCTGTACTCCAGTCCGGGATTTTGTATGCTGCAGACCAGTGACTGTTTTCACAGTACAGCAGATCCCTGATATTGTCCAGCATTCCCCTGCTGTTTGTTGAACTTAATATGTGACTCATACCTCTTAACTGTACATATTGTAACAGAATGTCCAGATTTTTGACTCATATTTTTGGTCTATTTTTACATAAGATTGTAGTTTTCTGCAAATTATTGGCAAATCATTGAAGACTAAAGTTAAGAAATAATAACAAACATTTGAGTTTCAGACTTCACACACATCAGGAGATTCATGCTAATGCAAGACCTTTTATTCTAGCAACTTTCTACATTTGTGAGAGCGATATTTAAAACTTGTCCTTAGTTTTGGGCCTTTATTTGACTTTCATTCATGGCTTTTGTTAGATTATTTGCTCTAGTTTAGTCCAGATATAGATTTGCTGTATCCAGTACTGTTTGTAAGCTTCTGAGCCCCCAAAGACTTTCTGTGTTTGAGGGAAGCCTTCTAGCTTATCAGTGGAGTGGTATGTACTAGGTAGCCTATCTACCATAAGGTTGGTTTTTGGCACAGAAAGTGTAGTTTATTGGCTGTTTGGGCAGTTTTTCCATCTCTTTCAACTTTCTGGTTTAAACGCCTGTGTTTGCACTTGTTTCCCACCTTTCCTGTAACTAGTCAAGTCCAGATACAGATTTGCTGTATCCAAGACTGTTTGTAAGCTTCTGAGCCCCCAAAGCCTTTCTGTGTTGGAGGAAAGCCTTCTAGCTTATCAGTGGGAGTGGTAAGCACTAGGTAGCTTATCTACCAAAAGAGTGGTTTCTGGCCCAGAAATTGTAGTTTTTTGGACGTTTCGCAGTTTTTCCATCTCTTTCAACTATTTGGTTTAAAAGCCCGCATTTGCACTTGTTTCCCACCTTTCCTGTAACTAGTCTAGTCCAGATACAGATTTGCTGTATCCAGGGCTGTTTTAAGCTCCTGAGTCCCCCCCTAAGCCTTTCTGTGTTGGAGGAAAGCCTTCTAGCTTATTAGTGGGAGTGGTAAGCACTAGGTAGCCTATCTACCACAAGAGTGGTTTCCGGCCCAGAAATTGCAGTTTATTGGCCGTTTGGGCAGTTTTTCCATCTCTTTCAAATTTCTTGTTTAAAAGCCCATGTTTGCACTCATTTCCCACCTTTCCTGTAACTAGTCTAGTCCAGATACAGATTTGCTGTATCCAGGACTGTTCGTAAGCTTCTGAGCCCAACAAGCCTTTCTGTGTTCGAGGGAAGCATTCTAGCTTATCAGTGGAAGTGGTAAGCACTAAGTAGCCTATCTACCATAAGATCCAGGTACAGAGTCTTAGTTTTAGCATTTGAATTTGCTTATTCATGCTCAGCACTTGTTCAGAACTTGTTGCTAGCACTAAATAAGCTACAAATTACTAAAGCACTCAACCTTCCTCTTTACCAAGAGGAAATAGTTTTTGTACTTACTTTCCTCACTTGCTTAGAGAAAAAACAGCTCTTATACTCACTTTCCTCACTTGTCTAGAGGAAAGTAGCTTTTATTCAGGCATGTCCAAGGGCCAGCTCCCAGTATTCTCTCCTGTCTATCTGATGAATCTGAGGCAATGCAGCAATTACCTCATGTACACAGACAACCCTGTCCTCCTACCACCCAACATCACAACCTGTGAGAGATGCACCTATCTAACCAAACAGAAGGTAAAGCTCTCTCCAACCAAGACTGAACTTGACAGTCAAGAGGAGAAGGTAAACACTTGTACCACATGACACTCATCACATAGTCCCACTAAACCTACACCACCAAAATCTGCACATAGAAACAGAAAAACATTTGCAGAAGCTCTCAGTAATAATCTGCTCAAGTAACAGAGACCTCCAAAGCAGAAATGCAAGCAACCTCCAGCCCCCAACACAACCCAAATGACATATAGCCCACAGACTGAGAGTGAGAATAAACCACAACCCTTAAGGCAAACCAACATACCCAACACACTAGTTATAGGTGACTCTATAGTCAGGCACACTGATGTCCCACTCACCAGGCTAAACAAGGAGAAGGTTACTGTCAATTGCCTGTCGGGTGCCAGGATCTACCACATAACCCACGCACTCAGGTCACTCCACAAAAAGTACAAATATGACTCTGTCATTGTCCATGTTGGTGTGAATGACTTGAGACGTACCTCCCTGGACTACATAAAAAGAGACATGGAAGAGCTCTCTGATCTTGTAGCCCAGGCAGGTATGACCTAGCCCTGAGTAGCATCCTGCCATCACCCAGAATGATACCACAGTACAAGGACAAAATGATTGACTTCAACAATTGGCTAAGCTTCTGGTGTCATTCTAAGGGGATCCAGTATCTGTCTGCCTGGGATGACATGGTCGACAGGCCACAATGCTGTGCCAGAGATGGCCTGCACCTGTCCCCCCTGGGATTCCAGATAATGGCTAAGGCTCTTGCCACCCCTATAGTGCTTTTTTTAGGCAAGGTTCAAATGACAAATTTACCACCCTGACAGGAACAGGCAAGCAAAAATGGAAGGTAATGCTATTCAATGCTAGAAGTCTAAATCTCAAAATGCACTCACTTGAGGCATTCCTTAAAATGGATAACATCAATATCTGTGCAGTGAATGAGACCTGATTCAAGGCTCTAGAGAGCACCCCAGCATTACCAGGCTATAACTCATACCACAATTTTTGGCCATCTAACCCCAGACCATAACACCAAAGACGGAGGTGTGTCCATATACATTAAGGATATCTACACCTCCAGGCTAGTTGTGCAGCATATTGCATCCGAGGTTATCTAAGTGCAACTAACATCAGGCAAAACTGCAATCCAAATTGTAGCTTGCTACAGATCCCCTACCATGCCCCAGGATTCCAACTCCTCTTTTCTTGATATACTGGAAAATATTAACTGGGAAACTGTACCAACTCCTTCACTCAACGCTTTCTGGAATTCATAAATTCCAATTCCCTGGATTAACTTATCTACAACCCCACCAGGGGCAACAATATCCTAGACCTAGTCATTACCAACATGAGTGACCGGTGGTCCACACCTGAAGTCAACTCCTCATTTGTCAGATCCGACCATAAGCTAATCACCCTAGAAATCCGCATCCCGACCCCATCCACCATTAAGGAAACCATGGTAAAAAATTTCTCCAAATCCAACTTCATGCTCCTTAAGACAGAAGTGGAGAATTTCATGACACCCATGCAGATGGGCAATACAGTTACGACTGCTGAATCCTACACAACTGCACTCTATAAGCACTTGCACGAGTGCATGGATCATGCTATCCCAATCAGAACCAGGATGCTATCCTCCAAAAAAAGGAAGTCAGTCTGGTGGTCCCATGCCATAAACAAACTGCACAACAGAAGGAAGAAACTGTTGCAAAAGAGAGTAAAATCCCATGATTAGAGGAGTTCCCTGGTCAGCCTCAGTAAGAAGCTGAGATCCCTTATAAGATCCTCCAAAGCTAGCTATGAAAGCAAAATCACCCCTGATTCGAAGGGCAACCACAAAGCATTCTATAGCTATGTCAAGAATCTCAATGGCAACACCCAGATCTGCTCTGAGTTACAGAACAATGGCATGAAAATTACAGAACCAACTAATATTGCCAACATCCTGGCAGATAGGTTCAGTGCTAACTTTACCCTCCTCTCACCCCCTAAAGGGCCCATATCTATACAGGAAGAATGCAGAGTCCCTGTAATCACATCTATAGAGATAAAAGCTGCACTCTCTAAAACCAAAAACACATCATCCATAGGACCGGACCACATCCTAGGCTGTGTTTTACATGAACCTCAGAACAAACTGGCTCCCCACCTAAGCACCATGTTCAATCATAGTCTCACATCAGGCTTTGTGCCCACTGAATGGTGCACAGCAACAGTTATCCCACTCCACAAAGGGGGAGCCATCACTGATCCTGGGAACTATTGCCCTATTAGCCTGATGAGCCTGGTCTGCAAGGCCATGGAACGTATCATCATGGAACTCATAAACAAAGACACTGGTAACCTCCAAACTCTGGACCCCACCCAGTCTGGGTTTGTGAAAGGCAGATCATGCCTTCTGAACCTGATTGAATTCTTTGAGGCAGTCACCAAAACTGTAGACGAGCCAATATCCTAAAGCCTACAGAGGACAGGTGCAGACCACACATGGTGAAGCAACATGGTTTGTCAATGATTTTCTCCCATGACACAAGAAGCTAAGCCAATTATTAAGGTCAGTCATCTTCTGTTCATATTTTAGCATCATTCTTGAGATGCAAGGCTCATATCAGCTTGGGATGTGTAGTCTGAGAGCTCCATACTGTCTCTCTTCATATTTTCCAAAGAGGTGCATCTCCAGTCATTTACACCCATGAAGTCTATAGCCTATTAACGAGTCATATTGGTACTTGTGTCCTGCGACCTGAATGTGTGCATGACCTGGTGGATCTGCCTATCTGGAGAATCTTTTTTTGCAAATTCAGTAGGCAAAACCTGGAATTCGCTCCCATCTGACCTTACTCTGAACCCCTCCCTTAATTGGTTAAAAAAAAAATCTAACCCAGTATTTTAAAACTCACAGGTTATGTCCTTGCTCTAACCCTGACTAAAGCCTCATCTACTTCCATATCCCTGCAATTTTCTTATTCATAGCAACTAACCTCTTACACTAAAAGGTCTGAAAAAAGAAACTGTAATATCGATGCAGATACTCTGTATATATGCTGCACCTATAGGTTTGATAAGAGAAACTGTAACATATTTGTATATATTTCTGTATATAAACTGTATTCTTCATAACTGTAACTTGTATGTTAATATAATATGTTTGTGCATATACTGTAACTTACTTGTCTTTATCTGTTTGGAAGTTTGGAGTTGTCTCCCCGGGCCTCCACTGAAAATGGACATGTATCCAGTCTGACTATCCCAGTCAACAAATGAAAAATAAAATAAAATAAATAATAAATAAAAATATTCCCATATCAGGAAGATTGTTTGCTGACAATGTGGCACAGAATAAGGGGCATACTGCACTACTGAGTGTGCCATCCTTTGGATGAGATGTTAAACCACGGCCCCATCTGCTTGAGTTGTAGTATCTCAGGTAGGATGTAAAAGATCCCATGGCACCTATCTGAAAAAATAGGATAAGATGACATGTCCAAATTTCCGCTAGTAGTATAAATACATCCTTAGGTCTCTCCTGAAAAGAAGCTAATAACCCAGTCAACAAAGATAAATAAAATAAAATGCTATCCTCACCTAAAGAAAAACAAATATTTCCCATCTTAGATCAGTTTCAGATTTCAGTAAACTTGAAATGCAGTTTTTTTTGAAAAGGTGTTTCTGTGTACTTCAGATTTTGCATCAGATCTTGTTGACTTTTTTTGATGTTCATTTTTCTGATAAATACTAAATTTATAAATGAAATGTTTATAAGAAGATTGTTACACAAGGCAAGGAACATGTCATGAAACTGGGACTACCATGTCTTTTATTTTGAATGCTAAACTCATTCATGGCAGATAGTGCAGAGAACTAAGGTTAGGAGACATTAATGATCTGCTTCCGGTAGTGCAAGGTTTGGTTCTATTTGCCTTTTTTTGAGTGAGGGACATAAACAGCCATTGCTCCCAAGATAAGTCTGATAGATGTCCATGCGGATCAGTACCTTTAACTGATGCTAATAAATAGACTCCAGTTTGCATTTTATGCCATCACAATTTTTTTTAAAAATATGAAATGCACAATGTATCACAAACAATGCATAAATAAAAACAAAGCATTTAATCTTTTTTTCTGCTTTGATTGTAGACATACAAGATTACATATCCACAATCAAGAAAGCACTGACCAAGAAAGTGTTGTTGTTGTTCACATTGGTGTCATTTTTCATCCTACTTGCAATTATCATATCTTTGACTGCTCTATGTAAGTAATTTTTACTTATTCTATTTTTATTCATCTTTTGTTGACTGGGTCTCATTAGGCTGGTAACCTCTTTTTAGGGAAAAACCTAGGACTACTTCGGGGAAATTTGGCCAGAATAGTGGGTAACTTCCCCTACTCTTTGCAGTAGGGGAAAGAGATTGGGTGTTACACATCCTGACTTCCTATTTCCACTCCAGGCATGGAGGCAGCCAGCATGAACAGGGAGAAACATGGCTGCTGAGAGCCAAGGCAATTTGGAAGTTAAATGTGTGGAAAATGAAGGAAAAATGATAGAATCACTACCAGAAATGTTTTCAGATGATGTAGGAGCATAGAAAACATTGTCTGCTGATGTTGAGGAGATTGGAAAGAAGAAGGAGCTAAATGCAGTGGTGGAAATGGATTCTGTAGAAAATTTCAGGAAAGCCTTTTTGAAATGGCAGAAACAGCAAAAAATGTGTTATATCAACCCTCCAGTGGGGAGTGTTGTAGGGATGAGTATCTGGAGGAGTTAGTTAGTTGGGAGGGTGGCCTAATGGTTAAGGTGTTTGCCTTACAAACGCAAGGTGCAGGGTTTGAGTCTCACAAGGGCTAATTGGCTAGGCTTAAAATGGCTCGCAAGGGCAGTTAGCTTAGTACTAATCTATGAACCTATGAACCAGAGTGAGCCAAAAAGTGGAACTGCTGTATCCTGGAGTGACATTATGAAAAAAAAATAGAAGGAGAAAAGAGAAGAAAAAAGAGCCTGAGAATGTTCCAGAAAAAAAGTCTTATCCTCATATGGTGGAAAAAGGAGCTAAGGAGAAGAAAGATATGAAGGAAGTAAAGAAAAAAATAGGTTGTTCCTCTGAGCAGTAAAAATGAAAAAGGGCTGGACAGATATGAGACAATGTTATTGCACCTATGGGAGTAACAGCTGAAGAGGTAAGAACTATCATTTTAATTAACAAAGAAACTTTTTGTGACTTATTTGTTGAAACTGACCTGGCTATGAGAAACTTTTTGGGGGCCTATGAAAAAAGAAAGCAGACTTTCTATGGTCAGAATACAGTGTGCAAACCTTTTTCAGGCAAACAAAAAAGAAATCTTGATTCAGTTTAGAACTGAAGTAGGATCAAAAGAAAAGAGAGAATATTTGTTTACAATATGTAAAGAAGTGGTGGACACTACTAAAATCTATGATAAAAAAGGATTATGTCTGGGGGTTGGGAATGTGGAATAATTTCAAAAATAGAAAAATGACAACGTGATACACATACCTAGTATAATTAATGTGCATAGCAATATAGTTTTTGGGAGGTACAAAGGACAACCAAAGACTTGTTACTTTTGAGGAAAAGTGATTATTTAATTAATGAATTTGACAAAAAGAGGTTATTAATGTGGTCAGACAGGTCATAATGAAAATAAATGTGAATTGAAATGTAAGATATGTGGTAATGCAGGACATTCATGGTTAGAATGTGAGGTAGAAATACAAAAAAATGGAAAAGAAAAAGAAAATGAAATTATACAAGAAAAAGAGTTAGAAAAGAATGCTGTACAAAAGCATACAATAAAACAAGAAAAACATAGAAATGGTATTTAAATTTAAAGGGAAAGACAAAGAGAAAAAAGAAAGAGAGACAGATGAAACAAGTGAGGAAGAGTCAGATTAGCATATAGCAAAAGCTAAGAAAAATTCAATAAGAAAGAGAGTTCGGGAAAGAAAAAGAAATTTAAAAAAAAATGGCAAGAGTGAATAAGAAAGGTAAGGGATAAGAAGACTATGCTAATAACTGTTCTATAATGCTGAAAATGTTAGCTTTGAATGTGAACAGTATGAAGAATATTAAGAGAATTAATATTTTACAGTGGTCTGCTACAGTAGATGCTCAAGTAATAGTGTTAGAAGACATACTAACAGAAGAAGAAAGGCTGCAAACAGAAACACTTTGGAATGGTACTGTTATTTGGAAAATAAACAAAGAAACATGTTCAGGTATATTTATACTATGCCAAGAAAATATAAAAATATTAGATATTACAATAGTAGAACTGGGCTAAATAACAGTAGTAGATATAAGAGCGAAAATTATGTATATAGACTAATAGCTTTTATATGCATATGCGACAAAAAAAAAAAGAAAAACAACATTTAAAAGTATATCTAATCATGTCTGTGTTAACATGGATATAATAATGACAGGTGATTTTAATTGTAATTTGTAAAATAAAAAGAATAGTTGTGATGTTAAAATAGTTACTGAAACTATGGAGCCCAATTACACTAAATAACACAGAATATAAAAGTTTCATAAGAACAGTAACTAAAACACTTTAATGTAAAATAGAAAGATTGTATGATCAGAATTTATTTGGGAGAAAAGTAAAGGAGAGTCAAGACCTATTGTGGATAATAAGGGAAGTAATTGATGATATTATTAATAAAAAGTGAAAACAAAAATCATGATAGGTGATGTCAGTAAGGCATATGATAATATTTAGTATAAAACATTATGGGGAATTTTACAAGCATACAACATATGTGAAAAAGTATTACAAGTAATTAAATCAATATATGAAAATAATTATTTGCAGTTGAAGATAAGCAATTGGATTGGGGAAGATTTGAAAAAAGGGTGTGGTATAAAACAAAGATGTGCAGCAAACAGTATGATTTTTGTTATATTCATGAACACAGTAGTAATGGAAATTAATAAACTGTCAAGTAAGGGAGGATATACAGTAGAATGAGAGAAGAAATACAATTACCAATACTGTATACTTATGCTGATGATATTGTAGCTACAGCAACAAATAACGTCTGGATGGAAAACAAATAATGAAACATTGAGTACACGGTTGAAGAAAATTGGTTTAAGCATAAATAAAGAGAAAAAACAAAGGATTTGGTTATGAAAGTATTATAGGAGGTGTAGAATGTAATAAAACGAGTATAGATTTTTTAGGAATAGTATTTGGAAGAACAGAATACAGACATGAACAATGAGATAACGGTATTAAAGGAATCAAAGACATGATCACATTTTGGAAGACATATAGGTTTTCATAGAAAAAGAAAGCACATTTAATAAACACCATAATAATAGGTAAACTAGCTTATATTGTAAATGTTTGTATGATGCCAAGGAAATATGACAAAGAAATTATGCAGACAATTTCTTCATTTATTTTGAGAGTCAAGACTGAACCCAGTTAAGAAGGAAATTTTGTATATGAAAGATGAACAAGGGAAATTGGAGCTGATAAATTTGATTGTGCATGCAGCCTCTTTAAATATGTATAAAGTACTAAAAGGAACCATGAAAAATAATAAAGATTTGAGAGAAACAATAATGTATTGTAAATATAGACAAGTTGGGAAGAAATGGAAATGGAAAAAAAAAAGAAGCAAAAGTGTTATTAATGGAGGAATGAAAGAGTTGTACACTAAAATTGTATTGTGTAAATAAAAAAAGAATGTGATAGAAAAACCAGAAAAGAATGGTGTGTTGACATTGTATTGTTTTATCTGGTGGATCCATGGAAGAGGTAGATAAGAAGAAAGCAATAATGATGAGATACAAAATAATAAACGAATTAAATAACGCAAAGAGTGTTTGTGCAGGTTGTCCATATTAAAAAATACCAGTGGGGGCAAATATGCCATACAAGAGAAAGCAGGATTGAATATGTGATAAATGTAAAGAATCAGAAACTACAGAACATGTTTTTTTTAATGTGAGAGAATTCAAAAACTGTGCAAAGAAGTATGTGAACACGATTTAATCAAAAGTTATTTAAATTTTGAAATGTTAAACATGGACATGATAGAGTATGGGTTTTATGGAACAAGATCCCAGAATGAAGCCAAGAAAATGGACAGAATCATATTCTATGTAACATGGACTATATGGAATGACTTAATGAAATCAGGTACAATGGAAAATGGGCTTTGACAAAAGTACTGGAGCAATATGCCCCTGGATTCAGTAAACAAATCCAGTGTCTAAATAGTGGCATGGCCTGAACATTAAGTTTGGAGCCTGTGCTATTCAATAAACCAGGTTGGGGGCATGTACGGACCTGGCTGCACTATTCTGGCACGGACTCCACTGACTAATGCTAATTACCTCATTTGCTGGTGAAAAACATGCAAATGAGGTACATTAGTGATTCAGTAAGCAGGCAGGCATCTGTGCCAGAATAGTGTCTGCTGCAGAAATGTATTCAGCTACTAACTGAATACATTTCTGAAAGAAATAAAAATGGAGACATGACAGCACAAAGTAAAGCATGTATTATAATCCTTAGGCATGCCAATGGCCAAATATATGGCCTTTGGCATGGAAAGGTTTTGCAAGAATATGAAAATTAAAGTTTTTTTTTTTTGCAGATTTCAGCCGTTTAAGCATAGCACAGCAGCGTGAAAAAGGGATCATGCTGAAAATAAAACAGAAAAAAGTGAAAAGACAACTCTAATTGAAATCTGCATTTTGCCATTATAGTATATGGAATGCAGAAACAAAACAATAACAGGTAACACTGGTTGCTAAGGAGGAGGGCTCTGGTGTAGTGGTGTATCTAGGGATTAAGGCAATGGTGTATGCAAATGACCAAAATTTACTGAATCACAAAGTGGGAGACAATGTCTGAATGCACCTAACTGTGTAGGAGCTATAATTCTGCAGTGTAAGCAGGAGAAGGAGATGACATGAAAAGGGGGTGTGTCATGCTTGGTTTAAAAATACTGGAGCTCCATGGCTTCCATTTCAGCTCAGCTAAACATAGCTAAGCAAGGGGATATGTCTAAGGCTGTATTGACTTACTCCATGAAATGAAGAGCGTGTTTGCATCCAGGGAGGGCCATTTCTGCTGCAAAGTGTTTACTTTAGCTAAATGGCTTTGCATGGCACACACCAGGTCTAAAACAAAACAAAAAAGCCCCCAGCAATAGCAGAATTGTTTACATTAGGTCACTGAGTTTGTGTGGCGCCCCTCAGGGCTTAAAAGGGGCAGAAATGGGAAGGGAAGAAAAGAAAAAAAAATGGAAATGGCAGAATAAAAGCAAGCAAGTACAAATAACATAGCTGGCAGGTGGAATGCATCATAGTCAGCCAATCATACAGGCAGCATCTGCAGCACAACAGTATACAAACTGTATGCAAACACCCTTCAGTCTGTTTTACCACAAATTCTGCACCATTGGTGTACCCATGCAGAGGAGTTTTAATCGACAAAATGTTAGGGGCTCCCATTGCTTTGATACACCAGTATGTGCTAGAAGCTGAAAGCAGTGAGAAGGATAATGCTGACAACCGCCTCAGCGTGACGAGGAAGAGAAGAGTGTTCAGACCCAGGGTAACCTATTAGGGGCTACATGACCTGGAGCTAGTAGAGCACTGCAGGGTGGACAGAGACATACTTCAGCAGCTCATCGAGCTGTGCTGGCCTCATCTCAGACCCAGAACCAACAGAGGGGAACCCATCTCAGTGGATACCAAGGTATGTGTAGCCTTAAGAATATTAGCTATAGGTACTTTCCAAAGACCTACTGGGGGCATCATGGGGGTCTCACAGGCATTTGCATCCAGGGTACTCCACCAGTTCCTGGATGCCATGCTACCCCATGCCGGTGAGCACATTTACTTCCTCAGCACCTGTGAGGAGAGGACCAGCAATATGCGCCTATTCCACCATGTAGCAGAATATCCAGAGGTACTGGGTGCCATAGGCTGCATGCACATCCACATCAAACCACCACCCAGTGAACAGGGTAGGGTCTACATAGATAAACCACAAGGACTTCCACTCCATGAACTGTCAGGTCATGTGCAATGCCAGGGCATTATCATGAAAGTGTGTGATAGCAGCCCTGGAAGCTACCACAATGTCCACATCTGGCATTCCTCACAGCTGTATCAGGGATTTGCCAGGGGGGACATACCATATGGCCATCTCGTGAGGGATGCTGGCTAAGCACTGGAGCCGTGGATGATGACACCCATCAAAAATGCACACACACCCAGTGAAGAATGCCATAATGAGGCACATGCACAAACCAGGATCATTATAGAGCATGTGTTTGGGATGCTCAAGTCATGGTTCCCCTGCCTTGACATATCTGGTGGATCCTTGCAGTACTCGCCAGCCACATGTGCGCACATGTTCATAGTATGTGCCATGCTACACAATATGATCCTGTGGAAACAGCTGCAGCAGGAACAGCACAGGGAAGGGCCACACAGCCCTCCCACTGTTGCCAAGGTACCCACAGGCACAGAGGGACTCAAAGGAGGAATCCCCTGAGCCAGCTCCTGTAGGGAGATGGAAGTGTGCCCAGTGTGCCCTGGCCTTGGCAAAGAGGCAAAGCAGAGCACACACACTGACACGGTAGGCAACCAGGGACTGGCATCTATCTCCAACTTGCACACACAGTAAAATGGATGACACACACATCACACTACCTGTAAATTACCATATATAGGCAGTGTACTGTGTGCATCTGACATAGGCAGCTCTCAAGTGCCATCCTCACAACTGCCACAGGCACAAGGTAAGTCAGTCTTCTTAACAATAAATGAATGGATTAGTATGTTCTGGTAGCATATCTATGGTATTGCTGCATGAATGCAAGGGAATGGGTTGGACCGCTGGGATAGCAACAGCCAAATGACAGCTATGTGGGACACCAGAAAATGTTTGCCCAATACTGACATCCCCACACTATGCAGTAGTACCCCAGGAGACAAATCCCATTGCAGTGTATGTGGGGCGGGCCAACTAATGGGGGGGGTCATAGGTCACAGGCATAGATGTCAGTGTGGGCGTCTCATACTCACCCCTCAGCCTCACCCAGCAAGTCAGCTGTAGAAAGCCATAAAGAAATGTCTGGCAAAGGCCCACAAATGGTGACAATGATGAAATAACCCCCTACAGACATACACAGTGACAGCATGGCAGGTCTTGCAGTTGCAATAAGGCTCTGAAGGTTAAGAAATCTGAAACTCAAATGTATGCCATTACAATCTGACCTGTGGTCTGTAGTGATAGACCTCTAGTCTCTAAGACAGGGCACAATACTATGCAAAATGGAACCAAAATGTAAAGAAAATATCAGCACACTCTGTGCAAATGTGTGCAGTTGATAGGTGTGCCCCCCGACACCCATATTCCCATAGAAATGCAGTAACATGTATGTTTGCAGGGGAAATAGCAGAGCACACATTGCCAGCGCTGTCCCAATCAACATGATAACTTGTTGTATGTCCACAGTATGCAGGGGTCAATGAGCTATGTATATGTGTGGTTAATACTGTCAGGATGTGGCCAGCACTTACTCCTAGCTGTTGTGTGTTATGCTCTGCCACTGACATACCTGGAAGTCATAGTGCTATGTGGAATATACTACACATATAATGGACATTTATGCACAGTAGAAAGGAGTCTGTACCCACACCCATACCTTCCAACCTCTGACAGCAAGACATCTGGACAAGATCATACATAAAAGTGGGACATAGGCACGTGTTGTAAATATTGCCCCTTATATACTGAGGAAGTTGGTAGGATAAGGGATTTTGCATTAGCAGGATGTGTCTGAAAGTTATGAAGTCTGAAACACTAATGTCTGTCATTATCTTGTAATGGCAGTCTTCAATTATATGCAACTAACATGCCATAAAAACACAAGTTTATGTAGACTGGATAAAACTACTAGGCAAACACCTGGACAATCTACCACAAAATTTACAATTGAGAGGTATGGCCACACCAGGATATGACTTGACAGGTAAGAAGAATACCACACAAGCAGGAGATCCCCAGCCAGTATATCATCATGTTGCTGGACTATTTACACAGGTTCATCAGTCAACTGGCTGTAGCCACACCTCTCAACTGGCCTTTTTGGGCAAGAATATCTATAGCCGGGCTCATAATATTGGTCTGTGCATCATACATCTTGTATTCCTCTGTTAAAACACTGTGATGATCTGAGGATGTCTGTCACTTTGTAATGACACAATATATTGCAGTGTGAGGCTTTAGATATGTCAGAAAATGTCTGCTAAAACAAACCCAGTAATCCTAGGAAGTCCTGTTTACTTTTGAGAAGTATGGCTGTAGCACACAAAATCCCTGACTGGAGTACATCTGTCTCTGGAATGGAGTCCCACTGTCACTATAGAAGGTCACACTGGGAATGCTGCCACACTTAGAGAATCATAGGCCATGTTGGAACCCACATCTGACTATATGACTGTATTGTGTATATATGTCTTTGCATACAGACAGCTATGTACACCTTAACTGTCCCTACACACACCCATCAGACAGGAATACCCTCAGCTAGCTGTAGGTGGCCCATATGTGATACATCTGCATCTGTTGCATGTGATACACAGACATATATATGGCAAGAGATAATATGTCAAGCATACACACACATAGAGGTGAGAGAGAGAGACAGACAGTGATAAATAGAGAGACACAGGGACACACACACAGAGTGAGTCAGACACACTCATACCCTGAATGGCATAGAGTGATGGCCTGCTGCAGACAGTGGCATACAGGTCATAACCAGTCGCATGTGCCAGCATGAAGTTGAGCTCCATTGTGTAATAGTACTGAGGTGGGGGTTTTAATATCACATCACCTGCATGTGTGTGTGTGTGTTTGTGTGTGTGTGTGTGTGTGTGTGTGTGTGTGTGTGTGTGTGTGTGTGTGTGTGTGTGTGTGTGTGTCTGTCTGTCTGCAGGTCTAAGTATTAGGAGGTTGTTCCCACTCAGTACACTTCCCATTGCTCTACTTCACAAGATCTGCTGCTGTCATTCACCTTAGAAGTACCATTGGACAGCTGTCAGCCTTATAAGCTCTGTAGCATGTGTGATAACTGCATAACACAATAGTACAAATAACTAGATAGGTAGGAGTTCTAATCTCAGTCCTGGCAACTGTAAGTCTGTGAGTGTGTGTTTGTAGGTGAAACACTTTTAGGCCATTCCCATACAGTACACTTCCCAGTGCCCCATTTTATCAGTCCTGTTGATGTCATTCCCCTTACAAATAACTTTGCAGAGCCCCAGCCCTATAAGCTCTGTGGCGCGTGCAATAACCATGTAACAGTATTATACAAATAACTAGATAGGTAGGGATTCCATTCTCACTTCTGGAAAATGTGTGTGTGTTTAGCATGAACTTATTCGAGACCTT